>NC_139031.1:34373189-35573189 GCF_964662115.1 Mustela nivalis | reverse complement strand
TGTATACCAAGAACTATGATCTTCACTTTTCTGTCTCCTTTCCTTACTGTTGATTACTTTATTCTTTATTAAATAAGACCTGGTGAGCCTGGTGGTGGGTATTAAGGAGGGCACGTATTGCATGGACCACTGGGTAAGAAAAAAAAAAAAAAAAAAGACCTGAAAATTTTAAGTCATTTCAACTTAGCATTTCCCTCCACCTTGTATAACTATATCAGGGTTTAACTGATTTTCTTAATTCCTTGGATGCTAAACGTCTTATGTAAAGTCTTACAAAACCACTTATTAGCCTCCATCACTTCAACTCTTTCCAGAATTTTTCTAAACTCAGTTTTCTCTCTCCTTTTCACCATCCACATAATGTTTGGAATTCTTAAAATGTTTGGAAGGTCTTTACAAGTATCCCTCTATAGCATAAAACCTTTCCTCATTGCTTCCTCCTCTCCCAAACCCGGGATAGACTGTTGTATTTGCTCCTGTGTTTGACAAAGGTGCTCAGATTATAATGACATTTAAGACAAGCAATTTATTTAGAATGTTCTAAATAATTTTGAAACTGATATGAGATTTTGATGAAGTTGTGACAATCTAATATCAAAGGGACAATGAAACCATAAAAGCACCTAACTGGAATGAAATAGACCCATGAGTTCCCTTAATTTGTTTGTTTGCTCATGATTACTTTGGTGGTATATATGATCATTGTAAAAAGTGTGGGACTTCAGGAAAGAATAAAAAGATAATAGAAATAATTATAACTACTCTACCTAGATGTAACAATATTTTAATTAAATGTTTTAAAATAGTCTCCAAACTGCTGTAGACTTCCATAAGACAATCAAACTAAATGTCTTTGTCTTTCTTTTTGTTTTTTTCCTTTTTCCTTTTGGAGACTCCAAAAAGCACTACTTCAGGGAGAAATGAATGAGCAGAAAGAGGTAAAATTAAAGGCCTAAAGGCCACCATGTATTAGCATGCCAAAAGAGAGCCATTCATGTGCTTTTTCTGCAACAGTATTAAAAAAAAAAAAAACAGTTAAATTCAGCTATTACTTCCATTTGGCAAACTATGTTACAGCAAACATCTATTGTAAATATTGTGTTGTAAGATGGTGTTTGACATTTTTGGTTACAAAATTAAGCTGTGGTGGTTTAAACATGTCTGACACGTGGACTGCTTGTCTCTTCATTTTTCTTTATTTTTGTCTCAGTCTATGCATTATTTCAGTACTTTAATCAAACATCATCTTGTGCTTTTGCCATGTAATTAAGCAAGACAGTGAGTGTCAAGATCAGTAATCTTCCCTGTGCTAGGAGTTTTATGAGACATCGCATCTCCAGCTCAGGCTTTTCTCATCTATTTACTCTGTCTCGGTGTACTTAGAATCTATCTCTGGAGTTTTTCGAACACACGTACATACCTTTGAAGGATATTGTACCTTCCTATCCCACCTTCTCTTCTTCAGGCTATTCTTCATATGCTTTTTCCTTGTTTATAAATGAATAATTTTTATTTCTTCCAGAACACCCAAAATCACCTTTTCCTGTCTCTGTCAGTCTTTACTTGAAAATAAAATATTATTCAAGACAAAAAACGTTTTTGAAAAATTTTCCCATTACTGCAGGCTCAAGATTTTATAATAGGTAAGTATTTGAAGATTTTAAAAGTCAGGTAAGGGGTTTACCCTTCTATGATGATTCCTTATCTACAAGTCACTATCTTTCTTGTTTTCTTCATTATAAAATATTTTATCACCTTTAAGTATAGTTCACTGACTTATGCTTGAACATAAAATGTTATCCTGCCTTGTTCTCTTCTATAACAATATCACATTTAAAACTTTTCTGTAATGGAGCTATATAGTTCATTTTCAGAAAATATTAGCAAGATCACATTTTCAATGTAAAATATCTTTTACATTTACATTTACATCAAAGCTTGATAATTGAGAAATAAATTAGATCTGTAAAAAATAAAATGGATTTTATTTAAATTAACGGTAGCACCTAGAAATCTAACTTGAAAACATAACCACCTGATATTATTTAAATAGATAGCTTGGAGAAAAATGATTTTAAACAGAAAATTTATGGCTTTATACATGTCTCAGCTAAGCATATTTTAAAAAATAAATGGGCAAATATAAGCCTGGTTAAAAGATTTTTTTCTAAAATATATTTCTAAAAAATAAGTTGATTATTTTATCATGTAGTAATAATAAATATATTTTAATGACATAATTAATTGCTTGATTGATTAAAATATCAGAAATATGTATCTGAAATAGGAAGCAGTTTTTGAAAATCCCTAAAAAGGATTTCCTCAAAACTTAAAAGATTTCAAAATGTGGCCCTAGCCTATTAGTTTCCAACACTAAAGAAATACGCAAGTGTAGAAAAGTGTAGAATAAGAAATACGCAAGTGTATCAAAATCCAACAGTTCTTCTAAATCTGAATATTATAAAATCCATATATGCCTTGATTTACCTGGAACTCATTTATTGATTACACAATAGGTAAGAGGAATTGCAAACCAGTAATCTTGGCTCTGGCTTTTCAACATGAATTATACTGACAAATGGAGAATCAGCCATTACTGAATAACTTCTTTTCCAAAAGATATTAAGGCTAACTCTTGAATCTTCTGAGTTTAAGAGTCAGAATCCATTAAAACTTTTAATTTGCTTGAGTACATTGCTATCTAGTTAATGCTTCCCAAACACTCTCAAATTAATTTTCCCCTTTCCCACTCTATTCTTGCTTCCCTGAATTCATTGATGGACACATTAATTCCTGTATTGATTTCTTGTTGATTGCCTTTGAAGGCCAGGATCTGTGCTAGATATTGGGGAATAGAAAAATGAATAAGGGACATTTCTGCTTCTAACGATTACAGAGTAATTGGCCCTAGATTAGTTTTCAAGCTGTAAGAAATCATATAACCGCACAAAGTATATGAGGTCATTGTTTTCAGTTATTGGACAACGTACAGCATAAAACTATGATCCCTAAAAAAAAAAATTATCAGATAATATTCCATAATCACCCTGGCTCTCAGACTGGCAAAGATTAATTAACTATGGCACAGTGAGATAAAGTCCAAGCAGAGCATGGAAGTCCTGCTTGGAAGAAATTTGAATTAGGGAAGATATAGTCACTGTAATGTGTGTGGTAGGAAATGAGGAGAGAGCAGTGTGGGGTAGGGCATGGTTTATGTGTCCTAAGCATGCATGAGGTGAGACTACACAGAGAGTGTTTGCAGTGAGGTAGAGTTTTAAACAAAGATGCTCAAGGTTGAATAATTTGGGGGGACATTATAGTTCTAGCCTATAAAGAATGTTAACACCCTGGACATCCAGATGAGGCAGCATAAAGGCCATGCCTTAACAGTAAGACATATGCTTTTAGAGAAAGTCTGTTCTAGAGCTATCCTAATAAAACCAAAAGTCACCAACCTTAAAGTCTGTATCATCTTTCAAATGCGAAAGAGAAACAAAGACTTTCTTGGACAAAGAAAAATTAAGGGAATTTGCTGCCTGTGGACTTACGTTGCAAATGGTAAAAGAAGTTCCTTAGAAAGAAGAAAAATCATATAGAGCAAAAAATTAGACCTACATAAACAAAGAAGAATGCTAGGGAAGGAATAAAGGTCAAATAAAATCTTCTTTTCCTTAACTAATCTAACAGAGAACAGTTTGTTCAAAATAATAATAGCAGCAATGTATTTGATGATTATAGCATATGAAAAAGTGAAGTAAATTACAGTAATATTATAGTGGACAGGAGGGATTAGGAATATTTTATCATAAAGTATTTTATTTATTTATTATAAAGTACCTGCACTATGGGTGGTTGGGTGGCTCTGTTGGTTAAGTGTCTGCCTTTAACTCAGGTCATGATCTCGGGGTCCTGGGATGGGGCCCTGCTGTGTTCCCTGCTCGGTGGGGAGCCTGCTTCTCCCTCTTCTCTCCCCCCGAATTTGTGCTCACTCTTTTTCTCTCTCTCTCTCTCTCTCAAATAAATAAAATCTTTAAAAAAAATAAAGCTCCCACATTGTCCATGAGGCAATATACTATTATATGAAAGTAGACTTGAATTACTTGAAAATATATATTGTAAACTCTAGGATAACCACTAAAAAACATGAAGAAGTATTATTGATAGGCTAAAAGTGAAGAGGAATGGAATGATAAAACATGGTAAGTTAAAAGCAGAAACCAAATCATGAAACTCTACCTCTGAAACTAATAATACACTCTATGTTAATGTAATTGAATTTTAATTAAAAAATAAAAGCAGAAATCAGAGAAGGCAGAAAACAAAGACACGAGGAAGAGGAAGAGGAAGGTGCAGGATGAGGAGGGAGAGAAGAAAGAAAGAAGAGAAACAACAACAATAGCAACAATACATACAATCGAACAGAAAACAGTTACAAAAATGATCAATATGCATCCATCAATAATCGCTGAATATGTGAATGGTCTGAATACACCAATTAAAAGACAGAAACAGAGTGGATACAAAAACAAGACCGACTATATACTGTGTACAAGAAACCACTTTAAATGAAAAGATAATTTAAAGTAAAGCAATGGGAAAGATAGGCCACAGTTCATACCAATCGAAAGAGAGCCGAAGTAGCTGGACTAATCACAGACAAAGCAGACTTCAGAGCCAGGGCAATTATCAGGGATAAAGAGCATTCATTCATAATGATCAAAAGGGGTCAATTCTTCAAGAACACGTAACAATCCTTCCTATCCACTTGCCTCCGAACAGAACATCACAAGGGGCAAAAATTGATGGAACTGCAAGGAGAAATAGAGAAATCTATTATCGCTGGAGACTTCAACACCCCTCTCTCAGTAGCTGACAGTCCCAGCCGGCAGAAAATCGGTAAGAATGTAGTTAAACTGAACAGTACCATCAATCTATATGTCTCCGGGACATCCATGGAACCCTTCATCCAACAACAGAACAAATATTCTTCTCAAGGTCACATGGAACATTTACCCGGATAGATGATATTCCGGTAAGCCAAATAAAACACACCTCAACACATCTGAAAGAAGAATATCAAACAAAGTATGCTCTTAAATTACAATGAAATTAAACTAGAAATCAACTTTGGAAAGAGCTGGAAAATCCCAAAATATTTAGAATTAAAACAACAGACTTTTAACCATGGCTTAAAGAAGCCTCAAGAGAAATTTTAAGGAATACTTTGAATGAAAATGAAAATACAATTTATCAAAATTTGCGGATGCCATGGAAGCTGGTCTTGGGGGAGGTTTTTTTTTTTTTTTTTTTTTTTTAGCATTGAATGAACAGTAGACAAGAAAGATCTGTAATCAATAATTTAAGCTTCCATTTCAGGAAAAGAGAGGGAGAAAAGTAATATAAACCTAGAGCGACCAGAAGAGACAATAAACATTGTAGCATAAATCAATGAAACTGAAAACAGAAAATTAGTAGAGAAAATCAATAAAACCAAATTTGGTTCTTGGAAAAGATCAATAAAATTGATCTATAAAACTCTATTCAGCTGATAAAGAAAAAAGAGAAGACACAAATACTAGTTTCAGAAATGAAAGAGAGGCTATCACTGCGTGTTCCATGGTCATTAAGAGGTGGTTTCTCTGGCAGAACCTTGGATGACACAGGCCCATAGATATGCCTGTTCACATCTCACAGTTAATGTGGCTGCAGGGGTATAACATACACATCTGTGTATCCTGCTACACTACGACATATGCAAGTGTTGATGGAATATTCCCTTTGTTGGTAAAAGTTGCCAGCTGCTGCCTGGGTGCTTATACTGCCTATGGCTCTTGAATCACATGCTGAAACTTCATAATGAAACCCGAAAATCACAGAAGCATAAACACAGCTGCTTATGCCTATAAAGTAAGTGGTTTACAAGGAAAAGCATAATCAGTAGACTCTGGTGTTTAGTCAATTACATTAACAGCAGACAAATAGAAATCATATGTATTTGACAGGAGGCCATTTTAAGAAACTGTATATTTGTATGTTGCAAGCATAATGAGACATCTTAAATGTCATCCATTATTCATGAATTTGAATAAAATACAAAGGGTTTTCCCCTAAAAACAGAATATTAAAATTCTGTTAAAAATGTGAGCGTTTGATTTTGATAGTTCATTTTATTTGTCAAGTTGGTTCAGAAGTTTTTGTTTTATTTGTAAGTGATTATAACCCAAGAGATTTAATGTCTCTTAAATATGCCAAAGAGATTGTCTCAGAAAACCTGTATGTTTAGGGATATCCAAGAGTGTAAAAATCATAATCTCTGTCAGAGCTTGAACTGGATTGGGGGAGGGAGAACAGATAGACCCAGCAGAGGTTGGCAGGTGATTCGGGAAATTACCCTGATGGATGATAAAAGGTAATCAGTCAAGACAGGGAAAACTTGCAGAAGTAAAGGTTAGAGGTCAAGCCAGGAAGCTCAAAAGACCCACTGCTTGCTTACTGATAGAGTTTCAGCCCTTGGGATCAGAGCACACACAAAAAATATCGCTGATGAAATGAAAAAGGAATCAGAGAGACCCCTGTGTCAGGACGAGAATGCATGGCTTCTGCTGTTGGATTTGGGACTCAACGCGTGGGACTGGAACAAAGACCATTTCCAGGACGTCTAGATAGAAGGTAGTGTGGTCATTTATTTCTTAAATTCTACTGATTAATGGCTGTTTTGAGAGCCTGGAGTGAGGCTGAGTCTTCCAGTTCCAGGAACTCTGTCCTCATGATAAGGTCTGTGCAGAATGGGGGTGTGCAAGTTGAAAACGACATTTTACTAGTCTGATATAATGACAGTGGTGATAAATCAATAAAGTTCCAGTGAGAGCCACTGGTAGCCACAGACTTCGCAAAGCATTTCTGAAAGCATTTCCAAATTCCAATTATTATGGGACTGGAAGTCCTTAAGGTCTCTGTTAATAAATAATAGATAATAAATGGTGTGGACTTAGCAGAGATTCCCCAAATGATTGTGCATGAGTCGGCTGCATCAGAATCACCTGGTGGTGCTTTAAGAACTAGCTGCCTAGGCCCACGGGCTGTCTCTGAAGTCAGGATCTGAGCACAAGGACTAAGAATCTGATTTTCTGCAAACTCCCCTTTAGAGGGCATTTCAAGTGTAGCAAAGAATTTAAGAATTTGTAGTCTTTGTTATTTCAAAGAGTCGAAGCACTTCCTTTTAGTAGTATCCTGTAAATACACGGCAAATACAGTTCCTTATGATACCATGATGTGTAGCTTTAGCTCAGTGCTCCCCAGAATTACCATGAATTCCAATTTTTTAAGTCTAAAATTGGTGAAATTTTAATTCCAGAAAACCATCCCTCTTTGCTCTGCAGTTTTATAGTACCCCCGTGGGGTACATCGTCTCATGGAGTCCATGGGCTTGAAACAATCCCAACTGTATCTTTATTTTGTGTTTTCTTTACTATCTCTCCTGTCATGCTGAAGTGAGTAGTAGAGATGTGAGAAGACTTGATCCAGGTCATCAGTCAGATTATTGTCCCCAGGGTTTGGATGAAGGCACAGAGGTACACAAGACTTTGCCACCTAAGGAGGCTTCTTGCCACCAACCCTCTCAGCACGTCTCTCTGCCTAGCTGGCCGCTGAAGATGATTTCCAAGTCTGTTCTTTGTCCTTGGCAGTTATCTCAGACTCCTGGAGGGAATCGGGACCGGAGTCCTGGTTTTGCCTCCAGAACTAGGCTGCCGTGTGGCCTTACCTAAGTAGCATCATTTCTTTGGGCTAGAATTTCTTGCAGTGGTAAGAGCTAGGGTTTGAATGCTAACTCCACTCTGTATACATGTGATTTGGGCCAAGTTATTTAGCCTTAATCTCCTCCTCGATAAATCAGAGGTAGTAAAAGGACCCATCTCAGAGTTGTCACAATTTACTCAGATATTGCTTGTTTAATACTTAATACAGTGCCTGGCATAAAGTTAAGTTTTCTATAAATGTTAGGTATCATCGTATTTAGGAAGAAGGGATAATAGATATGAAAACCACTTGAAACAGTTCAAAGTTCAGATATACAGAAGAAAGTGAGAAAGATAATAGTACTATCTAATGCTGTGTAACAAATTAATAGCTTAAAAACTTACAAACCCCCAATTCATTATATTATCTCCCAGTTTCCAAAAGTAAGTTGTTTTGGTTCAGGATCTCGACTCTCCGGAGCTCGGCTGACCTGGAGAGGGAGCTGAGCTGTTAGGATTTCAGTTTAACGCAGCAGAGCAAAATGCAACTAACAGTGAAGCCCTTAATCACTTATTGCAATAATATAAGAAGCTAAAACCAGAGAAAGTGAAGACTCTCCCAGTTCCATTTTCCCCCATGGCACAATGTGCCTGTTAAGGGGGAAGCAGGAGTGGAAATGAAAGCTAGGAGTCTAGTTTAGGGTGCTTGGTCTCAGAGGGGAAGAAAAGTGTCTTCAGGGTCCTTCTCTAATAAGGAGGCCTCCGCCAAGTCACCGTGGCTGAAGGGTGCCTGAGCTAGAATTGCAAGTATACATAAGAGCCTGGATGGCCAGAAGGGCTTGAGTCCTTGACTGAAGCTCCTTTCAGGGATGCTAATGCATTGACTATACACCAAGCCTAGTATGGAGAGGCCAGCATTTCCCACAAGACCAGCCAGGTAAAGACTTTGTAGTTGTCTGTGGTCAGGGCTGAAAACCCACATCCAGGTTTGGGGTCAGAAGCTGGACTCCTCAGCCAGCCCAGTTGGGATGAGCTGTGGGGACAGTGCCAGGGTGCATGGGTAAAGCCAGCTCAGGAGCAGGGCAGCTGAAGCAAGGACCTATAGCCGGGCTGGATAAAAGCTGGAGAGGAAATGGGGGACAGGGTCAAATAGATCAGTTCAAACAGACATACATAGGCGATCAGGCAAACAAGGTGAGCAAATATCAGAGGGCCAAGAGTAATTCCAGCATCCAGAACCCAGACTGAAGGGTTGCTCCGTGTGTGGTGCTGGGACCAACTGTGTGGTCACCTCAGAAACCCACTAAACACTCCCAACCCCACCCTCAGTTTCTCACTAGTCTTAAAATAGAACCAGGACCTTTAAAACACATTTTTAGCAAGTTTCTCTGTGATCTTAATGCACACAAGAATTTGAGCACCACTAGAGGAAGAGTCTGGCATGAGGAGGAGAGGCTGGGCCACAGCAGGGTCAGGCCATAGGCACTGACTGGGCATAGTGGCCTCTCTCCTTGGCTTTGTTCTGTTGTTTCTCAGATGGAAATATTCTGTATCTGGTTAGATCTGGCCTAGAAAAAGACACACACACACACAGACTTACACGGAAAGGAAGTTGAGAATGGCTTAAAAAAATTCACGACTTCAGGGGCACCTGGGTGGCTCAGTTGGTTAAACGTCTGACTTTAGCTCAGGTCTTATTCTCAGGGTCCTGGGACGGAGCCCCACACTCAGCAGAGAGTCTGCTTCTTCCTCTTCCTCTGCCCCTCCCCGAGCTCGGGTTTTCTCTCTCTCTCTCAAATAAGTAAATAAAATCTGAAAAAAATAAATCAAGACTTTGTAACTAAGAACAGGTGTAGCACTTAGTTGTTACCCTTAATAATTGCACCGTGCCAAGCATTAAGCCTGGTCTTGACCCTTTCTCTGGCTTGGATTTTCCACCAGAGATGGCAAATGAAAACTTTGATTGACCTGTGAACTAGGAGGGTAGCTGCTCCCACATGATCTGCACACCTTGTGGCAGGTTGATGAGAACTACTTAGCTTGACTTGATTTATCCAGTTCAGCCTCTTAAGAATATTTCAGATTTCAGTGAACTCACAATGATGCTAAAGCAAAGATAATGTTTTACTGTGAGAAAGCCAGCTGGATTTCCATGGTCCTCTGAGATAGAGTTCATTGTTTTAGTCGTGTAGTGACCAGTAGTCACTGGTCATGATGCAGTGAATAACTCGTCATTAAAGTGTGCCAATCTTAGTGACTGGTACCTACCTGAGCAAGACAGAAGAGTACCATCAGTATTTGGTATCTGTGCCTTCCATGCCCGCTGGCCACAATCAGCTGTACGGAAAATTCTGGAAGGAGTAATACCGATACTAAAGGTCTTAAGGATCTTAAGAAGCCCAATGGCAAAGCCTTAGGAAATGTGGATGAGACTTTTAGTCCCCTCCTGATTGTTTTCTGACCACACTAGATGTTACACAGAGGTCCACTTGAGTGAAGAGAAAAGTTTCATACAAAGAAAGAGTGGGGATCTACTTTGACCATTCTTTTTTTTTCCCTTAAGATTTTATTTATTTATTTATTTGACAGAGAGAAATCACAAGTAGGCAGAGAGGCAGGTAGAGATAGAGGGGGAAGCAGGCTCCCTGCTGAGCAGAGAGCCCTATGTGGGGCTTGATCCCAGGACCCCGAGATCATGACCTGAGCCGAAGGCAGAAGCTTAACCCACTGAGCCACCCAGGCGCCCCATACTTTGAGCATTCTTATGGGTCAAATATCTGATAAGTTATTTTGCTGAAATACACATAGGTCTTAAACAACAAATACAGTTCTAAAAAATGGCTGAGTTTGCAAGAAAGTAAGGAAAATTCCCAAGAACCAAAAGAAACAGCTGTAAGTTGACATCTGGGCAGCAAGTGAATGTAGAGGCCCGACTCCCCCAGAACAAACAGTGATACCGAAATCCAGAGCGCTGGGATTTATAATTGCTAAGGAAAGGAAAGGGTCAGATTTGTGGCCATGAAAATGAAGGAAACAGAACTTGAAATGCATATATGAAGTCATAACCTGTTGAAGGGGTTATATGACCTCCAGGAAATAGTGTGCAAGAGGAACATCGGACAGTCAGCAAAGAGCAGCTGAGAGGAAATTTGCCTGGGTTGTAGCACTGGGCTAAAAACAAACACATCATCTCTTATGAGAATTTTTAACCCTACCCATTTGTGATTTGGGGCTTTTTATTTATACTCTGCATTGAATTTATACTACCCACAAGCAGGAAAATTGCAAACTGAAAAATAAGGAGTCGGGGATTGGAATTACTCCCTGGTGCCTGGCATAAGCAAATATTAATCCTAGAGAAAGTCTCTCCTACTTGAGGCTTCAGAATTCCTATGTATTTGATTAAGACAAATAAAAACTCCCAGTGCAAAATTATCAAACGTAATAAAACCAAGCTCTAATGAGAGAAAACCAGCAAACATGACAAACAATAGGTCTAAATCATAAGGAATTCAGAAAGTGGAATTATCTGATATTGAATATAAAGTAGCTATTGAAAGAAATGAAAGATAAAAAAATGCAAAAATGAATTATTAGCAAAGAGAATTCAATACCACATTAAAAAACTAATATTTGTGATGATGCGAGATTTATTTTAGTGATGTTGGTTTAATATTAGGAAATTTAGTAATATTGTATGCCATACTAATAGTTGGGGGTGGATATATACTTTTTAAATAGCTTTATGGTAATAAAATTAACCTACAATAAGTAGTACATATTTAAACTGGATACTTGGGTAAGTTTTGACACATGAACCCCTATGAAATCAACACCACAGTCAAAATAATAAGACTATCCATCACTTCCAAAAGTTTCCTTGTGCTACTTTGTGATCCTTTCTTCCTTTTCTTTCTCGTGGTCCCTCCACAACTTCCTGTGACAACTTTCTATACCATAGGTTAGTTTGCTTGTTCTAGAATTTTATGTAAATGGAATAATACAGTATATACTCTTATTTTGTCTTCCTTCCACTCGGTATAATTATATCAGGATTCATCAATGTTGGTGCACGTTATCAGTAATTCATTTCTTTGTATTGCTGAATGTTTCATTGGTTGGCTCATCTGAGAAAAATCAGTGGTAGGTTCTCTGCAGTTGAGTGGGCTCTAGCCATTTTGCAGCTAAAGCCTAATGGAAGAGCGGAAAAGACCTCTCCTTGCCTCTTGAGATTTGGCTCAACAGCCGTAAGTCAGTGCAGCTTCAGAAGCATCAATAATCCTTAAGTTTGGATCATTCCACAGAAGTGAGTAAAGCTCTTACTAGAAGTGGGACTGTGGATCTAACTTATTTTAGTTTGTGACTTTGGGGAGACAGAAAACCTGGCCAGTGGGCTGTGCTCCCTGGTGGTCACACTGGTGTGCATGTTGGGGAATTGGGCCATACTGAGGGGCTTTTCTTCTTGATTCATTTTGGAAAAACTTGGTCAATTCATTCCGGCCAGGGTTGGATCCCTCTTCATCATGGGAGCAAAGAAAGAAAATAACTCAGCTCTTCAGTAAATATTCTATTATATGGGGAGAGACAGGGGGAGAAAACTGCTTTGAAATTGGTAATAATAATTCACAACTATCCGCAAGCATGCTCGTCATCCCTTGGATTTTTTAATATAAAAATCTCAAGTAGGGGAAGACGATCCAGGACCGGACGCAAGAGAAGAGTTCAGGAGGACTTCCAGCTTATCGAAGATCCAGAAACCTGTGGGGCCACAGCAATTTCCTCAGCTCTCTTTCCTGCTAGGGTGTAGCCAGCAACAGGCAGAATTGTAGAGACAGGAGGGCGGCACTGGAGCAACTGCCACAGGTTCTGAATAGAGAATATGGAATCAAGGCAGAGGGTTGAGCAGTTCAGAGATCAAGTCCAGGGGTCATCCTGACCTGATAGTCCAGGAAACACTGAAGGGGGCAGGACAAACTCTGAGTGGGCACAGGGAGAGACAGACGGGAGGGAAAGGAGACCAAGAAGTAGCATATGATCACGTCAGGAAAGGTAAGAATGACTGATGATGGAAAAAGGAAATAAATAATGTGCAGACTTGCAAGATGTATTAGCCAAGGGCGTTTGCCGTCTCTGCTCTTGCAACATACTCCCTTCTAACCCACACTCAAACTGTCCTCAAGCAGCTGTCACAGGAGGCAAAGGGAAAGGACTGCTAGAGCAATGTAGTGACAGGAGGGAAATTCACTTTCTTAAGGGCACCTTCTGCATTCTTGACAAAGCAGGTCTGTGTGTAAAGAAGTCTTTTGAAAGTGGCTCTTGTAGTCCCTTAAAAATAGTTTGATATATATACAGAATTTCTGATTCGTGATCAATGTGATCTACCCAAAATAATAAAGCGAATTCCCACATAGCTGTGGTCCCCACCCTGAGATCTCAAACACAGAGAAACATGACCTATGTTTGTAAGTGATCGCAGCATTCAGAGCAGCCAGTGCTACTTGGGCTTGCTATGTGTCAGAAGCTGTTCTGAGTGCTTTCCAAGCATTAATTTATTAAATTCTCATAGCAGTCTTATGAGGCAAGCATTATTACTCCCATTTTTATAGAATAACCTGTTTGTGGATCACTGGGCTAACAATGCATTCATTAGACCAACAGTATATATTTTTTAAGATCATGTGATGAGTGTGCTAAGAGTATTTGGGAAAATTTTAAAACCTTTTCAACTTGTGATAGAAAATCAGTTACGCTTATCGTCACATTCATTCAATGAACTTTATTTCCTAGAGATTTGTAGGTGTTCGTATACCAGCAAGTGGGTCCTTAACAATGTGTCTATAATCTCTTATCTTTGAAAAAGAAATAATTTCTCTTGATTATGAAAGAAATGTTTAATTATTGTAGACACAGAGCAGAAGATTCTATGTTTGTTTTTTTTTTTTTAATTTAACTTTCAATGACTTTTGGTTGCTCCATTTTGGTGATGATTTAGATTGATTTACCTAGGACAGTTAACATTCAAATAAGCACATTGTCCAAGAAAATGACATTGAGACTTGGATAGAATAAATAAATTACATTTTTGAATTAATTGTTATAAAAGATAAGTAATTTTTGGTGCATCTGACTCTTGATTTTGGTTCTGGTCATGATCTCAGGGTCATGAGATTGAGCCCTGCATCAGGCTCTGTGCTAGACATGGAGCCTGCTTAAGGTTCTCTCTCTCTCCTCCCGTCTCCCCCTCTTCATGTGCTCTCTCTCTCTAAAAAAAAATAATCCTAAAAATGAAGCTGGTTCTAAACTGGTTTTGACCGATTTGGTTTTGAAAAGATTTGCATCTTTAACAATGGTCATGCTATGAAAAGTTATTTTATTAAATATTTTATTTAGGAGAAATATATTTTATTATATATAAATTGTATATAATATATACATATTATATATGTATAAGTTATTTTATTAAATATTTTATTAAGGAGAAATTATATGTAAAATGTATACATTCATCAAGGATCAAGGATGCAGATGACACCCATCTTCATGTAAATATAATTTTCTTCCCCCACAATGAATTTAGTTAACTGATATATCAAATGTATGTAGGAGATCATCAAATCTCTTTCTGCTCTGGGTGCATAAGAAGATGGAGAAATAGGAGAGAGGACTTCTTTCCGAAGAACTAGAAGAAAGAAAGACTTTGATGCAGATAGGTAGAGAAAGCAGCTGAGTTAATAAAGGACATAGAAATGTCTTTCTGGCTAAAAGTATATCCTGTTGGCCTAAATTGTGACCAGATAGTTGGAAATGTTAAAGCATTAAATCTCTATCTTCCATGACAGTTCAGCCAAATGACCATGTTGCATTTTAGAACTAATCATTTTCCTAATGTCTTCCCACCCACTTCTCCTGAAAGGAGTAGGGAGAGAGGAATTATAACACAGGAAAAGGGCTTAGTATTCTTGTAGGACATGCCAAAGCTGAAAGCACATGGGAGTCACTGGGCCTTCACACTGTCAGGACCCCTTCTGAGCATAGACTACGTGGGGTCTCACTCACCTCACATGGGAGGGAGTGATCACTGAATGCTTTGACAAGCACAGGATGCTGCAGAAAGCTGTTAGCAAGTCAGCTGGACACCACATTTGATCTTGCCTTTTCCACTCTTCCTGCTTGGCATTCTCCTGGCTCCTGAGAGCATCTTGCTGACTCCCACATTTCAAATTCCAACCCAAACCTCTCTTCTGGGCTACAAATCTGTATAATTAATCTGCCCATTGAGCATCTCCACTTGAATGTCTCTTGAGGCACTGGGATGTAGCAGTGAACAAAATAGGCAAAAACACCTGTCTTTGCGGAATTCACATTCTAGCCCATACTCAGTATGTCCCAAACCGAAGCCATATACCCTAAACCTATCCACACCACTCGGTTGCTCTGGCTAAAAACCACAGCTTACTCGCTTTACCTCTAAGGTATTTTTCCTCTTCGGTGCCAACACATTGATCCAAGAAATCTGTCCTTTTCCCTGAGCATCTATAAGAGTTTCCTCACTGGCTTCCCTCTATCTGTTTTTTTCCTCCTCCATGCTAAGCTAGAATGTTACTTTATTTCATTTTCTAAGAGTGTTCCATTTATTTATTTGCTTATTTATTTATTTATAGAAAGTGATCATTTTAAATGGCACATCTGATCACAGCAATCCCCTGCCTTTTTTTTTTTTTTTTTTTTCAAATGCAGATCTAGTAATATGGAGCCCGCCAGACCCAGCAGGGTCTTGCTTCTGTTCTCCCCAACTTTGTCTTCTTGACTCTGAGTTCTGGGCCCAGTGACTTTCAGAGCATTTTAACCTATGCCTGTCTCTTTCACTCAAGTGACAGTTGTCCTCTTCCATTTGACTCAACTCATACTCAAATATCAGGAAGAACATCATTTTTTTTTTTCTAGTCTACAATTCCTGCCACATCACCATGAGTCCCTTGAAGTACACATTTCTAGTATTTTTTTTCCCTTATGCTTGCTATTAATGTAGTTAATTACCTGTGTGATGATCTGCTTACTGTCTGTTTCTACCACTAGACTGTAAGCTCCATTAAGGCAGGAACTGTATCCAGCTTTCTCACCACAGACTTTGCTGAGAGATCACGGTGGAAATGGTAGCCACTCAGTATGTGTTACATTGGTTAAATATAAGGAAAAGCTCTAACTTTTTCAATTAAGCCACTATTATAACACATTAATGAGAAATAAAATTTCGCCATGAAGGGTGTAATTGTGGAAAAGGAAGGAGTACTAGTGGGCTATCTAGAAAAAATAACGTAACTAAAACTTTCATTGTTTAGGTGACAATAGTGAATTAATACAAATGTTACCGGGGAGAATTAATGTCGATAAGTGATAGGAACAGAGAAAAACACTGTAGCAGCTCCAACATGGGAAGACTGGTGGTGGAAATGTCATTAAGGATGGGAAGTAATCTTTCTATAGGAGGATCCAGCAAACCTCACAGTGATTGTTAATAGGATTTCCAGGGACCTGTCCTCCACCAAATGACACTGAAGCTCTGACCTCCCTACACTCAGATACTCCTATGTGGTTGAATAGAGTTGTATAGAGAATAGCACAAAATGCTAAACTGGAATGGGTGGGAAGCTTAGGAGCTGATAAATGGAGAAAGAAGAAAATACTGAATAGTGTGCATGCAGGTTGATTCCCATGATGACTTTTAAATATGGTTTAGAAGGGATAAATACTTACTGAACTGAAAATGTCAAGGTTGGGAGTGGCCTTGCACACTGAAAAATAGTAATTTTCAGCCACTCTGGAAAATGGTTTGGCAGTTTCTTAAACTAAGAATGCAATTACCATATAGTCCAGCAGTTACACTGTTGTGCATTTATCTTAGAGAAATAAAAATTTCTCATATAAAAACTTATAAATGAATATCATGAACATCTTCTGCACATAACTCCTTTGGGTTTCAGATTTCAAAAGAACAGACTGGGCCAAAATTACTTGCTGTGCAGTAATAATGCCATAATGGGAATGTTATGTCTCAAGTTTTAGAATGTCCTAAATTATTCAGAAATCTTCTGAAATTTTTATTTTTCAACCTCAAATGTTGTGGTATATCTTGTTTTGGGAAGAGAAAATGCTTCTATATCTCTGAGAGCTTGTTTTTTAAATAAAAGTAAACCAACATGAACAGTCATGTTTTTAGTCATTCATATTGGGAACATATGGAGTATATTTCCTGTATTTTAATTTAAAAATGTTAGGTTAAACTTTCAGAAGCTGCTCCATGCCAAATATTACATCAATATATCATGTAAGTACTACTGATACTGAGCTCCTAGGTCAGTGTTAAAAATACTTAAACAAACCTTCATTTACATTATTAACAAATTGCTTTTCTTTCAAAGATACTTCATAATATTGCACTGTCATCTTTCTCATTAATTAGCTATGATAAGAGGGTCTTAATAGAATTCTAGTGTCCTATTCTTGTTAAAGACCTAAGCTTGAATACACTTGATCTTAGCCAAAAGGCAGAGAAGCAATGAGACCTAAGCTTGAATAAAAATGGGCTTTCCTTTTCTTTCTGTTGTGCAGTCAGAGTTAACAATGAACAGAACTACTTTTTGAAAGATAGCAATTCTCAACCACTCTGAAAAACAGTTAGGCAGTTTCTTAAAAAACTAAATATGCAATTACCATACAGTCCAGTAGTTATACTGTTGTGCATTTTTTTCCATTTTATTTTATTATTACTGTTATTGTTATTTTTTACAATACTGTTGTGCATTTATCTTAGAGAAATAAAAACTTCTCATATAAAAACTTATAAATGAATATCTCTAACATCTTTATTCATAATAGCCCAACAGTGGGAAATAACCAAATATTCTTCATTGAGTGAGTGGTTAAACAAACTGTGGTACATTTGCCACTTAGAAATAAAAAGAATGGTTTATTGAGATACCGAACAACTTGGATGACTCACCAGGGAATTACACTGAGTAAAATAAAAAGCCAATCCCAACAGGTTACATGCTATGTATATGATCCCTTTATATAACATTTTTTAAATCACCAAATTAAAAAAATGGAGGACACATTAGTGGTAGTTGTGGGGCAGACAGGAGATGAAGGCGGGGAGTGGGGGAGGAGGTACAGTAGCAGGGGGAGTAGACTGTGGTTATAAAAAGGCAACATAGGAATTCTTGTCTTGATGAGAATACACTATATCTTTATTTATCCATTCACTGGCCAGTGGACATTTGGATTATTTCCAGTCCTTGGCTACTATGAATAATATTGCTATGCATATTCATGTACAAGTCTTTATATGGGTATAAAGTTTCATTTTCTTGGGTGGATACTTTGGAGTAAAATTGCTAGGTAATTGTAAGTTAACTATCCTAGTAGTTAGTGTTTAACTTTTGAAGTAATTGCCAAAATGTTTTCCAAATTGGCTGTGCCATTTTACATTCCCACCAACAATCTAAGGGGATTCCAGATTTTTTTCATTTGCTAATTGAGCATTTGCTAACACTTGTATTTACAGTCTTTTTCTTTTTAGTCATTCTGATGGGTACAGAACAGTATCTCACTTTATTTTGCATTTTAATGACTAAAGATGTTCAGTATCCTCTCATGGACTTACTAGCTATTCATATATTTTAGTAGTGAAATATCTGTTCAAACCTTTTGCCCACTTTTAAACTGGGTTATTTTTATTCTTATAACTGAGCTTTAAGAGTTCTTTATATATATTGAATATAAACCCTTTATCAGATATGATTTGTAAATGTTTTCTACTAATCTGTGGCTTAGCTTATTGTTAATGATACTTTTTGAAGAGCAAGTTTGAAATTTAAATTTAAAAATTTAAAGTCCAAATTACCAACTTTTTCTTTTATGGGTCATGTTATTTCTAAGAAATCTTTTCTAATTCAATATCACAAAGATTTTCTCCTATATTTTCTTCTAGAAGTTTTATATTTGTAGCTCATCTATTTAGGTCTATGATTCATTTTGGGTTTATTTTTCTGTATGGTGTCAGCTAAGGGTCTAAGATAACCTTTTTGCCTATGAATATGCAGGTGTTTTAGCATCATTTGCTGAGAAGACTTTTCCTATTGAATTGCTTAGCACTTTGTCAAAAAATCAGTTGACTATAAATGTTTAAGTTTCTTTCTCTTTTATTGTATTGATCTATATGTCTATTCTCATGTCAGTATTGCGTTATTTTGATCACTGTGATTTTATACTAAGCTCTGAAATAAAGTCTAAGGCCTCCAACTTTTGTTCTTCAGAATTGTTTTGGTTATTCCTGGTTCTTTGCATTTCCATGTAAGTTAATATTGACCTGTCCATTCCTATGAAACAAAACAAAACAAAGCCTTGCCGAGGTTTTTTTTAAAAATATATATATTTTTATTTATTTATTTTGACTGAGAGGGAGAGAGCAATCAAGAGAGAGCACAAGCAGGGGAAGCAGCAGGTAGAGGCAGAGGGAGAGGGAGAAGCAGGTTTCCCGCTGAGCAAGGAGTCCAATGTGGGGCTCTGTTCCAGGACTCTGAGATCATGACCTGAGCCAGAGGCAGATGTTTAACCTACTGAACCACCCAGGTACCCTTCGTGCTGAGTTTTTGATAGAGTTGACATTGATTTGACTCAACTCTGTAGACCAACTTGGGAAGAATTTCTATTTTAATAATTTTGAATCTTCCAATCTACAGACATGTTATGTGTCTCCATTTATTTAGGTCTTTTATTTCTTTAAGCAAAGTTCACAGGGGTACAGGTATAGGTCTTTTTTGCTAAATTTGTTCCTAAATATTTTATTCTTTTTAATGATACTGTGAATGCAGTTGTTTGTTTTCAGATTGTTCACAGCTTGCACATAGAAATATAATTTATTTTTTGTCTTATATCCTGAAAACCTGCTACACAGATTAGTTTTAGTAGTTTTTTGTGTGTGTATAGATTTTTTAGGGTTTTCTACATATAACACCATGTAATCTGCAAATAGAGTTTTATATCTTTCTTTCTAATCTGAATGACTTTAATTGTCCTCTTGCCTTGTTATGATGGCTAAACCTCTGGTACAATGTTGAATGGGAGCTATATGAGTTGATGTCCTTCCATTTTTCCCCCTGATTCCAGGAAGAAAATATCTATTCTTCCTCTGTGAAGTGTTAAGTGTACTTAATATGTATACTTAATATCTTATATATAAGTATATATTAAGTATATGTTAGCAATATGGTTGTGCTTTTGGGTTTTGGGGGGGGCTTGTGGGGGTTTTTTGTGGCTTTTTTTTTTTTTTGGTTTTTGTTTTTATTTTATTGATGTAAAGATGAACATTTTCAGCATTACATGTTATCTTGTAAAATTAGGAAGACCTCAAATTGCCTAACCACAAGTTCTCTTCCTCATTCTGTTGCTAAGGATTAAGGTCCCCAGCTAAACAGTCCTCCTTATCAAACAGGCCAGGAGAAGTTCATGCTTATCTTATCTCTCAGTATAGGGTTTCAGTTCCCTGCCAGCCCATGAATTCATTCAAACAAGCCAGTCACATTCTCCTGCAGGCACCATGGGGCACTTCATTCTTTTGATACTACAAAGCCTGATTGTTCACTCTGTTCCACACTGCAACTACTGTGTGGCTCTTAATGGCATGTAGTATCCTCCTCCCCTGGACTGTGAGCATATGTGATTAATAAACTGCCAATGATCTCATCTTTCAAGTTCAGGTTTATGTGTTCAGTCACCCCAAAAACCTGGGGTAATAATCCCGCCTTGCCAATGGAGTGAAGGGGAGGCAATTAACAAATCTTGTAGACTTCCTCTATCAGGCTGAGGAAGCAATCTTCTACTTCTAGTTTAAGAGTTTTTGTCATTAATTGAAGCTGGATTTTGTTGAATGTTTTATTCAGTTTATTGAGATAATCAGGTGTTTTGCATTTATTCTATTAACATGCTGTATTACATTAGCTAGTCTTTATTTGTTAACCAAGTTTGCATTTCTGAGATAAATCCGGATCACTTGGTCATGGTGTGTGATTTTTTTTTTTAATATGTTGCTAAATTTAATCTGTAGTATTTTGTTAGGAATTTTTGTGTCTGTTTATGCTGGTCTGTTTTTCTTCTTTCTTATGAAAGCTTTGTTATTGGTATCAAGGTACAACTAGCCTCTTTGAATGGGTTTGGAAAATTTCTCTCCTCGTTATTTTCCTAGTCATTACTGCTTTTCTTCTGTTTCGGGTTTAATTTGCTCTTTGTCTATTATTATTATGCAAGAAATTTACATTATTGATTTGATACTTCTTTTCTTTTAATATTTAGACCTATATTCTTATTTTTAATTACTGTCTTAACTTCATCCCATACATTTGAAATGTGCTTTTTTCA
The DNA here is from genome assembly GCF_964662115.1 of Mustela nivalis. NCBI lineage: Eukaryota > Metazoa > Chordata > Mammalia > Carnivora > Mustelidae > Mustela > Mustela nivalis. The sequence goes on along the minus strand of NC_139031.1, from coordinate 35,552,037 downwards.
TTAAGCTTAAAAAATTTTCTAATTTGCCTTGTGTTTATAATTAATCTGTAAGACTAAGAAGAAATCATGTTATTTAATTCCAAATATTTGGCAATTTCTCACTTATTTCTGCTATTGTTTTGTAATTGAACTTAATTGAAGTCAGAGGACACACAGATTGTTTTCTGGTTTACCATATGGTCTGTCCTAGAGAATGTTCCCCATGTACTTGAAATGACTTTTTCTGTTGGGTGGAAGGTGTGTTGCTTTATGTATCTTAACTTGTTATAATCTATATCAGGTTAAATGGATTGATAGTGTTCAATTTTTCTATATCCATTTTAATTTTTATGTCTAGTCATTCTATCCACTACTGACAATGGGACATTGAAATCTCTAATTATAGTTGTCTCTCTGTCCTTTGAATTTTGTCATTTTTTATTTCTTCTGATTGGAGGCTCTTTTATTGGGAGTATAAATTAAAAATTGCTTTATTTTCATGACGTGTAGACTATTATTACTATAAAATATCTCTGTTTTTGGTAAGACTTCTTAAAGTTCATTTTTTCTTAATGTAACCACTCAACTTGATTAATATCCTTTTATTTTCAACTATTTGTGTCTTGCCATATGTACTGTGTCTCTTCGAGACAGCATATAGCAGGGCAGTGCTGTTTAAACCCAGTCTGACAACTCTTTTTGATTAGAGTGTAATCATAGTAATGCAATTATTGATTTTGTTGGAAATGTGTCTGTTTTTGCTATCTGCCTTCTAGTTTCATGTATTTCTTGTTTATATGTTCCTCCTTTATGGCTGTCTATGCCAAATATCATATAGTGTATCATTTAAATACCTTTGCCAATTTTTTAAAGTACACTTGTGGAGTTATTTTCTTGGTGGTTGTGTTAGAGATTATTATATAAGTTATAATTCATCACAATCTGTGTCAGGTTAATATAGACTTTATTCTGGTAAAATGAAGTAATTCAGCTCCAATACAGCCTCTTTTGCTTTCTCCTTTTTTTGTACTATTGTTGTCATATAGACATTTCTTTTTAAATTGAGGTGGCAATTTAGTTTATAAACTCAGCAAAGCAGTGTTATAATTACTGCTTTACATAATCTCATCTCATGTCTCAAGGTAATTAAAAGAAGGAAAGAAAGAATATTTCTACTTTTTTTTTTTTTTTTTGGTAGTTACCTACATATTTACCATTTCTGGTGTTCCTGGTTTCTTTTTGTAGATTCAGGTTACCATCCTCAGTCACTCCTATCAGTATGAAGGACTTTCTTTAGTATTTCTTTTTAGGTAGATCTAAGCTCTATCACACTTTTCTGGGTACAGAATTCTTGGCTGTGTAGTTTTTTCTCTCTAGTACTTTGAGTATATTCCTTTACTATCTTCTTCCCTCTACTGGTAAGGCAATCCTAAGCAAATTTGGCTTCCACTTTCTTTTTGAACTCAAAATCGGGTCCTTTCTAGCCTACAATTCTGGTCTTTATATCATCCTGTGCTGGGCTCTCTTGGCTTGTGTTTCCTGTTAGTCCTGAAAACTCCTGAGCTTAGGCAATTGTGCCTCCCCATTATACACAGACTAATCTCTGGGAGAAAATAATTTTGTTACTTGTTCATAAAAGAAGTGCTGTTGCCATGGCTTGCCAGAAAAACTCCATGAGAAAATACAATCATTGACTCTTGGCATAATTACCTTCTTTTTAGAGAAATAGCCATCTTTCTACCAACCTTTTAAATTTTTAGTTTTTAAATACTCTGATAGCAAATTATTAAAGAAACCAGACTTCTGGTTAGATTTAATTTTTAAGATGCTAGGACCACTGTCTTCATTTTATTTACTAAGCTATCACATATAAAAATTAGCCCTGGTATATGGGGCTTTTTCTGACCCATACATGATTCATGCAGTCATGGGTTTAACATAACTCATTCGTACATTCAAAGAATGCAAATTATAATCTTTACAATAAGCATTTTTCCAAAAATTAAAAAGGGAGTAAAACTGTTTTATGTGCTTCCTTGTTAAAAGAAACATTACCTCTAACAAAAATTGGATATCAGGAGACCATCTTTTTAATAGCTCAGGAAGAGTATGTGACTGTCTTAGAAGACGTAATGTTTCGTGTAAGTGAACATAATGAAGGACATGGCCGGAGTCCCTTCTATCCGTTAAGATCTAGTCAGGACACAGTCATACTGGCCTTTTAACAGAGAGACTATAACACAAAAATTACCAATTAGGTATGAAGTTAATTATGTGACCCAAAAGGCAAACAGAAAAAATAAGAAAGCTACTACGAGAAGCATCTTCCCCATCTAGGATTGGGTAAACAAAGGGAAAAGGTGGATGGTATGAAAACTTAAAAGCTTGGTGAAGAAGCCACAGGGAACTGAAACTCGGATTTCTCAGGAGGGGTCTTCAGGCCACTGGTCCTGGGTAGCTCTGAGAAAGCGTGCTTATACGAAGTCTTGTTATGGTTGTGCAAGTGTATGTTATGGGAAGAAACTGCCGTCTTGGGGCACAGAAATGTTGTTGGGTTGATGCTCCCAGGAACAGGAAACACACTGAAAGCAAGCAGTTTTTTCTTTTTGCTTCTGTCTAACACTCCCTCTGTCACCTGTCCATGCAAACACACTCCCCCACAGCCCCCTCCACATTACTGCCACCACAATATAACCATCATTCATACACACACAAACACATATACATATACCACATAGACACACCTATTACCAAACATAAAAACACACAACCATGTACACACACATCACCATATGCACAGATATCACCGCATACACACACATTACCACATACACATACTACATGCACGCACCACATATACACAAACACCAAATACACAACTACTACCAACACAGACCCACTCACACACTGCAGTTGGCAGAGCCTAATAGGGAGCCAGCTGGCAAAGCAGAAATGTAGCTTGCAAAATCTGCATTTTGACATCATGTAACACAATAGAAAGTGTAGGTTTGGTGCTGAGAAACAAAAGCTTAGGAACTGACATCGTTATTTAATTCTCAATAAAATCTTTCCCCTACCTACTCACTATATTTGTTGCCTATGTACTTAATATCACTGGGATATTCCAATATAAAATAATCAAATGTTATTGTGATTTATGGTTTCCTATAATTTTAAAAAAGGTTGAATCAAAGTTGACTCAAACTTTCTATTATTTGGAGGGATTAGGAGGAAAAAAGGGAAGGGGTTGCTTTTCATTTCCATAATGGACCTAATCTTATTGTTAGCCACCTCAAATATGTTGGAGATATATGGAATATAGATGGTAAATAAATAAAAATAAGCTGTGCCAACTAATAAAAGAGATTCCCAATCACTCCCTAAGTGTCTGATCTGGGGAGGGGAATATAATTTTAATGGTGGATATTTCCAGTTAGATCGCAGGAGATGATGAAAGAAAGAAAGGACAGTGAGAGCAAATAGAGCATCATTTCTTGAATCTCACCTGCATTTCTCAGTCATGTGAGGACCATCCAGCCTACATGTGCAGTGTTTTCCAATTTCTGGATGGAAAAACCTCTTTGGAGATACAAAAAATGATTAAGGACATCTGTATATAAAGTAATAGAGCTAAGATTTCTTCAAATTAAAAGCAAGGGGGAAATAATTTTACTCTCTGAAAAACTTTAGAATACTGTTGAACAATTTTTGGTACATTAAAAGGAAGAATCTTCAATTACTTTTTCCCCTTTAACCAAGATTTTAAAAACTAACAGGCTCTTTGTTAATTTAGTTATGAATCTTTAAAATGCCTACAAAACTATATACTGATACATCTTGTTATGTCATGGTACTTAACATAAAACAGGATGTTTTTACTTATGCCAGGAAAGCTTGGTTACATAACCTGCTTTTAAAAAAGCAGAGAGCCCTCCTCCTAGTCATTAAAAAATATATATATATGGTCTATAAATTCCAAAGGATCTTGAAATTGTTATTATATTTAAGATTTTTGAGGGATTAGAGAAATAGACGCTATCCTCCATATTTTACAAGAGTGGTGGGTTTTTGTTTTGTTTTGTTTTTTTTCTTTGTTCTTTTAGGAATGGTGATTTTCAACATAATACAATCTTGCAGAAGGGAAGGGTAACTAGTATGGGTTCTTAAAAACTTTTCCTAGGTGACTTTGATATCTGCTCTCCCCCCACACACCAGGTTTATAACCAGTGGAAGAAGGAAACATGGAGGTAGAGAATTGGATTATCAGAAAAGATGTTACCCCGTACAAAAAGATTTTCCATCTGATAATATTTGTGATTTTTTAAAATTATTTTGCATTATGAGCTGTCTTAAATAACAATGAACAGCACTAACAAAAAATTCATTGATCGCGGGCATTAAAATGGCTCATCAAGGCAGGCAGCTCAGTGGGACTGGAATCTGTCTCAGAGAATATTAGAGTGCACAAAACAATGAGTTAGGAATGAGGACACAATGTAATGAGGCAAGGACTAGTCCTACTGAGACAGGGCCAAGGGGCATGGAGATCAGAGTCTGTGGGGCTGCCCAAAGAGTGGGCACAGGAAACAGGAGAGCTGTCCTGGGGAAGGGCAATTCTCCAGGGACAGGGCCCTGAGTACAGACTCTTGTTTCTAACTTTTCTATAGTACAGCTAAAAAATTTCATCCTGCCAGGTCAGCAGCCCAGGTGAGGGCTTTTCCTTTTCCTGATGAGATTTGTGTTCTACTCCTGCAGTTTCAGACTCCCTTGAGTTGGGAAAACAGTCTTTGAACCATCCCAATTCCCGCATTCTCTGACCATTACTCTCCCGTATGTCTCCTGTATTATCTATGTTAGAAAAACTTAGTTATCAGAATAACTTTATGGTGCTCTGGCCTCAAGTTTTGCTGTTTTTGTTTTGTTTTTTTAATTTCTTTATTTTGAGGTAAACTCGACTCCCCACGTGGGGCTCGGGCTCATGAGCCTGAGCTGGAGAGCCACATGCTCTGCATGGAGCCAGCCAGGTGGCCCTGCAGGCTCAAGTTCTGAAGGTAAAACTTTTCATGAGGAAATCTATGAAAGGATGTAGAAATACATTAGGCCCTTGGCATTTTTAGAATATCTGTCGTGTCCTCTGCCCTCATTTACAAAATGTCCATGTCCTATGTGCATGTCTATTTGTTCGTTATTTATTTTAAAGATTTTATTTACTTGAGAGAGAGAGAACAGGAACAGAGGGGCCGAAGAAGAGCGAGAAGCAGACTCCCCGTTGAGCAGGGAGCCCACTGCAGGGCTCCATCCCAGGACCCTGGCTGGGATCATGACCTGAGCCAAAGGCAGAGGCTTAATCAATTGAGCTACCCAGGTGCCCCTCAGGTGTTAATTTAAATGAAAATATACCACTGTAGTCTGTAGGGTTGTTGGGAGAATTTTTTAAATGAGATCATAGAGCCCTGAGCAAGGATTTAAATGTCAGAAGCGGAAAGTCTACAGGGTAGTTTTTTAGGGAAGAATCCAGGGAAAGTCCACCAATCAAGTTAATAATTGACTCCATTTTGAACATTATTTAAGGCTTCCTGCATATGCTAGGACTTCACCCCGGTTCTTCTCTGTCTTTAACAAAAGAAGACATTTTACATTCAATTCGAACACTTCAGTTGAACAGAGACTGCTTAGGACCGTGGTTAGAATCAGGCTTCGGAGAGCAGACCACCCAGGTTAGAACCATCTTTTCCTACTGAGTGAGGCAGGCAGGCTCGACTATCTCCCTGCCACATTCTCTCATCCCTAAAATATCAGTAATGATAATATCTCCTTCAGAGGTTGTTGGAAGATTAAATGGGTTAACACATGTCATGGCTTTCAACAGAGGTTGGCTGTTAGTCAGTGTTAACTATTCTCTAGTGGTAAATTCAAAAATATCTTCCAAATTAATCTGGCTTCTGGAAATTTATTTTTAACTCAGTTCTGGTAACGGCAAAGCTAGACTTAACAGTTTTGCCCTATGTGGAGAGTAAACTTACAAAACCATGTTTAAAACCTTATTTTCTCTTTATTTTTTAAAACTATTCCAAGGAACTCTACAAACCTTAATGAATCGCTAGATTATGAAACGTCATCTCCAGCCTCCACTTTGAAATTTAATATATTTGGCTTATTTTAATCTGCTTTGTTTTGATGTGCAACAGTTTCCAAATCTGTTATCTTTCTATCAACAACAAATACCTAGTGATGCAGATGGCCTGACTGGGATTGTCAGAAAACTTGGCTGAAAGATGCCGTAGAAACACACTCAAAGAAAGCAATGGTATCTTCATTTTCCAAAAGTATCTTCATGATATGTTGCCATTTTTAAGGTCAATTCAAATCAAGTAGCAATTATAGCTGCCACATTTGACATTTCATAATTAGTAATTTGTATCACAAAACAACACTGGCTCATCAGCTTTTTGTTTCTTTGTGAATTCCTCTTTGGGATGCTTTATATAGATAATACAGTGAGCCTCACAATGTAACTAGTTCATCTTATAAAGCTTAATTTAAAGTGTATATAATGGATGGTAGAAGCTCATAAATGATGAATATAGGCATTAAAAATCAATTGCTGATAGAATTTGGGCATAAAATTAATGAGGCAGTTCATGTTTTCTGGTTATTTTTCGTCTGTTGCATGGGATTTCCCATTAGAAACAGAGTTTAAGGGCCAGCATGTCATCCATTTATTTTTTTCTAAGGACAGTTTTTCTTTCTCCAACTTGTTCTCTTGTAATAGTCTTAGAACAAGCTATGGTTGTTTCAGCATTATATTGTATATTAAAATACAGTGAAAAAACCAGAATAGAAGGCATTAGAAATTAAATTTTTTTAATTAGAAATTTTTAAAAAGAGGAAAATAAAAGTGAATGGACCTGGAAATAAGTGACCTGTGGGAAAACTGTCAAAGTCTTCCTTTTCTTTCTTTCTTTCTTTTTTTAATAATTTAGGCAACAAAGTTCTCATTTTGTGGTAGATAACACATTCCTCATTTCTGAAAGTTTATAAAAATAGATTGAATACTTTTAAAAAGCAAGATGGTTGGACTATAACCATGCTGTATAAAGAATCATAGCCCGCATCAGTTTCTTCCTGGGAAGTCATTAAAAGAGAATTGATTAGCAGGTTTGATATTCTTTGGCATAAATTAGATTTTATTTTGGACAAATCTTGGCTGGAAACAAATTTTCAAATTAAAATTTTTTCTGATGTAATTACATTGTCTTCTAGTATAAATCATTTCAGAAATGAAAAGTCTAGTTTGAACAAGAAATGAATGCATAGTCTTAGTAGAATTAAATGGAGATCCAAATAGAAACTGAAATGCATATGCATTGCGGACCACAAAATGGAAAAATATAGGATGCATGGCATCCCCAAAATGCTTATAATATGAGTAGCTGCACATATGACTGTAGGCTAAGTTTGGTACATTTGTTTTAAGGAACTATTTATTTGTAACTTAAGAAATGTTAGGAATTCGAATTTTTTAAAAATGGGTTTTGTTGCAAAACTTTTGTCCATCTGTTCTTGTAGGCAATTAAGAACTTAGGTTATATTTAAATAACATGACTACTGTGTTTACTCAGTGGTGGAAATTCTGTCATAGTGAGATGTGTTTGGAGGTTGGGATGAATCTGAACTGGTTTGAATCCTGTTTTATCATTTACTATCTGAGCAACCTTAGGCAAGCCTCATCTCTGAACTGGGGATAAAAAAAACTTAACTTGCAAGTTCATGGTGATGATAAAAAAGATAGATGAGAGTGACTTTCTGGTGCTCTGGATTCCTGAAATACTCAAGAAGTAGTGATTTTTAAACTTTATGGGATCTTATTAAAAAGGATGTCTTGTCTCCTAAGACAAGCAAGCCGTTTGACTAAATTTATTACTTTCTTCTGTCATACTCCCATGTACTATCCTCAGAAGTCTTAGAACAATAAATTGTGAGTTTAAATCTACCTTCTTTTTATGTATCATGCCTTTTATATGTTCTGTTTTTCTCTCTTTCTTGCTTTCTCTTGGAATCACTGTGTGTTTTTTTTTTTTTTTAATTCCGTTTTTCCCCCTCTATCCATCTGAAAATGTTCCCATATTTTATGGGAATAAATCTATGCCATTTTTTGCCCCAGAAATTACAAGTTAATTAGTATTTTAACCCTAGTACAGGAAAATCAACCAATATGCTATTATTGGTATATGTTCTTTTTTTTTTTCTTTTTCTCTGTATTTTACACCCCATGAGACTTATTATGACTTGACAGAGTCTGTGTTCATTTAACTTCACCCACTTTTATATGGCTGTCTTTGGAATTCTTCCTTTCTACAGTCTGCCTTCTAACTGGTGTCATTTTCTGTCCAAAGAATATAGTTCCTTCCTTCCTGAAGATCTACTGGTAGCAAATCCTGTCAGTTTTTGCCTGTAATGTCCTTACAATATCTTCATTCCTGAAGGATATCTTTTCTGGGTATAGATGTTGATTATTATTTTCTCTCAGGATATTGATTATATAATTTTTGTCCTTTGATTTTTTTTGTTGCTGTTACTGAAAGAGCTTATTAGTATACATTTTCCACTTTGAAGATACTTAAAAAAATGAACTGCTTTAGATTTTTCTTTGTTTTTTTCTGAAATTTCATTATGAAAGTCTGGATGTAGATTTTTCTTTTTTCTTTCTTTCTTTTTTTTTTTTTTTAAATTTCAACCTGTTCAGAATCCATCTGAAATAATCCATCTAAAATAATTCCTTTCTACATCATAGCTAAAGTTATAAGCTCATTCCTAGTTAGAACCCCCATCTGCAAAAATCTAGTTTTAAACACCATTTTCTACAATTTTAACACCTACTACACTCAAAACAATTTTTTGACTTACAAAATAAAGGAACATTGAAATTTTAAAATTTATTTTCCACCTCTCTTCTGGATGACAGAATGTGAATAGAACACTTGTTACTTTTTTTAGCTTTCTACTCCTACAGGCAGGAGGTTGAAAATTAAGGGTAAGTGACTGCCCAAGGATGCAAGAAAAGCAATTGAATGGTTTTATCTTTTTGACTACAGAAAGTCTATTAGGCTGAAAAACATTTTTTTAAATCTACTGTAACAAGTGTGACCCACCAAAGTGTTGGCAAGTATGACATGGTATTAAATGGTGGAATTCATGTGTTATCCAGAAGGGCCAGATGAAAAGACCTGAGGCAGAGTACTTCCCATGCCTCCAGGAGACTCCAAAGCAATTGTGGATCTTGTTGAAATTCTTACCTTAGAAGCCTTTTATCTCAGGCAGGACAAAGCTGTCATCCCTAGTCTATGGTAGGAATGTCTAGTTTTAAGTGCCAGAAGAAACTTGGCTGCATCTCTTGATAAAATGGTCCTATTCATAAGGGGCTTCAGTAACTGTATGCAAGCGGAAGAATTGTTTCCTAAAGTTGGCCCAGGCATTCTTTTGAAACATTGTCTTCTTTCAAGAGATGGGGAGAATTGTTCCATGTGAGGAGGGTCTGCATGCATTGGTGTGTTGGTGGTTTTATCCTTCATGGTTCTGTAATCCTCCACAAGGGGGAACCCCAGGGACCCTGGATCGAAAAATGGCCTCAGGTTTCTTGTATATCTTATATATCCTTGGAGAAATCTCTGTGATTTGGTTGTTATCTAAAATATGCCTTTACTATATATGTTAACTTACAAACTCTTTCCAGATGTCATTTGACCTATAAGTGTAGTTAAAAGTGAACTTTTATATTTGGTGTATGGACAATGTAAATAATCTTGCCTCAATGCTGGCTTTACTCTAGCATTTGCTTAATCTACCAGCAAAGCTGGGATATAAAAACAAAGTATTTTGAAGAAGTTTGCTATTTAATTAAAATATTTTAAAATTTCCCTTGTGACGTTGACCCAGGATTTACTGAGGAGTTTGTTACTTTATAGTATTTGGGGATTTTTCTAGATGTCTTTTATGATTGATTTTTAATTCATATCTGTTATGGTCATAGAAAATATTTTGAGGACAGCCAGTGTATTTTAATGAGACTTGTTTTTTGGCTCAGCATATGTTCTATCTTGGTGAAAATTCTGGGTGCACTTGAAAAGAATATTGAGTGCACTATTCTGAAAATATCACTAAGTCAAGTTTGTTAAAAGTGTTGTTCAGGGGCACCTGGGTGGCTCATTTGGTTAAGCATCCAACTCTTGGTTTTGGCTCAGGTCATGCTCTCAGGGTAGTGAGTCTGGTCCTTTGTTGGGCTCCATGCTCAACACAGAGTCTGCTTGAGATTTCTCCTCCTCCCCTTATTCCGCCCTCCTCCTTGTCTGTGCATGTTTTCTCTCTTTCTCTAAAAATAAAATAAATAAAATAATAAAATAAAATAATAAAATAATATAAGTCTTTAAAAGTGTTCAAATGTTCTATAATCTTACTGATTATCATCAAGTTATTCTGGCAATTACTGAAAGAGCAGTGTTTAAATCTCCCAATTTGATTGTAGATCTTTACTTTGTTTCTGTCAATTTATGCTTCCAGTATTTTGAATACCTCTGCTATTTGAACACCTCTGTATTTGAACACTTCTGCTACTAGGTGCAAGCACATTTAAGCCCTTTGAATAGGTATGTCTTTTTGTCAATTTGAAACATCTCTATTTCTGAAAATTTCTTTGTTTTCAAATTTGCATTATCTGATACTAACATAGTCACACCAGCCTTCTTATGATTAATCTTTGCATCTTTCCCCCATTTTTTCCTTGAAAACTTTTGGTGTCTTTATATTTAACATACGTTTCTGGTAAATAGCATATTGTTGAGTCTTGTTTTTCATCTAGTGAGGTGGTTCACAACCACGAGTGACTTTGTTCCGCAGGGCATATTTAGTTTGACAATCTCTGACTTTTAATTGAAGAATTAATCCACTTACATTTAATGTAATTATCAGTAAGGCTAACTTTAAATCTGGTATCTTGGTATTTGTTTTCTATTGTCCTATTGGTTCTTTGTTTCTTCCTTCTCCTTTTCTACCTTCTTTTGAATTAATCAAGTTTGTTTTTTAGCATTTTACCTCCTCTATTAATTTTATTATGCCTCTTTAATATAACTTGTCCTTTGAAATTTTTGTGTATGTATGCATTTACATCATTAGGGCATATAGTTTCCTAGTTTACTCAATGGCTTAAAGTCTGCTATTATCATTGTTTATTTTCAAATCATCTAAGATCTGGCCATTGGGAGTTGCTTTAAGCTGACATATGTGCCTTTTTTTAACAGTTACCTCATGTTCTTTGAGCACTGATTGCTTTCTGAAGCTAATACATATTCCAGGCTTATCTTGTTTTTTGCTGTTTCAGCAAATGTTTTAAGAAGTAATCAGTTACTTCTCCAAAGAACCCTGTTTTTTTTTAGGGGAGAATAATATTAAGAAGACACAATATGGGATCTAGGTCTATTCATTACTTTTGGGGCATTAGCAATCTCAGGCTCTCTTACAGGCAAAGCTAAAAATTATATGTATAAAAACATGCACACATAAATGTTTAAACATCCTTACTTCTCTATTAATTTCTCTATCAATTACTTCCTATTCCAACCCAACATCTTAGAGGTCATTCTAGATCTCTCCATTTTCATATTTGCAATTCCCTTTTGAACAGAAAATATGCTTCTATAATCCTTAATATATTTTTATATTTGATAAATCTCTCTTGTGTAACCAATATTCCATTATCCTCTTTCCCTTATCCTTAGTGTCCCCTTCTTATCACATACCAGATCACCCCTTTTTGTGGTTCTAACTCATTATGACATCCCATGGCAAGGACTATACACCCCACCATGAGTGCCATCCAGGGATTTTTTATTTATAATATATTTATCAGTCCTAGAATATCTGTTTTGTTCTGAAATTTCCTCTGTGCCCATTGTATCCATCCTTTCCTGTAAATTCTTCAAAACACCTTAGTTTTTTAAAACATTCTTGTTTGTTGGTAATCTACAAGGGTCTCTTGACTGCTTATTCTTTTTTAAAAATGTTTACCTTTTTTATTGTCTCTTTTATTATTTTAACTCCAGTAACATCACCTAGTTGTATTAGTCTCAGGTGTACAATATAGTGATTCAACAATTCATTACACCAATCAGTGCTCATCATGATGCTTATACTCTTAATCCTCTTCACCTATTTCACCCATGCCCCTACCAACCTACTCTGGTAACCATCTGTTTGTTCTGTTATTAAGAGTGTTTTTGCATTTGTCTATTTTTTTTTTCTTCATTTGTTTCTTAATTTCACATGAGTGAAATCACACAGTATTTGTCTTCTGACTTATTTCACTTAACATTATACCTTCTAGATCCATGCATGTTATTACAAATGATAGGATTTTATTTCTTTTATAGCTGAGTAATATTCATGCATAGACACACACACACACACACACACACACATATATATGTGTGTGTGTGTGTATATATTATATCTTTATCCATTTACCTATTGATGGGCACTTGGACTGCTTCCATAATTTGGCTATTATAAATAATGCGGCAATAAACATAGGGGTGCATATATGTTTTTAGAGTAGTGTTTTTGTATTCTTTGGGTAAATACCCAGTAGTGGAATTATACATCATATAGTAGTTCTTTTTTAATTTTCTAAGGAACCTCCTTGCTGTTTTCCACAGTGGCTGCACCAGTTTGCATTCCCACCAACAGTGCATGAGGGTTCCTTTTTTTCTGCTTTCCACAGTGGCTGCACCAGTTTGCATTCCCACCAACAGTGCATGAGGGTTCCTTTTTTTCTCTCTTTTTATCCTAATATTTATTGTTTCTTGTGTTTTTGATTTTAGCCACTCTGATAGGTGTGAGGCAATATCTCATTGTGGTTTTGATTTGCATTTCCTTAATGATGAGTGATGTTGAGCTTCTTATGAATTCATGAGTCTGTTGGCCATCTGTATGTCTTCTTTGGAGTAATGTCTATTCATGTCTTCTGCTCATTTTAAAATAAGATTTTGTGGTTTTGGTGTTGAGTTGTATAAGCTCTTTATATATTTTGGATACTAATGCTTTAACAGATACATCAGTTGCAAATATCATCTCCCATTCAGTAGGCTGTCTTTTTGTTTTGTGGATCATTTCTTTTGCTGTGCAGAAACTTATTTTGATGTACTTCCAATTGTCTATTTTTGCTTTTATTTCCCTCACCTTTTAAGACTTATCTAGGAAAATGTTATGGCCCTTGTCAGAGAAATGACTGCTTGTGTTATTTTCTAGGATTTTTATAGTCGCAGGCCTCACACTGAGATTTTTAATCCATTTGGAATTTATTTTTATGTACGGTGAAAAAAGTGGTCCAGTTTCATTCCTTTGCACATAGCTTTCCAGTTATCCCAACAACATTTGTTGAAGAGATTGTCTTTTTCCCATTGCATATTCTTTCCTGCTTTGTTGAAGATTAATTGACTGTATAATTATGGTTTTATTTCTGGGCTCTTTATCTGCTCCATTGATCTATGTGTCTATTTTTGTGTCACTACCATACTGTTTTGATTACTACAGTTTTATAGTATATCTTGCTATCTGTGATTGTGATACTTCTAGTTTTGTTCTTTTTAAAGATTGCTTTGACTATTTGAGGTCTTTTGTGGTTCCATACTAATTTTATGATTATTTGTTTTAGTTTTGTGAAAAAATGCTATTGGTATTTTGATAGGGTTTGCATTAAATCTGTAGATTGCTTTGGGTAGTATGGACATGTAAACAGTATTTGTTCTCCCAATTCATGAGCATGGAATATCTTTCCATTTGTTTGTGTCATCTTCAATTTCTTTCACCAGTGTTTTATAGTTGTCACATAGGTCTTTCACCTCTTTAGGTAAGTGTATTCCTAGGTGTTTTTGGTGCCATTATGAATGAGACTATTTTCTTAATTTCTCTTTTTGCTACTTATTAGTGTATAGAAATGCAATGGATTTCTGTATATTGATTTTGTATCCTGTGGCCTTACTGAATTCATTTATCAGTTGTAGTAGTTTTTTTGGTGGAGTCAACATAGTATCATGCCATCTGCAAATGGTCAAAGTTTTACTTCTTCCTTACCAATTTGGATGCCCTTCATTCCTTTTTCTTGTCTGATTGCTGTGGCTAGTCCTTCCCATTGACTGCTTACTCTTGATAATAGGTCCAATTCCTCCCCTCTTAATGTCCAAGAATTTTTAAAAATGTGTTCTGTATTGTACATAAAAGAACAGCGGAGAGTAAAGTGTAAGTTTGTGTCTATTGAGGGAGTGCACGCCTTTCATTCTGTGATTAGGGTGAGGAACTTATCCTTCAGAATTCTCCACAAGTTGAACTGGGCTGGAGCTGGGCTGGAGCTTTAATTAGATTGAGTTCACCTTCACTTAGCCCTGTCCCTAATCTCCCATGCTGAATCCCTCAAGAGACTGAACAATTTGGTTATTTTAGTATTTAAACTGGAATAAGAGTTGTTTCACTTTTAGATAGTTAAGATTCAAATGTGATTCCAACTCTGGCAATTGTGATTCACAAAGCTACATAAATGCTCTTTGTCTCTCAGTCCTCTTCCACTGCCAGTTTCTTGGCAGAATTTTAGTGCAAGGAGGCATGCTTTTTGAATCAATCTTCTAATGACCTTTGAGGTCCATCTCACCAGCCCACAACATCCTCAAAAGTTCAATCAGTTTCTTTTCTTCAGCAAAATCTTCTCATCTATGGAAGTTCCATTTCTAAGACCTCAGCACTCAGACAGGCATGTGTCCCAGCTCTAGAAGCTGCTCCAGTCTCTGCTTGCTTATGTAGAACTCATTTCTCTTTAGATTTATTGCACCTAGACTTGCTTGTATATACTACTCTGCAATAGCTCCAATAAATTGTATGCTTTTATCTGGAATTTTTCTCATGCTTCCACTGAACCAAAGTTCTTTTGTATTTCACATCCTAACCAGAAGTGGATGTCAATTTCACTGTGTTTTTATAAAAATGAAATTTATATTTGCTTCAAGTTCAAGATAGTGAACACATGCCTTTGTATCTTCTCCTGAAGTTTCTATTAAATTACTAGTAAAGGAACAAGTACATGGTACCATCAAGATGTGGAGAAAGGGAGGAGCCTTCTCACCAGACCAGTGATTTCAGTACACATCCAGAAGGCAAAATGGTTAGAAGAATATTGAACTGGGGAGCCAGAGTGAAGCAAGCTGTAGCCTAGTAGCTTCACAGAAGATGCTTCTGGAGAGGAACCTCTGACCAGTTCAGAACAATCCCAGAAGGGCTCTAGCATCAACGATTGCTGGAAAACTAAGGGAGGGGCTAAAAAGTGAGGGTGATATTAGTACAATTAATAATTGAAGGTCTTTATATTGGCAGTTGCTCTTCTTGGGTATGTTTATGAGCTTATAGCCAGGTGTTTGGCCCCTTGACAAAATAGTTAAAATAGGTCAGTCAGAGAAAGACAAATACCATTATGACTCACTCATAAAAGTATATCCATCATAAGAGGTGGTTGTGAGGACTTAATGAAATAATGTATACATAAGTGCTTTGCACAGTTCCTAGAACATAAAAAAAAAAAATCGATAGCCATTGTCATTTTTATTGTGACTGATGAATTAGTTGCTTTATGTAGAAAGGAATCCAAAGGTTAGGTGTTTGAAAAAAAGAGGAGTATGGTAGAAGAGAAATAGGTGAGAATGGGTATCAATGTAGGTGGATATGGATTACAAATTAAAATCCTCACCCTATTTTCCTTACTAATACCTTCTTCTGGAGAAGAAGAAATCAATATATATAATGGCACCCAACTGAAATTCCATATATACAGAAACAAAATTGTTTTGAGAAAATTCATCGTGCTATTTGCATTTCTAATCCAGAAGACAAAGGATTTCTTGAAAAAAAAATCTCTATAGAGTGTCATTAATATCCAATATTATACCTAAAGAATCTTCAATGTCCTGGGGTTAGAAGGATAGAACAAAAGACCTGCTACAAAAATAAAACTGTTTTGAAGTCTTCTGACTTAAACTAAAAATTAATGTAAATCCTGCTTATCAATACACTGTTATGTCTTGATATAAAAATACGTTTGCTCTACGTGGAGTAAACATTGCTGGTCTAGGAAGATATACCATGTTCCTCTCTAATCCTTGGCACACTACTAAAAATTTTCAGTCTTGGGACACCTGAGAGGCCTAGATGGTTAAGCATCTGCCTTCAGCTCAGCTCATGATCCCAGAGTCCTGGGATCAAGTTCCACATGACTCCTTGCTCTATAGGGAGCCTGCTTCTCCCCCTACTCATACACATTGTCTCTGACAAATAAATAAATAAAATCTTTAAAACAGAAATCTTCAGTTTGGGATAGATCAATATTTATAGGTACAGACCAAATAGTAACAACAAAAATTGACTAAAACTATTTACTTATTCTAATTAAGACTTAAAAATGCTGTGAGGTCTTCACACAAGGTGACTGGTCGATTTTATATTTTAATTAATTAAAATGGGTTTTATGTATAAATATTTAAAAACTTAGTGACTAACCTATGGATTTCAATTTTGAATCAGCTTTGGTCAATACAGAATAATAATAGCAACAGTACTTCCTAATACACATAAATATAAATTACTGTCAATGAGACAATTTCTCAAAATTACTACTACTTAAACGTCATTGTTTCATACTTTATGTAATACAACTAGTAGGTAGGGAAGATACCCAAAAAGTGAGATAGTTGTAGTTTCCCTGGCTTTGAACCTAGCCTGAACATGTTTGTTAAAGGCCAAATTTTTTCTGACTTTACAGTCTAGTTGTTACTGATGAGCACAGCCAACTTTCTTCTTTGTTCATCACTTCCTTTTAATAATTTCCATTTGTGATTAAGTCTCCAATTTGTGTATATATTTCTAATGGGAAATCAATGAAAGATTCAATCTTTATTATATCAGAGTCCTGATGAAAATGAACTCAGCCAACAAAAAGCTTTCTTTTTGTGACATGAGCTATGTTTTCATTCAAACCCATTTTTCCTTCTTTAATCCTGACACTACTTTTAAAAAATGTGAAATGTTTGGGGCACCTGGCTGGCTCAGCCAATAGAGAGTATGGGTCTGTGGATCTTGGGGTTGTGAGTGTGAGCCTTATGTTTGGGTGTGGAGTTTACTTAATAAGAAAAATATATTTTTAAAAATGTGAAATGTTTTCCTTTCATTGATTCTGTAATAGTCTTTAGTAATTATTAATTTAATGAAATAATAGCCACTTAAAATTATAAGAAAATGAAATAATTTAAAATCAAGTTATTCCAATTTCTCCTTAGGATTCTAAATTCACTCAGTCAAAAATATTCTTTTAATACCTTCTATTATGGGGCAAGGCACATTTGTGGGTAATTGTAGTATGTTTTCAATAGAGGACAGTTCAAAGATACTGACAGATCCAAATCCTTTGAGCATTCACTATGAAATATACCAAGCAACATTCTTAAAGTCAACCATTTTCTTCTGGCATACATAATGTGAGCTATCCTCTGTGGAAAGGTAATGTAGAACATTACTTTGAAGGAGACTAAACTCTAAATGGGAAAGAATACATATAAAAAGGCAGTACCCAAAACAGCAAATATATTTAAGCCAAAATTTACAAACAAAATGTACAGTGACAAATAGATTCTAATGAAGATTTTACTGGAAAAAAAACCCAACCTACCCACTAAGGCATTAAATATAAATGCATTTTAATTTGCAATGCAATTTTTAATAGACTTATGAAAAACACTGGTCATAAAAATGGTCTTCTGTACAATTCTGTATTTATTAAGAAGAGCAAGATAGAGAGCTATGCAAAGATAAATCCAAATATCCCAGGGAAGAAGAGTTTAGTCAGAGAAAACTAAAACAAAAGTTTTTAATGAAATAATGGCATAACTGAAAAATTGTAGAAAGAGAAAGAATTTGACTCCCTTAATTCATCATAGAACAGTATATAGTTTTTAAAGAGATGTTTTTAGGGTGTAGTGCTTTTGTGGTTTCTTTCTTTCATGTAAGAAAACAAATTAAATCAACATTATATTTAAAAACATCTCCATTTTAACTATTTTTTGTTGGCTGATAAAGTTTTGCCCTGAAGTAATTCCTATCATTCCCAGTAACTCCTTCATAAGCATATGGTATATAAAATGAAAGCCATAAGAAAATTATCCTTACTAATTGCCACATCTAGTTTTTAATCTTTTAAGTTAGAGTAGCCAATCAATTTATCTTTCCTATAATATTTTTTCTCCATATTATATTGTCAGTTAATGTTTTAAAATGGCAGCTTTAATTTAGGATGCCACCTCTTAACTGTCATTTTATAGTTTTTTTGTATGGGAGGAGAATTCAAAAAGTGGGTATTCTCTGTGGTTAATAAATTGGCTCGAGTCACATTTTTAGTTCAGAACTTTTTTTGGTCACAGAAAATGTGTATCAGCACACTAGTTTTGTGGCCATAAAGTCTGCTACCTTTTCAATCTGATTTTTAGTACCATCTTAATATTATGTTATAAAGAACGCAGAATATACCTTTATATTTGGCTTTCTCAGAATAAAGATATATGCTTTATTTAAAGCTAATTTGCTCAATATTGGCTTGGAAATTTAAAAGATTTTACTTAATGCTAATTTAACTTTTTTGTAGCTATAAGCTCATAATTTTACCACTGGCTTTTCTGCTACACAAATTCTGAACAGTAATGAAACATTACACTATTTCATTTGGATAATGTTGATATAAATATGTAACCAAATATTGGAAAATTTCAAATCAACTTGTTACCAACCATGAACTCTAATAAATGGGCATTTATTATGACTATCACTTTTAATATATTAAAATTATTCAGTAACTGTTTTTTGCACATTAAATGAAAAATTAAGTTTTTAAATTTTATTCAAAGCATTAGGAAAATCATATTCAAAACACAGAAATAATCAGACTGTAACAATGCTGCATAGATAGTGGTTCACAAGTTCCCTGACACTAAGTGACTTCTACCTAACAAAAACTTCAATTTTCAAGTCACCAGGTAGAAAATGGTAGAGGCATTATTTTCTCTTTGAGGCTGTAAAAAATGGCTTCAATGGTGAGAAGTCACATTTTAAACAACAAAGATTAGATTATCCCCTAATTTAATTCTACTCCCCTCTTGTTACTTCTCAGATAAGAAAATTTAGAATGTAAGGATTACTGGAAGGGAATGGGAGGTAAACTACCTCTTAGGGGATACCCTGGTCAGTGCCTGCTTTAATCAGACAAAACACTGAATTAAGTTTTAAAAATTACAACCACACCATTATGCATAACTAAAATTGCCAATATGAATACTTTTTTTTTTTTTTACATAATACATTACATGTATACAAGAAAAAAATGACCTGTTTCCAATCCTTTGACCTTCAGTAGAAAAAAAAGTCATCACTAATGAGAGATCTGAAAGAGAATTTTCATGGCAGAGCATTAATTCCATAGGGATCAAAATCATTTCTGAATAGTGAAAATAGCCTGAATCAATGAGAAATTGCTAAATTTTTTAAGAGTTTACTTTTTTAAAGGGAAGACAATTTATATGGGAGGAATTTGTAGCTGGGAACATTGTTCATTAAAACAGTTACCTGAGAAAGACTCTTAAAATTGCCAGTGCTTTCAGAACCCCCCTCCACCCCAACAATGCAGGAAGGAGCGATTTGTAGGCTTCTAGCTTCTTATCTTTACCTACATGAAGAAAGTTTTGAACTCAACAGTCGTTTGGGCTTTACTACTACACTGATTAAAAGGCCACAACCAAGACATCTGAATGGTAGACTATAAGCGCATTTTTGCATTCATTTCAGGCTTCTCCCTTTATCCTTTTTTAAAGAAAGAGTTTGTAATTGTTCAAATGGTCTTGGATTCAAACCTACTGTCCACACACACAAAAAAACTTTTGTAAGCAAATTGGAAGTTTTCTTATAATAGTAAACAAACTGTCTGGTCTACGTTCTCTAATCTATGCCTAGAAAATAAGGCATTATTAATTCTTCATTGGCCACTGCAGAGCATAGACAAGTGTTTTCTTTCTAATCAGAGGCATATACAAACATTCCTCAAAGTGCATTGTTATTTTTAACCTCTGTTATGCATTTACACAGCATGAGCATTTATGACTCCTTACATACTTGTAGGATTAAAATGCTTATTCCCAACATCTCACAAACACCATAATTACTTGAGAAAAGACAAAGTGAGAGCAGCTACAGAAGTAGCAAGGTTTTTTTTTCCACAAATAAAAAAAATATACAAAAATGGCAAGTTAGTGATAACTGGTAGTATGAACTCTCAATAATATTCCACTTTGGGTTCCAAATTAAGATTTGACAAGTTTGAAGCCTTGTCCTGTGTCCAGCACAGTAGGAAGAAACCAACTCATTTTTAATCTTTTCAAACACCTAAAACAACTTTTGCAGATCCAAAAAAGGTTCAGACCGCACAACCAATTTGCCAAATGCACCAGTGGATACGTAATACGAGGAAAGTGTAACATCCAGTGCTTGGCCACGTCGCTGCCTGTTGGCAGGTGCAGAGTGTAGTCACTCCATCGCTTTGACACACCGTAGACGGCTTTCACAGTGCGGCCCTTTTCAGTCCAGCAGATGTTATTACTGGGGTTGCAGTTATATTCTACCCAGTCTTTTGTAAAGTCACCCAGCTGTGGTGGGTCAGCTTCTTCAATATCTATGGTCTTTGTCATCTCTGCTCCTTGCACTGCAATGTACTGATCATTGATTTTTCTCACTTCTTTCACCCACGGAGTTGAATTCTCACTGTCTAATACGATAATAAGGCGAGAACAGAAGGAGGCATTCTTTTCTCTCCACCATTCTAAAAGTGTGTCAAGGCGCAGTATGTCTCCACCTGTGAACAAAAGAAAATTCAATAGAGTAATAATTTCTGAAGCCTCCTCTTAAGTATAGTTTAAGTTCCTGGAATTAAATATGTAGGCCAAAAAAATAGATGGAGCCTTCCTTTCAAAGTATCTCGTCAGAAGAGTTTTTAAAAACAGACTTTCAACTTTGGGTTAAAAAAAAAAAATCCTTGTTACATTGAAAAAGGAATAGGTTATAATAAATTAAGAAAATTATATTTATGAAGTTAAATTTAGTGAAAAAAATGAAAAGTCAATATTCTCTATCACAGGCAGCAAATTATGGCTCATGGGCCAATCCAGTCATCTGTGTTTGTACGGCCTGAGAGCTAAAAACTGATTTACATTTTTACATGGTTAAAAATCAAAAGAACAGAAGTTTGTGTCATGTGAAAATACAAGAAACTTAAATTTCTTCTTCTTATTTCCATAAATAACATTAATGTGCATTCTGTCTATGGCTGCTTTTGTTCTATAGTGCCTGCGCTGACCAGTTACAATAGGGACCTTATGACTACTAAGCCAAAAATACATTGCCCTTTAGAGAAAAAGTTTATTGGGTCTTTTGAAAATCACTGATCACTGATAAATTAATGTTACCTTGCCTTATACATAGACACCTATTGAGGGAAAAAGAAACTCTTCCTACCTGTATCGTGGTAGGAAGAAGTGGATTTTTTAAAGATTTTATTTATTTGACAGAGAGAGAGAGAGAGAGAGAGAGCACAAGTAAGCAGAGCAGCAGGCAGAGGGAGAGGGAGAAGCAGGCTCTCCACTGAGCAGGGAGCCCGATGCGGAGCTCAATCCTAAGAACCTGCAATCATGACCTGAGTTGAAGGCAGCCACCTAACTGACTGAGCCACCCAGGCACCTCTAAATGTATTTTATTACCTGAAAACAACACAGGATTAAAAAAAAATACATACCCAGAAAAGTCTAAAGCATATTTATCTTAAAGCTAGTAGGTTTTACATCTAGTTCATTATAATAGGTCTTTTTGTATTAATTTTGATTTTTAAATATATGGCACTAAAATACTATTTTGACTATTTAATTTTTGGCATCCTCTTAAATTCTGTGACCCAAGCAAGTGCTATCCTTACTCACTCTACTCTTGGCTGTGTTTCAATGGTACATTAATATTCATAGAATCATTCCAATTCTAGGGAATTTATCCTATGGAAAGGGCAGAAATGGGGACAAAAATTACATACAAAGATCTTCTGCCCACTGCTATCTATGATAGTGTAAAATCTGAAACAACCAGGAGGAATGGAAATTATGAGAGAATTATAATAAAATGGTATTTAAAAAAAATTCTATTGACAAGAAAATGTCTATAATACTAGGAGAAAAAGCATGGCATGGAAGTGTATCTACAAAAACAGCAGTGGTTATTGCTGGGTGTTTGGATTTCAGGTAGTTTTTGTTACACCTTCCTATATTTTTGACCATTTTTACACTGAGCATATGTTACTTTAATGATCAGAACAAAGTCCTAACATGGTATAATCTCCATGTTGAGGGAGATGACGGCACAAGCTCCAACAATTTCAGATACACATCTCTACCTAGAGCAATCATTCTCTGCTAAACTATCAAAATGACACTGGAGAGAGAGAGAGAATCCTTTAGTATTTGGTTTCTATTAGTAATGTGACCCCTGAAGCCAGGGAATAATAACACATTCTTTATGAACAATTAATATTCTTTTATTCATCAGCCTACTATAGCTTGGGCTTTTGACAATGAAAAAGCTATTTCATGAATTGTTCTTATACTCATGCTTATCATTTCAGAGGCACTATCTCAATACATGGTCTCTGTGTATTACTAATGTGTTGCTTCACAGAGAGCTCCAGAAGATACCTTTCATTATATGGTAAAATGTTAACTTTTCATTATTGCCAGTTCTATTCATTTTCTCATAGAGATCAGAGAATGACGGAGATTACAAGAGCTATTATACAAAATCCATCTGCCACAAAACATCATTGTCTAACTTGCCTTCTACAACTATTTCAATAAATATCCTAAAAGCACATTCTAAACTAATTCTCTTGCATACATGCTCTTTAGATATCAATAAGAGACTTAAAGGAGCATTAAAGCCTTTTCAACTATTTCTCTTCTCCTGTTTTGTTTTGCTCTGCTTTCTCCTATGAATAGGTTCTATGTTGCATTTGGCTTTTGGCCCAGATGCAAAGTACTTACATTTATCTCAGCTAACAGCCATCTGATGCAGTTAAAGTAATTGAGACTGCTTTTTAAAGGCTTTGTTTATCTGTGATAAACTGCTTTATAGATTATCTACATTTTTTTCATTTAATTCTCTCTTGTCATTATCATAATTGTTTTTTACTCTGAAACAAAGAGGCTAAAATAACTGATTCCATCTTATGAAACTCCATAAATTAAGGAGACTACTATATATTCTAAGAAATACTGTGAGTCAAGGTATGTGATATAAGGGCAAATAGAGATTCTCTTTCTCACAGTGGTACTTAGTTCTGGACCTGCTCTTACTTGCTAACTCCCATGTAAAATCCAGACATGATGTTTCCTATTTTACAGGTTTTTAGAAAGATGTAATTCTCCGAGCTCAAAGCTCTCTATCACATGGGCTGGGATGGATTCAAGCATTTTCCTTTGAGCAGGAGGGTTCAGTACTATCATCTGCCTTTGAAGGTTATGTCTCTAGCAGCCCAAGGCAGGAACTGAGAGAAAGGAAGGCTCAGCCTCTATCCCCAGTTCAACCTGGTTACCTCCAAGGGGGCTTGGTGCCTCAAGCTGAGAGAGTAGAGCATTGCTGAATTATGGGATGAACCTGCCCTTCTTGGAGGAGGCAGGGTCATGTGCTTTCTTCATTGTGTTCTACTTTTTACGATTAAGTCTCCAAAACGAAAGTTACACATAGAAGAACAAATCTTCTTGGCTAAGAGAGGAATTCTATAATGGTCAACTCATTGGTGATATATTAAAAAAATATTATAAAGATACCATTCCAGAATATAATTGCTAGATATTAACCTAAAATATAGCCACACTTTATGGAGTTTATAAGTCTTCATAAATTATTGCTAACTCACAGTGAGTGAAAATTTAAGAACACTCATATATATATGTTACTTGGTGTCTATTATTTTTCCTAGGAAAAGAAAAAGTTGATATAAATAGTAGGAAACTATACATCTAGAATTTACTTCCAAAGCCATCTTTTAAAAGATACTTGAAATAAATTTTTAAAAGATTTAAGTGGAAAAATACAGTTTCTGAAAAATGTTTATATTAATAAATCCTTGTTTATTATTAATTTATTAATTAATTTATTATTTATTAATAAATTCTATATGTTAACATATAACAAGCTTACTTTTAAAATTATTTTCTTAAAATACTTACAAATAATCAGGGATATATGCATAACCACCAAAATTATGTCTTTTTCCATTTGATTTGGGAAGAGTTCAGTATTATAAGGAATACAGTAAATTTTTAATAATCAATCCCAGGTTTTAGGTCTGAAATGCTCTTTCAGGATTTTTGAATTGACTAGAACCTTTTTTTCTGTGCTCTAAGGCCAAGTACACAGACTGGTATACTTTACCTAGAATTAAAATAGCCAAAAAGGCTTAAAGTTTTCTACATTGAATTATTAATAACTTACAGGTCAAGTAAAAGATTTTACAAACTGTATTTAAGTAATTTTGATGTTGACTACCTTCTTCAACAGTGTTTAGGAAATGGGTGAACAGTGCTATAAAAAATATCTACTAAACCAGAACATGCAATTTTCTCTACCTTTTTTAAAGGTTTTTATTTGTTTATTTGACAGAGATCACAAGTAGGCTGAGAGGCAGGCAGAGAGAGAGGAGGAAGCAGGCTCCCTGCTAAGCAGAGAGCCCGATGCAGAGCTCGATCCCAGGACCCTGAGATCATGACCTGAGCCAAAGGCAGAGGCTTTAACCCACTGAGCCACCCAGGTGCCCCCAATTTTCTCTACCTTAATGGTTTTAGCCTTGGCAGCACATAGTACAATGGGGGAAAATACACTTTAAGGGGTTAGGCAGATCTGGATTTGAATTATGGTTCCATCACTTACCAGCTGTATGACCACAGATATTTAACAACTTTAGGTTTTCATTTTATTCTTTGAAAAATGAAGATGATAGAGGTGATAGTACTTACCTGAAAGCTTAAGTGAAGATTAAATTTAATGTATATAGAGTACTAAGCATAGTAACTGCTTCAAATATGCCCAATAAATATTTGCTTTTACTCCTAGACAGCCATTAATTTATTCACAAAACCAAAAATTAACAATGTATTTTTATGATAAAACCCTTATTTCAAATCTAGCATGCGATTAGGGAAACCACGATGGTTTAAAATCATCTCGACTTTAACCTTTAATCATCCCCACTTAGAGTTCTTATGTTGGGAGCTCTACCTCTGTCCTTCCAGAATGCTTCTGCTTATATTCGTCCTTGATCTGAGTATCTATTTCTACTTCTGTCTATTTTATTATTTGTAAGTATTCTTAGTGTAAAACACCTATAATAGTTAAAGAAAAAGCAGGATAGAATTAAGTTCTAAAAGAACTATTTCTAACATAAAATAAAATTACCTTTTTTTTCATGATTCATTCAATGATTTTTTTTTTTTTTTTTTTTGGAACCACTTTACTTATTTATTTGACAGAGACAGACACAGCAAGAGAGGGAACACAAGCAGGGGGAGTGGAAGAGGGAGAAGCAGGCGTCCTGCCAGGCAGGGAACCTGATGTAGGGCTGGATCCCAGGGTCCTGGGATCATGACCTGAGCCGAAGGCAGACATTTAAGGACTAAGATACCCAGGCGCCCTCATTCAATGATTTCTTCTATCTGTCTGTTACTTAAGGAACCCTACTAGGGATCTGCCAGGCTCTGTTCTAGGCACTAAGCAAATAATTAACAAAACAAAGCCCATGACTTATGTGGTCTCTATTCTAGTTGGGAAGCCCAATGAACAAATTTACATCTAAAATAGATCTCATTTTACAGTTAGCAAGAAGATTTAATATTACCCCATCATTTTACAGAGGAGAGAACTGAAACTGAGAGAAGTTAGGTAACTTGACAAAAATAACACTGTTATGACAAAATCAGGACAAGAACCAAGGTCTCCTGACCTAAGCACTACTCTCACCATATCCCCTCACTTGCTTAATCCTTATAAGCTTTCTAACATAAACTGTATATGTGCAGAACTATTGAAATCAGCACTCATAACATTTAAAGACTTAGAAGTACTGGTCAAGTTAATTAGCTTCTGAAAAATGAAACTAAATTTAATAATTCTGAAAATATATTAAAGGGAAACTGATAATTTCTTAGACTAAGCAGATTTTTTCTTCCAATCAATACAAGATAAAATTCTCAAAACCTTTAGAGATTACTAATACTATGCTAAACAGGTATGCCAGAGAAAACAAAAACAAAACAGAATCACCTGTATACTTAGTAAACTGTGAAGCAGAAAATTAAGAATTTTGGAAATCTGGAAATAATGCTGCAGTGTGAAGGGTAGCTTTCCATAAATAGATCTATCTTTATAACAGTGAAATTGCCAGAGGTACATTTACCTGCAAGAGCCCACTCTCCTGTGCCATGGGTGTGCCCACTGTAATACAAAACATACGTATCATGTCTAGGTCCATCCACAGTCCGAAGTTCAAGGAAAGCTTTCAGTTTGGAATGTAGAGTATCAAAAGACAGTCCACTTGTGGAGTAGTCACATCCATAGGTCTCAATCATATGATATGCAAAAAATCTTTGGATAGCATTGAGCATGCCAGTAGACCTCAAATTTAACTCCTGCACATGTTCTGGTGGAAGAAGTGTTGGCTGGCCATCAGGACTGAAGGAAAAAAAATTATTTTGGTGTTTAAAGAGTGTCATTCTATGTCACATTCTTACTCTTTATTTGTAATTAAGCATCATAACAGCTGCTGCTAACCAAATAGCAGAATTTTTTAAAACCCTCTTTTCTAAAGTACTAAAAATTAAGCTTGAACATCAGAGCCTAATTACTAAAAGTTACATTTCTATATAACTTTTCTCTAACCAATAAAATAGTCACCAGACTGAAAGCTGGGAAAAGATCTTCAAATGTAGATAAGACTATTCTTTGTTCTGTATTCATATTCGTTTACCAAATGACAGATACTGAATAAGACTTTTTAAAAGCAAGATCATACTGATTTTACCCTGCATTTCAAGAACACCCAGGTGGGAACTATAATGAAAGAACTTTCTTTCCTTGACAAAAAAACTTTATGGAAGCAGTATGCTTTATATTTCTATATTGAAAAAGACTTTATTAGGTTGCATTCAAGTTCTACTAAGGAACACAAATGACAGAAGAAATTGTTGGTAAATGACATTTTGAAACAGTTATACTGTTTCAATGCCTTATACTGCTGAACAACTGAAGGCAGATCTGATCCTAGAACGAACATAAAATGGTACTGTAGTAAAGATGAAAAACCATGTCTTAAAGCTAGCAGAATCAAAATACCAATATTCAGGAAGAAAAAAAAAAAAATCATCACTCCTACCCAGAAAAGGAAGTTCTTTCAGTAGTTTTGAAAACCTTACATTTTGCTTCATATATTATCAGTACTATTCTTTTTTTTTTAAGTTTTATCAGTACTATTCTAATGACACTAGTTTTCATTAAAATAGTAAGACACTTTGTGCTGTATATGTAACATTTAGCAGTCACAAATAGTAAAAGAATAAGCAAAACATTAACAAAAGTTAGTGCAAATTATTATTTCACATATTCTCTTGGCTAAACTGTCACATCTTACTTTATGTGACCCTTTTAAATCTATTCCTTTTATGTCTCATAAGAATTTGCAACTTTTTATAAAGCCCTTAACACAAAGAAAAATATTTACTACAAATACTGTTTTTGGTTTTTATGACAACTATTTGAAATAAATTTTTTATTTCAAGTCTTCCCTCTCCCCACCCCAAAAATCACAAAGGAAATTATGAATACTTGGTAATCAAAATTCATTAACAGCAAATAACTATTTTTTTCTATTTCAAAGGTACTTACTATAAAAATTTTTTTAATGTGGCAATATTTACAGATTCAAAAAGATTTGCCACACATTTAAGGACAAAAATTATTTTGGAATAAAACTACAATGAAACAAATACATGTTTAACTTCATTCCCAACTTTTTGGTAACATTTTCCAGTGAGCAGAGTACTTTTACATTCATATTCTCATTAGCTCTTCATAATAGGTTCCTCTGAGATGGGAAGAATAGGTAGTGTCATTTGCATTTTTTGAGGGGGGGAGGGGCAAAGGCAGAGGGAAAGAGAGGATCTTAAACAGGCTCCATGCCCAGCGTAGAGCCCAACTTGGGGCTTGATCTCACCACCTTGAGATGATGATGTGAGCTGAAATCCAGAGTTGGATGCTTAGCCAACTGAGCTACCCAGACATCCCTGTCATTGGCATTTTAGGTAAAAACACTGAATTTCAGAGAAGTTATGATTTGCTTAGGGTTAACACAGAACTAGTATTTAGGACTCTCAGGTTCAGTATACATTCTATTAAATTTCAGCAGGTTGTTTCTATTAAATTTCACCATGTTGTTTCATAGGACATTTTCTTAAACAAGATAACCTTGTCTAAAGAAAGGATAGGACCTTTTTCTAAAGAAAGGGTAGGACCTTTCCTTGGAAGCATCATTCATATTTTCTGATTTTTTTAACTAAGTATAAGCTAATCACATTTATCAAGAAAATATTTAAACTGAATCCTGAGGATTACATCATTATGCAGAGCTAATAAAAGTTTTTAAACATTTGGGGTAAATGAAAAAAACTGCAATGCATTATATTTTGAAAATACTATACTTCTGAAAAAATGAGCAATCACGTTTTATATTCAAATTCATACAAATATTAGGAAAATATTAAGAGTCAAGTAGTCATTACTAATTATACTAGATTACTGTACCTGCAGAAGTTGGTGGGAATCACAATAGCATATCCAACGGATGTTCCTCCTAAACAGTTACCCAATTCATGGAAGAGACCATGAGCCATGGATTCCAGTGGTAAAACTATCAGAAACATGCTCAAGAAGATTCCATTTGTTGGCTAAAAGAAGTTCAAAATAGCATATTTATACCGCATGTGTGACTGCACTTATGTGTGTGCATATATATATTTATGTACATACATTTGCCTCACTTCCAAAAAAAGATAAAAGAACAATTAATAACCTAAAACAATTACAGGTTGAATCAGAGAAAGTATATAAAGCTGAGCAATGAAACCTAAATTAATCTGGAAGTTTCTTGAAAGTTGTGGCAAAACAAACACAACACATTCTATTTTTTTTAATTTGCCTGGTAACATCCTACCCAAACTAAAAAAACAAAACAAAACCCTCTTGGTATGACACTAAAGGCCAGAAAACAAATCCTTTCCTGTTAAAAAACCAACATATTCTAAATCACTTTTCAAATAACATACTCATTTATTTTATCGGAAAAGTTACTTTAGAAAGGGCTCATTTTTTTCCTGTGAAAAGCCCAAAATTAAAGAAAATAAAATCTTATAGAAAATTTAAGATTCTAAAGCTATCAAAATGAATCCCAGTCTTAAACTTTTAATAGTCTTCCTTTGAAAAGCTCTAGACTCTGTAAATTCAAAGTTGTAAAAAAAAAGTGTATATGTGTGTATATATGTTCTATACACATAAAGGGCATTTAAGCATCCTAAAAGCAAAAGAGAAAAAGGGAGGCAAAAAAAAAAAAAGCCAAAAACAAAAAACCCAGAAAAAATAAAGGACCCATTTAAGTGAAAAGAAAATGGGTGATAATCACTCAATCCTGATCTATAGCTTCACAATACCAGTAGTATTCCCCATTCTTTGTGTTGCTACTGCACATACTATATAGTTATATGCTTGCTTCTGTTCATGAAAATGCATTTCTCTAATTCCTTCAGAATTATAATAAAAAATGGGTGATTCCCATAACAGAAAAATGGATATAATGCCCTATTTTGGGTATGCTGTTTGCTATCAATTGCATAAAATATAGTACATGCTCAATTTAGAAACATTAGAAAATATAATTGATAAGTGATTAAAATCATTGCATGTACCGTCCTCCACACATGCTTTCTGAAATACCTGACTTCACATTATATACACATGTTTTTTTTTTATCACAGTAGGATAATGTTCTATACACTAATATACTATAAGCCTATTAGTATAATGCTAATCATTTGTAAAGAATGGCATTCCTGGGTGCCTGGGTGGCTCAGTGGGTTAAGCCACTGCCTTCGGCTCAGGTCAGGATCTCTGCTCAGCAGGGACCCTGCTTCCCTTCCTCTCTCTCTGCCTGCCTCCTGCTTACTTGTGATCTGTCAAATAAATAAATAAAATCTTAAAAAAAAAAAAAAAGAATGGCATTGCTGGGGCACCTGGGTGCCTCAGTTGTTGGGTGTCTGCCCTTTGGCTTGGGTCATGTACCTGGGATCCTGGGATCATTGGGCCCTGCGTAGGGCTCCTTGCTCGGTGGGAGGCCTGTTTATCCCTTTCCCACTCCCCCTGCTTGTGTACCCTCTCTCCCTGTGTCTGTCGAAAAGAAAAAAAAAAGAGAATGGCATTCCTATCATATGTATAAATTTTTAATTAGCTGATTCCCTACTATTGCTATTTAGATTCCATTTACTTTTCTATTTTAATAAAACCAGAATAAGTATGAAGTTCTCTTACAATTTTTAAATCGCTTTGATAATCTGAGTTTCATCTCTGGTGAAGTGTTAAATACTTTACTAATTTTTCCATGGGGCTGCCTTTTTATTATTACAGCTTTGTTTTGCTCTCAGTATATTTGACTTTTGTGGGTTATATGATGAATGCTCCCCCCCAATGTTTTTGTTTTTTGTTTTTTTTTTTTTGCTTAGCATTTTTTTTTTTTTTTGAAGATTTTATTCATTTACTTGAGAGAGAGTGTACATGCACAGGGTGTAAGGGCAGAGGGGGAGGGAGAGGGACAAGCAGATTCTAAGCAAAGCACAGAGCCCAACTACAGGCTTGATTTCACAACCCTGAGATCAAGACCTGCGCAGAATCTAAGTCTCAAATTTTAACCGACCCACCCAGGAACCCCTTGCTTAGCACGTTTTTTTTTTTTTTTAAGATTTTATTTATTTATGTGACAGAGACCACAAGTAGGCAGAGAGGCAGGCAGAGAGAGAGAGAGAGGAGGAAACAGGCTCCCCGCAGAGCAGAGAGCCCGATGTGGGGCTCGATCCCAGGACCCCGGGACCATGACCTGAGCCGAAGGCAGAGGCTTTAACCCACTGAGCCACCCAGGCACCCCAGCATGTTTTTAATTGTAATGTCACTCTGTGTAAGTTAAAGAAATCTTCCTCTACCCAAAGATCAAGAAAGATTGTACATTACCCTTGAAGGCTTTATTGTTTTGCTCTTCCCATTTTTAGGTCTATAATCCAAATGTAATTAGTATTTGTTTATGGTCCAATTCCATTTTTGCTATTTGTACAATTACCAATCAATGAAAATCTCAACAACTCCACATTACTCTACAGTGCCATCTCTGCCATACATCAAGTATTATGGGGTTTGTTCTTATACTCTATTCTGTTCCATTAGTCTGCCTGTCCTTTCAAATATTTCCTTTGGCCTTTATTTCCTCCTTTTTTCTGGGACTCCAATAAAATAGAGATCTTCTCACTGTATCCTCTTTTGTATTTTCCCTGTTTTTCTTTTGTGCTCCTTCTTGTGTAATTTCTTCTGAAATGTACCTTCCAATTTACTAATGCTCACTTCAGCTTTATCTATTAGTCTTGCACACTGAATTTCAGGTATTTTATTTTCTGATTCTAAAACTTATTTTTTTCAAATCTGCCTTGTTACTATTTTATAGTTTTCATCTTCCTACCATTATATACTACCTTTGCTTTTATCATTTTCAACTGGGTAAATATGGTTTATCAAGACTTTCTGGCCATCTCTTGCTTGTTGGTGCTGCTGCTTATTGCTCTTGATGCTGTGTGTGTGTGTGTACCTGGTAATATTTATGATCTGAACACTGTATACAAAAATACATACACGTGTGTATATATATGTACTTGCATATATATGTGTGTGTATATATGTATGTATATGTGTATATATAAAATTATCCTAGGCCTGAAATGAGTCCTATAATTATATAACTACATATATATATACATACTCACAGGACCCATTTCAAGCCTAGGATGATGATACCTTTCTCTAAGTGGATTTTTGTTCGTTTCTTCCAAAGAGCTGGGGGCATTACAACTCAGTATTTTAATCCAGGTTTGACCACTTAATCCGGGTCACATCACTCAAAGGAAACTGTCAGAATGCAAATTCATGACAGCGCTGTAATGGACATGGTTCCACCCTTTCCTTCAGTGTGTCTTCTTAAAATGGGAGGTAATTAAGTTACCAAAGACCCCACCTCTGAAGTTCTGGGCTTTGGTTTTTGCTTTTGATGGTACTAGGGGTGCAGCTCAACTTTAAACCTTCCTTCTTCAGTTTTAAACATGTTCACAGGGAACACTGTTGAGTATTACTATCCCCGAAAGTATAATATATATTTTCATTTACTCAAGTCTTCTTTCAAAATCCTCAGTGGAGTTTTAAATTTCTTTGTAAAAATATCCTAAGTTTCTTTTAAACCTTTTTCATTTTATGTTGTTCTATGAATGGAGTGATTTCCATTATATTTTCTGATTATGCACTTCTAGGACATTGACTCTGGTATATTTACATGTTGTTTTTTGTCACCTAAATGTATTAAAAATATATACTCCCACTATACATCATTTATTTCTTCTCATATTACCTACATCCTACAATTCCAAGAAAATTTACATAGTTTTTATAGTGGCTAGGTTAATGGTAACTATCCACAAATCAACTTTTCATGACAGAGTTTACAAGGTTAAAGATGCAGCATAATTCTCACAACTGGTAGGACAGCATTTTCAATTGATTTCCCGGTTAACTCTTAGGTTTGCCAGGTAATCATCTTACCTACAAATACTAATAATTTCATTACTTTCTTTTTCTTCTATACCTTCTATTGCTCCAAGATAACAAAAAACATTTTGTTTTAGGGGTTTAATTCATCAAAGGATTACTTCTACATTATGTCAGCCATTCATATAAAAGAATTACTAAATAACATGACCAATATGACAACTTGATTATTTCTACCTTTAACTTTATATAACTAGTACTTTTCTGATCAAGATAGCAATGAAAGGAACTACATAATTCACCATGTTATAATTTATAGCAAAAGTCACAAAAACCTTCAGGGCCAGAAAAGTGGTATGTGAAGCAGCTGTGATAAACAGTGGTAAGGATTCTAAAGGAAAGTGCACTGTTGCCTAAAAGCATACATTTTTTTAAGGCATTTAAAAAAACTGAAGTGTAACTGACACACAGTTGTATTAGTTTCAGGTGTACAACATAGTGATTCAATAATTCCATACATTACTCAGTGCTCACCTGGGTAAGTGTAGTTACCCTACAACATTACCATGATATTATTTATATTTCCTATGCTCTATTTTCATCTCTGTGACTTGTTTATTTTAAAACTGGAAGTATGTACCTCTTAATCCTGTACATCCCTTTTGCCTATCATCCTACCCACCTCCCCTGTGGCAACCGCCAGTTTGTTAGTTTTGTTTAGATTCCACATATAAGTGAAATCATGCAGTATTTGTCTTTGGTTCACTTATTAAAGGCACATATTTTTAAAAAATAGTTCTGCCTAAATAAAGCTGCTCTACTCAATCTTACAGGCATGTTTTATTCTGCTATAGAGATATAATTACAAAACAGAATTACAAAAAAAAAAGCACCTTCTTAAAAAAAACAGCACCTTCTAAAAAAAACAAAAAAGTCCCTGTGCCTTATTCCAAAAATCAGGATACTTTCTAGAAGAATGAGAAGTTCAGTTTTATACACAGCCTTTCTGTAGTAAGAGTTAGTAGGAAATTTCATGACATAGATACATAAAGATTTTTCTAAACAAGGAATTTGATATTCTGGAGTGAGGAACTAAATTTTGACATGTAATAGAATGTTGTACCATGAAAAAAATGTTAACTCTTCATTTTGTTTAATCAAACCATTTTCCTTTATTTAAGACTATTCATTAACTTGCTATCTTCCCATCTTCCCTATGTCTTAAAGAGAATGGAAATTCCCATTTCTGAAAGTGGCCCAGACATATTTAAATTTGGCCCTACTTATCAAATTATGTCAAGGGTATAGACTAGCCTTTCTTTAAATATTCATATGCATACAATATCAGTGGTTATTACTGATTTCTGTATTACCTTAAAGAATTTTATAAACCAACTAAGTTTTTTACTGTGAAATTATATCATAGTTTTACCATTAGAAAAAACATTGCATTAATGCAGTTCACTGACAAATTATAAACTATTTAATGATAAACTTCAATTGCAAATCAGTCTGTACATGACTCAAGTAGGAAGCCTTATTAAATAATTTAAAAATCTAATTAAAATGTTAACTGATAGTGGTGTTATTCAATACTCTCATGTCAGTTATACAACACTGATAGTAATATTTAATAGGAATAAATAAGCAGATACTCAAAAGGTTACTGATAATTCATATACAACAGATGATCTGTTATTTTTATGATCTTAGGTGAAAACTGATAATTTTATGTTGTCATTAATTTTTAAGTCAAATTTAACAGAAAACATTAAATATTTGTATTATTTTGAGTAAGCAAGCTTAAAACAGTTTTGAGTATACTCTGAAGATAACACACATAAATAAAAGTGAGCAGTTTGGCAACACAAAGAATTAGTAATCTTAACTGAACAGATGGCAAATATGTCCAGGGGGAGGAAAAATAAATTTAGGATGTTTTATCCACGTGGCACTTTCAGAAAGCTTCAATTTTACTGGCATGCAAACATTTACAGCTTTAACCGGAAAGTCATTTGTGACTTTGATGTACTCCTCATATTTTAAACAACTCCCTGTAATAAATACTATCAAATTACCTAAACAAAACTATTAAGTGTAGGTACGTTTCTTCCTCCATTTCTCCAAATCACACTAAGCTCACTATCAAACTATAGGACATGATGCAAATTTCAAAGCAGGCAGAATATGAACATACTATCAGACCAATAAACAACTCTAAGTAATATCCTTTGT
This sequence comes from Mustela nivalis, assembly GCF_964662115.1. Classification (NCBI taxonomy): domain Eukaryota; kingdom Metazoa; phylum Chordata; class Mammalia; order Carnivora; family Mustelidae; genus Mustela; species Mustela nivalis. Next base: position 35,516,775 of record NC_139031.1, on the reverse strand, counting down.
AGAAAAGTAGTTACTAGCTATTCTCTGTTCAGCTGGGCTTTTGAATCAGGGTCAAAACATTCAACACTTTCATATCATAAAATTTCTCAGATAATCGGAACAAAATCTTTATGTAATATACAGACATGAATGTTGGAATTTCATTTTAAAAAATCTGGCATTTACATAAGAGATAAAATTATTGCTTAGAAGTATTTTCGTAGAGTCATCTTAAGTAAACCAGTCTGAAAAATAGTACACATGGAAGTCTAAAGAAAATGAAGCCCAGGGCGCCTGGGTGGCTCAGTGGGTTAAGCCGCTGCCTTCGGCTCAGGTCATGATCTCAGGGTCCTGGGATAGAGTCCCACATCGGACTCTCTGCTCAGCAGGGAGCCTGCTTCCCTCTCTCTCTCTCTCTCTGCCTGCCTCTCCATCTACTTGTGATTTCTCTCTGTCAAATAAATAAATAAAATCTTAAAAAAAAAAGAAGAAGAAAAAGTAAATGAAGCCCAACTAAGAAACAGAATATATAAATGTATTATAAGAAAGCAATATATAAATGAAGGTAACATGCTCTTTAATATGAGAAGCCAAAATTTAAGAAACAATGGGCAGCCTCCAAAAATTTGCTCAGTAGAGGAAATTTTAAGAACATTAGAAAGCTACCTCAGTTTTAAAGCCAAGTGATTTCTTTATACAGAGGCAATAGGGTCTAGTGCAAAGGACTTAAGCTTTGGAGTTAGACTGGTTCAAACCTAGCTCAGCCATTTACCATCTGTGAGTACATAAGCAAATTAATTTACCTTTTGAGTCACTATCTATAAAAAGGAACTACTATTTATTTTGTGAGCTTGTTGTATAGATTAGAAATATGTGAACATGGCTAGCACAATAAATGGTAGTTGTAATTTGCAGTGAAGCATTTTTAAATTGAAGTCATTATGAGCAAGACAACAAAAAGCTAAATGACTATTACCATATAGGAGATACTGATGTATAGTTAAGGCTCTAGTAAATGTATTAGGAATCTTTTTTGAGTAATCTCAAATACAGATAGAAAAAACAGACATTTTTTAGATGATATAGGTAAAACAACAGTGGTATGGGAATCAAACAGGAAGTCCACTGAATTTTACTTTTCCCATGGGCAGAATAAAGAGGTTACATTAAATAATCTCTATGCTCATTTCCAACTCTAAAAATACATGGAACTAAGTAAAGTGGTTAAGTGCTGTGAAGGCAGATTGCCTGGATTCTTACCAGCTCTGCAGCCTTGAGCAAGCTTCCTAATCTCTCACATGTATTTCTTATCTATGAAATGGGAATAATAACGGTACCCATCTCAGAGTGTCATAAGGATTAAGTAAACACAGAAAGTACACAGAATGATGTAGAGCACATGGACAACAGTTAATAAATGGTAAATCTTATTAAATGGAAAAAATTCTCTGTGGTCATTAACATTTTTAAAAGCTGGAAAATCATCTGGAGAAAAAAGAAAAACCTTGTTTTTACTTCAAGAAAAACAAAATTAGGACCATTGTTGGTTTTTTTAGGGGGAAAAAAGTACTCCTGTTTCATAGTATTCTAGCAGAAATGAAAAAACATCAAATTAAAAGAATGCCCTTAAGCTAAAAAAAAAAAAAAATTAGTGTCCCCCCCCCCAATCTAGACTAAAATAGCTCAAAACTTTAGAAAGAGAAATGAAACAAAACAAAAAATTATGAAACATGTGCACTTCTAGTTTTGGCAGCAGGTTTGAAAACTCCCTGTTCCCCATGCCAAGTGCAATAATATGGCTGATCCTGCCATCTTGCCAGAAATGAAACTGCTGCATCTGTGGATTTCATCTCTTTATTGGACGTGAGGCTGATCTTGTTCCATCTGTCCCACCCAGTGATTGCCATTGCTCTTCCCTATAGAGAAATCAGCTGTGATTATGGTTTTTCTGGTATGGGTCAAAAGGCTTCCACAAAAAGTTATATCATACTCCCATGGAAACTGCAAATAACAATGGCTGGCAAGGAAAGGCATATAAAATCTCATGTGAATGATATCAGAGAGAATCTCTAAACCAAAGAGTGAGCCATGGGGTATATTCCTTGGGTATCTGGATGCTTTCCTCCCCTTTTATTCTTATATGAATAATCAATTATCACAATTTCTGAAAAACTTATAGCTGAGTAATAATACTAATATCAAATGCTGTGGTATTCAGTCTGTCTCACTGACTTATATTTTTAAAAAAACAAGGATAAAAGAGGAAAGCAAATAGTACATTCAATAAACATAATACAAATTGCAGGAAACAACAGCTGCAATGTTCCATTTTAAAGTTAGAATGAGATTATGAATAGAACACAACAAGTTAATGGTAAATTCCAGATTTTTAATGTAAGTGACTTAGAATGATACTACTGACTCATTCTAAGAATGTTATTAAACTCCGTAAAACTATGGAAAAACAAAGAACAAAGCTATCCATGTGGGATTAGTTAGGATTCTATTCAAATGCAGCCAAAGATTTCTTAGGTAGGACATCAAAAGATTCATAAAAGATAAAAATTGATAAAGTGGACTGTGGCAAAATTTAGAACTTCTGCTCTTCAGAAAACACGGTAAGAGAGAAGCCACACACTGGGAGGAAATATTTCCAAGTCCTATATCTGATAAAGGACTCGTATCTAGACTATATAAAGAATTCTCGGAACTGACTATAAAGAAAGCACACAATCCACATTTTAAAAAATTGCCAAGAGATCTGAATAGGTACTTCACCAGAGAAGACCTACCATAGCAAGTTAAGCACAAAAAAAGATAAACATCAGTAGTTACTGGGGTAATAGAAAATAAGACCACAATGAATTACCACTAGACACCTATTAGAATGGTTGAAAAAACAAAAACAAATAGACAATATCAAGCACTGGTTATTATGTGGAGCAAAAGGAACTCCTAGGGGCGCCTGGGTGGCTCAGTGGGTTAAGCCGCTGCCTTCGGCTCAGGTCATGATCTCAGGGTCCTGGGATCGAGTCCCGTGTCAGGCTCTCTGCTCAGCAGGGAGCCTGCTTCCCTATCTCTCTCTCTCTCTCTCTGGCTGCCTCTCCGTCTACTTGTGATTTCTCTCTGTCAAATTAATAAATAAAAGCTTTAAAAAAAAAAAAAAAGGAACTCCTATACACTGCTGGTTGGAATGCAAAATGGTACAGCCACTCTGAAAACAGTGTGGTAGTTTCTTAAAAGTTAAAATGATTCATGTTTATCACATGACCCAGCAATCCCACACCAAGTAAAATAAAAATTTACCTTAACAAAACACCCCGTCTATAAATGTTTCTAGCAACTTTTATAATTACCAAAAACTAATTTCAGCATCCCTCAACGATTAAACTGTGAGATACTTGTAAAATGCAACACTGCTCTGCAATACAAAGGAATAAACATATACACAACATAGATGAATCTATATAAATTATGCTAAGTGAAAGAAGCCAGATCCCAACAACTATATAATGTACAACTTGTATATGACATTCTGCAAAAGAAAAGTGGCTAGGGACAGAAAACAGATCAGTGGTTGCCAGCTACCGGGATTTGATGACAAAGGAACAGGAGGGAATTCCGAAGAGTAATGCAACTGCTCTATATTTTGACTGTGGTAGTGGTAGTCATACAACTATTTGTGTTTGTCAAAACTGCAAAATTATACACAAAAAAGCATGACTATTACTAAATGCAAATTTTTCCTTAATAAAAAAAATTTATATATTATTAAGCTAAGTAAAACTAGCAAAACCCAAAACTAACATGCAAATAAGCTTAAAATAAGAAAAAGTAGCTAAGCCCATCTTTGAAAATTAAAGTCCAAGCTACAGTTGTGCTCAAGACAGATTAATCCTATGCTTTTGTTTGATTTCACTCCTCTAGTAGTAAAATAACAGTACATTGGACTGCTTAAAAATATACTTTAAAAAAGCATATTTTTTAAATATAAAAAACCTACTATAAAATATTTTGTTCATTCCAAATGCCTGCTAGGTCATTAACTCAAAGAAATCCATCATCCTACATTCCCAACTGCTCTCTTTATTCTTTCAGCATTTTTTTTTTTTTTTTTTTACATTTTTAGACTACCATGTCAGAACATTATTCAACTCTACATTTCATCAACTTATTCCAAGTTCTCTTTATATTATACTTCACAACAAGATATTAGGAGGAAAATGCTGTGCTAAGGGTAAGACTCTCACCTTAGGGTCCATATTTTTGCTCCTAGCTAGCTACACTTGATTTGAGGCTATCTCTACTTTCACTGATTTTATCTTGGGCTGAATGATGTGCTCAAAAGGTTTAAGTAACTTTGTCTTTTTTTTTCCGGCCACACTGGGTCTGTACCCACCCAATCAGTGGAACTATTTTTCCAGTAGAAATCCAATAAAGGAAATTTTAATGAGATAATGGAAAATACCACTTTACATCTGAATTACTCTCACAGAAATGTGAAGAAATGGGTTTATTGTTAAAAATAAAAATGGGTATGGGGCGCCTGGGTGGCTCAGTGGGTTAAAGCCTCTGCCTTCGGCTCAGGTCAAGATCCCAGGGTTCTGGGATCAAGCCCCGCACTGGGCTCTCTGCTCAGCAGGGAGCCTGCTTCCTCCTCTCTCTCTGCCTGCTTGTGATCTCCATCTGTCAAATAGATAAATAAAATCTTAAAAAAAAAAAAAAAAAAAAAGAACTTCCCTGACAACCGCCTGATCACTAAACTAATAAACTAAAAAAAAAAAAAAATGGGTATATTGTTAAAAAGCTAATCAGTATCTGTATGATTTAGGACTGTTAAACATTGTTCACGTTCTACAAAACAAAATCTAAAGAATTTGAGATAGGGCTTAGGACTTACTTGTATTAACAATGAGGTTATACCAAAAATAGTCCTGGCCTTACAAAACTCTTAATTTTTTGCCTTTCACTATCTAAATTTCTGATGTTTTCATCAGCCAAAAGGGTTGGGACTTTATGTAAATCCAATGGAATATTTCCTAAATTATGTTTCACAGAGAGGTTAACAGGTGCAGTGGGAAGAGGTGGTTAATGAGGAATATGGTCAAGGATTTCCTGGTTAAGTTTGGAAATGTTTCTTTCTTTGACACTTTTTCTCTGAGGACACTCATTAACATCTCACAGAACACCTGGCAGAGCACAGTTTGAGAAATCTTTAAATAGAAGATTAATTAAGCTAAAATTTAACAGCATCGAAGACGCAATGCCTACACCATAGGCAGCAGTTACCAAATAGCGACTAACAATAGACACAACTCAGGTACGATGCATGTTAGTCTTAAAAGCTAAATTAGTACCTTGTTACTCAATGGGTATACTTTTGACCAGGAGTTTCTGTATCACCTTTAACTGTTCAAGCTGTCTCCCAAAATCAATTTCAAACTTCAGAAATATAACAACATCCCCCATATGATTTCAATGCACATTAAAGGTTGAGAAGCACTGGCCTACAATAGGAGTTGGCAAACTTTCTGTAAAGAGCCAGAGAGATACTATTTTAGGTTTTGTGAGCCATGAGGTCTCTATTGTACTCAACGAGGGTGTTTATTATGATTTAAAAAGGTCTATATGTTAAGAAGGTATAGTAATTAAAGATGTAGATACACACCTGGAACAGAGCCACAAAAATACATGAAACAGCAAAATGATACAACTGAAAGGACAAACTCACAATTTATCCACTTACAATGAAGATTTTTAATATTCCTCTCTAAGTCCTAACAGAAATAGACAGAAAATCAGCAAGGATAGAGATTTAGGAAGAAAACCTACCAGCTTGACCTAGCTGGTATTTATAAAATCTCTACCCAGTAACAGTAGAATGCTCATTCTTTTCAAGTGAACATGGTGTATTCTCCAGAATAAAACATGCCAGGCCCCAAAACAAGTCTTTTTTTTTTTTTTTTTTTTAAGATTTTATTTATTTATTTTACAGAGATAGATCACAAGTAGGCAGAGAGGCAGGCAGAGAGAGAGAGAGAGGGAAGCAGGCTCCCTGCTGAGCAGAGAGTCCGATGTGGGACTTGATCCCAGGACCCTGAGATCATGACCTGAGCCGAAGGCAGCGGCTTAACCCACTGAGCCACCCAGGTGCCCCCCAAAACAAGTCTTAATAAAAGAACTAAACCATACAAATTATGTTCTCCAATTACATGTAATTAAATTAGAAATCAATAACAAGGAAATGTGGGAAATCCCTCAAATATCCCATTGTCAGACAACCAATTTAAATAACAAAGGTCAAAGAAGAAATTTCAAGGGTAATTAGAAAATATCTTGTGAGACAGCACACTCCTAGTATAAGATCAGACACACCGATCAATAGAACAAAAAAGAAAGCTCAGAAATAAAGCCTTATATTTCACTGACTTTGGACAAAGGTATCAAGGCAATTCAACAGGGAAAAGGATAGTCTTTTCCCGAAACAATTAGAAAGTCCTATTTTAAAATAATTAGATCTTTACATCATATCATAGGCAAAAATTTTTTCAAATTAGATCATACACCTAAATGTAAAAGTTGAAATAATAAAACCACTAGAAGAAAATTGCTATAGAAGAAAAATCTTTGTGACCTAGGATTAAGCAAAGACTTCTTAGATATACTAAAAACACAGTACATAAAGAATAAGTTAATAAATTGGTCTTCATGAAATTAAAAACCTATACTCTTCAAACTGTCATTAAGAAAAAAGGTCTGGAAATAATTTAGTACTATGCAGATAATGTATGTAGGTAATAACAAAGAATGAGCAAGCCTAATCTTAAAAAAAAAAAAAAAAAAGGATAACTCACAGACTGGGAGAAAACATTTCCCAATCATCTGACCAATGCCCTGTATCCAGAATATAAAAAGGACCCTTAAAGTTCAATCATAAGAAGAGAAGTAACTCAATTTAACAATGGGTAAAAGATTTAGATATTTCAAAAACAAAGATAAGTGAATGACTAATACACATTAAATGATGCTCAACATCATTAGTCATTAGAGACATACAAAATACAAAACCACAATGAGATAGCACTCCACACCCAAATTGAGAGGCATTCTCAAATACATCAACATTAAAATAAGAATAGAACGGAAGGACAGAAGCTGGAAACTGATTCTCTGATTTTTGCTGACCTAGTCTTTGGAAAGCTTTTGTGTACTTGCAATGGTGCACACACAATATTTGAAGACCACTGGTATAAGAAAATAAGAAAGATATGGTGGCTTAGACAATAACTGGTTCACAGGACTTGATGATCTGGAAAGGTGTCAAGCATGAATGAGGCTGATGCAGGGGCGGGGTTGGTTAGGGCTGGAAAAGGACCAAACAGGAAAAGGTGAAGGAAGGAAACAGAACTCTTAAGAGTTTCTGACATCATCCTCCATCATCATCATCTGGATTCTGACAGTCCCCGGAACTAGCAAGTAAAGTGAGGAAGATAGCCTCAGGCAACACCCACAATGTTTTTTTATCATTTACTCGACTCCCACACAAGCTCTCTGCCCTAGCCCACATGGACAAAAAGGCACCATGCCCAGGCAAGTCTCCACATCTCCCTTCAAACACTCACATCTAAAAATCACTGTGTAGCAAGTAACTGAACCAAAGCAGAAAACTGTACCAAGCACAGGGGACCGTACTTTTCCCCCTACACCTTAATCTGATGTACTCAAATTACATTTCTCATGCCGTATTAATTGTTTACATGCTGCCTCTTCTCAAGCCCATTAGAGATTGTGGCTTAAGACAGACATTTCTTATTCATCTTGCAATCTTCAGCAGCCAGTACAATATATGACATATCCTGTAGTCAATGAAATACAAATAGAAGACTAGGCTTGTTAATATTATAAATATAAATTCCAACCATGCAATTTAAATATCTTTGTCTACAAAAGAACTTCTAAATTTCTTTAACATATCATGGGCAGCAAATGTATTGTAAAACTCAATTTTTCTTTCTTATGAGAGCCACTCATCTAATAAAGAACCTGATACATTATACATCTAATCACCTTTGACATAAATGGGAAGTGGCTATATAAAAGAAATGTGAAAGACCACTGGACTAGAGAAGCTGGGTAACCTGGTTAGGGCTAGTCCCAGAGTCTCTAAATGTTGTCTTCTCAGGCATTCAAGTTTCCTAACCTGCAGGATTAATGTGCAATTTTTAAGCACCCTTCAAATGTTAATATTTAAGGATCTTTAATCTCTCAGTGTTTAACTAATAAACAATTGGAAGGCAGGAGCATTTCACTTGCTGAGTATTCCTAACATTTTGGTATCTCTTTGCTAGAGATAAAACTAAATTATACTGTCAATATTCATTCAGTACTTCAAATCCATGAACAAAAACAAGCATCACAAAAGAGTCTCCTTTTGAAATTGGGAACGTCACTTTTTGATTCTAATAATTTAACTCTTGAAGCAAGCATTTAATCACACATCATAGGCACTGACATAATAAAACAAACTATATGCTTACCTGCCAGGAAACTGCTCCTAAAATCGCTGTTGCAAGAAGACTAAAAAAAACTAACTGCTCTGAAATTAAGCAAAAGTGACGCATTCCTTTGGATGCCATGATTCTATCAAGGCTATTGTTATCTACCCTGTGGGTGAAATATACTTTATGGCAGTCATTTAATTTGGTATGGAATCCCCAAAGAGTTAAGAGAAAAATAATATGGCAAATCATCCAGAAAATTCCAAAAATGGAAAAGCCTGGAATTACAAAATACCAGAGGTGAGTGTCTCTGAGTTTAAATGCTGAAAGAATAAAAAAGGTAAGCTCAATCATTCCTGTGAAAACCACTGAAAGTCTTCTGCATATTCTTCCGCGGTACAAAAAGGGTTTCCACCTTTCAGTCACTGAAAGTCCACTAAAATAAATGTCAAGGAAAGGGTCAGTTATCAGGCAGATAAAAAAACATGCAAAAGCAACTGGATTTTTAGGAGTTTCCAATGAGGAGAAAAACAGCAAGACTGCAAAAATAACTAAGTTTGGAATAGCTAAGAAAGACTTCATTCTCAGGTCAATAATCAGCATGGCCAAAGCTACAACAAGTAAAATGACACTCAGAGACTTCTCCACCAACATGGTTGTGCTGGCAATAGCAAATCCAACAAGTTCCAGAAATTCAACTGTGGTTAGTAAAGTGGGTCGATGACGGACATATCCAGAAATTCTCTCCACCAAAGCACATAATATCCTTAATACTATGGAAGTTAGAAGCAAATATTTGGTTGATTCTTCTTTCACGTCATTTTTAAAGGATGAATTGTCAAGAAAACATAGGAGGCCAAGCAAGAATCCAAACCAAAGATTGGAGAGACTTAAACTTGCTGCTTCCATTGAAAAATAATAATAGAGTATGCTGGCAATTCCAAGAACGAAAAGACCAAGAATAAAAATTACCAAAATTAAGGAATTTGCTGTTTTTTCCCATCTTACATAAAGACCTAAGCATATAGCAACCAGTAAATTGATTCTGGCTAAATAGCCAAGATAACGCACTGAAGAATGCATATTCACTTCTCTGTTGACTTCTTCCAGTCTTGTCATTGCTAAATACAGACAATGACTAAAGCAGTAACGCAGTGATTTACACATGTAATCTGGCAATTTGGGCTTTCTCCCCGTGGTAGAAAAATTAACTGCTTGATTTTCATCCAGCAAATCCAACGTATCCGTAACTCCTATTTTAACATTTCCTCTTGGTGGAATTATTGTTTATAGTGGTCTAGAAAGAAGAAAAAATATGTCAGTGTTAATTTTATATAATTTATCTGTTATATCTCTCTTCTTTGTACAAAATAATAAGTAAGAAATAAAGTTTCTTCTGGAAACTCAATTTTAAATTTGACTTGCACGTATTTTAATTGTAATTGTTTTTGGTTTAAAAACTCAGTTTATCCAAATAAAAATGACAGTGTCTTCTATTTAACATATGCTAAGAAGTATGACTAAATCACCATCATTGAAACTGTTTTTCCAAAGTCTAAGCCATTCTTACTTCAGTAAGAACCACTTCAGTGGTTGGTTTTTCAACTACTATGTGCAAATGTGAGATTCCCAACTTGGCTTAGATTGTAGAAGATGGATTTGGCACCATCTAAAACTACTCAGCAGCTAACCGAATGATTTATGTCTAATTTGAAAAGCACCAGTATCCAATAATAGCAACTGTTCCTACCTGCCTAAAATCCTCTCCATCTTTTTACAAGGCAGCTCTAACAGGCTATAAAATTTTAGTCTTTACATTGTTTAACTAATAAACTTAACAGAAGTAAAGCTTAACTGTATTAAAGTGCATCCCTAAAGCTAACCCATAATTTTCCCTGTACTTTTAGCACTACTAAATTACTTGGATTATCAAACCTCCTTTCTAGATCTAAATACTATCTCTGTAGCAAACCACTTCCTGAACTTTCTAGTCAAAATTGTAAAGTGAGAATGCTAACCAATATTTACTGTAAATTAAACTTTATACTTTTACTTTTAAAAAGTTAACATTTATTTGCTAAAGAACTCAGATAATTATTTTAATCTTTGCGTGCCCCCACAAATTGCACTTAAAACATGACAGTGGTCAAAAAGTGCTTTACCTATCTACCAGATAATTCTTCAAAGATTCTGGTATACTGTTTCAGAACTGATTCATTCAACAGCTCACAGTCACACTAAATATCCACAGAGAATTCAACCAGACAAAAATTCAAAAAATGACTTGTTTGTAATCAGCTTATTATATTTTTTTAATAGTAGGAAACATGAGGGGTGCCTGGGTGGCTCAGTCCATTAGCGTCTACCTTCAGCTCAGGTCATAATCCCCTGGTCCTGGGATCGAGCCCGCACTGGGCTCCTTGCTTTGCAGGGAGCCCACTTCTCACTCACTTTTCTCCCTCTGCCTGTAGATCCCCCTGCTTATGTGCCTTCTCTCTCTGACAAATAAAATCTTGAAAAAAAAAAAAAATAGTAGGACACTAAAAGAAAGACTTGACAGAAATATGATAACCTGGAATTAACCCTTAATTAGCCATTTGGTTAGAGAAGAATTTTACTGAGTGACAATCTTACAGTCTCTGGGATGTTCCAAGTACTATTACTAATTCTACTTCAACAAGGATTTTTTTTTTTTTTTTTTTTTTTTTTTTTTAACAAATAAGCCTACTTAAGTATTCTGATTTTCCTCAATTACATTTTCACCCAATCATTTCTTAAGATACCATACACTGCTAAAGAAAATATCTGCCTTTGGTACATTTTGGCTTTACCTGTTTTGCCTATATGTTAGACATTGATAAAAATCTAGAGGGCTTTGCATTTTTTTAAACATCACTCCTGTAATATAATCGTTCAATAAATACGCTGGAATATAGATCCTCAAAGGGTTGTTGGTATGGTCTGGACTTAGACAACTGAACACTGCTAAAGAAAAAAAATAATCACACACCAGGCTCAATGGCTGCCACTCAGTTCATGAGACATCGTTCTGTTTCTTTGGTCACCACTCTCCCATTCTTTTTGACTATCCAACCTCTTCCTTATTCTCAAATCTCTGACACCCACTTCCCACTCACTGCATTCTCACTAGATGACTGCCTCCAACAGAGTTGTCAGAAGAGAGCTTACTTGAGTTTCCAACACCACAAACCCACCTCTACCGACATCTCCTGATACAGGGCAAGAAGGGTATCCCTTCCCTATCCAAGACTAAATCTTTCAGCCATACTGGATAACTTTTCCCCTCTACCCCTTCAGAACTTCACAATCTCCTCGCTCTTCAAACTCCCACTCTTTCTTATCCATTAGCACTTAAATATTTGCAAAGCTCTTTTAAAAAATACAAAAAAAAAAAAAAAACCCAACCAGAAACAATACCAATCTTCATGTACCCCCATATTCTCTTCCAAGTTCAATCTTCTATCCTCTTTTGACAGCTACTATTTGATTGCTTCATCTCCCACACCACTCAACAATGGTTCCCACCATACGACAAACTGCTCTGCCAAATTCTAAAATGACCTATAAGCTCCTAAAAACAATGCATCCTTTTTACTTATTATCCTGCACTTTCTTCAAACAACCTTTGACACTGTAGGCTTCTCTTGATTTCTGAAACCTAACTTTCCTAAAGCTTTCAAAGACCAACATTCAGATTTTCTTCCTAATTTAGTGACCTCTCCTCCTCTGTCTTCTTGCAGACTCTTGATTCTCAATCCATTTCTTAGATGTTCAATCCCAGGCCTAGGCTTTTCTCTCATTGTATACTTTCTATGAGCAATCTCATCTATTTCCATGTCTTCAATTATTCTCTCTCCTTAATGATATACATATATTAATCTACCTGACAGATATAAAAGCACCAGCTCTCTTAGAGGTAAAATGCTAGAAAAATGGTAAACAAGGGTGTCTTGGTGGCTCAGTCAGTTAAGTGGCTACTTCAGCTCAGGTCATGATCTCGGGGTCCTGGGATTGAGCTCCACATCCGGCTCCTTGATCAGTGGGAATATGCTTCTCCTTCTACTCTCACTGTGCTCGTGCTCTTTCTTGCAAACAAATAATTTTAAAAAAGGTAAACATGTAAATTATACCCATAACATCCATATTATAGAATATATGTTACCACACTGTCAAAATCAACATGTAGAATATTTCTAAATGGCTAATTTACAAGTCTTTCCACATTCTGAACTTCTTCCAAGGACAAACTGAATCAGAGAGTAGAACAACAAAGTATCACAGACTTTTCAACTGGTCTGCCATTACTTGATTCAGTGAGAAATTACTTGCCAGAGAGAGAAAAATGGAGCACAGAAGAGTCAATAGACATAGGGGAACTCCCAGAATCTGTTTTATATAACCCCGCATACTACTCTAACCCTCCTCTTCTTCACCACCTATATTGAGTCCTCACCAAGTCCCATCCACTCGTCTTCCTATACATATCTTACATGTTTCTATTTCCATCCCCAAAGTCAAAATCCCAATTTTGGCCACCATCATGTCATGCTTGAATGTCTCCCTATATCTATCACTGCCCTCTCCACGAAGTGTCCCTTGTAAAATAAAAAAAAATTTGTTAGTTCACTCTGTTATATAAAATCCCTCCAATGTCTTCCCATCATCTTAAGCAATAAAGCCTAAACTCCTTAAAACGCCTTATAAGGCCTTCTGGATATGAATAACTTTCCTACTGCATCTTTTTTCCTCTTAGACTTTGTATTCCAGCAGTACTGACCTTTCAATTCTGAAGTCTATCACTGCTATCCCATTTGCAGGTACACTTCTTCCCTCTTCCTAGACCCATCCCGGTCCTCATACCTGGCTCACTCCTACTCTTCAGGTCTCTCTAAAATCACTTTCTTGGTGAGATTACCCCTGACTCATTTATATGATCCCTGCACTTCTTCTATAATAAGAAAATGCTGATTCTCATTTGTTTAAGGTCTGCATTCCCTACTACATCAATAAGGTCTCTGAAAGTTGGGCTTTAATACTGTGTACTCGTGTCTTAGCAGAAAATTTGGCACCAAGTAGATATTCAACAAGCACCTGTGTAAGAAACTGAGACTAATACAGAAATAATTATATTTAATAACAATGCCAGTTATTGGATGCTTATTAACGTAAGAGAATAAAGTGTAATATCCCACAGCTCGTAAGTAACAGAACTAAGAAGAGTCCATGAATGTTTGGCCTCTTTCTCTTTTCCCCTACTTCAGCCTTCACTTAATTCCTCCAAATTCCTCCAAACCAGTTAGTTCTCTTCCATGACCTACCTCTAAGGAATGGCTCACTAGAGCCACTAGATACACACTCCATCACCTGCATCAGCTTTGGACTCAGAAACTATTTCCGTCCCATCTAGGAGAGGCGTCAAAACCTGAAAGAACCATACGGAGCACCCAAGGTCGGGGAATTCCCGTGCTTTGATTCTATGAACTCATGTTAACTCTTTGGGCCCATTACAAACAAGGACAATGTCAACTTAAATATTCAATCTCTTAGTACTGGGGCAACAAGAGCAATTCTTCCAGAAAGAACCTGCCTGTTCTCTACCACCCCTCTACTTTGGGAGAAGGCAACCATAACTGGGGGCCCAACTGCCTGGGGTACCACGGGGGATATGGAGCACCCCACCTTTCATCCTCAAACCCCACCGTCAACTACTCCCGGGTCAGGTATCACCACCTCTCCCCCGGGTGACCGGCTGTGCGGAGCTAGGCTCTCGAAATATGCAGAGCCCTGGGCAGCGTCTGTGCTCAGGTCTTGCCACCCCGCTGTTCACCCCGACCCCCCTACCTGACTCGGCCGCCGCCACCAACGCTCTCTCAACCCCCCGAGTCGGCACTGGGGCCAATACAGTAAAGGGAGGGCCCTTGGGGCTGAGCATGCGACTCGGAGCTGGGAGGTGGCACGCCGGGGAGTGGGGGGTCGAGGGCCGGAGGTCACAGGCACTAACACAGGCCAGCCTCGTTGGAAACTTTCTCCGTTACCGGTTCGACCGCGGCCGCCATGTTCCTGCCGCCGAATCTACGACGGTACGGAACGCCGCCGGGGTCAAACCGCGCAGCGCGCTTCCTCCCTGAGGCCCGGCCCCCTCCCCGCCCAAACTGTCCGTGCCGCCGCCGCCGCGGCAGGTGTGCCTGGCGTTGCGATAGCACACACGCACCCCCTACCTAGGGTGCCTACTGAGTCCAGTTTCCTTCGCCTTCTGGGACTTAGGATCGGCGGGCCAACAGGGAGCGGGAGGACCACCAAGGATCACGTAGACCGTGACCGTGAAGCCTCTAGGCCGCCGCCGGGAGCTGGACCGAAACTGGGCCAGGACAGGCGGGACGGTCCGCACGTGGGCTGTAAATACCGCAGGAGGCGTTGCTGTTCTTCGGTACCTATGGCATAATGCGTGGCTTTGTGTCCGCCGGACTAGCTGAAGCCCAAGCTCCTTAGGCTCGCCTGCAAAGCCCTTCTCACCGCCTTTTCTAATGAAGTCTTTTAAAAAATCACCGCCTGGGTCTTCACTCCACCGACACAGCACTGAGCTCCCCAAGCCTGGCTTGTTCCTTTCCCCTTCTTCCACCTCCCCTTAGACGTTCACCAACCTTGTTCTTCTTATTATTTTTTAATTTTTAATTTTTAAAATTAACATGTAATGTATTATTGGCTTTAGGGGTACGGGTCTGTGATTAATCAGTCGCCCAGGCCTGATTCTTCTTTGTACTCGAACAAACTGAATAAATGTAGGGGAGGCAGCGCTTCACAACAGCGGAGTCCGGTGGTTTTGGAGTTTGGATCCTGGTTCTTCCTTTTTTCTATGTACAACCGGTGTTGGTCTGTTAAAAAAAAAAAAAAAAAGTAACTAAACCTTCCTTGCAAAGATATTGTGTAACTAGTATTTTTTTTTTTTTCTGGCAGAAGGTAGGCATTCAAAACACTATGAATTCCTTTCCCCTTTCTAAGAAGCCCTCCCTTTCTGCCTGTCTTCTATCTCTTCCATCATTTTTTGCTCCTTGTAGCTCTTAGGTCAGTTAATCTCTCTGAACCCCAGTTTTCTCATGTGTTAATAACACCCACCTCACAGGGCTGTCTGTTGTAGGGATTAGATGAAATCATGTATGTAAACAAATACCTTAAAACTTTAAGATGTTTTATCCACTTTAGGACAAAGCTCAAAATCCTTTAACAGGTATGGACAAGTTCTGTAGCCTGGCCCTTTTTTTACCTCCAGCTTGACTCCCACAACACTCCCCCAGTTGTCTGCACCCTAGTCTGCTTTCATTTCCTCAAATGCCAGGGCATGTCCAGTTTTGCTCAAGATTAAATCGACTTGGTGTGCTACAATAGTTGTTACTTAAACATGTGTTAAATAAAATGATAGAACACAATAGACCTCCAACAATCATTAGTTCTCTCCCATTTATTTTCTGTTAGTATCATCTATACTTTTATATCAACGATACTTTATTCTTATTTTTGCTGTGAATTTCTTCATTTTCATTTAATAGATGTTAGGGGGTTGGATAGGCAGCAGATCAATAGTGATAAAGAACTCTCAGACTCAGATTCCTCCTATGTAAATAAGAAGTGTGAGACTCTGTCCAGACTCCTGTCTTGACTCTAAAAGCAGTCACTAGCCAATTCCCAAATCTGTAACTGTCTTTGCAGAACACCTGTCACATTTCCAACTACCTACTAGGTGTTTCTACTTGAGTACATTGCCATCACTTCTAATTCAATTTCCTTTTAATTAAATTTATTTATACATATATAATTTGTGGGTTGGTTGGTTGGTTTTGCGTTCCCACCACCATTCTGTGTTTGGAGAATTCCCCACCTTAGGAGTCTAGTGGCTGAATCTGAAATGCTACATTCTTGTTCTACCAGTCATGTACACCAGCTGGGAGCTGTGGGACTCAAAAAAGCAAACACAGAAAGCCATGCTTCCTGAGTAACTGCAGAAGCATAGCGAGGTAGGCTCCTGGGACAATAGAGTGGTTTTAGCAGCTGGCCTCCAGCATCCAGGGTTAGTGGTGTCAGTGACTAAAGCTTCCTGCACATGCCTACAGCAACCCTAAAGCGGTCTCCCATCAGTTCAGTGTGTGTTGTCACTGGTTGTACTCTCTGACCACGCAGGTCCAAGCTCCGTTTCCAGCCATCCTCTGAGCTACCCCAGTATCCTCCAATAAATTTGTTTTTGGCTGAAATCAGCCACAGCTGTTTCCTGTTCCTTAGCATGAAGGTCTCTCATTAAAACAGTGCTTTTTCATCTTCCTCAAACATGATCCACGGCCTTGTGACCTTGAAACTATCTTTGATGCTTGTTATCTTGTCAGTATACTTCAGAATACTTCAGTGAGATGTGTATGTGTTTGAGAGTTAACTTTCATCTGCACACTCCAGGGTGGATAATTAGCATTTGAAAGACTAATCAGGAATCTTCACTATAAAGTTGGATGCATAAACGCTTCCATGATCACTGTTAATCTGCACTAGAGGTATGTTAATTAACATAAAAGATGATAAATAATTTTTCATTGTGGAAATAACAGGTATTCAAGATATGTGGCTGGCTAGAATGTTGTACAGGCACTTTTGTTCTTGCCTAAATGGAGTATGTGTAAGAAGCTTCTGAATGTGGCCTACTGACAGGTTCAGAATGGCTCCCGAATCTAGAACGCTGTTTAGTACTGTGGCACCAAATATTTTTTGTGTAGTGTTGTTTTGTTTTGTTTGTGTGTGTGTGTGTCTGCTTGTTGATAAATATTCATCTGTGCAGTTGCATGAAGTCTGAGACTGGGTTTCACGCTAGGACACCACCTAGTAGTCCAGGGAGAGGGGAGCTCTCATCCATCGTTAGTTGCTGAAGGCTGCCAGTATCGACTAGAAGAACCTGACCATTGTGAAGGCCAAGTATTGTTCGTCTTCATTCACTCCACTTCTTAATCATTTCTTTTCAAAATTCCACTGTCACTACCCTAGTTGAGTTCCTAACCCCTGAATTACTTCAGCAACTTCTGCGGTTTGTCCTTTCAAAGCCAGCCTCACCCCCGTCTAATCCATTACCGTAACTGATACTCTCAGAGCGCCATTCTGTGTCACTTCTTAGATTAAAGCCAGTGACTTCTGCAGGCTACAGGATCAAGTCCAACCCCCTTCTCCTGGCACCTGAGGCCCTCCAAAGATGAACTAAACACCACTCTGCCTGGCAACATTTATCCTGAAATTAGAAGAATTAGGGCCAGTTCCTGACATCTGGCACATCCTCAGCCAGACACCTGGCTCTCAAGCAGCCGCTTCGGAACCGCCTCAGTGACAGGAGAGCTCCAGCTGCTGTTACCGATGGCAGTGTCCTGATCCTAATGGCAGGAACAGCCATTCTTCAACCCTCGGTTCCATGCAGGCACGGTGTGTGCGCTCCAGGCCGAATATCTCACCCAGAGGAATTATGTCAGTCTAGGAACACCTGTGGAAATACCTTTTTTTTTCCCTTAAATCAAGGGACGAGGGGAGGCAGAACCTGGGGCAGGATAAATGGACGATGATATCTATTTCAGTCCTCTCTGGCAGGGAGTCACAGAGGAGTCCTACATTGTTTCTTCCCATCTTCTTTCTTGTTTTTCCGCCTACTTCTTTCCAATCTCCAGAGCTGAACCAACTCAGGATCTTCATACATGATCTGCTGGGTCTACTCCCTTGTTATTTCTGTGTAGTACTTTGAGATTACAAAGTGCTTTCACCTATGTGCTATCATTCAATCTCTGTAAAAGCTGATGATGTAAATATCACCATCATCATTTTACAGGTAAAATAACCAAGGTCCAGAGAAAGTACACTGTCCTGAGCAGTGGCTTAAACCTCAATCTTTCCGCTTCAAGTCATCAAGTGCAACTTTCTAAATATCATTTCCCTCTGGGGGGGAACACAGGTATTTCTGTCTCATTATTACTATAAACAGTAAGCAGGAAAATGTTACAGTGTTCAGTTCTGGCATACTCCTCAGAATCCTCTGGAAGATTCTTAACCTCCCATACCCAGGCCCAGCGCAGATCAATTAAACCAGTCTTCTGTGGAGTGAGTCCCAGGTAGATGGTGTGTTTTATTAAAGATTCTTCCTGCCCTGCTGGGTGCCTCCCCCGCTCCCCAGTGATTCTAATGTAAAGCAAGTTTTGAGAACCACTGGGTTATTGATATCAGTGCAGTGGTTCTACAAGTGTGGTTCCCTAGGCCAGAGGTATCAGCATCATCTGGAAGCTAGTTAGAAATGCAAATTATCAGCCCCACCCTCCAGATCTACTGAATCAGAAATTCTAAGGGTAGAGCCCAGATTTTAGGATTAGGTGCATATATCAAAAAGCTCAACAACCATGGCTTAATACCAGTTTATTTCTCACATAAAAAGTCTAGAGATAGGTATTCTAGAGCAGATGTGGTGTTTCTTGGAGTTAAAGATCCTGATTCCTTTTCTCTTATTTCCCTTCCACTAAGAACATGGCTTCCTCCTCATAGTGCAAGATGTCTGCTTCATTTCCAGCCATCACTTCTAGTCAAGAGAAAGGAGGGACTACAAGAGGCAAGTGTAGTCCCCCACCCTTACTTTAGACACTTCTTGGACTTACATGAAACACTTCAGCTTAACATCACTTTGACTGGTATTTAGTATTTATAGAATCTGGAGAAGTGGTAAATTTGGGGGTAGTTATATGCCCATCTAAAAATCACAGTTCTTGGGGCGCCTGGGTGGCACATCTGACTTCAGCTCAGGTCATGATACCAGGGTCCTGGGATGGCTCACTGCTAAGCTCTCAGTGTGGAGTCTGCTTATCCCTCTCCCTCTGTCCCTACCCCACCCCCATACTCTCTTTCTCTCCCTCTCTCTCTCTCTCTCTCAAATCAAGAAAAAAAATCTTTAAATAATCAGAATTCTCTTTTACAAAGAAGGAAGCCGAAATCAGGATGGCAGCAAGCAGTGTTTTTCCTTACACCCCAAATTCTTAAGTCAGATAATAGGTGTTATTATTGTCTGAACCCCTTTTGACTTGCCCTTTCAACTAAGGCAGCTTCTCTCGTTAGCATTTTACACTGTATTAACCATGGCAAATATTGCATCATGTAGCTCAGCCATGATTTAGTTAACCTTTTCCTTAATTTGGGAAATTTAGAATATTTTTGATTTGATCAAATTCTGCAACTTAGGTTTATTGCACTTGTGATATGTTACACTTCTGACCATCCTTTCGGAATAGATTCCTAATAGGTTAAAGAATATGAACATTTTTAAGGCTCTTAATTCTTACGGCTGATTTTCTTACCAGAAAGAAACCATTCTGTGGTCCCGCTGTCAATTAACTAAACTTTTGGCAACAGAAAACTTTGTCTTTAAATTTTTTTTTTTTATTTTACAGTACTTAACATTTTAAAAATAACCTTTTCTCACAAAACAAACTGAGGGTTGCTGGGGGGAGGGGGTTTGGGAGAAGGGGGTGGGAATATGGACATTGGGGAGGGTATGTGCTTTGGTGAGTGCTGTGAAATGTGTAAACCTGGTGATTCACAGACCTGTACCCCTGGGGATAAAAATATATGTTTATAAAAAATAAAAAATTAAAAAAAAAATAAAAATATAAAATAAAAATAACCTTTTAAAAAATGCATTTCGGCGTGCCTGGGTGGCTCAGTGGGTTGAAGCCTCTGCCTTTGGCTCAGGTCCTGATCTCAGAGTTCTGGAATCCAGCCCCACATCAGGATCTCTGCTCAGCAGGGAGCCTGCTTCCCCTCTTCTGTCTCTGCTGGTCTCTCTGCCTACTTGTGATCTCTGTCAAATAAATAAATAAGTAAATCTTTAAAAAAATAAAAATAAAAAATGCATTTTCTTTGCATAGATTCTTGAAATCCAAAGATGCTGATAAAAAGTCTGGCGCCAATCTGATTCCCATTCCTCTGTATGTCCTTTCTCCTAGCTTTGAGAAAACTCTCCTTATTCTAAATCTTCCAAAATTTCATATGTGGACATTTAGAAAAACCCCATATTTTTATTTAGCAATCCTAGTTTATTACAGGATTTTAAACATTCTTAAATTCTGGAAAAATGTTGGCATTTTTTTCCATATTTTCTTTTCTTTTTCTCTAGTATCTGGAACTCTGATTTCTGAACTATGTTGGAATTGTATCTAATCTTCATGTTTCTTTCCTATTTTTTACCTCTTTTCTTCTTCGCGCTTTTTTCTGGAAGAATTCTTCGGTTTAATCTTATGGCCAGTAATTTATTTCTTAGACTATTTAAAAATTTTTTCCTTGGCTTCTACGTTCTTTTTCTCCTTCCTTCCTTCCTTCCTTCCTTCCCTGCAGAGGCAGAGAGGCAGGCAGAAAGAGAGGGGGAAGTATCTGCTACCCTTTAATGACCTCTTGGTTATTTTATGGCATTTTCCTCCTTTAAAGATACTAAACATAGCTGTTTTAAGGGTGTTCTGAATGCTCCTTTGACTCCATTTCATCAGCTTCGAAGTTCTTCCATTTGTTGGATCTGCCGTCTTTCATGGCGGTGACTTTCTTTCAGGTCTCGGGAGCTTCATCTCTCTTTGCTGCTGCGGCTTCCCAGCTGTGGTCCCTGAGTCTTTTCGTTTTAGTCTTTTAGACTGAAAAAGTATTGTTTGCTTTCCATTCTTAGAGAGGGCTCACAGTTCTCTGGAAACTTACCTTCTAATTTTCAGTGTACCTATATTTATATCAAATGATTTAAAACATATTCTCTTGTATTTCTCTGGAGTCCACATAGGAAGGAGCTATTATTGCATATGCTGATATGGTCTTCTCGAATTTAGTTTTTATTTTCTGAGTATTACTTTCTAGAAAACATATTACATTTTAAAGCATTTGACCATCTCACTAAATTTTTTTAATATTAAGCACTTTTCCCCTAAAAATAATAATCACTTATTTTTTTCCATTTATTATGCTGCTTAATTTTTAAATCTTTGCTACTAGAATATATTCTATGCCCACTGGTCTTTCAGATTTTTATTCCTCCTTGAGTTTATTTTAGTAATGGATATTTTTTCAGAACACTGACCATTTAATCAAGATTTCCTAAGCTGGTAGTTTAAAAAAGTATGCCCTATCAGTTTGCAAATTTCATTTATAAATTTAATTTTTGAAAAAAATTTAATTTTTGAGAACTTATTGGATATCTTTTATTTTTCTGTTCCACATATACTTTCCCAAAATATCTTGTTCCAAGTGTTGCGCTGGTTTCTTGTCCTCGCGGCTTTACTCCTTGGCTTAGCTGTTTGGTATTTCTTATGAGAAGCAGGACAGGGTAGTGGTTAAAGACCGAGTGTTCTGGAGCTGGACTGTCTGAATTCGATTCTGTTTGAAACTCTGACTAGCCCCGTTTGTAAAATGGAAGTAGTATTTATTCATAGGCTTGCTGTGAGGATTAAATGAGTTAATGTATGTCAAGTATTTGGAACAATGCCTGACACTGAGTAGGTTCTCCATTACTAAGCCATTTTCATTTTTTTTTATAAAGATTTTTATTTATTTGTCAGAGTCAGAGGGAGAGAGAGTGAGCGAGCAGAGAGGCAGGCAGAGGCAGAGGGAGAAGCAGGCACCCTGCCGAGCAAGGAGCACGATGTGGGACTCCATCCCAGGACCCTGGGATCATGACCTTAGCCAAAGGCAGCTGCTTAACCAACTGAGCCACCCAGGCATCCCAGCCATTTTCATTTTTGCAGATCAGTATAGCCTCTCAGGGCTTCCTTTAGTTTTCCCCTTCTCTAATTTTTTAGATCAGCTACTTAATACCCTGAGCTCAGCAAGGGGCCAGAAACCTTGTTAGGAAATAAGGGGAAGGGAGAAGGGTACAAATACTCAAAATGTAATACCCTTTCTTTCATCTTTGTCACATCTAATTATAAAAACAAAGACAAAACACAAACTTTTGACTTTTTGAAGTGAAGAAATTTAGCTCAGCTTTGCCTTTCCCCTCTAATTATTACTTTCCCATATACCCTAGGAATTTAATAGTTTTCTTTGAAATGTGTAACAATTTTTATGGAAGTTATTTATGCTTTATTTATGTGGGTTAATTTGGTTTTGGTCTTTGCTACCTTTCCTTTCATTCTCTATTCCAAATTCTATCTGGTGTAATGGCCCCCAAACCATGAGGGAACTTTTAAATACACCGAATTTGAGATGCCGCATAAAACCTACTGAATAATAAGTTGTAGGGTTGCTCCCTCCATCCTAGTAGTCTTTGGTTTAACGTCCTCATTCCCAGGTGATTCTGGTTAAGTGCGATATTTGGGAACCACTTTTCTAGCCAATAGAAAAATGAAACAAATTTCCAGGCCAGTGAGGGTCGTGGTGGAGAGGTGGTGGTGTGCTTGACCGAGATCCGTGTTCTACTTCTCATCCTACATCCGACTACTTGTTCTTTCCTTTGCTGGAATTGTTTTAAAAATTGGTCTACTACCTCCTGAAGAGGTTTTTCTCTAAACTCCATTTTGCTCCTTTTTTCGTTTCTTAAATGTTTTTTTTTTTTTTAAGATTTATTTATTTATTTATTTGACAGAGAGATCACAAGTAGACAGAGAGGCAGGCAGAGAGAGAGAGAGAAGAAAGCAGGCTCCCTGCTGAGCAGAGAGCCCAACATGGGACTCGATCCCAGGACCCCGAGATCATGACCCGAGCCGAAGGCAGCGGCTTAACCCACTGAGCCGCCCCGCTCCTTTTTTCGTTTCTCTGCACCCTTAAGCTCGATCTTGATGTTAATTTTGACTTCTCTGCAGCCGATCCCCAAGCCTATCTTTAGGCGCTTCCGAAATCTGGCCACATTTTATACTTCCCCAAATGCAGAACCTCTCAGGGCAAACTTCTCTCTCCTTACCTCTCCCTCCAGTATTCTCTACTCAGAGCCGGGCCTCCTTCTGCCTGTCTCCATGTCTCTGCCACAATTCGTGCTCATTTCTTTTGCAAAGGACTGTAGCATCCAGCTTCCAGTTTCTGCCCTTCAGTGCACCTGGTCTCCAGTGAACCCTCTTAGAATATTAGTCTATTACATGGTTCTTAGGCTTGAAATCTTCCAGTTTTTTTTCACTAATTGGAGGGTTAAAATATTTAGGCCTATAACCAAGATTCTCCAAAAATAGTGTCTTAACTATGAAACTCTTAATTCCTAATAATTTCTCTTCAGTGCCCTAAATTCTATGAAATGGAAATATTCCCTAATTCAAAATCCTTATTTTCTCCTGTGTGTTCTTATCACACTCCTCTATCTAGAATACTTCTCCCTCAGTTTTACTCGTTCTAATCTTAGCTTTTCCTTCCAAGCTCATTTTTTTTTTAAAGATTTTATTTATTTATTTATTTATTTAACAGAGAGAGAGATCACAAGTAGGCAGAGAGGCAGGCAGAGAGAGAGAGAGGAGGAAGCAGGCTCCCTGCTGAGCAGAGAGCCTGACGTGGGACTCGATCCCAGGACTCTGAGATCATGACCTGAGCCGAAGGCAGCGGCTTAACCCACTGAGCCACGGTGCCCCCCAAGCTCATTTTAAAAGCCACTTCCTCTAGGAACTTTTCTTGATTACCCAGGTGAAAATGTTTTCCTCCTTTGATTTCTCATAGGTTTTATGTGAGGGGACTAAAGACACCTCACTCTCTTTTTTCATGTTTTTCTTTCCTGGTTGTTGTTCTCATTGCTTTAAAATGTATAAACTGGGGCACCTGGGCAGCATGGTTGGTTGAGCAACCCAGTCTTGGTTCCAGCTCTCATTGTGATCCCAGGGTGATGAAATGTAGCCTGGCGGTGGGCTCTGCATTCAGTGTGGAGTCTGCTTAAAATACCCTCTCCTTCTGCTCCTCCCACTCGTGCTCTTTCTATCCAAAATAAAGCTAAGAAAAAAATGTACAAACTATACTAATTTACACAATCTAAACAACTTAAACAGTGTAGTGTAGTTTAGAAGTTCCCCTTCAGTCCTTTGCCAAAGCCACTCAGGAGCCTGCAGGTAAATAATATTACTTCGTAAACTGTTTCTAAGTCGGGATTTCTCAAGATGCTGGCCATAGGCTCTCTAACTGAAATCACCTGGGAGCTTGTTAAAGATGGAGGTGTCTTTGCATTAGCCCAGACCTACTGAATCACAGTCTCAGGGAAATGTCACCTAGGAAGCTGCCATTTGGTCATTCCTAATCATACTAAGTTTTGTGAGTCATTGATTTATCCTCTTTCCAGGTGTCAATAGGAGTTCTTATACAAATTTGTAATTTTGTTTTTGGTGTGGTTGTGTTTCTTCTGCTGTTACTTCAACTTTTTTTGTTGTTTTGTTTTTAGCAATTATCTTGGAGATGTTCTCACTATAGGGCACAGAGATCCCTGTGGGGCTTGGTTTAAAAAGAAATTTTTTAAAGATTTTAGAGAGAAAGAGGTAGAGAGAGAGACAGCATCTTAGCGGGGAGAGGAGGCACAGAGGCAGAAGCAGGCTCCCCACTGCGCAGGGAGCCCGAGGTGGGGCTCAATTCCAGGACCCCAGGTTCATAACCTGAGCTGAAGGCAGATGCTTAACCAACTGAGCCACCGAGGAGCCCCTAAAATTTTTTTCAACAACTGTATGGGATGAATGTACTAAGTTTCATGTTAACTATTTTTTCCTTTGAAGGATTTTTAGACTTTCCAGTTTTTGTTATTACATCTATGTTTCAGTGCTTGCAAACATGTTTGCCAACATTTTACTTCATCAAATCTGTGCATTGAATAGTCATGGTGCAACATGGTGCATACATTATTGTTATTCTTTTTGCCCTTAATGAAAGGTTTCTAGCGTTTCTTCATTATGAGGTTTCCTATAGGTTTCTTGTAGATTCTTTTGTCATGTTAAGAAGACTCTTTTATTACTCTAAAAGCTTACTTATGAAGGGGTATTGGATATAATAAACGCTTTTCTCAGGATCCAGATGACCATGGTTTTGTTTTTGTTTTTTTTTTTTTTTTCTTTAATTAGTGGATAGAGTGACTTACATTATTCTTTGCCTGAATTCATTCTTGGAAGAAAAAGAGTTCTCTTTGATATTACTGAATTGTGTCAATATATGACTTTTAATTGTTTTTTTCCTCAGTGTTTTCTTTACTAGTTTTGCATTCATAGCGATAGCTGAAATGGCCTGTGAGTTTGGCGGAAAAATGGCCTTGCAAAGAGTTTCCACTTCATGGAACCCTGTGAATAGACAACTTCACTTGGTAAAGGAACTTTGCACAAGTGTTTCAGGTTAAACACCTTCTGACAGGGTGATTATCCTGGATTATTCTCATTGGCCCAGTCTAATCACGAGTCCTTAAAAGGGGAAAACCTTTTCCAGCTGCAGTTAGATTCGGAGAGAGAAACGCTGATGGTGGAAGGAGGTTCAGAGCTATGATATGAGCAGGACTTGACCTGATATTGCTGATTCTAAAGATGCAAGAAGAGAGCTAGGATCCCAGGAATTCATGTAGCCTCCAGCTGGAAATGGCAAGGAAATGGATTCTTCCTTGGAACCGCCAGAGGGAACAGAACACCTTGACTTTACTCCAGTGAGGCCATGTCAGAGTTCTGACCTACAAAACTGTAAGATAATATATTTTTTTAAGCCAACAAGTCTGTGGCAATTTGTTACAGCAGCAATAGAAAATTAGTATCTCTTGTCATTTTATCTGTGTGCTCTCTAAATTTGAATCAGTTATAGTTCAAAGTGCCCTTTTTCTTTACGTTTTTTTTCAGTGCTTTAGAACAGATTTTAGGAAAAAAAAAACTCACAGAAGTTCGATAAAATTTACTTATAATATTGTGGTTTTTATGCTTTAAAAAATATTTATTTATTTGAGGGGGCGCAGAGTGAGAGGATCCTCCAGCTAACTCCCCACTGAGCAGAAAGCCTGCTGCGGGGCTCACGGACCATGAGATCTGACCTGAGCTGAAATCCCGAGTTGGACGCTCAACCAAGTGAGCCCCCTAGGGCTCTCTCATACCTTTTTAAAGGAGAAAATATTTGATTCCCCTTTCAATTTCTTTGTGACATCCCTTTTTCTACGTTATACTTTTCAGGAATATGTTTTGTCTTATTAGATGGAAGGAAGCTTCTTGAAGGCATAATCTGATTTATCTGGGTATCAGAACTTAGTATGTAAAAGAATACCTGACACAGTGAAATGCAAACACTTAATATATGCATGTTTTATTCACTTTTGTGCCCATTGTTTATGAAACTAGTTTCAAATACATGTACTCACTCAGGCAGCCACGTTGATTAGGCAATTCCAGTAATGTGGTCAATGAGCAGAAGCTTTGCAGTCAGACTCAAGTTGCATAGTGGCTGAGCTACTTTTCTAACTCTGCAACTTTAGACAGGTGCTAAGCATTTCGGAGACCTACTGTCCTCACTAGTACCATAGTGATAATAGTACTTTGTAGGCTGTTTGAGAAAATGAAAACGAGGCATTGTTTGTAGAGCGCTTAGCATAATATCTAATGCTTAATAGTTGCTTAATAAGTGATGCTTGTTATTATCATGACTATCAAAAGGACATAGAACTGAACAGTGTTTTTCAAAAATGGGTCTTCTCTGTTGGTCTTGTAATTTTCTAGGCTTTCAGGTAATTCTCCAATCTGTTCAAGGCTTCTGTAGTGCCGTACGTTAGTTGGTGGATTCAGACAAGTATTCCCATGTAGAGTTTTATTCATC
Source organism: Mustela nivalis (assembly GCF_964662115.1). Lineage (NCBI taxonomy): Eukaryota > Metazoa > Chordata > Mammalia > Carnivora > Mustelidae > Mustela > Mustela nivalis. The sequence continues at coordinate 35,489,527 of NC_139031.1, read as the reverse complement.
ACTTGGAATGTAATAAAAGCAATAGTGAATGTGCTTTTGTGGACCTAGAGAAGTCAGTCCTTTAGAAACTGAACTATGTTTCAAGGTTTTTCTTCCCACTTAATGATGAAATAACCCTAATCTCTTCCTTCTCTTACATAACTTGGTTATACTGCTGTTGGGAAAGGTTATCAAAAAGGTGTGACTGCCAGTTGACCTATGAGCTGGATCTGGGGGATTGGAGACTCCTCACACCCTCCCTTTCTCTTGGAATGCGCATTCTGCTTGCCTTTCCCACTACCACAGGCTGCTCCAAGTACATAGCCTTGAGATACTGATGTGGTGGTGTTGAGAACACCTGAACGATAGGCATGACTGAATCCAGTTAAGGCCTTTTTATAAGCGCCCAAGATTTCGTGAGCAGGTGCAGGGATCCATTTGTCTTGCTGCTGCCCACGACAAACCTCGTGTAATAAGTTCCTTTTGCTTATTAAAACTGCCACCTACCAGACTGGAGTGGCCTCTTTCTTTGGTCTCTACCTGCCCTTCAGATTCAGGGCCTGTTTCAGATTACTTCCAGGAAGCTCTTGAGAGGGCTGTGAACCAACAGCTACCTCATATAAACTGCTGTCCTTTATATTTATGGAAACTCTTTGATGATTAATGGATAGTTGAATCAAACATCCTGAGGAAGTGGTTACCCATCTTGATGAATTCATCTTATAAAGAGAAAAAATCTTATGTTGAGGTTTGTTTTGTAGTTTCCATTGAAATTTTGCAGGATAGGCTGTAGTGGATTGGGTATCTTTTATGTCATTTTCTGGGAGGAAATTATGTCATAGGGGAGAAAATTGAAGATGAGAAAGTTGAAAGCCGACTATTTAATTGCTCAGTAAGATTCTGAGGAGTGGATATTAGATTTTGAATTGGTGGTGGGTGGTGGAGATAAGATGGTCAATGCGCATGGGAGGCATAGAATAGGACTAAGAAAAGAGGAAGAGGACTATTAATGGCTATTTGCTAAAATAAATAATATAAACTGTGTGCTGATCATACTATGTGACAAGAGTGTGTTATTTGCTTTACAGAAACTTGGTAATGCTATCAAAGTAACCCTGTAAGTGAATTTTGTGGATTAAGAAACAGGTCTTATGAAGAAATTTGCCCCAAATTTCAGTGTTTAGTGGAAGAAACCTATCTGCAAAGTGGTTGGCATACTGTATCCCTTACATGAATTAAAAAGCGGCTGGAGCACTACTTCTCTTGTGGAACCACAGAGGTCAACTTGCTGAATCTTCCTTAGATATAGCAAAGCTAAGGATTGTGTACAAGCTTCAATTCTTTATTGTCAATGAGAGGGAGGTAGGGATTGGATAGCATTGATAGAGACGTGGTGAGAAAGTATGATCTGAGATTAAGATAGAACAAATTTAAATGGGCAGGAGTAAGTAGAGAGAAAAATTCTATGGCTCTAAATCACTTAATATTGATCTAAGTGACATTTTCTACAAACCAATTCAGACTTTTCTAAAGTATAAATTGACCTATATCCTAATTTTGAGAATGTATTAATAAACAAAACTGGACCACCCTACAAAATTCATAAGCTTAATCTAAATATCAGCCATGGTCCTGCGTCCTCTCAGTTGGATTTTATAAGGGAAGATGAATTTATTTATAATATATAAATTTATTTATACTTACTGATCACCTGCTTTGTTGCAAGGCACTTTGCTAGACTGAAGATACAGAATAGATGAGGGCCTTGGCCACACATATAGATAAGGAAAAAGATAAACATCAGTAATTGGTTATGCAGAGAATTTACCATGATGTGAAGACTACTTGATAATGTGGACTGGGAAGCACGCGCTAGGAGGTGACATGTAAGCTAAGACCTGGATAACAAAAATGAACTACGCCTACAAATCCAAGGTAAGAGGAAGAAATTCTAGGCAGAAGGACTAGCTAGTACAAAGGTGGGCACAGGCTTGTTGACATTTGGCACTTGGATGATGAGGGCTATCCATATTTGAGTAAATTGCATCTAGATTGGTGATGAACATAACATAATGCCAAAGGTCATGTGAACAGATTTCGTTATGTACCACCAGCTGCTGCAGTGCAGTATGGTATTCTGCAATTTTAAAGTTTTTGTTGCCTCATATTAAAGCTAATGCATTTTTTAAAAAATTTACATTGTCAGCCCTGAACACACATCCATTCCTTATAGGACCTAGTCCAGTGTAATAGTGCAGTAGTTAGATCTCAACTTATGAGTCAGTATTGAGTGAATGGTCAAAACAACTTTGCTTTTAAACATTGCCACAAACTGTATTCCTAACTCGAATTACCTATTTCACAAATAATCCTTATGACTGTTTAGGGACCACAAGGGCTAGTTGTGAAAATTCGTCATTACTCAAAACAACTCCAAGTTTATTTCTTAAGTAAATTTGTATATAATCTAAAATGACCTGTTAAAATATCTATGCTTGCTCTCTTCTGAATTTCATGCTTCACATTCTTTGGAAAGTGAACTTAATCTATAGATGATTATTATTCCCCATATTTGTCTGTAATACTATCTCTACACCAAGGATGTTAAAATGGTGTTGCGTCTTCACATTCGAGAGCTTTTAGGGAGAAAAACATTTGTTCATTAAAAGGACTTGTTTTGACTTCTTGAAGTATAAAATTGATATTAGCAGTTTTTATATGTGTCCAGTCACAGGCAAGACTAAAGAGATGATTTATGACATCCTAACTCCCATTCCATAGCTTTTAATTCTAACTGGCACCATTCTCCATGCCACTGGGGTCCCCAGTGGTAATACTTGGTAATACTTCTTGGTAATACTTCTGGTTACACAACCTCCAAATGATCATGTTTCCTCTTGATCTTTGTTTTCTTCATTAAAATTCCCAGGTCCTTACTGTTTGCACAGCAACCTCTCTGGGACATTAATCGGTGCTAATGCTTCAGTGAGTTTAGAAAACAAATCTGTGTTTTTACAGTTAAGCCGTAGCCCCTCTTAGGTCTGTTTCCTTCAGCATTTCTTCTTGCAGGGAGGCTCTAGGAATTTGGTCCACCTGCCTCTCTTCTTGTCAGCAATCGCCCATGTATCTTATTTTCAGGGAAGGGTTGGTTCATCCATGCTTGGTTTTGGGAAATGATGTTAGTTCTTGGCTTCCTAGTGAAAAGGCCTGTGTTAATTAGGAGTCGGTTTGTTGTTGTTGCTGTTACTGACTTTATCTTCTCTACATTTAACCTGTGTTGGCAAATTCTCTCATCCAAAAAGGATGTGTTACAGAACAAGAGTTTGAAGAACTAAATTAATACTGGCCAGGGCCAAATTTGTATCCTTTTTCTTAGGTATAGGGCAATAAGCCTAGCTGAAGCCTGGCATTAATTAGCTGTAAGAAAGATTTGTAGGTGTAGGGAACAATTACAAAGGGCTTAAATGTGGATTCTACAATAGCTTCATATAGAGTGTCTCTGTGCCCACAAATCATTTTCTTCTGGATATCTGTTTTCCCCATGCCAGCTCAAAGACCAACAGAATGTTATCAGCACACCACTGAATGATTTACTTGGTTGTGACTGCCTTTAGTAAGTGAGACATATATGCAATAAAAGTATGCAAGTATATTCTCCTGACTTTTCTCCTTAAAGAGCTTCAAAAACTATTGGCATTGTTTTATATTTTGAGCAATCCTCTGTACCATTTTAATGGTTTACACGGGCATTCTAATCCAGTAATATGAACAAATTTGCTTTATAGCCTTTTCATTATTTATGACAAATTTGAGAAACGATTCTGCAGTCAATATCTATGACCTAATTCTTTGGATTTTAATTTAAATTTTAAAATTTAAAACTTTTAAAATTTAATTTTTAAATTAAAATTTAATTTTTAATTTTTTTAATTTTAAAATTTAAAAACATTTTTGAAATTTTTAAAATATTAAAATTGTTTAAATTTTAATTTAAGAAAATAGGTACCATTTTGGACCACTGATGGACCCAATTTTAGAAATTGTTAAAACCTATGATATTAAGTAGTTATCAATATTTCTGAGTACTAAAATCATGCAGGAACATTAATCACAAATGTTTTATATGACAAAAAGCACAATAGCCTTCTATTAATTGGACAAAAGTGTTATGGTTAAAAAAATTCAAATTAATTTGAACACTGCTGAAGTTGACCAAAGTTAGCACTCAACAAACAGCGCTAGATCTAACAAGATTCTTAGTTGAAAAATGCATACTAAACACATTCTTAAATTTTGGATGATAAAACATCTAAATCTAAGTTCAAGATAAAGTCTTCCAATTTGGGGATACTAATTTCTCTAATAAGAAAAATAGGGTTTAGAAAACCCAATACTTCCTCCTTTTATAATATTTAGAGGTACTTAATGAAATTGTTAGCTGTTGTAGCTTCTTTGTTTATTGAGTATTGTGTAATATAGGCTACCACTAATCTTGGGGAACTTTTTGTTGGCAGTGGATCATGGACATGAAATTATGGAGATTAGTGCAATTCAGTTTTTTTTGGAAAAATCAAATTTTAAAAATACATTCTTTGTAAAAAATGTTTAAGTAAGAAAAATTTGTTTTCCACCTTTGCTGTTGCCTAACAATTTGTAACACCAAAACGGAACCAAATGTTAGTGTATGGACCCCTGAAGAGGAATACCATTCTAGCACTGTGCTCAGAAAAAATGTGGGGGAAATGGAGTGACAGCTTGGTTCCCCCCCCTTTTTTTTACCCACCTTTTACAATCAGAGAATTGGTTTGTAGCTTGCACTTTTCTAGATAGATGAACAATACATTCCTCTTACCCACAATGTGTTTATAATTTGTCGAACAGTTGTCTTTAAAATTTTTTGGATTCTGTTTCATTTTTGGTAAACAAATTCAGTAGACAAACATTCCTAGATAGAGATGTTAACTCTATATAGGATGCTTGTCTTTTCTGTTAGATCATCAGCTCCACGGAAGCAGGGGACTATGACCACCCCAATCCTAATGTTTCCCCAGCATACCGTATATGGTAAAGTTCAAACATTCGTTCAGTGGATTAAGAACTGTTTGACATCATGAGAAAGCCATCTGCTGCCGTAAAATAACTAATACACTTAACTATCTTTGATGAAAGTAACTTTCAAGAAAAGAAGGAGACCTACAATGAACCAGAATTTATGGAGGCTGTTGTCCCTGTTTCTTTGATAAACAGCATGACACTATGTAACAATATCGTAGTCACTTGAACTCTCTGTATTTTGTGCATCAATTCCTGAAATTAAGGAATTTGAGTAGGTGAACCTAGCTTGAAAATTCTGAAGGTCATTCAAATTTTAAAATGCTTCCCAATTTTGAAATCGCTTAGTATAGAGCATAGCACTTTCAGGTTTTAAGTAATAGACAATGAATATTAGAAAATTTAAAATTTTTAATAAATGTGCTTTGTTCACAAAATGTGAAAAAATACAACAAACACAAACATACATTTTCAGATATGCCATCTCCCACCATTTGGCAACTATGATATAAACCATTTTTTATCAAGTCATGATCCTGAAGAATCTAATCAAATGATCATTTATTTCTGAAACTCCAAATTATTTTGGAGAATCCTGTTGTGAGACAGGAGACCCCTTAAAACTTATTTATATCTATATGAAATCATTCTCAAGAGTACCCATTCAGTATTAAAAGGCTCTGTTAACTTCTCTTGTCATTACATATATCTTCTGGCACCAAGCCACAGGACTGCTTATATTTTAACACATAAATGTTAAACTGGCTTTGGTGGAATATGTATTAGTTTAAATCCTGTACCAACCTAATTTGAAGCTGAATTTACAATAACAAATGACATTTATAAATCCAAACAAATTCATACTAAGTGGGAGTAGGTTTTATAAAGAGACTTTTCTTTAAAGTACTACTTAAAATACATCATGCACACTTTGGAGCATAAGCAGAATCAACATCTGTAAACAATCAGAAAAATTTATAGCACCAACATGTTAGCTGTAACACAAAGGCTGACTCCAAGGTCATACTTATACCAGCCTCTCAAAAGCCCGACTTTCATTTACTTTCAAAGCACTTTAATTAGCTATATTGTTTTCTTTGCCCTAAAGATTATATTTAGCCAAATCAAAGGAAATGGGCAATATGGGTAAAAGAGGTACTACCAAAACATAGTAAACACAGTTTTGTGTCACCTGAATAGAGTGGGTTTTTTCCCCTTCTTTTGGGGGAGATCAAGATGGGACCTATAGTGCTTAATTGGAAAGAAAAGTCAAATCTTAATTATTAAGGGCTCTGAGGCTATTGAAAGTAAATGAAACATTTCTAGTTACTTTTGGCATATTTGAGCAATCAATATTTATTGCATTCATTCAACTGACTTTTTAGGTTAATTACAATCCTGTTACTTTCATTAATTTAGAACATGAAATTTAATTTGAAATATCGGGTATATATACCCAAACACTGATATCTTAAAGGGTAATTTTGTATTTCTAAATAAAGTCTGACATTCAAAGTTAACTACAGCAACTCACAATAAGCACAAAAACATCAATTTTACCAGAGTAAAGAAGTGCAGTTTATGAAATTTAGGATCAACTATCGAAAATGCAAGTTTCCTTGAAGAACATACACACACACGCGCACACATAACATTAACCATGGATTCTGAAACTGTGATACTTCAGTGCAAAAACCTCAGTATGAGGTAATTTTAATGTAATAACCACTTGAAAAAAAAATCCACACAGTGGCACTCTTAAAAACGACAGTTTACATGACAATTGCTGGCTGACAAGACAATGTGGACCAAATGTTCTTAGCTATTTAAACTAATCTTGTCTTGTTTGGACATATTTTTCTCCTTAATCATTTGCTTCTGATTCAGAAACACAGAAAGTCATTTATCAATGTGGAAAGGGAAAATTCCCACAGCCAACTAATGGTTTATATATTCAAAGAAAATTTTCTGCTAGAATTTTGATAGAAACTAGAATACCGAAAGGTCAAAACCATTTTATGAGATTGCTAGCAGAGGGTTAATTTAAAAATTTTCTATAGAATTCCAGACTTGTAGTGCAGCACACCTCCTTAATGGAAAGGTGAGAACCCTAATAAGGTTGGTCTAGACAGAACATAAACTCTTACAAGTGCAAACCCTTTCACAAAGGTGTTTCAGGTCAGGATCGAGTATTGTTCCTTGCTTAAATAGAAAATTTTGTAAATGAAACCTAAAATTAAAAAAGGTAAGAGTGAACTCTCACAGTTAAATATACTTAACACCAAGGCCTAAATCAATATGAAAGATATGAACATTCTACTTTGGCAATGGTGTTTATTGTACTGTACTAATGAAATGAGAATACATACTTGGGGGAAATCTTTCCCCAAATGTCTGATGCTGCCAAATGAGCAAAAAAGAAAAAAAAAAAAATTCCAGAAAGTTGAAGAAACGCTGGATCACCAGACAAAACTGAACAGAAAATGGCTTTCTGTAACAGATAACAATTTAGCTAGAAAAGAGAATAAGTGCATCACAAAACAACTAAACCAATCTATCTCTGTCACATTTAACTTGTGAGTAATCAAAGTGCAAGCTACAGCTTTCTACATATCTTTCTCATTGCAATGGTTTAAAGTCAACACTGAAAAGATTAAAAAAGAAAAATACATAGCAAGTTACATTTCATTTTCACAACAGCACTAAAGAAAAAAGGTACCTTTCTATAGTATCTTAGTGCTAAATGCTAAAGTAACAGTGGTTTCTGCTATGACAGGAGTCACTCTGCATGAAACTTTAAGCTTTCTATATAAGAATAAATTTTAAAATCCGGAAGTAGAAAAAAATAGCAAACTCTGTAAACCTTTGCATTTCTTCTATGCAAACCAGGTTTTAAGTACTGAGTTCATGTTAGTATTTCTGATTAGTGTAAGGAATTAGTTTAGAAGTCTGGACTGAAAGGGTCTTTTGCTTTGATATTAACTTAAAAGTAATATGGGATCTTCTAGCTCATAGAAAGGAATAGAGCTGGCTTGACTTTCTCCAGAATCTGAGTCGTATGGAGCATCAGGGAGCTCTGTGAAACCATATGCTAGTTGTTCATCTTCCATATCTGATCGAACATAGCAGGAAGGGTTAGAATATTCCTCTTCTTCTATACTGTTGAAATCTTGAGGAATATATAACATCCCTGGGTAGTTCCTACTAACCAAGTCACTTGTAGTTTTTAGGGAGATTTTTCTAAATGCCATCAAATGCATATGTGAAAATTTTGAATACTTGAAACGTTTAAAGCCCAGGGATTCTATAGCAATCTTCCAGCTTTTCATCATCATAGCATGACGGTTCTGATGGGAGGAATCAGGTGTGATGATAAGCAATAAACCATTTAACACTAACAGTTCATGGGCTTTCTTGCAGCAAATCCATCGTTGGTAAGGCGATGGAAAATAAGAAAGGAGGAGAGAGAAAACCACTACATGGAAAAGTTCTCCAGGAAGAGAATCAATAGGATTTTTCAGCTGCTTCAAAAAGGCATCTATAGCATCCTGTGCAAGCTGGAGGGGCTGCTGAAGTTGCAAGTTCAGGAAGTCACATTTATATACACTCTGCAGAAAGGGAAAAACAAGGCATATTCAGAATCTGAAGATCACTTCCACCCTATTACACAGATTTTACACCACACTGTGTCACAGCATTTCTACATTATCCAAGCTTTAATTCTTAATTTTTCCCTTCTACGTGATTCCACTTGCAGACATTCAAACTAAACTTTTACTCAATAAAATTTCAAAGAGATTATAATCAAGCCCAGAGAATTTCTTCTCCTCATTAAAAAACTAAATATTTCTGCCTAATAATTTGAAATTTAATTTGGATAAGAGCTTACCAGAAAGATTTATCTAAACTTAGTCATATTTACTTTCACTTCAACATTTATAATTAACAAAGTCCAATATAAAAACTTTAAACAATACTACTAAATAAATATGAATCAAAAAGGATAATGAAAGAGGCACTATGCATTTGTAAAAGCAGAGCACCAAAACTTTTCAAGGTCATGAAAAATGTCTTTAAACCATTAGCTCGAATCATCTTAAAAATATTTTTAGTATTACATTTATTCTATTAAACATCCAGAATAAAAAGTTTTAAAATTAGATAAAAATTAGTGTTTTTTTTAATATAATAGTTATTAACTAACAATGATATGGACTAATACTTTATTCCCTCATTCTTGCTAGTAGGTAGACAAGCTGAGCACATAATTATGTGGACTATCTATTAGAGAAAGTAACACATAATACAAAAAAAGAAAAATGCTTTTCTTCTACCCATTGCTTCCCCTCCCTCCATTTTTTTTTTTTCTTTCTTTAAATGATTGGAGGGTATGAGAGTACATGCCAAATGGGAGGAGGGGCAGAGGGAGAGAATCATCAAGCAGACTTTCCCTGAGCAGGGAGCCCAGCACAGGGTTGGGTCTTATAATCCATGACCTGAACCAAAACCAAAAGTTGGAGCACCTAGGCACCTCCACCTTTTTCTCCTCTTAAGATAACTTTACTTCAGTATACTGATGTACAAACAAGGAGAACTGACACAGAAGTATATTTAAAGGGTACTTATTGATAAGTTTTGTCATTAAACATTCATGAAACCATGAAACGACAATTTAATGAATAGACCTAAGACCCCCAAAAGCTTCTTCCCTGAGCCTTTATAATCCCCTCCTGGTACCCTTTTTGTTCTTCCTGGCTACCAGGCAATTGTTCATGTGATTTCTATCATTACAGATTTAGTTTGTATTTTTTTTTTAAAAAGATTTTATTTATTTATTTGACCGAGAAAGATCACAAGCAGGCAGAGAGGCAGCCAGAGAGAGAGAAGTAGGCTCCCCGCTGAGCAAAGAGCGCGACTTGGGGCTCGATCCCAGGACCCTGAGACCATGACCTGAGCTGAAGGCAGTGGCTTAATCCACTGAGCCACCCAGGTGCCCCAGATTTACTTTGTATTTCATAAAATTTTATATGAATGGAGTAAGACAGAATAATGTCTTCTTGATTTGCTTGGCTTCTTCCACACAATACAATTATTTTGAGATTCATCCACTCTTTTGCATCTATATCTATATATCATCTATACCAGTTGACTCTTGTATATTGATCTCCTATCTTGCAACCCTGCTAAACTCATTTATTCTAGTAGCTTCTCTGTATATTCCAAGGAATAATTTAATGATCAATGTCATATATGAATAAAGACAGTTTCGGTTCTTTCCAATCTTGATGCCTAGTATTGCTTTATTCCTGACTCTACTGTGTTGCTAGGATATTTATTCTGAATCATTTCCATGAAGTTGTAACATTCAGCAAATTATGCAGTGCTGTATATTCACTTCATTACGGTAGTTCCCATCATGTAAGTTGACTTTAATACGTATTTTAAGTCAGGTATTAATTGTTTAATAGAATCTATTGACAGTTTATTCTTTGTTATTGAATTGTGAGTTTTTTTTTTTTTTTTTACTTTTAATTTTTTATTTTTTATAAACATATATTTTGTTGGGGATTTTTGTATCTATGTGTTAGGGACACTGTTCCCGTAATTTTTTTTTCTTTTCTTGTGGAATCCTTGTCCGGTTTTGGTATCAGTAATGAGACTGAAGCAGTGATCACAAACCTCCCAAAAAACAAGAGCCCACGACCTGACAGATTCCCTGGAGAATTCTACCAAACATTCAAAGAAGAAATAATACCTATTCTCCTGAAGCTGCTTCAAAAAATAGAAACAGAGGAAAACTTCCAGACTTTCTGTGAAGCCAGCATTACCTTGATCCCCAAACCAGGAAAAGACCCCATCAAAAAGGAGAATTTCAGACCAATATCCCGGATGAATATGGATGCCAAGATTCTCAACAAGATCCTAGCTAATAGGATCCAACAGTACATTAAAAAGATTATCCACCATGAACAGGTGGGATTTATCCATGGGATGATGCAAGGGTGGTTCAACATTTGCAAATCAATCAATGTGATAGAACAAATCAGTAAGAGAAAAGAGAAGAACCACATGGTCCTCTCAACTGATGCAGAAAAAGCATTTGACAAGATACAGCATCCGTTCCTGATTAAAACACTTCAGAGTATAGGGATAGAGGGAATATTCCTCAACTTCAAAAAATCTATCTATGCTTTCCTTATAAAATGAGTTTGGAAGAGTTTCCTCCTCTTCTTATTTTTTGGAAGTTTGAGGGGGATTTTTGATTGTTGTAAGTTTTTTTTTTTTTTTTTAGCATTCATTTTTAAAAATTTAAAATCAATTAACATATAGTTAAAAAACACAACTATTATTAGTTTCAGAGGTAGAATTTAGTGATTCATCAGTTGCATAGAACACCCACTGCTCATTATATCAAGTATTGTCCTTAATATCCATCACTGAGTTACCCCATCCTCCCAACCACATCCCTTCAGCAACCCTCAGTTTGTTTCCTAGTTTAGAGTCTCTTATGGTTTGTCTCCCTCTCTGATTTCATCTTATTTTACCTTCTCTTCCCCCATGTTCATGTTTTATTTCTTAAATTCCATATGAGTGAAAGCATATGATATTTTTCTTTCTCTGACTTATTTCACTTAGCATAATACCCTTTAGTTCCATCCACATCATTGTAAATGGCAAGATTTCATCCTTTTTGATGGCTAAGTAATATTCCATTGTTTATACCATATCTCCTTCATCTGTTCACCTGTTGATGGACATCTGGGCTCTTCTCATAGTTTGGCTACTGTGCCACTGCTGCTATACAGACTTCAAATCACTATGTTTGTATCCTCTGGAAGAGTACCTAGAAGAGCAATTACTGGGTTGGAGGGGAGCCCTATTTCTGACTTTTTGAGAAAACTTCATACTGTTTTCCAGAGTGGCTGCACCAGTTCGCATTCCCACCAACATTTTAAAAAGGTTCCCCTTTGTCCACATCCTTGCCAACATCTGTTTCCTGACTTGTTAATTTTAGCCATTCTGACTGGCATGAGGTGGTACCTCATCACAGTTTTGATATCTATTTCCCTGACGCCTAGTGATGTTCAGCATTTTTTCATGTATTTATTGGCCGTTTGTATATTTTCTTTGGAGAAATGTCTGTTCATGTCTTCTGCCCATTTCTTGATTGGATTATTTGTTCTTTGGGTGTTGAGTTTGAGAAATTCTCTATAGATTTTAGATACTAGTCCTTTATCTGATATGTCATTTGCAAATATCTTCTCCCATTCTGTGGGTTCTTTTCTGGTTCTGTTGAGTCTTTCCTTTGCTGTGCGAAAGATTTTTATCTCGATCAAGAACCAATAGTTCATTTTTGCTTTTGTTTCTTGGCTTTGAAAACGTGTGTAGCAAGAAGTTGCTGCAGCCAAGGTCAAAGAGGTTGCCTATTTTGTCCTCTAGGTTTGGATGTATTCCTGTCTCACACTGAGGTCTTTCATGTTGGAAGGTTTTTGATTACTGATTCAACACACTAAGTAGGAGCCAGTCTGTTCAGATGTTCTATTTCATCTTAATTCAGTCTTGATAGGTTGTATGTTTCTAGGAATTTATTCATTTCTTACAGATTGTCCAGTTTGTTAGCATACGATTGTTTATCATTTTTTTTTTCTTTCTTGTTGAGTATACCTAAAGGTTTGTTAAGTTTTTCCAAAAACCAGCTTTTACTTTCAGTAATCTTTTCTATTTGTCTTTTTAGTCTCTATTCCATTCATGTGTGCTCTGATCTTCATTTCCCTCTTTCTATCTTTGGACTTTTTTTTGTACTTTACCAAGTTCCATGAGAGGTACAGTTAGGTTGTTTGAAACTTTTCTTATTTCTTGAGGTAAGCATTTATGACTATGAACTTCTTAGAATTGCTTTTCCTGCATCCCATACATTTTAATGTGTTCCATTTCTATTTTCATTGGTCTCAAATTATTTTTATTTCTCTTTTGATTTCTTCTTTGACCTACCAGTTGTTTAATAGCATTTTTAATCTCCACATGTGTAAATTTTCTAGTTTTGTGTAAGTAATGTTTCCTTTCATACCACCATGGTTGGAAAAGGTGGTTGATATGATTTTAATCCTCTTAAATATGATATAATACAAGTATTTCTAAGACATATTATCTGTATTCTTAAGCACAGGTGAATTCTGTTGTTTTAAATGAACTGTTGTGCAAATATCTATTAAGTACATCAGGCCAGTGAGCTATCTGTTGATGTAAGTGGACTAAAGTCACTTATTATTATTGTATTGCTATTTCTCCCTTTTGATCTAAATATATATTTGCCTTACACAGATGCTCTTATGTTGAACACATATTTATAAATGTTATATTTTCTCATTGGATTGACTCATTTATCATTTTTGATAACCTTCTCTGACTCTTTTTTTTTTTTTTAATTTTATTTATTTATTTGACAGAGATCACAAGTAGGCATAGAGGCAGGCAGAGAGCGAGGGAAGCAGGCTCCCTGCTGAGCAGAGAGCCCGATGTGGGGCTCGATCCCAGGACCCCAAGACCATGACCTGAGCCGAAGGCAGAGGCTTTAACCCACTGAGCCACCCAGGTGCCCCCCCCCCTTTTTAAAGGTTTTATTTACTTATTTGACAGAGATCACAAGTAGGCATAGAGGCATGCAGAGAGCGAGGGAAGCAGGCTCCCTGCTGATAACCTTCTCTGACTCTTATTAGTTTTTGCTTTAAAGTCTGTTGTCTGATAAAAGTATAGCGATTCCAGCTTTCCTTTGGATTTCATTTGCATAGAATATCTTTTTCCAGCCCTTCATTTATTGTCTGTGTTTCCCCTTAAACCTAAATTTAGTCTTTCAGGTAGCCTATAAATGGGTCTTGTTTATTTTATCCATTCAACAAACTTTTTTCTTTACTGAAGAAGTTAATGCATTTATATTTAATTATCGAGAGATACATGCTTATTTCTGTTTCGATACTTATTTTCTGGTTGTTTTTGTAGTTCCACTTTGTTCCTTTCTTTTTATTGCTCTCTCTCTTAGTGGTCTGATGACTTTATTAGTGGTATGCTTATATTCCTGTCTCTTTATCTTTCGTGTATTTACTATAAATTTCTGCTTTGTGGTCCCTATGAGGCTTAGATATAACAACTCAGATCTCTAACACTCTATTCTAAGATGATAACAACTTAAACTGTTCACACTGTAATGCTTAACATTATTATCCATCCCCATATTTTATGCTTTTTTGTCTTTTATTTTAGGTTTTTTATAGTTTACATCACATTTTATATCTTTTAATCTGTGTCCTTTAACTACTATAACCACACTTATTTTTGCTACTTTTGTCTTTTAATTTTCATACTTTAAAGTGATTAATCCACTATATTTACCATACATAAACCTTTCCAATGAGATGTATTCTTTCCTATTTTTTTTTTAATACTAACTAGTGCCTTCTATTTTCAGCTTAAAGAAGTTCCTTTCACATGTCTCCAATGCCCAGTTAAGTGGTGATGAACTTTAGCTTTGCTTGTCTGGAAACTCTCTCTCCTCCCCCCACCCCCCCCTTTTTTAAAGTTATGTCTAAGACATTTATTGCTGGATTTTAAATAAGCAGTACATACCCAAATTTCCTCAATTATGCCCCAAATGATTTTCTTACTATGATAGGTGCACTCTTTAATCCCCACTGTCTCTTGGACTGTTGATTCACCTCACCTCTGATTAACTATCAGTTTTTTCTCTATAGTGAAGAGTCTATTTCTTGGTTTGCTCGCTCTCCTTTTTTTTCCCCATTTGCTCATTTGTTTTGTTTAAATTCCACATATGAGATCAAACAGTATTTGTCTTCTCTGACTAAATTATTTCACTTTGCATTATATTATACTCTCCAGCTTCATCCATGTTGTTACAGATGGAAAGATTTTGTTTCTTTTTATGTCTTTCCCTGGGTGACTTACTTTGCTCAGCATAATGTCCTCTAATTCTATCCATGTTGCTGCAAATGGCAAGATTTCATTTCTTTTGATGGCTGATATATATATATATATATGGCACTTCTTCTTTATCCATTCATCTGTTGATGGACATCTAGTTTCTTTCCATAGTTTGGCTATTGTGGACATTGCTGCTATCAACGTTCAGGTGCACGTGCCCCTTTCAAATCACCACATTTGTATCTTTAGGGTAAATACTCAGTAGTGTGATTACTGGGTTGTAGGGTAGCTCTATTTTCCACTTTTTGAGGAACCTCCATGCTGTTTTGCAGAGTGGCCACACCAGGGTGCATTCCCACCAACAGTGTAGGAGGGTTCCCCTTTCTCTGTATCCATGCCAACATCTGTCATTTCCTGACTTGTTCATTTTAGCCATTCTGACTGGTGTGAGGTGGTATCTCACCGTGGTTTTGATTTGTGTTTCCCTGATGCCGAGTGATGTGGAGCACTTTTTCATGTGTCTGTTGGCCACCTGGATGTCTTCTTTGCAGAAATGTCTGTTCATGCACTCTGCTCATTTCTTGATTGGATTATTTGTTCTTTGGGTATTGAGTTTGGTAAGTTCTTTATAGATTTTGGATAGTAGCCCTTTATCTGACATGTCATTTGCGAATATCTTCTCCCATTTGTCAGCTGTCTTTTGGTTTTGTTGACTGTTTCCTTTGCTGTGCAAAAGCTTTTGATCTCAATGAAGTCCCAATAGTTCATCATTTTTGCCCTTGCTTCCCTTGCCTTTGGTGATGTTTCTAGGAAGAAGATGCTGTGGCTGAGGTCGAAGAGGTTGCTGCCTGTGTTCTCCTCAAGGATTTTGATGGATTCCTTTCTCACACTGAGGCCCTTCATCCATTTTGAGTCTATTTTTGTGTGTGGTGTATGGAAATGGTCCAGTTTCATTTTTCTGCACACAGCTGTCCAGTTGTCCCAACACCATTTGTGGAAGAGACTGTCTTTTCTCCATTGGACATTATTTCCTGCTTTGTGGAAGATTAGTTGACCATAGAGTTGAGGGTCTAATTTCTGGGCCCTCTATTCTGTTCCATTGATCTATGTGTCTGTTTCTGTGCCAGTACCATACTGTGTTGATGATGACAGCTTTGTAATAGAGCTTGAAGTCTGGAATTGTGATGCCACCTACTTTGGCTTTCTTTTTCAACATTCCTCTGGCCATTCGGGGTCTTTTCTGGTTCCATATAAATGTTAGGATTATTTGTTCCATTTCTTCAAAAAAATTGATGGTATTTTGATAGGGATTGCATTAAACATGTAGATTGCTTTAGGTAGCATAGACATTTTCACAATACTTGTTCTTCCAATCCATAAGCATGGAACATTTTTCCATTTCTTTGTGTCTTCCTCAATTTCTTTCATGAGTATTTTATAGTTTTCTGTGTACAGATTCTTTCTCTCTTCAGTTATCTCTCTCTCTCTTTCTCTCATAAGTAGGTTCCACACCCAGTGTGGAGCCCAACATGGGGCTTGAACTCACAGTGTGGAGCCCAACCTGGGGCTTGAATTCATGACCCTAAGATCAAGACCTGAGCTGAGATCAAGTATCTGATGCTTAACCAACTGAGCCACCCAGGAACCTCTTGACGAGTATTTCATTGCATATCTATCTATCTATCTATCACTTATTCTTTATCCATTCACCTATTGATGGACACTTTGTGTGCTGCCATAGTTTAATCGTAAATAATGTTGCTATAAACAGAGATGCATATAGCTGTTTGAATTAGTGGTTGTGTATTTTTTGGGTAAATATCCAGTAGTGTGATTGCTGGATTGTAGGGCAGTTCTATTTTTAAGTTTTTTGAGGAATCTCCATAATGTCTTCCACCGTAACTGCACGAGTTTACATTCCCATCTGCATGACAGTTTCTTTTTCTCCACATCCTTGCCTACCCTTGTTGTTTCTTTTCTTCTTGACTTTCGCCATTCTGACAGGTGTGAGGTGATATTTTGTTGTAGTTTTGATTTGCCTTTCCCTGATGAGTGATATTGAGTATCTTTTCATGTGCCTATTAGCCATCTGATGTCTTCTTTCGAGAAATTTCATGTCTTCTGTCCATTTTTAAATAAGAATATTTGTGGTTTTGGTGTTGAGTTGTATAAGTTCTTTATATATTTTAGATACTAACCCTTTAAAAGATATGTCAGTTGCAAATATCTTCTACCATTCAGTAGCTTGTCTTTTTGTTGATCATTTATTTTACTGTGCAGAAACTTTATTTTGATGTATTCCCAACAGTTTATTTTTTGCTTTTTTCTCCCCCAGCCTTAGGAGAGTTACCTAGAAAAATGTTGTTATGGCCCATATCAGGGAAATGACTGCTTCGTCTTTTCTAGGGTTTTTATGGTTTCAGGTCTTGCATTTAGATCTTGAATCTGTTTTGAATTTATTTTTGTGGATGGTGTGAGAAAGTGGCCCAATTTCATTCTTTTGCTGTAGCTGCCCAGTTTTCCCAAGACCATTTGTGGAAGAGTCTCTTTTTCCTATTATATATAAATTCCTCCTTTGTTGAAGATTGACCATATAATTGTGGGTTTATTTCTAGGTTTTCTATTCCATTCCAACAATCCACGTGTCTATATTTATGTATGTACTCTACTGTTCGATTACCAAAGCTTTGTATTTTAACTTGGAAATCTGGAATTGTAATACCTCTTCTATTTTTTTTTACTATATATATATTTTTAATTTTTAATTTTTTTATAAACATATATTTTTATCCCCAGGGGTACAGGTCTGTGAATCACCAGGTTTACACAGTTCACAGCACTCACCATAACCCCACCCCCCTTCTCCTAACCCCCTCCCCCCAGCAACCCTCAGTTTGTTTTGTGAGATTAAGAGTCACTTATGGTTTGTCTCCCTCCCAATCCCATCCTGTTTCTGTTTTTCAAGACTGCTTTGGCTATCTGGGGTCTTCTGTGGTTCCATACACATTTTAGGTTTGTTCTAGTTCTGTGAAAAATGCTATTGGTATTTTGATAAGGACTGCATTAAATCTGTAGACTTCTTTAGGTAGTACAGAATTTTAACAATATTTGTTCTCCTGATTCGTGAGCATGGAATATCTTTCCCTTTCTTTGTGTCACCTTCATTTTTCTTTCATCGGTGTTTTATAGTGTCTCCTTCACTTTTGAATAACTTGGCCAGGTAGAGTATTCTTGGATGGCAATATCTTTTCTTTCAGCCTTTTGAACATAAAGTGGTATACCCTTCTGGCCTGCAAAGTTTCTGCTGAGAGATTTATGGGAGTTCATTTGTATGCAGGAAGTCGTTTTTTACTTGCTGCTTTTACTATTTTTTCCATTTCCATTCCTTTTTTTTGTTGCTGTGTTGTCTTCACATTGATGCTTCTGCTGTTTCTAGTCTCATGTTGAATGCCTCTTACGTATTTTTCAGTTTAGTTATATTTTTCAGCTCTGTGACTTATACTTGGTACCTTCTCCTATCTTCCATCTCTTTGTTGAAGTTCTCACTGTGTTAATTCATTCTTCTCTCCACTTTTGTAAGTATCTTCATGACCATTACTTTGAATTCTTTAGTAGGTAAATTACTTATCTCTATTTCATTAATTTTTTTCCCCTGGAAGTTTTATTTATTTTTTTCTTTCCGTTTGAAACATATTCCTCTCTTCATTTTGATTCTCTGTGTTGGTTTCTATGTAGCAGATGACACCACAGCCTCTTCCAGTTTGAAGGAGTGGCCTCATGTAGGAGATGAAACTTGTTATTCAACTCTGTCTCAGTTCTTGGTTTGTCTTTCAAACCTTTATGCTTGTTCAAGCAGCCTATTACATTTTTAATAGCTCCTAGTAGTTGAGGATATGCCAAGACCTGTAAGTGTTCTTGTAAGGGATGATGTCAGCACCTAGACTCAGGCTGACTGGAAGCCAGACCTCCAGGCTTCAGCTTTTAAAAAGCATGTAAATATATTACAGTCCTGTGGGACAACAAGTGTAAGGCTTCACTGAGAAGCAGGCCATCTGGAGGTATCCCCTGGGTGGCAAAGCAATCAGGGCTCCAGGCAAGTGTACAGGGTCTTTCCTGGGTAATAGTAATGGGATGGAGCAAGGCAAATGGAAAATGCAAGATGGTGTCCTCAGCCTATGTGCCTTGGGAGCAGATCTGTATGACAATCAATGTGTGCCTAAAGGAGGTCCCTAAAGCCAACCAGACCAAGCAAGGATGCCTCCTTCACAGAAAGACTGGGCAGTGTGCCTCAGTCTGCTGTCTGCAGTGCCCTGGGGGGTGGTAGGCTGCTAGTCTGCTCAGAACAATCTCTCCAAGTGCCACTGTCCCATGGGATCCAAGAATGCCAGCTCTCCACTCCCCGTCCCAGGCACGAGAGCCAGGTGAGCAAGGGGTGTTCCCTGAAGGCATCTACACAAACTAGGGCACCAGATGCGTGTACAGCTCCCCTCCAGGAGACACTGGCATGTGGGAACACAGCAGAGAGTGAGCTCAAAGATAGGGCCCACCCATAAAAATCTCCGGAAAGGATTATAGTCAGCCCCAAGATACGTGTTTAATTAGAAGTCTGCCACTCAGGCTGTAGTTGTGATGATTACCTAATCATTTTCCTTCACTGTAAGACAGAGCTCCTTGGTCTGATGCCTCCTGCTGTGCCCTAGGCGGCACAGCTGTTAAGGAATTTTCTTCACTAATTACAGTTCTGTGGGACCCGTAAGTGTAAGACTTACTGGCCAACAGAGCCAGGGATGCAGAGATAGACCCTGGCAGCAGTTGCAAAAACTGAAATGCCAGACAGGGGGTATGAGCTCCTTTTTGGGGACACTGACTATTACAGTGCCACAGAAGGAATACATGCTCCCTTGGCCTCAGCCAGGAGATCAAGTTTGCAGCCTATTTAATGTAATTATTGATACACTAAGGTTTAGATCTGTAATTCCTTTTTACTTTGCCCCCTCTTCATTATAGCCTTTGATCTCTTTCTTCCATCTTTTGAATTAAATAAATTTATGATTTTATCTTATCACCCCATTGGCTTATTAGCTTTAACTCTTTTGTTATTTCAGTGATTGCTTTAGGATTTAATGTATATATCTTTAATAATCTACCTTCAAGTATTTCACCACTTTAATACAAAAACCTTAAAATAGTATATTTTCCTTCTCTAATTTCATCCTTTGTGCTATTATTGTCAGACTTTTTTTTTTTTTTTTAACTTATAAACCACACTCCATATTATTCTTGTTTAAATGGATGTATTAGTTTGCAAAGACCGCTGTAACACAATACTGTAAACTGGATGGCTTAAACAGAAATGTATTTTGTCACAGTTCTAAAGGCTAAAAGTCTGAGATCAAGGGGTCTATAGGGTTGGTCATTTTGAGGGCTGTGAAGGAAAATCTGTTCATGCCTTTATTCTAGCTACTGGTTGTTGGCAATCTTCATGTTCTTTGGCTTATTAGAACCATCACCCCTCTGCCTTCACATGACATTTTCCCTGTATGTGTGTTTCTAAGCCAGAATTTCTTTTTATAATATTATAATCATACTGAATTAGGCCCCACCCTAATAACCTCATTTTAACTTGATTATCTCTGTAAAGACCATATTTCCAAATAAAGTAACACACCGAAAGTTAGGACTTCACATATGTTTTCAAGGAGGAACAGGACAGAATTCAACCCATAATAATGGTCTGGTGTCTTTCAGAGAGTTTAATTTTAAAAAACTGCATTTCTAACAACTTTGTAGTTATCACTTCCTATATTCCTCATCATTTTGTGTAGATTTATATTTGCACCTGGTTGAAGCCCTTCTTCCTTAACATTTCTTGAAATGTAAACTGGCTGATGTTGAATCCCTAAAGCTTTTGAATGCATGAAAAATATTTTGTTTTTATTTTTGAAAGATATTTTTGCTTGGTGACGAATTATTATCCTTCACTATTTTAACATGCCCTTTAAAAAAGTCTGGTTGCTTTTAAGAATTTCTCTTTATCACTGTGCTTGATTTTGTGTTATGTGTTGGGGGGGTTGATTACCATGTGCTTTGGTATAATCTTGTTTCTTGTTTGTTGAGCTTCTTGGATTTGTATATTTATAGCTTGTTATCAAGTCTGGAAAATTTTAGGCCATTATTTCTTTAATCTCCCTGCCTTGTGGGAGGGACTACAGTTATGCCTGTATTTGGCCACTTGATATTATGTCATTGCTCACTGATGTTCTTCCAGCTTAAATTCTTTTTGTATTTAATTTTGGATAGTTTCTATTGTCATGTCTTCAATTTAATTTTTCTTCTGCAATATATAGCATGCCTTAATTCCATCTAGTATGTACTTCATGTCCTACATGGTAGTATCCCTTTCTGGAAGTTAGATTTGGTATTTTTAAGTATGTCCTATGTCTCTAAACTTTTTGTACATACAGAATACAGTCATCCTGTGCCTATTTTAATGTCCTTGTTTCCTAATTTTAACATCTGTGTCAGTTCAGGGTTGGTCTTTGTTGATCATAGCCTGTTATTTCTTATTAGATGTCTAACATGGTGGATTTTTACCTTTTTGGGCACTGGATGGCATTGAATCACTATGAATATTCTTAAGCTTTGTTCTGGGATGTAGTTAAATTACCTGGAAACACTGATCTTTTTGGGTCTTCTGAGATTTGTTAGGTGGGACTGGACCACAGTTTAGTTTAATGCTAAATATTTTCCAGTACTCAGGTAAGACTCTTCTGTATACTCTACTTAAGGTACTGTGATTGTTTAGGTTTCCAGTATGCCTGATGGGAATTAGTACTATTTTCATCCTATGTTGAGTGCCAGGCACTATAATCTCCACTCCTTTCAAGTGCAGTTTGAGTCTCATGTTGTTTTCTCACACATGTAATGTAGTGACCAGTACTCAGCTGAGTCCTCATCTTTGCCCTCCACACTCTACAGTTTTCCCTCTGTGCAGCTATCACATAACTGGTACTGTGTTCTCTGGACCCTAGCCATCTATGTTTAGTGCTCTCAGCTCAGAATCAGCTGGGCTATGCCTGGGATTCCCCGTGTCATACCCTAGAAACTCCCTGAAGGGCAAATGCTGGTGCAAGAGCAGGGCTCAACTCATTTGTTTTCAGTGATCATTGTTCTTTATCACCTGATATTCAATGTCTTGTAAATTACTTATATTTTGTCCACTTTCTGTTGCTTTTGGTAGGGTGGAAAGAACAATCTGATCCTTGTTACTCCATTTTGCCTGGAAGTGAAAGTCTGATTCTGTTACTGAACTTATATATAGCAGTTCTTTTGCCTTCCCCAATTACTTTAAAGTTCATGGCTCTCTATATAAACAAGTTTAGTATTTATTTGAGCCCAAAGTTTAGATCAAATGGTTATCACATTTCAGCAGTCCCTAAAGGATATCTCTAACGTGTTTCTTGAGGAAGGAAGAAAATCCATGTACAAAGCCAAATGCATTTTAAAGTACAGGTCCTGATGGCACAGGAATTCTTTGCAGTGACAAGCTAAAAACAGCTATTTTACCATAAAGCAAACATCTGTCCACCTTTCAGAAGTAGAGATAATGGTAATAGTTTGTTAGCATTTTTTCATCAAAATTCAAAGGATTCATATGAAAGTTTAATCTCCGGAACTTTTCAATACTAATGGTAAACATTTCTTTAACACTCTCTATGTAACAGACACTGTGCTGTTTTAATTACTTCTTAACTAGACATTACAACTGTCCTATGAAATACAGTCCATACTAACCCCATCACAGAGATAAGAAAACTGCCTCAGAGTTGCAACCCCAGGTTGAAATAAGATTCTATTCTTTTATTCATCATGTAGTTAATGAGTATGTACTAGGCACTCTTCTCCGTGCCAGGAATATAGCAGCAGGGTGAAAAATTTACACTGTAACACATTCTCTTTATAACATTAAAAATGCAATTTATAAAAAATTTTGGTGCCTAATGCTTTATGAAAAGTAAATGGCAAACATGAATTTGTCATTAAGAAAAATAATCTAATTTTAAAAACAGAGGAAACATTTAAGTAGTTTTATCTACAAATAGCTGGGGTTTCATGAAGTTTTAACTGTATCAAAAGCCCCTACTCTTGATATTATTCCTTAATGGCTCTACATCACAGTACACTTCAGAAAAAGATACCTCAAACAAATAAAAAGCCCAATCTTACAGCTATCTGGAAATCATTGCAATCTACCAAAGTCTCTGATTAAAACAACAGATAAACAGGAAACAAATAAAAACCAGTATTATTTGACCAGTACCATATTTGTTAACTAAATGCTCAAAAATTTTCACAGAACATTTATTTGCTTCTGAACAGAAATTTCTTACCAACTTTTTCATAGAAAACACTCTTGCTCTTTTAGGGCTGTAAAGACAATGCTTTTCCTTGGTAAGATCTTCAAAACAAAACATAACTATGCATACCTCTACAGCAGGTACAATGTCTATGCCAACAGTTAGAAATTCTTCAAACTTCAGAAATGGGTTAAAGCAGCTGCCAACATCAAGTAATCTGATCTTTCCTGAGGTCTGTAGCAACCTAAAAATAGAGGATTTTCAGTTCACCTTTTATAGGATAAAACAAAGGAAAAGTTCAAGTATTTGAGAAAAAGATTACATAAATCATTGGCTAAATTTTTGGTCTCAAGATCCCTTTAAAACATTTAAAAATTACTGAGGGCCCTAAAGACCTTTCATACATGTGGGTTGTAGGTTACCAATAATACCATATCTGAAATTAAAATTGAATAGTGAAAAAACATTAATTCATTTATTTAACATGCTACAATAGGCTTTCTAAGAAATGTAAATTATATTCTTAATATGAAAAATCTACATTAGCTAGATAATAAAAAGTGAGGCATTGTTTTATTTTTTCAAATGTCTTAATGTCTGGTTTAATAGAGGACAAGAATTCTCATAAGGGCTTTTGTGTATATGTTGTTGTAACATCACATGCCATGTGGTTTGGAAGACTCCACTCTACACTCAGGAGAGAAAGAATAATAGAGACAAATGACATCTCAATATTATTAAAATAATTTTTCACCCACAGAGATCCTGGAAGGGTCTCAAATCCCAAGACCACACTTTGAAAACTGTCCTTGTAGATAAAAGAATGCATACACCAATCAAATCTCATTAGTCAATTTAACAATGTCCTTGGCCTTCACTTTGTCTCAGAAATTTTAAAGGAATCAAAAGAACATTATAAATAGTATTTTTAAAATTGTGAAAAATTTTTATGCATGTGCAAGAGCTTTCCTCATGGCCAAAAATAGTCATTTCTGGTTTTGTATATCTTCTTTTTCTACTATTGTATAAAGTTGGTCATCTAAAACCACCATCAATTTATGTAGTAGCAAGTAAGGATAAAGGAAACTGGATTTTATTGGACCTAAGCCTGTAGTCCTAGTTTTCAGATATTAAAGCAATAATAAAATTAAACTTCAGACATATTTCCTTTGATAATTTCCTTTAAAAATACAAAGGAAAGAAAACATGAATCTTGTATAAAGGGCAGAGTGAACCAGTCCAGCTTCTCTTCCTTATACCTTAGCTACCAGTTTCCTTTGGATCCACTGGGAGACGTTAAAACTATAGACAGAAGTTTAAGCTCCTGAAAAACCTACTGTAAGTCAAAATAACAAAGTTGGCAATAAATAAGAGTCATATTTTTTATGAAGAGCATAATGCCCAACACTTTATAGAAATGACTACCATCACCGTTTGATAATAAATGAATAGGACTCGTTTGATAGAGTATGTGGCAGGGTATAGAGGGCTTTCATTTTCCCTATCCATAAAAAGACTCAATACCTCTGATAATGCCCTCTAGATTAATGTCCATTCTTGAAAGGGATAGCTAGCAGCTCTGCCAGTGAAAAGAGCTGCTCAAAGAGGTAATTTCCAGTACTGCAGCCCAAGAAAGCAGCTTAATATGTAGCTTGGATGATGCATATAACAAAAAAAGATATGTAAAGTTGAATTAAGTTTGGTGATACTTGATATATCACAATATACTAGGTTCCAAGGCAGAAAGACACCAGTAAACATATGTGGCACAGGGTCCAAGCTGCTAAACAGAACAAATGATCCAGTAGATAGGGGTCATAGAAATTCCTGGCATTTAGCTGACATCTGCTGCTGAACACAAATTTGAATACCCAAATCATAACCAGTCAGAATAAATGAATATCTGTAACAATAATAACATATACACTCTTAGATACCCTAGCCTCAAGTAAGGATTGCAGGGACTAAGAACAAGAAATAAGGATCAAAACCTGATTCTGTCCTTTACCTGTGTAAAATGGGGACCATTATGGTGCCCACAGTTATGAGTTGTTTCCAGGATTAAATAGATAATGCATTTATAATGCTTCACCAATATTTGCTATATGGCAAGTGCTCAAAAGTGGTAAATATTGTTAGCTGTTAATGTTACAGATGGAATTTTTTTGTGGTTAATCCAGTAATGATCTTCCTGAACACAGTAAGAGCAGAATTTGCCTCATATTAAATTATATGCTAGTAGATTCTGGTAAACTGGCTAGCAAATTCCTGGCGGTCTCTTAAAAAGTTCTCATAAATTAAATTTTCTATCTGGATGGAGTATTCTAAATCATTCAAGTTAATTCAACATTATGATACAACCACCCATAATAGTATAATGGATTTATTCTCAGTATGTACCTAGGTCCATTTCAAATTCTTTAGTCCAGCTTCTTAATTTTTTATTTTCATCAAACATATTTACAGTTTAAAGAATAATCACAAAGTGACATCCAAGTAATTACCATCCAGGTCAAGAAATGAAACACTGCCCACACTCTGAAAGCATAACCCTCCCTGAGGACATCCTTCATCCCTCTGTGTAAATGCAGCCACTATCCTGATTTCATGGTAATCATTCTCTGCATTTCCTTTTATAGTCTTACGACCTATGACCACATGCCTAAGCAGTATGTTTTTGTTTTTTTGAAATAGAGTGTGAGAGTGGGCAGTGGGGATGTACAGAGGGAGAGGAAGAGAGAGTTTAAAAAAAATTTTTTTAAAGATTTTATTTATTTGAGAGCGAGTGAGAGAGCATGAGCCAGGGGAAGAGCAGAGGGAGATGGAGAAACAGGCTTCCCACTAAGTCAGGAGCCTGACACTTGGCTCAATCCCAGGACCCTGGAATCACGACCTGAGTCAAAGGCAGATGCTTACCCAACTAAGTCACCCAGGCACCCCTAAACAATACAGTTTTATACTGTATTTTGCTTCTGTGACATTCTTTCATTTCATATTGTTTGTAAGAGTCATCTGCACTTCTCCAGTTAATTAACATTAATTGCTGTATAGTAGTAACTGCATACACTATATCCCACTGGGATTTTTGAGAAGGACACTAAATGTAAAGATCATTTTGGGAGAATTCACAGCTTTACCATACTGAGAATCTTTTAATTCATGGAAATGGCATAGTTCTCCCTCTATTTAGTTTTTTTTTTTTTTTTTTAATTGTCTCTCATATCTTTTGTTGGATTTGTATTTCTTGGTATCTCATTTTTTGATGGTATTACCATTTTTCCATTATGGATAAATGTTACTTTTATTTTTTTTTAAGGTTTTATTTATTCATTTGACAGAGATCACAAGTAGGCAGAGAGGCAGGCTGAGAGAGAGGTGAGGGGGCAGGCTCCCTGCTGAGCATTGAGCCTGAGGCAGGACTCAATCTCAAGACCCTGATATCATGACCAGAGCAGAAGGCAGAGGCTTTAACCCACTGAGCCACCCAGGTGCCCCGAAATAACTGTTACTTTTAAAAATACCATGCTTCACTGCTGGTTACATAAAGGAGGTCCATACTGTCACACATAGTAATTAAAATGTTAAAGGCTGGAGATAGAGAAATGGAGCAAGAAAGAAGTAAAAAATCACATACAAGGGAAACCTCATAAGGTGATCAGCTGATTTTTCAGGAGAAACTTTCCAAGACAGAGAAGACATGATATATTTTAAAAAACTGAAAGGAAAAAACCTACTATCAAGAACTTAAAACAGTCCTGGTTTTCACTGATATACTTAAGATGCTTTATGTGAACCTCATGGTAACCACAAACCCAAAGCCTACAACAGAAAAAAGTAAGGAGAAAGAAAAGCATAATACTACAGAAAGTCTTAGTCACAAGTAAAGAGAGCAAGAGAAGAGGAATAGAGAAGAACTACAAAATACAGGAAAAAAATTAACAAAATGGGGCACCTGGGTGGCTCAGTTTTAACCCAGCTTCAACCTGGGTTGAAGCCTTGGCCTTTGGCTCGGGTCATGATCACAGGGCCCTGGGATCAAACCCCGCACTGGGCTCCCTGCTCAGTAGGGAGCCTGCTTCTTCCTCTCTCTCTGCCTGCCTCTCTGCCTACTTGTGACTTCTGTATATCAAAAAAAAAAAAAAAAAAAAAAAAAAAAAAAAAGACATAAATGGAAAAACTTGAGAGTAATACAACAGTAGGCCTTTAACAACACCCTACCTACATCAATGGATAGATTATACAGGCAGAAAATCAACAAGAAAACCAGAAAACAAGAAAATCAACACATCAGACCAGATGGACTGAAGAGATATACACAGAACATTTCATCCAAAAACAACAGAATACACATTCTTTTCACGTGCACTGGAAACATTCTCTAGGACAGATCACGTTATTCCACAAAACAAGTCTCAATAAATTTAAGAGTAAAATTATATCGTGCATCTTTTCTGACCACAATGGTATGAAATGAGAAACCAGTCACAAGGAAGAAACTGGAAAAAAGACAAGTGGTGATTAAACAATATGCTACTCAACAGCCAATGAGTTGCTAAAGAAATCAAAGGGATGTGGAGAAAAACGAAAACAAAACCACAGTGGTCCACATAATCTTTGGAGTTCTAAAAGGGAAATTTATAGTGATACAGGCTTATCACAAAAAACAAAAAGCTCAAACAATCTAATCTTAAACTTGAAAAGAAGAAAAAAGAACAAAGGTCAGGGTTAGTACAAGAAAGGAAATAACAAAGATTAGTTAAAAAATAAATTGAAGAGACCTGACAAAGGAAAACAATAAAACCAAGAGCTGGTTCTTTGAAAATATAAACAAGTCTGGCTAAAGGCTTATCAATTTTATCAAGAAAGAAAAGAGGACTCAAATAAAATCAGAAATGATTCAAATAAATAAAATCAGAAATGAAAGAGAAGTAACAACAGATTTTAAGACAATATTATAAAAAATTATATGCCCCAAACTGGAAAACCTAGAAAAAAATAAATTCCTAGATATAAACAACCAGAACTGACTGAAACATAGAAAATCTGAATACCCTGATTTTTTAGTAATAAAATTCAATCAGCTAAAAACAAAAACAAAACCAATAAAACCCCAAACCAATAAACAGAAGTCCAGGACTAGATGGACTCACAGGTGAATTCCACCAACGTTTAAAGAAAAGTTAATACTTGTAATCTTCAAACTATTCCAAAAACCTGATTAGGAAGAAAGATTCCCAAAACCTTTGTACAAGGCCAACATTAGCCTGATACCAAAACCAGACAAAAACACTACAAAATAGAAAACTATAGGCCAACATCACTGATAAACATAGATGCAAATAACCTCAACCAAATATTAGCAAATCTCGCATTCAACAATCCATTAAAAAAAAGGGTCATTCACCACGATCAAGCAGAACTATTTCAGGGATGCAAGTATGCTATATTATTTGCAAATTAATGTGATACAACGCATCAACAAAAAGGATAAAAATCTTATTTCAACAGAGGGAGGAAACATGCCTGACAAAACATAACATCTGTGATAAAAACTCTCAAAATCAGTGTGGAGGGAAAAACCTCAGTAAAATAAAGGCCATATATGAAGAACCCACAGCTAACATCATACTCAATGGTGGAAACACTGAAAGCTTTTCCTTTAAGATCAGGAAGGAGGCAAGGATGTCCACTCTCACCACTTTTATGTACCATAGTACTGGAAACCCCAGTCACTGCAATCACACAAGGAAATGAAATAAAAAGCATCCAAATTGGTAAGAAAGATGTATAAAACTCATTATTTGCAGATGACATGATAGTATAAATAAAAAGTCCTAAAGATCACACCAAAAAACTACCAGAATAAATTCAGTGCAAAATTAATATACAGAACGGCTGTGTTTCCACAAAAGTAGCAGAAAAAGAAATTAAGAAAATAATCCCATCTACCATCACACCCAAAAGTATAAAATACCTAGGAATAAACTTAACCAAGGAGGGGAAAGACCTGTATTCTGAAAACTATTGAATATTGTTGAAAGAAAATGAAGAAAACACAGACTAATGGAAAGATAGTCCATACCCATGGAAGAATTAATGCTGTTAAAATGTCCATACTACCCAAAGCAATCTACAGATTCAATGCAATCCCTGTCAAAATACCAACAACATTTTTCACAGAACTAGCACAAATAATACTAATATTTGTATGGAACCACAAAAGACCCTGAAGAACTTTAGAAAGAAAAAGCTGAGGGTATCAAAATCCCAAATTTCAAGATATACTACTACAGAGCTGTACTACTCAAAACAGTATGATACTGGCACAAAATCAGACATATAGATCAACAGAAAAGAAAAGAGTTGAGAAACCAATGCAATCCAAAATGGTCCATTAATCTACGACAAAGAAGGCAAAAATTATACAATGGAAAAAAGACCATCTCTTCAATAAATGGGAATACCAGACAGTTATAAGCAAAAAGGTGATATGGTCCATATATATATAATGAAGTATTATCCCTCCAACAGAAAGGATGAATACCCAACTTTTTAATCAACATGGATGGGACTGGAGAAAATTATGCTGGGTGAAATTAGTCAAGCAGAGAGAGTCAATTATCATATGGTTTCACTTACTTACGGAGCATAAGGAATAACACAGAGGACATTGGGTGAAGAAGAGGATAAGTGAGTTGGAGGAAATCAGAGGGGGAGATGAACCAT
This sequence comes from Mustela nivalis, assembly GCF_964662115.1. Lineage (NCBI taxonomy): Eukaryota > Metazoa > Chordata > Mammalia > Carnivora > Mustelidae > Mustela > Mustela nivalis. The sequence continues at coordinate 35,459,480 of NC_139031.1, read as the reverse complement.
GAGAGACTGTGGACTCTGAGAAACAAACTGAGGGTCTGAGGGTGGGGTGGGGGGTTGGGAGGGCCTGGTGGTGGGTATTAAGGAGGACATGTATTGCATGGAGCACTGGGTGTGGTGCATAAACAATGAATCTTGGAACACTGACAAAATTAAATTTAAAAAAAAGGACTCAACAACTTTCTTACACCATACACAAAGAAATTCAAAATTGATTAAAGACCTAATGTGAGACATAAAATTTCTAAAAGAAAACATGGGCTGTAATCTCTTTGACATGGGTCCTAGCGACATTTTTGTTTATCTATTTCCTCAGGCATACATCTCAACACCAAAAAACCAAATAATTCAATTAAAAATTGGTTAGAGAAAATGAACAGACATTTTTCCAAAGATGACACATAGATGGCCATACAGATACATAAAACAAGTTCAACATCACTAATTAAGGAAATGCAAATCAAAACCACAGTTGAGCTATTAACTTACATTTGCCAAAATGACTAGAACAGTGTTGGCAATGACATGGAGAAAAAGGGATCCTTATGCACTGCTGGTGGGAATGGAAACTGGGTTAGCCACTGCGAAAACAGTATGGAAACTCCTCAAAATATTAAAAATAGAAATATCATATGACCCAGTAATTCCACTGCTGGGTATTTACTCAAAGAAGATGAAAATATTTATTTGAAAAAATATGTGCATCCCTATGTTTATTTCAGTGTTATTTAAAATAGCCATGATACAAAAGCAACTCCTAGTTTCTGACTGGCAGATGAATGGATAAAGATGTGATTGATTATATATATATATATACACACACACATACATATACATATATATGTGTATGTATACATGCATAATCAATAAATACATATATATTTTACAATACATACAATAGTATATATGTATGTGTGCATGTGTACACATACATACACACAATGGAGTATTAGCTATAAAAAAAGAAATCTTGCCAAAGCAACAACATGGATAGACCTAGAGGATATTAAGCTAAGTGAAGTAAGTCAGAAAGAGGAGGAAAAGTTTCACAATTTCATTTACATGTGAAATCTAAAGAGCAAATGAGTCAATAAACAAAAACCAGAAATAGACCCCAAAATACAGAAAAATGACGGTTGCCAGAGAAGGGGAGGTGCATAAAATGGGTGAAGTGGCAGTGGGAGATAGAGGCTTCCATTTATAGAGTAAGTTACAGAGATAAAACGCATAGCATAGGGAATATATAGTCAACAGTATTGTGCTAGCATTGTATGGTGACAGCTGGGAAGCATACTTATTGTGAGCATAGCCTAAGGTATGGAGTTGTCAAATCACTACGCTGTCCCCCTGAAATTAACATTAACATTGTGTGTCAACTATATTTGAATTAAAAAAAAATAGTGAATATACTCATTTGACTCACATTTGTTTTATACTTTTTTTAAAAAAAAAAAGATTTTATTTCTTTGACAGAGAATGAAATAGCACAAGCAGGGGGAACAGCAGAGGGAGATGGAGAAGCAGGCTCCCTGCTGAGCAGGGGGCCCAGCACTGGGCTCAAATCCAGGACCTTGGGATCAGGACCCAAGCCTAAGGTAGACACTTAACCACTGAGCCACCCAGGCACCCCCAATATAAAGGTTTCTGTATACTGTGGGGTTATGCATGAACACTGAATGAATTTCCTGTTCCTTGGTAATTTTCACCAGTGGCTTTAGCATCCATTAAAGATTTTGCTTATTATCAAGTTTGTTTTATTGTAGTTGTTAGAAAATGGTAATTTTTCAAAATCTTATTAGCTTATATATTCATTGGTTCTCACTCTTCTGTACAGAAAACTTTCCTTTTGCCTCTACCAGGCAGTAGTACAGCAACATACTAAGTAAAATTCAGGATTTCTTTGCATTTCTCTTTTCCTTAAAATATTGCCTTGTTAAGATTATTATAGTCAGAATGCTATATTCAGAAGCTACTGAATTTTTTTCCTCTCTGTTACTTGATACATACTAGGTTCCTTACTTTCTCTTCTTTTTGTTCTGTGTTTTTAATTATCCCTATGATTTAATTTTATTTTTTGAATATGTAAAACATTATAGACTTTAAAAGGTCTGAACTACAAAGCAGGGATACAAAGGAAGGTGTACTTAGATGTCCCATCCCTTCCTTAAAATCCTCCACCTCATTTCCAAATCCTCTGAGGTTTTATTAATTCTGATTTTCCATCCTGAGAGGTTTTGTTTTGCAAAAATGAAAAAAAATTCCTTTCAAATCAATTTACAGAGATCTTTCTTTTCTGCTTTCTTAAAAACAAATGGATGACTTTTTTCTTCTTTAAAGAATTATTTATTTGACAGAGCGAGAAATCCCAAGTAGGCAGACAGAGAGAGGAGGAAGCAGGCTTCCCGCTGAGCAGAGAGCCTGACGTGGGCCCAATCCCAGGACGCTGAGACCAGGACCAGAACCGAAGGCAGAGGCTCAACCCACTGAGCCACCCAGGCGGCCACAAATGGATGACTTTTAATACCTTCTCAAGAACTGAGAGACCAAGCATTAAAAAGCAGTGAAGAACATTTGAACATGATAAACTTGCTCTAATGGCTAAAAATAGAAAGTGCACCTCAAAACTGCAAAGTAATATTCATTTCACCCATACATGTAACTTTTATAAAATGTTTTATGAAAATTTATCCAACGGGTGCCTGAGTGGCTCAGATGGTTGGGCACTTTTTGCTCAGGTCATGATCCGAGGGTTCTGGTCCTACATTGGGCTCTCTGCTCAGAGGGAAAGCCTGTTTCTTCTCCCTCTCCCACCCCCGCTGCTTGTGTCCCCTCTCTTGTTCTCTTCTCTGTCAAATAAATAAATTTAAAAAACAAACAAAACCTTTGTAGTGAAGAAATGTGGTAGATACCACTTTAGTCAAATGATTTAATTTAGTATCACTGAGAATGGGACAAAATAACACGTGCCCTCTTACATTGAGAACACAGTATGATCTGTGTAGTATGTCTATCAAATGTTTAACACGCATCTATGCCATAGGGAATGAGAATGAGAATGTACACATGAGGGAGAGGGGTAGAGGGAGAAAGAAATTCAAGCAGACTCTGCAGTGGTCATGGAGCCTGATATACACTCTCTCACTCTGAAATAAATACATAAAACTTATTTATGTATTTATTTGAGAGTGAGAGAGAGAGAGAGAGAGAGCGAGCGAGCGCGTACATGCACAGAGGGTACGGCACGGGGGAGGGAGAGGAACAAGCTATGAAAAGGCAGACCACAACTAGGGTCTTGATTTCATGTCCGTGAGATCACGATCTGAGCCGAAACCAAGAGTCAGATGCTTGAAAGACTGAGCCACCTAGATTTTGATGTCATTTACTGACATATGTTGATTTATATCGATTATCTTTCTTTACACTTTTCCATTTGTTCACCTGTTCTGTTTCTTTTCACCCTGAGAACTTTAAAATCTCAGACATCCTGATTTAACTGGTGTAGGATAAAGTCTGGGCATTAGGATTCTTAACAGTTCCCCAAGTGCATCCATTGTATAGGCAAAGTTAAGAATTGGTTTTAGATTCTTCCTTTAAAATTTTAACACACACACACACACGTGTGTGTGTGTGTGTGTGTGTATGTGTGTATGTATATTCGTTCATTTTGCTGATTTGAAAATTTTACAATTTCTATTCTTTTAGGAAAATGTATATTTAACTACTGAATAACTGCAGCCTTCTTCTAGACCATACAAAAGCTTCAGGATACTTAAATCTATCACACACAACTAATGTTAGTCTTTCTGTGTATTCCATTTTATAAATATCTATATTTACAACAAATTTACCAGTTTTTTGCTTCTTCATTCCTTCTTTTACCTCAGGCTTTCCATCTGGGTTCATTTTCTGTCTGCCTAAAATGCATCCTTAGATTTCTTTTAGTAAGGGTTTGCTTTCCCATTTTTTTCCTCTCCTTCTGCAACTCTAATAAGAGGTTAGACTTTCTCATCATTTTATCTGTGTCTTTCAGCATTTTGATTATTTTTTTAAAGACTTTATTGATTTGATAGAGATCACAAGTAGGCAGAGAGAGGGCCGGGGGGAAGTCTCCCTGCTGAGCAGAGAGCCCGATTCGGGGCTCCATCCCAGTACGCTGGGATCATGACCTGAGCCGAAGGCTGAGGCTTTAACCCACTGAGCCACCCAGGTGCCCCTTAATTCTATTTTTTGAATACTGTCTGTACATGGCATTGTGAATAATTTCACTTACTCTGTCTCATCCAATTCAATAGTTTCCTCTTCAATTCATGCTCTATACTGAGTTACTTTAATTATTTTATTTTTTCTGCAAGTTCTAGTTTTTATTTTTTAAAAGATTTTATTTATTTGACAGAGAGTGAGAGACAGGGAGAGAGGGAACACAAACAGGTCGGGTGGGAGGGCCTGAAGCAGGCTCGAACCCAGGGCTCCGGGATCATGACCTGAGCTGAAGGCAGATGCTTAATGACTGAGCCACCCAGGTCCCCCTACAAGTTCTAGTTTTTAATAGCTTTGCAAAGGGCTAATAAGTCCTTAACATTTCTAGTCCCTGTAGAAATTTTCAAGTAAATTTTTTTTTTTTTTTTTTTTTTTTTTTTTTTAAGAGAGGGAGTGGGGAATGGCAAAGGGATAGAGGGAATTCTAAGCAGGCTCCACTCGCAGTGCAGAGCCTGACTTGGGGCTTGATCTGACAACCCCGAGACAATGATCTGAGCAGAGATCAAGAGTCAGATACTTAACCAACTAAGCCACCCAGGTGTCCCTCTTTTCCCTTTTAAATATAGTTTATTTTATAAAATATGCTATAAATTCTAGTATCTGAGGCCTTTCTAGATCTGTTTTTGCTGTCTGCTGGCTTTAGATCATGGCACTTTGTTCACATACACGCTTAATTATTTACTCTGAGTGGTTTATTTTTGTTATATATGAAGATTTTTGAGAAGTATTGATTTTTGCTTCTGTCAGGCAACCAAGGATACCACCATTGTACAACCACTTTTCTCTAAATAAATTCATGGTCTGAATTTTTTTGAACAACTCTGGTGATGTAAATTTTAAATTGGGAGGCAATTTTTAAAAGTTTATAATAAAAAGCCATAATCATATATAGTAAAGACTGCTTAGTATTAGAAGTCATTTGAATTTACTTATCTGAACAGATTTAAAATCTCTTACAAAAAAATCCAAAGATCTAATTTAGTATCATTTAAAAAATAGCTTCAAATGTATACATATCTAAAATATGACAAACATTTAATGAATATCTACTGCACCTGTCGGTCTTTGGTTAGGAGCATACAATAACAAGTTCAGTAAGAGTCCTGACACCCAAGGAATTCAGTGCAATGAAGAAGACACACATGCAATTATGTAACATGAATAAAATGCAATGACTGCATTCTAGAGTGTATAAAATGTTACAGGAGTAAAAGAACACTGGTGGAAGACATGTAGATGACTAATAGATACATGCAAAGATGCTCAACATCAGTTATCAGGAAAATGCATATAAAAACCAAAGAGGTATTGGGCGCCTGGGTGGCTCAGTGGGTTAAAGCCTCTGCCTTCGGCTCAGGTCATGATCCCAGGGTCCTGGGATCGAGCCCCACATCGGGCTCTCTGCTCCGCAGGGAGCCTGCTTCCTCCTCTCTCTGCCTGCCTCTCTGCTTACTTGTGATTTTTCTCTGTCAAATAAATAAATAAAATCTTAAAAAAACAAAAACAAAAAAACCCAAAGAGGTATCACCTCACACCTGTCAGAATGGCTAAAATTAAAAAACAAACGAACAAACAAATTTTGGATGTGGAAAAAAAAGGAACCCTTGTCACTGTTGGTGGGAATGCAAACTGACATAACCACTGTGGAAAATAGTATGAAGTTTCCTAAAAGATTAAAAAGTAGAACTACCACATAATCCAATAATTCCACTACTAGATATTTACCCAAAGAATATGATAACACCAATTTAAAAAGACATATGAACCCCTATGTTTAATGCAGCATTATTTATAATAGCCAAGATATGAAAGCAACACAAGAGTCCATTAGTATAGATGTATGAATAAAGAAGATGTGCTCTATAGAGAATGCAGTATTACTCAGGTATAAAAAAAAATGAAATACTGCCATTTGTGACAATAGGGATGCATCTAGAGAGTATAATTCTAAGTGAAATAAGTCAGAGAAAGATGAATAACCATATGATTTCACTCATTTTAAGAAACAAAACAAATGAACAACAAAAAAGGAGAAAACAACAGACTCTTAACTATAAACAAGCTAATGGTTGCCAGAGGGGTGATGGATGGAAAGATAGGTAAAATAGGTGAAGGAAATTGAGAGTACATATAATGATGAGTACTGAGAAATGTAAAGAATTGTTGAATCACTGTATTATACACCTGAAACTAATATAATACTGTATGTTAACTTAACTGAATTAAAAGTAAAAAACAAAAAACAAAAAAAACCAAAACACAGTATCAAAAGTTAGATATAATAAAAAAGACTCTGCAGACAGATAATCAACAGAACTCCATCTTTACTCATGCTTTACTAACAAGTGACCTTAGAAATTTTAGTAATTTTTTTCTATCTCAGTTTCCTCATCAAAAAAAATAAAAGGCTGGAGTAGATGACCTCCAAAGGCCATTCTGAGTTTTAGATCAGATCTTGAGAGAATAAAACAGCACTCCTCTGACTGATTCACATTTGTCCATACCAACTTCTAGCTGTAAATAAATGAACAAAAATTAAGACTTCTTAGGAAAAAAATTACAACCTAGTATATTTAAGGGTCAAATTCTATAAACATCTATCAGATTATATACCTAACAGCAGAAAAGCTCCAAGGGGCTCCCTTTTCAATATGCCATATATAGGATATAAACTTGCTTAATTATGGCACTGTGAGATCCAGATATAATAAACCAAAGGTTGCCTCTGTTTCAATACAGAGACAGAAAGGGACTCTGTCACTGGGGAGGGAAGGGGTACAGTATTCTACCAGTATTCTTTATCTTTTTGAGTAACAGACTTCTCTGAGCATCTGAAGAAATCTATGGCTCTCTCCACCCCTAGAAACAATGCACATACGACACACAAATCACAGTTTGATACAATTCAGAATGGGTTCACAGATTCCCACTTGCATCATCCTGAACTTCTACGTATAGGTAGTGATGATGAAGACAAGGTTTACAGAATCACTGTCTTGATCTGCTACAGTTTAGCAGCAAGAACAGAAAACCACTAAACCAGCTTAAGCAAAATAAGGATTTTCTTTAAATATTAAAAGGTATCTGGTGAAATTCAATTTTAATAAGTACAGGTGGTCTTCATGAGAATGGAGGAGTCACTAAGCAGAAACTTTTCTGTCTTCCTCCCTTTCAGAAAGCTGCCTCAGTTGCCTACAAAAAATTTTCTGGACTCTGATGACTTACTAAAGTAGACATAGTCTTGTATCGCTGGATCATATTATTAAAGTATAATTAGTTCTTACTTCAGTTTATAGTACTTAGTATTGACGTATAGCCAAGATACAAACTAGAAATATTAAGCGGCCCCATCGAATTGATTATAATATTAGTATTTGTGATTCCTTCTCTGAATTCATGTTTAGCACTGTTAGGATAAGCTCCTTAAATTCCCTTACAAGACAGCTATTACTCTCAGATGGCTTTTCTCAGGTTTCACTTTCCATACTCTTCCCATAGCAATCTATGACCCATCACAGCCATATAATTTTCTGAAACATCGCTACAAAATTAACACCAAATTCAACCACAATAGACAAATGACCAAAATTAAGAATGTTCAAAAGGAATGTGCAGTAGGTATGATAACATATTAAACAGTCTTAATAAATTTTGTGGTATATGACAGTACTTTAGAAATATGTGTATGTTCTCTGGATAGTATTCTGGGGGTATTTGGACACATTTTTCTAAATGTACTCTATATAAAAGCTATTTTTTCCACATGCAAAATGTGACTGTGGAAAGATTTGAGCTATTAAAAAAATATCTATTACCATACCTTAAGAGAAACACAACTAAAAAATCTGCTGCATATATTACTGATAGTAATGCAAATTTGTGGAAAATTAGCTTTTTCTTACTAGAAAACAGGTCAAGAGGTTATTAGGAAGCAAATGATTTCCTGAAGGACTTTTTCAACAAGGAAAATACTGTTGGACTAGTTTCTATTTTCAGCATATCTATATTACCTCTCCTCATTTACATTCTGTCAGGTGATAAAACATACTGATTAGAAAACAAAATTTGGCGGGGCACCGGGATGGCTCAGTTGGTTAAATATCCGACTCTTGGTTTCAGCCTAGGTCGTGATATCGTGGTTGTGGGATCAAGCCCCATGTTGGGCTCCATGCTGAACATGGAGTCAGCTTCAAATTCTCTCTCCCTTCCCCTCTGTTCTTCCCCTGACTTGCTTATACTCTCTCTAATTAAAAAATAAAATCTTAAAAAAAATTTCGGTTAAAAAATTTATCTTTTATGCTTCTTTTACATCTTTTTTTTTTTTTTTTTAAAAGATTATTTATTTATTTGACAGAGAGATCGCACAAGCAGGGAGAATGGAAGAGGGATAAGCAGGCTTCTCACTAAGCAGGGAGCCCAACACAGGACTCAATCCCAGGACCCCAAACAACGACCTGATCCAAAGGCAGTCACTTAACCAACTAAGCCACCCAGGCACGAATATGCTTCCTTTATATCCTAATGGCTCTTTGAAATGTTCAATTCCTCAGTAAATTTTCATTTTTTGGTTTCTTTATAAAAACTTATATAGGGACTCTTATAAAGAGAGTCTTAAAATTTCATTATTAGAAAACATTTTTAAAATTTTTTAAATTTAAATTTAAAATTAAGAAAAACCCTTATATGCATAAATGTATAGCCTGTTCAAAAAACCTTCTATTTAAATTTCCCACTTTTTTTTAAAGATTTTATTTATTTATTTGAGAGAGAGAGATCACAAGCAGGCAGAGAGGCAGGCAGAGAGAGAGGGAGGAGGAAGCAGGCTCCCTGCCGAGCAGAGAGCCCGATGCGGGACTCGATCCCAGGACCCTGAAATCATGACCTGAGCCGAAGACAGCGGCTTAACCCACTGAGCCACCCAGGTGCCCCTCCCACATTGTTTTTTATTCAATATTGTCTTTGTTCTCTTTTTCAACAAGTTATAGTATAAAATCGTATTTCTTTACTCTTTTCCCCACAATTCCCACCCTGCATGGTTAAACAGTTTAGTAAGGAAATACAGGATTTAATTTCCTATATAATTTTCTCTCTGGCATGCTGCCAGTGTCAACAACAGCATCTTAAATGTCTCAGATATATTAAGAGGGAAATGTATTCTCTATGTATAATTTTTTACTCATTTCATAAGAGAAGCTGGTAATATTTACCCAAATGTATAGTTTACAACAGTAGTTTTTTCAAAGTGCTTTCTACAGAGCTGTAGATATTTTCTAGAGCCCAATCAAGGGCCAACAAAGCAGACATAAGAGATACTGAGAGGCTACAACTTCTACACCCTTTGACCAGACCATAAACTGTTTCTTTAAAAAAAAAGTTTTTATGGTTAAAATGGTCAAAATCAATGCTCTAGACCTTATTAACCCTGCTGGTTTGAAGTAAGGGAAAGGGAAAACTGGGTTTCTATCTCATATCTTTTTGAGGGAAAAACACAAGACAAAACACATTTTTAGAGTACATGTATAAATAGCATTATCACTTCTTGAATCCATGAGTCAAATATACATGAGAAAATTTTCTAAAGCCAACTTTTAGAGTTTATAGATGACAAGTAAGCAGGTAAAAATTACTAGATAGTGTGGATCACGTAAGAAGCATTAATTCTAACTATCCTTGTCTCAATCATTTCTTCAAGAAACAGCAGAAAAATAGGTAGAATAGACAGACAACTTCTAACTCTGATCAAGATTATCTTTTTTACAACACATTCCTATCACTTAGCACAAAGAATATATTGGAGGGAGATTAAGTGTGGTGAGTAATGATTGCTTATAAACTAAATAATCTGCATTAGGTAGAGGAAGTCAGCTTTAACAAGGGAAGAGAAGACAAGTGTTGTTGGCTACCCAAGCAGATTTCCTGAAACAGTCTTAAAGGATGCACCTCTGTCAATGTATTAGTGAGTGTAGGAAATGTATTCTTTTTAAAGAACTATAGGCACTTACGTATATAATAACTCTATAATAAAGAAATTCAATTTAATTTTTGTGGTTCAATATTTTCCCAAATTTATTTTGCTGACAAACTCCCTTTTCAATTACTACCCTTTCAATTATTACCTATCTTATAGAACTTTTCTGGGTAACTTATGAGATTGGAGACAGGAAAAGACAGGATAATTGGAGACAAGAGAATGGCCATGGATATCTAGTTTCTAGGCAAAACATCTGAAGAAACTGAACAGATAACCCAGAAACTCCATATACAGAGATCAGAGAGGGGTATAAAGAATTAAGTGAAAAGATCTCAGCCATGCTTTCAGAGGAATGACAAGATTTGTGCTCTTAAAGACAACGTTCTTTAAGCTGCCATCATGGTGATCACTGTAAGCATATAACAATGGCTCCTATTCATCAGTGAAGTTCTTATGAGTAGGTATATTTAGATATAAATGGGAAAATGATGTAAAGGAATGAGGGAAATGCTAAAAGGAACTAAAATCCAATAATATTAACCCACACAAGCAATAAAAAAAAAACAAATACAAATATACATCTAAAAGTGCAGACTGCAAAAATTATAAAAATAATTTGTACTTACTGAGGTCAAAGTGAAGTTTACATACATGATTGTCACACTAATGACAATGAAAAATGATAAAATTCCTGAGTTGTGCTCGTCTACATGGTGTCTTTGTGATTTACAGAAAAAGTAACCTTCCTTAAAATAAAAAAATATTGAGATAGTATATTACTGCATAAATTAAACAATTGAATGCTGCAGCCCATCCTGGTTCTGCCCAGAGAGACTTTCCAGAGCCAAAGAGAAGCAACCAGGCTGTGCAAATATATGCAAACACACCCCAGACTGTGTGAAGTACACACACTTTAGAGATCCTTTATAACCTCTATTACACCTTCATGAGATGAGCTTGTCAGTGTCACTGTGGTAGGTTAGCAAACACTGGGCTTCCAGAGAGCAAGCAGGAGAGAGTGGTAACCCCTGGGATGCCTGGTATGGATGGGATAAAACAGGCAATGTGTGTATTTATATATATATATATATATATTTATAAAATATATATGCATATACATATGCGTGTGTGTGTGTATTTATATATGTATTTTATAGATGACAGGGTTCTCTTTTGTCAAGGTAAGACAGGAGGTTACAACACCATCCACTCTCACTTAATTTAGTGTATATGCCAACCATGAGAATGACTCCCTCTTGTGATGTGATGTGTTTTATAGTACACGACCTGAATATTACTTGTAGCAAACTTTTATAACTTTTTGTAGAACAAAATGGAAATATTTAGCAAGAACACTGAAATATTCATATCTTTCAACTTGTACTATTATCACTATAAGTTTTAAGGACATGACAGAACATATCAAACATGAATTTGATGAATTAAAATATAGCTATTAAATACGAAGACCACAGCAGACCTATGTTTTCCCAGCCGGTGAAAACAGAATACACACACACACACATTGAGAGCACCAATGTAAAACCATATATGCAAATGAAAGGTACGAATAATTTTGAGATGGTGAAATCATTAAAGAATGTTTTTTAGTGCTCGCTTCGGCAGCACATATACTAAAATTGGAAGAATGTTTTTTAAATGTCTATAATGACTTTTTTTTAAAGTCTGAAGTTTCCATTCTTAAATGTTTAAATATCCCAACTGTAATAGTTTGTTTAAAAATCCCAGTTACATCAAAGATGAATTTTTCATGACATATTAATAATCATGAATTTCAAATTAATGAGGCTTTATTATATGTCAGATTTACTTCTGAAAGCTCATATACTTAATGAAACATTCATAAGTATTTTCTGTGAGTGTTAACAATTAAGGTTATTTTATTTTTTTAAAGATTTTATTTATTAATTTGACAGAGAGAGACAGGGAACACAAGCAAGGGGAATGGGAGAGGGAGAAGTAGGCCTCCCGCTGAGCAGGCAGCCCGATGCGATGCTGGGCTTGATCCCAGAACCCTGGGATCATGACCTGAGCTGAATGCAGACACTTAACAACTGAGCCACCCAGGTGTCCCTTAAAGTTATTTGTAAAGGACACCCACTACAGTGTTCCTAAAAGTAGAGAAAATTAAAAAATCATCTGGCAGTATAGGAAGCCAATATCGGAACTTCTATTTACCTGTGATTTTTATTTCTATAATAAGAAATTAAACTCTACTGGCACATGAATTGACACTGACATTCTGTGACGGTTATTTTTATGTGTTATTTTGACTAGGTGACAGTAAACAGGTATTTGGTCAAACACCAGTCTGGATGTCACTGTGATTAAATTAAAGATGAGATTAACATTTAAATTGGCAGACTGAGAGAGAAAGACCCCCAAAAATAAAATCATGAATGAAGGAGGAGAGATCACAACCAACACAAAAGAAATAAAATTATAAGAAAATATGATGAACAACTATACACCAGCAAATTTGACAATCTGGAAGAAATGGATGCATTCCTAGAGACATATAAACTACCAAAACTGAACCAGGAAGAAACAGAAAACCTGAACAGACCCATAACCAGCAAGGAGATTGAAGCAGTCATCAGAAATCTCCCAACAAACAAGAGCCCAGGGCCAGATGGCTTCCTGGGGGTATTCTCCCAAACATTTCAAGAAGAATTAATACCTATTCTCCTGACACTGTTCCAAAAAATAGAAATGGAGGAAAACTTCCAAACTCATTTTATGAGGCCAGCATCACCTTGATCCCAAAACCAGACAAAGACCCTGCCAGAAAGGAGACTTACATACCAATATCCTTGATAAACAGAGATGCAAAAATTCTCACCAAAATATTAGCCAATAGGATCCAACAGTACATTAAAAGGACTATTGACCACGCCCAAGCTGGGATTTATTCCTGGGCTGCAAGGTTGGTTCCACATTCGCAAATCAATCAATGTGATACAATACAAAATAAAAGAACAAGAACCACATGATCCTCTAAATAGATGCTGAGAAAGCATTTGACAAAGTACAGCATCCTTTCTTGATCAAAACTCTTCAAAGTGTAGGGATAGAGGGTTCATACCTCTATACCATCAAAGCCATCTATCAGAAACCCACAGCGAATACCATTCTCAATGGGGAAAAACCGAGAGCTTTCCCCTATGGACAGGAACACGGCAGGGATAGCCACTGTCATCACTGCTATTCAATGTACTACTAGAAGTCCTATCCTCAGCAATTAGACAACAAAAAGAAATTAAAGGAATCCAAATCGGCAAAAAAGTAGTGAAACTATCACTCTTTGCAGATATGATACTTTGTGTGGAAAACCCGAAAGACCACTCCACAACTGCTAGAACTCATACAGGAATTCAGTCAAGTGGCAGGATATAAAATCAATGCACAGAAATCAGTTGCATTTCTATACACCAACCACAAGACAGAACAAAGAGAAATTAAGGAGTCAATCCCATTTACAATGGCACTCAAAACCATAGGATACCTAGGAATAAACCTAACCAAAGAGGCAAAGAATCTGTACTCAGAAAACTATATAAAGTACTCATGAAAGAAACTGAGGAAGACACAAAGAAATGGAAAAATGTTCCATGCTCATGGACTGGAAGAACAAATATTTTGAAAATGTCTATGCTATCTAAAGCCATCTACACATTTAATGCAATCCCTATCAAAATACCATCAATTTTTTTGAAGAAATGGCACAACTACTCCTAAAATTTATATGGAACCAGAAAAGACCCCAAATAGCCAGAGGAATGTTGAAAAAGAAAGCCAAAGTCAGTGGCATCACAATTCCAGACTTCAAGCTCTATTACAAAGCTGTCATCATCAACACAGTATGGTATTGGCACAGAAACAGACACACAGATCAATGGAACAGAATAGAGAGCCCAGAAATAGACCCTCGACTCTATGGTCAACTAATCTTCCACAAAGCAGGAAAGAATGTCCAATGGAAAAAAGACAGTCTCTTCCACAAATGGTGTTGAGAAAATGAAAAAAATGAAACTGGACCATTTCCATACACCACACACAAAAATAGACTCACAATGGATGAAGGGCCTCAATGTGAGAAAGGAATCCATCAAAATCCTTGAGGAGAACACAGGCAGCAACCTCTTCGACCTCAGCCACAGCAACTTCTTCCTAGAAACATCCCCAAAGGCAAGGGAAGCAAGGGCAAATTGCACTATTGGGACTTCATCGAGATCAAAAGCTTATGCATAGCAAAGGAAACAGTCAACAAAACCAAAAGACAACTGACTGAATGGGAGAAGATATTCGCAAATGACATCAGATAAAGGGCTAATATCCAAAATTTATAAAGAACTTACGAAGCTCAACACCCAAAGAACAAATAACCCAATCCAGAAATGAGTAGAGGACATGAACAGACATTTCTGCAAAGAAGACATCCAGATGGCCAATAGACACATGAAAAAGTGCTCCACATCACTCGGCATCAGGGAAATACAAATCAAAACCACGGTGAGATACCACCTCACACCAGTCAGAATAGCTAAAAATAACAAGTCAGGAAACGACAGATGTTGGCGAGGATGCGGAGAAAGGAGAACCCTCCTACACTGTTGGTGGGAATGCAAGCTGGTACAGCCACTCTGCAAAATAGCACGGAGGTTCCTCAAAAAGTTGAAAATATAGAGTTACCCTACGACCCAGCAATTGCACTACTGGGTATTTACCCTAAAGATAAAAATGTAGTGATCCAAGGGGGCACGTGTACCCAAATGTTTACAGCAGCAATGTCCACAACAGTCAAACTATGGAAAGAACCTAGATGTCCGTCAACAGATGAATGGATGAAGAAGTGGTGTATATATATATATATATATATATATATATATATATATATATAATGGAGTAATATGCAGCCATCAAAAGAAATGAAATCTTGCCATTTGCAATGGCATGGATGGAACTAGAAGGTACTGTGCTGAGCAAAATAAGCCTATTGGGGAAAGACAATTATCATAGAATCTCCCTAATATGAGGAATTTGAGAGTCAACATGGAGGGTCTGGGGGGTAGGGAAGGAAAAAATGAAACAAGATGGGATTGGGAGGGAGACAAACCATAAGAGACTCTTAATCTCATAAAAAAAGACCGAGGGTTGCTGGGGGGAGGGGGTTAGAGAGAGGGTGGCTGGGTTATGGACATTGGGGAGGATATATGCTATGTTGAGTACAGTGAAGTGTGTAAGTCTGATGATTCACAGGCCTGTACCCCTGGGGATAATAATACATTACATATTAATAAAAAATAAAAAAATTTAAAAAAAAAGAATCAGGTGGCAGACAGGTATAAAGTATGTGAACCCACAGGGAGGTCAGGACTAAATGGCATGTTGGGTCTGTGGCTGTTTGGCAAATACCAATAGCAAAATCCTTAGTGTAACTGAAATCCAAGTGTCACTGGCTTGAGGACCCTCGCCCATATAATAAAGAGTTTCTATACAGTTAAAAAATATATAAATGAATAATTTTAAAAAATTGGCAGACTGAGTAAAGCAAATTATCCTCTATCATGAAAACTGAAGGCCTTAATAGAAGAAACAATAAAAATCTGCCTCCAGACTGCCTATAGACTCAAGATGCAACACACCTCTTGCCTGGGTCTCCAGCCTCCTGGTCTACACTGTAGATTTTGCACTGGCCAGCCCTCACAATCATGGGAGCCAATTCCTTAAAATAAATTCTGACTCTGTCTCTCTATATACATACTCACACATGAGTATGGAAAACTTTTGGAAAATTCTGATACACAGCCCACAGAGTGTCTGTGTTTAGTGACCACGCTTCCAATTGTTGTGCAGGGTTACTTGAAGGATGAGGAGGAGTTCCAAAACATGGAGGAATGACACTGGCTTATCACTACTATTTGTTCCCTAGCAGCAAAGCACAACATCCTAAGTTTCCTTGCTCCCAGGTGAGTGAACAGATGTACTGAATTATTACTTTTAAGCTAAGCCTCATGAAAGAGTAGCTTATTAAGATTCCTGGCAAAGAAATTCAAGATTGAAGATAATGGAAAAATGCAAATACAATGGAATTACCAAAAAAAAAAAAAAAAAAAATCCCAACAGATCTGACATTTCTATTCCTAGTAAAAATGACTATATCAGATCTGGAAAAACTTGGATAAATGCAGATTTATATTTAATAACTACCCTGTCCTAAGTAATTGTGTCTTAAGATACCAGTTAACATGACAGGAAAGCTACTATAACTAATAAGGTATTTCTAAATACTGTTTATTTCAACTATTTCATGTTATTATTTATGACAACTTACTGATAACCCATATTTCAGTACTTTAAAAATTTTTTTTAATTTAAATTCAATTAATTAACCTATAATGTATTATTTGGTTCAGGGGTACAGGTCTTTGATTCATCAGTCTTATCTAATACCCACTGCTCATTTCAACACATACTCGCCTCAATGCCCATCACACAGTTACCCCATTCCTCCACCCTTTTCCCCTCCAGCAACCTTCACTTTGTTTCCTATGATTAAGAGTCTGTTTCCCTCTCTCATTTCATCTTGTTTCATTTTTTCTTCCTCTCCTACGATCCTCTGCCTTGTTTCTTAAATTCTTCATATCAGTGAGATCGTATGATAACTCTCTTTCTTGGACTTAATTTGCTTAGCATAATACCCTCTAGTTCCATCCATGTTTTGCAAATGGCAAGATTTCATTCTTTGATGGCTGTGTAATATTTCTTTTTATACATACATACACACACAAACACACACACACACACATCTTCTTTATCCATCACTTCAATACTTTTTAATAACTCACAATATTGTGATTCTTTAAGGGCAAGGATCTAGTGCTTGAATGAAAATGTATTTTTTATGTAATGGAAAATTTTTTTTTAAAGATTTATTTGTTTATTTTAGAGAGAGAAAGAGCCTGCACACATGAGCATATGGAACGGGGAGAGGGCAGAAGGAGAGGGAAAGAATCTCAAGCAGACTCCCTGCTAAACATGGAGACCAATGCAGGGCTTGATTTCACAACCCTGAGATTAGGACCTAAGCCAAAATCAAGAGTTGGGACTCTTAACCTGCTAAGCTATCCAGGTGCCCTTGAAAAAGAAATCTTTTAACAGTTGTTACAGACTTACCTGTCTTCTTAAAAATGACTTAGTGAGCACTATCTTTTCTTGACAATAGGGTCATTCATTATAATCATAATTTGTATAGATGTATAAGACTGTCCCTACAATAAATATGCTTATGTTTCTAGAATCATTTGTTGCTTTTTACTTGGTCTTTTTTCTTTCACATTTTGTTATTATATATTTGACCGTTCTTGTTCTTGAAATCTTTAATCTGCTATGCTTTGAAAATTTCTCCCCTTCCCTTTTTGTTTCTTCCTCTTCACTGTTGTATATGAGGCCCTAGGTTCCCTGGCAATTACTTGAACTCATCTCGTCTTTATTCAAGATGTTTAAATATAAGTTGGCTGAAACTGGATCCGCTGTCTTATATTAACAATGGTAAGAGGTCAAGTAGGACAGAGGTATTAGAGTACCAATGTATTCTGATGGAAAGCACCCTCTTTTTAAAACCTCACTCTACTTCTAACATTTTCTTTGTTTTTCTTCTTGGGATCTATAATCTGATGTATTTATGGATCCATACTGCTTTAAAATACTTTGGGCCAACATTATCTAATTCAATATACAGAACTGAAAACAAATATTCTAGGGATGAAAACAAAGGAAATGAAATAGAGTACTGTTGAGCCCAGAGTAACATGGGGGTTAAAGTTGCCAACCCTCCTGCAAGTTGAAAATCCACATACAACTTTGGATTCCCCCGAAACTTCACTACTATTAGCCTACTGTTGAACAAAAGCCTTACTGATAACATAATTAACATGTATTTTGTATATGTATTATAATATCTGTATTACAATAAAGTAAGCTATAGAAAAGAATGTAATTAAGAAATTCATAAGAGCATATACATTTATAGTTCTGTACGTATAAAAAGAAGACTGCATGTAAATGGACCGATGCAGTTCAAACTCATGTTGTTCAAGGGATAACTGTTACTATTAGTTCTCCATTTCTAACTTTCATTATCCATTTCAATTAAGTCATCTCTATGTTCTAAGGTCAGAGTTATGTTAATCATGAGATTAATATTATTGGAGAATTTTGCTTAAAATGAATTCTACAGTCCCTTTTAATAGAGAATTCATTCATTCACTCCTTTACTAGGTTCCTTTATATTTAAGGCTACTGTGCTAGGCCCCAGAATTATAGCAGAGAATAAAACAGCTGCAGTATCTGTGCTCATGGGGTTTTATATACTAGAACATTGGTTTGTAAAATTACAATGGTGAGGAAGATTATGATGGTCCTTGGGCCAGTAACTAAGTAAACAACTTAATGCTTTTAGAATTTTCCAACATTTTCTTAAGTTCTCAACTAATACTCAGGCCTTAAGAAAACTTGGCCTCCGGACACAGGTTCTCTGGTGACTTTATGATAGAGTGGATTAATTTACTTGAATACTGTGAATTCTGTCAAACTACAGACTTTCCCATGTTTTGAAAATTGTTTCTACCTTTGAGAAGATATATTCAACCTAGAGTTAATCCATAATTGTACAGAGATCTTGAGAGTAATAGGCTTTTCCTCTTAAATGTTTTTTTTTTTTTAAAGATTTTATTTATCTATTTGACAGAGAGAGATCACAAGTAGGCAGAGAGGCAGGCAGAGAGAAAGGGAAGCAGGCTCCCTGCTGAGCAGAGAGCCTGACGCGGGACTCGATCCCAGGACCCTGAGATCACGACCCGAGCCAAAGGCAGCGGCCCAACACACGGAGCCACCCAGGCGCCCCTCCTCTTAAATGGTTCTTAAAGCAAAGAAACATTGCCTAAAGGTTTAGAGATTGAATTAGGTAGACAATGTAATTCTGAACTACTTGACTACTCTACACTTACATTTATAGCTTTAAGTTTTGTGCTCTGACCTTAATCACTGTTGCTTTAGACAAAAATTAATGCAGGCAACAATATTTTAAGTCTAAAAACTACTTCTTTGAAAAACTAAGGTAGGACAGAATCCAAAGTTCTTTGACAACATACATATTTCAAAGAAGGATTCCACCTGAAGTTTACATTTTATCTGAAGTTCTTAAGGCCATGCTTTTAATTTTAAAACATTCTCCAGAAGTAAAACAATGAGCTCCAACATTCCGTATTAGATTACTCAACAGTTTTCGTATTTTCTTTTATTTATTCAGATATATACTGTGTATTAATGTGCCAGGTATTCCATGGGTGTCAGTGATACAGTGATAATCAAGTCAAAGTTATTCTCCTTAAATTTACACAGCCAGAATACAATGTAGTAATTGCTATATAATTAAAATATATTATGAATTATTTTCACATGTCTTTCTGTAAGTGACAACTGAACTACAATAAAAGACCTTTTATAACTATCCAACTTTTATATGAATTCATTTGACTCTTTTTTTTAGTCGAATTTCACAAAACATTTATTTATTTATTTAAATTTTTTCAATTTATTTATTTTCAGAAAAACAGTACTCATTATTTTTTCACCACACCCAGTGCTCCATGCAATCCGTGCCCTCTAAAATACCCACCACCTGGTACCCCAACCTCCCACACCCCCGCCACTTCAAACCCCTCAGATTGTTTTTCAGAGTCCATAGTCTCTCATTTGACTCTTTTAAAACATTTTTCAGAAATTCTTCATGGTGAAAAAGAATTACCTTACACAAAGTGGTTATAGATCTACAGGCATAATGCCACTTAGTATACTAGAGTCTACAAGTAAAATTAATCTGTTCTGCATCTTTTTCTTTGCTACTGTAATATGATTTGCATGTATCGAGAATGGGAAACATACCCAACAGAATAAAAATATATAGTACTACATGAAGAATATCACTTCATAAAAAAATCAGAAATAATATGACTTGAGGAATGAAGTATTCATTTTGGTCCAAGCAGTTATCTAATATGATGAATTTGGCTGCTGTCAGTATAATAAGAGTAAACTTAGTACATAATGTGCTGTTAAATTTGGTGCAGGGAAACCATTTCAGAATTCTTTGCAACACTGTGGCTAATCTAAAGAAATCAGCTCTGACTTTGGCAGATCCAAAGGTAGGTCAGTCTCCTCCAGCCACCTGAAGCACAGAGAATGGAGAGAGCCAGAGGAGGAAGGGAATGAGATCCAGTGATCAGCTGCCTGTGTCTACAACAGCTGCTGCCTGGTGAAACAGAAGAGGTCAGGGAAGGAGTAGGCTGAAACTCAAGAAGGCTCTTATGCTGATTATAGAGTTTCAGCTCCAATTGTATCTCTTTAAATAGCAGCTTCCCCATAAACTTCATGGTAGAAGGTTTAGAAAGCCGAAGACACTAACCTTATTCTTTCCTCTAGCTCTCAAACAATAGATTCTGTCCAGGCATGAGTACTAGAGCTCAGGAAATTTTAAAATTCCCTTCTTTGTTTTACAATTAACAGCAACCTTCAAATTTATTCATACTTTCCCCCTACCTCCAAGGAATGGCTTTCAAATAATGTTATAATTACACTTTCTCAAAAGAATGATATTGTCAAGCAAAGTACAGAGATTGTTAAATAATACTAGATGAAGGTATTTAAAAACTGGTGTTCATATTTTCCCCCATATATGCCATTATCAATTAAACACAATTTATTGCACTGTCCAGTATTTTATGTAAATGATAGTAAATTAAAATACCAGTGACATGACAAGGAACTAAGTTACCAGTTTTAGCACAACTGAGACAAAGATAAAATTCACTCAGCCTGCTTAACACAGTGAATTTCTACCCTCTCAATTTTATACCC
This sequence comes from Mustela nivalis, assembly GCF_964662115.1. Classification (NCBI taxonomy): domain Eukaryota; kingdom Metazoa; phylum Chordata; class Mammalia; order Carnivora; family Mustelidae; genus Mustela; species Mustela nivalis. The sequence continues at coordinate 35,438,317 of NC_139031.1, read as the reverse complement.
ACTTGATATATAATTGAAAAGCTAAAATTAAACTGTTTACTTGATTTTATAATTATTAAAAAACAGGTATAACATATAGGAAATATATTGTCAATTCTGTTTAAAGGATAAGGTATAATTAAGAATTTTATTTTTTAATAGAATGGGAACAAAAGACCTTTTATAACTATCCAGCTTTTATATGAATTCATTTGACTCTTTTTAAACATTTTTCAGGAATTCTTCATGATGAAAAAGAATTACATGCACACAAAGTTGCTATAGGTCTACAGGCATAATGCCATTTAGTGCATTAGAGTCTAAGTAAAATTAATCTGTTCTACATCTTTGTCTTTGCTACTGTAATATGATTTGCATGTATCAAAACTTTTTTTTGAGTAATACTCCTGCATGGATAAATTATAAAATAAGGCATAATGATTCTCAAAAGCACAAGATCTTTTTTTCCTACACTCCTAAGAGAACTTCATTTAAATTAAAATGCAAACTAGTCCATTAGATTTGACTATTGAATATTATTAATATTTAAAAGCAAAACATGGAGAATAATGGCTTGCTCTAGGAACACCTTATACTTGTAAACTACTGCATTTACTATTAAAGCAACCAAGAGTAACAAATACAGAAATATACAGTTGAAGAATTAAATGTAAACAAAGCCATCTAGTACTTTTACATATATATCTTAGTATTATGCTATGTTTTTAAAAAATCTTTTATTTCTTTTCCTATTTTCCATGTTACATAGCACAAACAGCTAGAAATACAGTAGCATTCAGCAAATACTTTTTTGAATGACTGAAAATTTACCTGCTAGGTGTTCTGATTGCTGAGGCCACATGATGCCTCACTCTACTGGTCACTAGTATTTCTGTCTTTTAATTATAGATTTTCAGACTGAATGTCTGTTTTCAATTCCATTAGTCTCTACCTTTTCTGTTTGTTTGCTCTTCTAAGCCATGAAAAAAATCACCCAGTTCTTACTGCTTGGGAGAAGTGAAGCTATTAGCTAAGTTATGATGTTTATTTACTTATCTCTTTGTTCTCTAAATCTATTCCTCCTTACTGTATATTTCTTTTTTTTTTAATTTAAATTCAACTAGCCAACTTATAGTACGTCATGATTTTCAGATTTGTTCAGTACGTTATCAGCTTCATATTAACACCCAGTGTTCACCAGATCACATGCCCTCTTTATTGCATATTTCTAACTAAGCTATGGCTATATTATTGGTTCCTTGTTTTATAGGTAGGATTGCCATATAGTTTATAGTCCAAACTTGGACACTTCTGAAAATAAAAGTAAACACTATCACAAGCATAAAGCAGCACTGTATAAGACAAACCAGGGCATATGGTCACTCTATTTATAGGTACCATAGCAAAATAAAAATTATAGTACAAACTGATGGTTAAGCATTCCACCAGGTTAAATTTGTCCAGACTTTCCTTTTTAGTAACTGAGCATGATTCTTCATTTTCTTAGTTAGACATATCCAACTATGTTCAATATAGTATAGCATGAAATGTATCCGGATTTATCTAAAATCTCTGAAAATTGGTATTATAGGTATGGCATCACTAGTAAAAATCTGTATAGGACTACCCTTAATCATGATAGTTACCATGCAATATCTTGACACTTTTGTATCAAAATCTTGTGATAAGGAATTAGTTACATTTATCAAAATGCAAGTAATTTAAGAAAAAAAAGGTCAAAACATAGGTAGCATCACTCTCCAATACCCCATATAAAATTAGTGAATGTTTTCTGAGGCTGAATACCAAGAAATCAAGTTATCCCACTTAACTATGCAGGATAGCATGAACTAATGGAAAATCCATTCTGAGTATAATCAGTAATTTTAAGAAATTAAAGAAAAAAATGATGGACCAGAAAGACCTATCTGAAAATGAAGGGAAATAAGAGCAAAGCTTTAAGGTAAAGTATTTCTTTTGGAGAAGTACTAGATTGTTTTATTAAGAAAGTGATCCTCCTAAGGATACAGAGGTGATGACTTTAGTTGTAGCACTAAAAACATGATTTATTCTTCAACCCACCCAACTCTATATGTATGTGTGTGTACACACACACACACACACACACCCCTTCTCTTCCTTGGTTTTAGCCAAATGCTACTCTCTTTACCATTCCCTAATTTTGTTAATGCTGTTTTACCTGCATTACAAATAAATTCAGTTAAATTCTTATTTCAGGGATTCAAGATAATAAAAAACTTTACAGATTTAAAAATATAACCTAAGTGTGTTATAGTTACTTGGGTAGAACTGATCTGAATTTCCCTAAGGACATTATCCTATCTTAATCTTTCTACCCACTTTCATACTTTAGAGTATCATTAGAAACTTCCAATGAATGATCCTCTTAATCTGTAGCCTACTGATGATTATCCTTGTGCACTCTTATATTCACTGTAGCTTCCTTTTCGTTCCTGTTATATGTGAGCATTCCCTTAAGTTCCTTAACTAATGTTTATCCCTCTCCTCTTTTTACTCTATTGTCTTTCTCCAGACTGATTCTGGTAATATGCTGTATATCCAAATAGTATCATGTCATTCCATCAGTCAAAAAAAGTCTTCAAATGCAGATGAGACTTCTCTATTTTCTGATTTTTTGAATTCCTTTCTTACCTTCAGACTCATATTTTCAATAATATGCAAGATCATAATCAACATATGCTTGTTGAATTCATTAATTTAATGAGTACTCATTGGGGGCCTAGTATGCCCTGACACTATGCTAGGAGCTGAGTTACCCACAAAGCAATATGGATGTTATCTTCACAGAAAGACAAACCATGAACAAAATCAGGGAAATACAATGTGTTAGAGCAGAGATTTTCAAACTTTAGTCTCAGAATCCCTTTGGACTCTTAAAAATCACAGCAAATCAGAAGAACTGTTGTTTATATGGGTTATATTTATTGATATTAACTGTATTGGGAATTATAGCTAAGGGATGCCCAGCTGGCTCATTCTGTTGAGCTCCCAACTCTTAATTTCAGCTAAGGTCATGATCTCATGGGTCGTGAGACTGAGCTCTATAAGGGGCTCCAAGTTCAGTGGGGAGTCTGCTTGAAAATTCTCTCCCTCTGCCCACTCACAAGCATGTGTGTATGCTTTTTCTCTCAAATAAATAAATCCATAACAAAAAAGAAATTATAGTTGAGAATTTTTAAATTTACTCATAAAAATAGCAACAATAAAATCATATATACATTTAAACAAAAACCTTATTTTCCAAAATAAAAAAAAATGTGATGAGAAGAGTCATTTTCCCTTTTCCCACCCTTTTTTGCAAATTTCTGAAGTTTGGCTAAATAGAAATAGTTGGGTAATCATCACGACATCATGGCTTTACTTTAGTATGCAGCAGAAACACTTTGTTTACTTCACATCATACAGCATGTTAAGAAGACAACTGCTTACGAGTTCAGTTTAATAATATTTGTATCTTTCACTGCTTCATCCCAATGACATTCTTTTTTTTTTTTTTTTAGATTTTTTTATTTATTTGTCAGAGAGAGAGAGAGCGCGAACACAGGCAGACAGAACGGCAGGCAGAGGCAGAGGGAGAAGCAGACTCCCTGCCGAGCAAGGAGCCCGAGGTGGGACTCGATCCCAGGACGCTGGGATCATGACCTGAGCCGAAGGCAGCTGCCCAACCAACTGAGCCACGTGAAACGGCTTTTTCTGAAAATGTTGAGTGCATGGTAAAGAATACAATGACTATTAACATACTTTGGTGTCACTGCTTTAATGTGCTAAGATGCTCCAATTTTATCCACCAATGCTTTTGAACTATCAGTACAAAGACAACACAGTAAAAAAGATCAATATCTTAACATGGAAATATTTTTTTTTTAAAGATTTATTTATTTGACAGAGAGAAATCACAAGTAGACAGGCAGCCAGAGAGAGAGAGAGAGGGAAGCAAGCTCCCTGCTGAGCAGAGAGCTCGACGCGGGACCCGATCCCAGGACCCTGAGATCATGACCTGAGCCGAAGGCAGCGGCTTAATCCACTGAGCCACCCAGGCGCCCCACCATGGAAATATTTTTAATTCATGGCTATTCCCCCAGGGCCTCAGAGACTCCTAGAGATCCACAGACCACACTTTGAGATCTGCTGTGTTACAGGAGTATATGGCCTTGTTAATGATACCAAGTAATTCTAGGAGTAAAGGAAGTTCTTCTGAGAAAGGTGAATGTTTAAGATAGTGTGTAAGGATAAACTGCAAATTTAGAGGTGGCAAATTGTGTGAGAATGTTCTAAGATGGAAGGAAAATACCAGGCAGGAACTGGAACTCTACACGAATAAAAGAGAGATCAATATTATTGAGTTGTATAGTTAAAAAGAAAAAGTACTGAGAAATGAGGGAGACAAAAGTCAATCATGGAGGGATTTTTTTATGTTAGATTATTTTTGTTAGAAGTTTAGATTTTGTTTCAAGGGAAATCACTGAAAATTTTAAGTGAGAGAGTTGATATTATCAGGTTTGTGTTTCAGAAAAAGTTCTCAAATTGTACTGTAGAGAATGGATTGTAGAAAAACTAGAAGTAGGAGACTACTGCAAGAGCCCTTGTAAGACATGAGAGTGGAGACAGGAGATAGACTGAAGCATATTGAGAACTTAGAACTGATAGTAAGACTTGGTGACTATCTAGATATGGGAAGTTAGATAAGGGAGGAGTTAATAAGTCTTAAAGTTTCTGGCTTGGGCAACCAGATAACATTTAATGAAACAGGGAAAAGTGGAAGAGGAATAGATTTGGGCGGTTCATAGAGCAGGAAAGGGGAGTAAATTAGCTCAGTCGTGGTATCTCACAGGCACAAACAGATGTCTAATAAGCAACTAGATATGTGAAATTCAGGTAAGAGATCTGAACTGGAGATACAGATTTGGAATCACTGGCATAAATGTGTTAACCAAAGCTATGGGAGTAAATTAATCTGTCATGGGAAGATAAGCTAACGGAGAAAAGGAGAGAGCCCCAGGACCAGCATTTAAGAGACAGGAAGAGAAAGGGAATGAATTGCTATTAGGAAGGCACAAGTAAATGGAGTGATAAAAGGACACATTCTTACAGCACATGAATTAAGATGAAGATATTTTTTAAAGACAACATTGCAGTGATAGGAGAAGTATATGGAAGAAGTTGATTAATAATCACCAAATTACCATTAAGACTCATAAGATAGTACATAATGATAGCACATGCCTCTGACACTCCCACAAAATGAGTAACATTCATTGATACTTGTTTCAGGAAGGGTTTTAGGTAATACATTTAGAAAATTGTAATTTGCTAGTTAAAGCAAAAAATGAAAACTCCATTTCCTAAATTATCTTTCTATAATCTCCCATATAAGTCTCATTAGCTTTATATATTTTTTAGATCAAATTAGATTCAATTCCAGTTATAAAATAATAAACAGCCGGGTTTATAAACAATGCTAAATATTTAATAGTTGAGAACACAGTGCACAGAACTACATTAAGAATCTTATAAACTTATAATATTATAAAATCTTATAAACTTATTAATAGAAACAATTTTTTGAATGCTGTATGTTTTGTTTTGTTTTTTGAAGATTTTATTTATTTATTTGAGAGCATGAGCAGGAGAACACAAGCAGGGGGAGCAGCAGGGGAGAGGAGGAAGCAGGCTCCCAGCTGAGCAGGGAGCCCCATGCAAGTTCTATCCCAGGACCCTGGGATCATGACCTAAGCCAAAGGCAGAGGCTTAACTAGAGCCATTAAAGTGCCCAGTGAATGCTTTATGGAAGGACATTTACTCAAAGATCTCTCCAGGTAGAATCTCTTTTGGTAGAAAACATATTGTAGTCATCATTTTCCTTTATGTACAGTAAAATTACAGAATTCTAGATCATGGTATTGTGATGATTCACCAATTGAGCTGTTATCCAAATTATGTTTTGAACGTATATAATCCCCACTACTTTCATTCTCAGTACTTTGGGTGATTTACCTGGAAACTCAGAGCTTTGGGGTTTTTACACATTTGTTCTTCCCGTATTTTTTTTAGTAGCTATAAGCCCATACAGTAATATTTTACTTTTATAAGGAAAAGGAGACAGGAATGTTAGATATTTCCCTGAGGTTATTCTCTGAGCCTGTGTTAAAATTATGAAAGGAACTATCTTTTTAACTTTTCAGAAAGGAGCAACTAATAAGCAGGATTATTTGCAGTCAGCTTATTCATAATTTTCAATATATCTATTTTAAACCAAGAAAATTTATGGAGGAAAACTTTATAACATAAAATTGATAATATACATGGTTTCTGTAGAAATAGCTTTAAAACATTATAATATACATGGCTTTAAATGGGACCTAATATTTTGATACTATTACTAAAACTCCAGATCTGGAATGTGTAATTGTAATTTACTCTATTAACATTTCAGTAAAATAAATGAAGAATTTTAGTTTCAGGTTCAAATTTGCATTTATATATATACTTTGATTAATATGTAATACATTTCAAAATAAAGACAAAACACTATTGAAAGTCACAACTGAAACACTTAAAATTTTTAATTTATTGAATTATGTTCAAAAGACATTTAACTTTACCAATTCTTCCTTTATCACTGTAACACCTTTTACTTACTAGAATAACCTTCAATATTAAAAAGCCTAATAAAATAAAATAAATGAATGCTAAAATTGAATAGAAACTAAATTAAAACTTAAGGAAAAAAGAGAATATTAAAATGGTATTCAAGATCACTGTTTGTTACAAACTGAACTCCCCAGACTGGCAGTAATATGTGTAATTAGGTCTTCTTTAGTATTATATTCCTTCCATCACACACTGTACATGACCAATTTATCTTACATTCTAAGGCAGAATGGAGATAAGGCCTATGGTAAGATTCTTGGTTCAGCAGGGACCATCTAATTAAAAGTCTTTTATTATTTTTAGAAAGTATAATAACAGCATGCATGCCAAGTTTCAATGCCATGTCAAGTACTAGCACTACATAGAATGAAATTTATCTTCCTGATTTAATATGATTTTCCTTTCTTTTATTTTATAAATTTCCGTTTCCTTCTTTTACTTGTATCTGTTAGAAGTGCCTATTAACACAGGCTGCCATTTTATACCATCACATTAATAAAGAGCAAAATAAATAAATAAATAGAAATACTCAGTGCTCATGAGTTTGGGCAAAGTGGGCACTTATGCTGCTAGAAGTAATGGTAGTATCTTTTTTTCTGGAAATTCATTCAGTAATATGTATGAGTACTCTGAGTCACTCAAACTCTTTAACCTAGAAATCCACTTCTGGAAATCCATCCCAAGAACACAAAAATATAAGCAAAAAGAGATACTTAATTGTGAGATGAAAGAACTGTGAGAAAGAAAAGAACCTAAATGTCCAAACTTTAAAAGAATAATGTACACAAAGCAAGATCCTTTCCCCCCTATTATCCTTCAAAAAGAGGGCATTATATTTGAGTCCTTACAAAGTCTACACTATTGAGGCCTCTCAATTTCTTTACTTTGATCAATAAAGTGCTACCTGAGAAAAACTATCATTAGCCCAAAATGACATCACACAATGTAGCTTGGCTGCTCACTTATTGAAAGGCCACTTGATGAACTTGACAAAAGGGGGTTTTAGTACAGATTTTGTACAGATTTAGTAATTATATGAAAAGTATAATTTTACAGTTTTAATTGGAAGATGTTTTCTTACAAAGATCGTATTAAAAAGAAACATGATGAGACAATTAGATGAATTCTCCAGTCTCTTTCTCACCTTAGACATGTTTCCATCACAAGCAACTAAAGCATAACGTAAACCCCCAATACAGTCATTATCTCATCATGTTTATATAGTCAGTCAGGAACACTTCAATGTTACTTCAGAACAGGTAATGGGAAGACTGCTTTGGCACCCTAAACTACATTCTGCTGGTCCCACAGCACCAATTAGGAAGTGTTCTTTCTAATTCCATCTTCTGGAACAGACTGCAGAACTGTTATCAGTTTTTCCCTTAAATGTTTGGTATATATATATATATATATTTAAAGATTTATTTACTTATTTATTAGAGAGAGAGAGAGAGATATCACAAGTAGGCAGAGAGGCAGACAGAGAGAGAGAGGAAGGGAAGCAGACTCCCTGCTAAGCAGAAAGCCCGATATGGGACTCGATCCCAGGACCCTGAGATCATGACCTGAGCCGAAAGCAGAGGCTTAACCCACTAAGCCACCCAGGCGCCCAAATGTTTGGTATATCAGTGAAACCAAATGGGCCTTGTGCTTTGTGTTTTGGAAGGCTATTCATTATTGACTCTATTTCCTTAATATGTATAGACTGATCTGATTTTCTGTTTCCCCTTGTATGAGTTTTGTCTTTCAGGGAATTGGTCCATTTCATCTAAGTTATCAAATCTGTGGGCATAATATTCCTACAGTATCCTTTTACTGTCCATGAGATCAGTAGTGATGGCAGCGCTTTCATTTCTGCTATTAGTAATTTGTATTTCTCTTTCTTGTTTTTCTTGGTTAGAGCAGATGAAGTTTATCAGTTTTATTAATGTCCTAAGAAACCAGCTTTCAGTTTCACTTACGTTCTCTACTCTTTTCCTGTTTTCAGTTTCATTGACTTCTGTAGTAACTTCCATTATTTCTTTTCCTCTGCTTACTCTGGACCTATTTTGCTCTTGTTTTCCTACTTTCCTAAGGTAGGGGCTTATAGTACTGATTTTAATCTTTCTTCTTTTTTAGTAGATGCACTCCATACTACAAATTTCCCTCCAAGCACTGTTTTCATTACACTCCATAAATTGGTAAGAAACATTTTCATTTTCATTTAGTGCAAAATATTTTGAAATTTCTTAAGATGACTTCTTTGACCTGTGTGCTAATTAGAAATGTGTTGCTGAGCAATGTTTTGGGTTTTTCTAGGTCTCTTTCTGCTAATGATTTCTAGTTTTATTCTATGTTCTGACAAAAATACTTCAATCTACCTTTTAAAATTTATTAAGTGTTTTATGGCCCAGAATATGGTCATTTGAATGTTTTCAAAAAACATAAGTATTTTTAAAAGGTAGCAAAAGCAGGTTGGGACACAGATATCTTAATAGTAGGAAGAATGGGTAGTTACAATCTGAGCTAGAATTTCTAATCACATTCTATCCAAATCCAAAAATTATCACATCTCAATTTTGAGATATAGATGACTTAAAAAGGGATTCTAACAGTAACAGACATCTGGTATTAATTTGCTTTTCATAAAATATAAGTACAAAAAATTATGTATTTTTGCCATCTAAGTTCTTATTACCTGCACCCAGAAATCAGAATGACTTGAATACACACTTTAAGAGAAGACTGGGAAAAAGAAAACCCTTGCTATCTAAACTTGTTATCCGAAGTTAGAAGCCAAGTAGATTTGGATGGTAAAGAATATGTATTTTCCCATATAATAACTATAACTCAACATGTGACTCTTGATTATTTCATCTACCTAAGAGAGGAGAGGAGACTGCAATTCTCTTTGGGCAAATTGAATATTACTGTGTACTCAGAACCACCTTACTTAGACACATATACCGACACGTTTTTGTGATGAAATATAATGCAGAAGGAGAGAAGCAACATGGCAGAGGAGTAGCAGACTGAAACGACATCAGATCCCAGGAGTTAAGCTAGATAGGTATCAACCATTCCGAACATGTACAAACACAAGAGAGACAGAAGAGAAGTGAAGCAGCAGTTCTAGGAACAGAAAATCAACCACTTTCTGAAAGGTAGGACATGTGAAGTTAATCTGAAGTGATGGGAAGATAGATCATGGCAGGAGGGGCTGGCTCCCTGGCAAGCGGTGGGGCAGTGGAACACCAAATGAGAAATTTTAGAAGTCTGCTCCACTGAGGGATATCGCTCCAAAGGCTAAGCAGGGGTGGAGTCCTCATGGGGACAGTGTGGTTTCAGGTACCGTGGGTCACAGAAAGATTGGGGGTGTCTGAGTGTGGCAGAGCTTGCCAGGTATCTGAGCAGGGAAGGTGACTACAGAGACAGAGTCAAAGAGTGAGCTTTCAGGTCGGGGTTACCTTAAACCATGATCCAAGGCATTGTCGGACCACTGCTCTTCTAGCAGGGAACCCAAAAGTGGCAAACCTGGGGAAACTCACCTTCCTGCTCCCGTGGGAATCTGCTGGGCTTAGAGACTCCAAATGGGGCCGTGCGCCAGATATAGAAACACTTGGTCATGGGCCACGTAAGCTCAGAGTGCAGCCAGAGACCAGAGAGACAGGAGTGAATGCTTATCTCTGAGGGCGCTCTGAGGACTGGGGCACTTAGCTCTAGACTCCTTGGGACCACAGATTGGGAGGCCACCATCTTCATTCCCATCCTTCAAAGCTCCATGGAAAGCATTCAGGGAACAAAAGCTTGGAGAGTGAACCTGAGCAGATTACTTAGCCCAGTCCATGGCAAGAGCAGTGCAATTCCGCCTCTGGCAAAGACATTTGAGAATCACTGCAACAGGCCCCTCTTCCAGTAGATCAGCAAGAACATCCAGTCAAGACCAAGATCACTGATCAAGGAGAACAGAGGAACTCCAGAGCTATGGGAAAGCAATGCATAGAATTCATGGCTCTTCCCCCATGATCCATTAGTCTCACAAAGTTAAATTTTTTAAATTTTATTTTGTTTTCTCATTCTGGTTTTTTTTTTTTTTTTAACTCTTCCTCTTTCCTCTTTTAGTGTTTTTTAAACAGTTTATCTAAACAATACCTTTCTAAAAAGAAATCTTTTTAAACTTTCATTGTTACAGTCATATTTTATCACTTTGTTGTATTTAACCTGATTTTTTGTATACATATAGGTGTTTTTTTCCCCTAAAAAATTTTGGGATACAATTTCTTCTAAGACATCAAAATATACCATAATATAGCACATGGCTTTGTTCTAGTCTCCAGCCAGAGCATATTCCCTCCTTTTAAATTTTCTGTTTCCAACCAACTTATCAATTGCTTTCTTAGAATTTTTTTTTTAATTTTCATTTTTGCAGTCATATTCATCCTTTTATTGTGTGTGTGTGTGTGTGTATGTATATATATATATATATATATATATATATATATAAATTTTTCTCTCCTTGAAATTTTGCCAGGCAATTTCTTCAAAGATACCAAAATACACCCAAAATCAAGTGGGTAGCTTTGTTCTATTCACCAATCTAATATATATATATATGGATAGATAGATATATTAGATATACATATTAGCTATATTAGATATATATATATAATAGATATATAGATAGATACATTATATATATATATATATATATTAGATGTATATATTATAGATATATTAGATTGGAAATATATATATATATATATATATATATATATATATATATGTGTATATATATATATATATATTCCCCCCCAATTTTATCCCCCCCCTTCTTCTCCCCTGGGGTTTGGATCTCTTCTGATTTGGTTAGCGTACATTTTTCTGGGGTCTTTTCCACCCTTTTAGTATTTTATTCTCTCATTCATATATTCTTATCTGGATAAAATGACAAGGCAGAAAAACTCACCACAAAAAAAAGAAGAAGAGGCAGTACCGATGGCTAGGGACCTAATCTATATAGACACTGAGAATATGTCAGAACTAGAGCTCAGAATGACAATTCTCAAGGTGCTAGCTGGGCTCGAAAAAAGCATGGAGAAATAAAAGAAGTAAAATTTAACCAAACAAATAAAAAAGCTATTAATGAGTTGCAATGAAAAATAGAGGCTCTTACTGATAGGATAAAGAAGGCAGAAGAGAGAATTAGTGATATAAAGGCCAAATAATGGAGAATAAAGAAGCTGAGCAAAAGAGAGACAAACAACTACTGGACTACGAGGAGAAAATTCAAGAGATAAGTGATACCAGTAGATGAAATAGTATCAAAATAATTTGGATTCCAGAAGAAGAAGAAAGGGGGGGAGGCAGAAGATATACCAGAGTGAATTATAGTGGAGAATTTACCTAATATAGCAAAGGGAACAAGTGTAAAAGTCTTACTGACAAAGAGAAAATCCTGAGAGCACCTCAGGACAAGAAGTCTCTAACATATAGTGATAGAAATATTAGATTGGTAGCAGACCTATCCACAGAGGCCTGGGAGCCCAGAAGGAACTGGCATGACATATTCAGAGCACTAAATGAGAAATATATGCAGCCAAGAATACTATACCCAAGCTAGGCTATCACTGAAAATAGAAGGAGAGATAAAAAGCTTCCAGGACAAACAAAAATCAAAAATTAAAAGAATTAGCAAACATCAACCAGCCCTACAGGAAATATCAAAAGGGATCCTCTAAGTAAAGAGAGAGCCTAAAAGTAGTACACCAGAAAGGAACAGAGACAATATACAGTAATAGTTACCTTACAGGCAATACAATGGCACTAAATTCATATCTCTCAATAGTTACTCTGAATGTAAATGGGCTAAATGCCCCAATCAAAAGACACAGGGTATCAGAATGGATAAAAAACCAAAACCCATCAATATGCTGTTTATAAGAAACTCATTTTGGACCTAAAGACACCTCCAGATTTAAAGTGACAGGATGGAAAACAATTTACCATGCTAAAGGTCATAAAAAGAAAGCTGGGGTGGCAATCCTTATATTAGATAAATTAGATATTAAGCCAAAGACTATAATAAGAGATAAGGAAGGGCACTATATCATACTCAAAAGGTCTGTTCAACAAGAAGATCTAACAATTTTAAATATCTATGCCCGCTACATGGAAGCAGCCACTCACATAAACCAATTAATAACAAAATCAAAGGAACACATTGATAATAATACTATAATATTAGGGGAATTTAACAATCCCCTCACTGAAATGGACAGATCATCCAAGCAAAGGATAAACAAAGAAATAGAGGCCTTAAATGACACACTGGACCAGATGGACACCACAGATATATTCAGAACATTCCATCCCAAAGCAACAGAATACAAATTCTTCTCTAGTACACACAGAACATTCTCCAGAACAGATCACATCCTGGGTCATAAATGAGGTCTCAACCAGTACCAAAAGATTGGGATCATTCCCTGCATATTTTCAAACCACAGCGCTCTGAAGCTAGAAGTCAGCCACAAGAGGAAAGTTGGAAAGAACTCAAATACCTGGAGGATAAAGAGGATCCTACTAAAGAATTAATGGGTCAACCAGGAAATTAAAGAAGAATTGAAAAAAATCATGGAAACAAATGATAATGAGAAGAGAACTATTCAAACTCTGTGGGACACAGCAAAGGCAGTCCTGAGAAGAAAGTATACAGTGATACTAGCCTTTCTCAAGAAACAAGAAAGGAGGAATGAAAGAATTTTAAAAATTCATGGAAACAAATGATAATGAAAACACAACTGTCCAAAATCTTTGGGACACAGCAAAGGCAGTCCTGAGAGTAAAGTGTATAGCAATACAAGCCTTTCTCAAGAAACAAGAAAGTTCTCAAGGACACAACCTAACCCTACACCTAAAGGAGCTGAAGAAAGAACAGCAAAGAAAGCCTAAACCCAGCAGCAGAAGAGAAATCATAAAGATCAGAGAACAAATCAATGAAATAGAAACCAAAAGAACAGTAGAACAAATCAACGAAACTAGGAGTTGATTCCTTGAAAGAATTAATGAGATTGATAAACCCCTGGCCAGACTTATCAAAAAGAAAAGAGAAAGGGGCCTAATTAATAAAATGAATGAAGGTGGAGAGATCACAACCAACACAAAAGAAATAAGAACAATTATAAGAGGATATGATGAGCAACTATACGCCAGCAAATTTGACATTCTGGAAGAAATGGATGCATTCCTAGAGACATATAAACTACCAAAACTGAACCAGGAAGAAACAGAAAACCTGAACAGACCAATAATCAGTAAGGAGATTGAAGCAGTCATCAAAATCTCACAACAGGGCACCTGGGTGGCTCAGTGGGTTAAGCCTCTGCCTTCGGCTCTGGTCATGATCTCAGGGTCCTGGGATCAAGTACCGCATCAGGCTCTCTGCTCAGCGGGAAGCCTGCTTCCCCCCTCTCTCTCTGCCTGCCTCTCTGACTACTTGTGATCTCTCTGTGTCAAATAAATAAATAAAATATATTTTTTAAAAAATCAACAACCAACAAACAAGAGCCCAGGGTTAGATGGCTTCCCGGGGGTATTCTTCCAAACATTTCAAGAAGAATTAATACCTATTCTGACACTGTTCCAAAAAATAGAAATGGAAGGAAAACTTCCAAACTCATTTTATGAGGCCAGCATTACCTTGATCCCAAAACCAGACAAAGACCCTGCCAAAAAGGAGAATTAAAGACCAATAACCTTGCTAAACAGATGCGAAAATTCTCACCAAAATATTAGCCAATAGGATCCAACAGTACATTAAAAGGACTATTCACCACGACCAAGAGGGATTTATTCCTGGGCTGCAAGGTTGGTCCAACATTCGCAAATCAATCAACGTGATACAATACAAAATAAAAGAACAAGAACCACATGATCCTCTAAATAGATGCTGAGAAAGCATTTGACAAAGTACAGCATCCTTTCTTGATCAAAACTCTTCAAAGTGTAGGGATAGAGGGTTCATACCTCTATAGCATCAAAGCCATCTATGAGAAACCCACAGCGAATACCATTCTCAATGGGGAAAAACTGAGAACTTTTCCCCTATGGTCAGGAACACGGCAGGGATAGCCACTGTCATCACTGCTATTCAATGTACTACTAGAAGTCCTATCCTCAGCAATTAGACAACAAAAAGAAATTAAAGGAATCCAAATCGGCAAAGAAGTAGTGAAACTATCACTCTTTGCAGACGATATGGTACTCCACTCCACAACTGCTAGAACTCATACAGGAACTCAGTCAAGTGGCAGGATATAAAATCAATGCACAGAAATCAGTTGCATTTCTATACACCAACCACAAGACAGAACAAAGAGAAATTAAGGAGTCAATCCCATTTACAATGGCACTCAAAACCATAAGATACCTAGGAGTAAACCTAACCAAAGAGGCAAAGAATCTGTACTCAGAAAACTATATCAAGTACTCATGAAAGAAATTGAAGAAGACACAAAGAAATGGAAGAATGTTCCATGCTCATGGATTGGAAGAACAAATATTTTGAAAATGTCTATGCTATCTAAAGCCATCTACACATTTAATGCAATCCCTATCAAAATACCATCAATTTTTTTGAAGAAATGGAACAAATAATCCTAAAATTTATATGGAACCAGAAGAGACCCCGAATAGCCAGAGGAATGTTGAAAAAGAAAGCCAAAGTCGGTGGCATCACAATTCCAGACTTCAAGCTCCATTACAAAGCTGTCATCATCAACACAGTATGGTATTGGCACAGAAACAGACACACAGATCAATGGAACAGAATAGAGAGCCCAGAAATAGACAATAGACCCTCAACTCTATGGTCAACTAATCTTCCACAAAGCAGGAAAGAATGTCCAATGGAAAAAAGACAATCTCTTCCACAAATGGTGTTGGGACAACTGGACAGCCATGTGCAGAAAAATGAAACTGGACCATTTCCATACACCACACACAGAAATAGACTCAAAATGGATGAAGGGCCTCAATGTGAGAAAAGAATCCATCAAAATCCTTGAGGAGAACACAGGCAGCAACTGCTTCGACCTCAACCACAGCAACTTCTTCCTAGAAACATCTCCAAAGGCAAGGGAAACAAGGGCAAAAATGAACTATTGGGACTTCATCGAGATCAAAGGAAACAGTCAACAAAACCAAAGGACAACTGACAGAATGGGAGAAGATATTTGCAAATGACATTATCAGATAAAGGGCTAGTACCCAAAATCTATAAAGAACTTACGAAGCTCAATACCCAAAGAACAAATAATCCAATCCAGAAATGAGCAGAGGACATGAACAGACATTTCTGCAAAGAAGACATCCAGATGGTCAACAGACACATGAAAAAGTGCTCCACATCACTCAGCATCAGGAAAATACAAATCCAAACCACAGTGAGATACCACCTCACACCAGTCAGAATGGCTAAAATGAACAAGTCAGGAAATGACAGATGTTGGCGTGGATACAGAGAAAGGGGAACCCTCTTACACTGTTAGTGGGAATGTAAGCTGGTGCAGCCACTCTGGAAAACAGCATGGAGATTCCTCAGAAAGATGAAAATAGAGCCATCCCATGACCCAGCAATTTCAGTACTGGGTATTTACCCTAAAGATACAAATATAGTGATCCAAAGGGGTACATGCACCCCAATGTTTACAACAGCAATGTCCACAATAGCCAAACTACGGAAAGAACCTAGATGTCCATAAACAGATGAATGGAAAAAGAAGATGTGGTATATATATACAATGGAATACTAAGCAGCCATCAAAAGAAATGAAATCTTGCCATTTGCAATGATGTGGATGGAACTAGAAGGTATGTGCTGAGAGAAATAAGCCAATCAGAGAAAGATAATTATCGTATGATCTCTCTGATATGAGGAATTTGAGAGGCAAAGTGAGGGATTTGGGGGGGCGGCTAGGGAAGGAAAAAATTAAACAAGATGGGATTGGGAGGGAAACAAACCATAAGAGACTCTTACAAAACAGACGAGGGTTGCTGGGGGGGTGGTGGAGAGGGTGGTTGGGTTATGGACATTGGGGAGGGTATGTGATATGGTGAGTGCTGTGAAGTGTGTAATCCTGACGATTCACAGACCTGTACCCCTGGGACAAATAATTCATCATATATTAATAAAAATAATTTAAAAAAATATAATGCAGAATGAGTGTTTTAATAGCATGGGAAGAGCAGTTAACAAAATTCTTTATACTACATGGTCTCTATTGTGTAAAAAAATATGCCCATTAAAAAGACTGGAAAGAAATGTGCCTAAACTTAACTGCGACTGAACAGTAATTTTTCTATAGCCACAGTCTTCTTTACATGCAAATTTTTTACACTGTGATCTTACTTCATTTGTAACAAGAAAAATATTCAATAGTTGTTTTAGTACAATATTATAAGTACACTAATAGAACTATTTATAAAAACGTTTAATATTGGTATCAAAGAGTTATCATTTCTTTTTTGAATTAAGGTCTGGGACGCAAGGTATTTCAAATATAGCCTAATATAATACAGCAACAGTTTATCAGAAAGAGGACATGTTATTCTTTCAACTGCCAGAAAGTAAGAGCAAGCATGTACCACTAGGGGAATTTAAACAGTTCTATATGACTAGAATAAAGGCTGCAAAAATGGCAAAAGCAGGAGGAATAATGTTTACATACACGTGTTGGGTCCAGATGGTATATGAAGGAGTCCAGAGTTTTTAGAATGAAGAAAATCTAAACCTAGCCAGGTTAGATAACTTGTTTCAATGTTTAATTTCAATACTAAGTAACTCTTGACCCACAACAATCATGTCTGGAAACTTTCTTTCAAATACTTAAACCTAATTTTTCTCCTTTAAAATAAACTGGAGGGGCAGCTGGGTGGCACCGTCAATTAAGCAGCAGATTCTTGGTTTCTGCTCGGGTGATGATCTCAGGGTTTCAAGATCAAGCCCCATCTTGGGCTCTGCACTCAACATGGGATCTGCTTCAGATTCTCTTTTCTTGATTCTGGCAGGGTAGAAGTGCAAATCCACTCCTTAAGAAACTACTTGAGTTTTATACACAAACAAAGGCAAACAATTTGAGAATTGTTTATTCATTCAAACAAGCTGATCCTAAGTTAAGAACAGTAGGGTCTATTTGCCTAAAGCCACTCTTATCCCCCCCCCCCCCTTGGTTAGTTGATATAGAAATTCTTCAAGGACAGGGATGGTTATGAAAGTCAACAGCTTCACTGCTGGAAGGGGCTAACTTGATTTGAAGCAAAGGGTCAAAAACCCACACAGGGCATTATCAGTAAAAGTAGAAAACAAACAGAAAGTCAGCAGCTATGCTAGTCTGAGGTTGCAGCTTTAGTTGGGCTGAGCTACGTGCAGACTGGAGAATTAGTAAAAAATTTAACCAGAAAGTCCTGAAAATGAGAAAGGCATATAGGGGCTGCATAAGGTCTCCACATAGCCTTGAATGATCTGGAGACTAAGTGAACATGCACAGGAGCTCCAAGAGGGTCTGGTGAAAAGTATATGGTTAGGGAGTCTGGAAAACTGCCTAAGTTTTTAAAGCACTCCCTAATCAACACACACCCACTCGTAGAGGGCAGAAGCCTATCTGGCTTGAGATATTTGGGTAGAACCTGTGTTATCAATGACCACTATACTATGCAGAGGAAACAAGCCTAAAAAGTAAAAACGACAATACCATACAAGCTGCAAAGAAGGCAGATCCCACAGATTAAGCCCTAGCCCTAGCAAATTACTAAAAAACCACCACCACCATCCTACTTTGGGGAAAAACCCCAAATGAGAGTTTCCACAATGTATTATCAAAAATACATTGGGTGACTTTTAACAAATTATGAGACATACAAACAAAAACAGGAAAGTGTGGTCCATACCCAGGAAAAATAGTAAAATAAAAAAATTACTCTGAGTAAGCTCAAATGTTGAATTTAACAAAGACTTCAAATTAACTATTATAAAAATGTTCCAAGAATTAAAAGAAAACATGTTTAGAGAAGTAAAGAAAAATATGATGACAGTGATACAAGTAAGGTAATCTCAACAGTAAAATACTATAAAAAAGAACCATATAGAAACTCAAGGGTTGATATTTTCTAGATGTACCTGTCTTTGATAGCAGTGTAACTATATTTTTATATTGTCATTTAAAAAATATTCAAGAATGTTCATAACACTCTGAGTTACAGGATGTTCAGTAGGTCACTATGGTTTGTAAGCTCTGTAGTAACCTTTGAAAAAAGGTAAAAAAAGATGCCTTAATCCTTTCCTACTGAACTAATCAAATGTATTCAATTAGTTTTCAAATGAAACTGCTTACAACTGATTAGAGAGTATTGTCAACATGGTGTAAAATCAAAGTAGCCAGAGGTAACACTATGTTCGATATCTGTAAAATTAAATTGTTAAAAAGCTAATACATTTTATTTTCATGGTTAGCTTTCAGTGTCTATCAAGAATGTTTCTAGAATTATTCAAGTGTAGCATTTTCAAGAGATTAATAAAGTATTACTTGATACTACAATTCTGGTACTAAGGTATATAAATAATTTTAATACTACTATTCATTAGATTGTAATACTTATGTGCTTATATATATAAATATAGAACAAAATACTATTCACCCATAAAAAAGAACAAAATCCTGCCATTTTTAATAACATGGACAGATCTTCAGGCCATTATGCTAAGTGAATTAAGTCAGAGAAAGACAATCTAAGACAAATACTTATATATGGAATCTAAGAGAAGCTAAACTCATAGAAACAGATGTAACCGTAGTTACTAGAGGGGGTGATAAGGGGTGGAGTAGAGAAATTGGGTGAAAGATACAAACTTTCAGTTATATGTAAGTTAAAGGGATGAACGGTATACCATGACAACTATAGTTAACACTACATTGTATATTTCAAAGTTGCTAAAAGAATGGATCTTAAAAGTTATCACAAGAAAAAAAATTTTAACTGTGAGGTGATGTATAGTAACCAAACTTGTAATCATTTTACAATATTTACATATATCAAGTCACGTTGTATACCTTAAACTTACACAATATTTTATCTCAATAAAACTGGAAAATATCCAATTACTTACTAAATAAGTAAAATTTGTGCCTACGCATACATATATTACTAGTAGGCAGATTTTCCTATTAACAATAAAACAATGGCAATTGGCTCTATTAATCTTCCATTATTCCTTGTGATTTTTTAATTAGTGGATACTGACTTTAAATTAAACACAGTTTAAAATGGATTTTGTTATTTTGATTCTTTGATTCCCATAAGAGTGATTACATTTAAGAAACTATTCTTTTTCATTTTTCCTGAATATAATCTATTAAAGAACCACTAGTTTTCCAGATATCCCTTAAAATTTATGCTAGTTTTCCACCTAGTAATATTACAAATATGTATTTTTCAGCCTAATCTATTATCAGGGGAGCAAGCAAACAGCCCACTACTTATGGTAAATCATTACACTATTTTACATTATTTATACAGCTATCCAGGATGATGTTAATAACTGGAGTAGAAAAAATATACTTACTCAGTTATAAATTCAGGGTTTGTAAAGCTGAGGTTGGTTAAATGACCTTCAAGTTTAGAAGACTCGTGTGTATTTAAGGCTGGAGTGGTCTTAGTGGCGAGTACAGCTCTTTTTTCATCTTTTTCAAGTGCTTTTCTCTTCCCACCATTTTGGAAATATTCTCTGCATACACTACAAGGCAAAATGAAATTATATTTTAAAACACTAAAGATAAATATAAAACAAAGTACGAAAACATTAGCCTTTATTAATCAAAATGAGAAATTTCAATTATAAATTCTTACTTTGAAAATGTCACATAGAGGGACACCTGGGTGGCTCAGTGGGTTAAAGCCTCTGCCTTTGGCTTAGGTCCTGATCCCAGGGTGCTGGGATCGAGCCCCACATCAGCCCCACATGGGGCTCTCTGCTCACCAGGGAGCCTGCTTCCCTCTCTCTCTCTGCCTACTTATGATTTCTCTCTCTGTTAAATGCATAAATTAAAAAAGAAAGAAAGAAAGAAAATGTCACATAGAGGTTAAGTTTGAGCACCTGTAGCACTTTTAACTACCATACAACAAAGCATAATCTAGATTATATTTAATAAATAAAGAGTATGTTGGAGCGCCTGGGACGCACAGTTGGTTCGCAGGGTTTGATTTGGTTTCAGCTCAGGTGGTTATCTCAGGGTTATAAGATTGAGCATGAGATCTCCATGCTCAGCAGAGTCTGCTTTGGATTCTATCCCTCTGTCTCTCCCATTTGTGTGCTCTCTCTCTCATTTAAAAAAAAAAAAAAAGTATGTTTTCAAGGGTACTGATGTGTCTGTATGTTTTGCTGAACTGTATTCTTAACTAAAACTTGAGTTCCTCCAGAAAAGCTTAGATAGCTCTGCTATTCAGTGAGAGCATACAAAAAAGAATAGTCATTACAGTTAATTCTGAGCTAGCTTTGCTGGTGATAGACAGATACCCTAATAGTTGTTTCTTAGATCCCTGCTGGTTTATGAAAACAAAGTCAGGATGTCAACATATTAAGAATCATTAATCTTCTTATTTGCTGTGAAAGAAGGGAACAAAAATCTAGTTCAGGTAAAAATGGTACTGTCATTACAGGTAAACATTCAGAGAACAAAAGTTTGAATGTAACACCTGGAAAGTATTCTTAACCATCAACAAGAGATCATTCCTGCTTGTCCCAATTCTTTCACTATTAAAATGAAGCGGTTTTGAAGCTGTATCATTTTAAGATCACACAGTTTAGAACACATCAGGTTGCTATCCAGAATCAGAAACTGATGACTGACATAACCTTATAAACAATTTTCTTCATACCTAATACAATTTTAGAGTGAATATAGTAGGGTACCATGCCTGGGTATGTAATAGGACAACAAACATGAATCACAGAATCAAATCAAATATTTATTAGCTATTAAAGAAAGGAATCTTAAGGTAAAACAGACTATCTAGCTCTGGCCCTTGAGTTTACACTGTGATAGGAAATACACATGTGAAAACAACTGATATAATTATCAAAGCTACTTAAAATGTAGGAGAATGGAATCTTGAAAATTTTTCTTTTTAGATCTTTAAAACACATTATTAGTACATAGAGATCATATTTGAACAAAGCTAGACTATTTTTCTCCACAGACACTGCTCGGTGAATTTCTAGAAATATATGGCAAAAGAAGAATTGAAGCATTAACTTAAAACTGGTTTCTGCAAGCAGAACTATGGTCTAATGCCCACCTCTCCTCCTAAAGGATGCTATTCGTTCAACTTTAGTTTTTTTAGTAACTACTATGAAGACTTTTTAGAATAAAAAAAAAGACTTCTTTAATTTTTCCTATGTAGACTTAGTTTTAATTCTTATATGCAGGAGTTAAAACCCATTAATCATAAATCAAATATTTATTAAATATTAAGAACAGAGAGCCCCCATGTGCCAGGCACATCTGTGATATGAAAACAAATTGAAGAAGTCACTGCTGTCCCCAAGGAGTTCAGAGTAATGATGACAATTATACAACAATAAAGAAAACAAAATTGATAAAGACAAAATACAATTGATAAACAACCCAATCAGTAATATACGCTGACATTAAAAATATGAGTAGGAATAAATCAGGCAAGGAAGAATGTTAGTTTAGGGGTAAGTGATTTCCTGGCTGAGGGAATAGCATGAGTAAAAGCACAGAAAATAAAAAGCTTCATGGATCCTGCAGAGACGGACACCCATTCAAGGTACGTGAAAGGTAAAGTGCCCAGTAGAAAACGGATGGATGGACTCACAAGTAAAAATGCCCTGAGGCCAACATAAATATAGCAGGGAAAGGTAACTAGTTGATACTGGAGTAATAAGCAAGCCTCAAATATGGCAAGATTCAAAGGCTAATTTAAAGATGTAGACTTCAGGCATCTAATTTAATGACAGAAAGCAGTTTACAGATTTCCTGAGGTGGGGCTAAAACTGCAAAAGTGCTGAATGGAGCTTTTTAATGTGATGGAAATACAGTGGTGGTGATGGTTACAGAAGTGTAAAAATTGTCCATATCCACTGAATTGTATGCTAAAATTGGTGCCATTTTGTTGTATATAATTAAACCTCAGTAAAATTGATAAAAAAATGTAGCTTTTACAACCTTAGAATGAATACTAAAAACAATGCCTCTCCAATATGTAACATTTCACTAAGGCATGAAACACAAGAGTAAAGAGCTTGCTTACCTTTTTATTGGGTAGCACCATATACAACTACTGATATTCAAGAATTCCTGAATTATAAAAATAGCAATTTTACATGGTTTAACATCATAGTTATCTAGAAACTTCGTAGCAAAATACTTACAGAGCTAGAATTCCAGATTCTCATAAAATATCAGCCATCTAAATTCCAATCTCCCTATATACTTTCCAAAGAATATATAGATATTTCAGTGTAGCAATAAAAGCATATACAGTTCATGCCTATGGCATAACTAGGAACCAGAATAGCACTTCATTTTAGATGTAAATGTTTAAATGTAAATGGAAAATAAAAACCAGAGGCCAACTGAACTGGCTTTGGAGTCCCCCAAAGTACAGTCAGATGATGACTCTATAAAAAGAGGGTAAGATATCAAGGGGTCTTAAAAGTGGCAAAAAACAGATTAACACCAGTAAGATATACCATCCAAGAGAGGGGTCCAACTCTGAGTGGGAAATTTTAAGAAAAGATTTGGGACATTGTGAACTAGAGCATTAGCCACTGGAAGGTCAAGAGGACATCATACACAGACATACACAAAAAGTGTATGTCACCAAAAACAAGAGCCTTGAAAAAATTGCTTCCAGGAAAGAAAAGAGGCACCTTGAAAAAAGGAAGTATCTCTGGAGACTTGGTGATAAAGGAAAAAAATGAAGCAATTAAGGATAATGAGATGTTATAATCTACACATAGTAAGAAAATCGTAGGTCAGACCAAAAGAGGACAATATTTATTAAGGGAACCATACTCTTGTATTTGTGGCAAACAAGCAAGGTTCTTTGGATTTAAAGAAAGTAATCCACACAAACTCCTATCTACCTACCTGCCCAATGAACCTAGAAACCAGAAAAGGTTCTATTAGAGGGAAAGAGAAAAATAATCAAAACTTTTCAGTGAATGAAAATTCTCAAAAACACAGAGCCAAAAACAGCCATAAAAGAGAAAATTACACATAATTTAGTAAGCAACTGCAGATATGAAAGAATATTTCAAATCTGAAATAAAACTGAGAGCAAAAAGGAATAAATAATGGAGAGATATTCCATAAATATGAATAGGAAGATACAATACAGTCACAACAGCAGTCCTTCCCAAATTGATCTACAAATTTAATACAATCCCAATGAAAATCACAGCAAATTATTTTGTGGATACCAACAAACCAATTTTAAAGTTTATATGGAGAGGTAAAAGACCCAGAATAGCCAATACAATATTGAAGGACTGACCACTATCTGACTTCCTATAACTTACTATAAAGTTACAGTGATCAGAAGAGTGTGGTGTTGGTGAAAGAATGGGCAACTAGATCCATGGAACAAAAGAGCAAAGCAATGCAATGGGGGTAAAGACAGTCTTTTCACCAAATGTTGCTGGAATGACAACTAAATACCAAAAAATGAACCTAAACTTAGACATTACACCCTTCACAACAATTTACTCAAAATGGATCACAGTAAAATACAAACCTATCTTAAAGGGTTTTATAAATTTTCTAGGAGAAAATCTGGGTGACCCTGGGCTTGGCAATGACTTTTCTGATATAACACCAAAGTCAAGATCCATGAAAGAAAGAATTGAGAATTGGACTTCATTAGAATTAAAAACTGCTTTGCAGAAGAGAATGAGAGAATGAGAAAAGAATGAGAACACAAGCCACAGACTGAGAGAAAATCCCTGCAAAGGCATAGCTGATGAAGGACTCCTATCTGAAATATATGAAGAACTCTTAAAACTTAATATTAAGAAAATAAACAAACAAACAAAAAAACCCCAACCCTGAACAGATACCTTACCACAAGCATAACAAATAGCATGGAGGATAAGGGGAGATGGAGAGGAGAAAGGAGTTGAGGGAAATTGGAAGGGGAGGTGAACTATAAGAGACTATGAAAAACAATTTGAGGGTTTTGACAGGGTGGGGGGTGGGAGGTTGGGGGAACCAGGTGGTGGGTATTGGAGAGGGCACGAATTGCATGGAGCACTGGTGTGGTGCAAAAACAATGAATACTGTTACGCTGAAAAAAATAAATTAATTAAAAAAAAAAAGATACCTTACCACAGAAGATATACAGATAGGAAATAAGCATATGAAAAGATGCTCCAGGTCATATGTCATTAGGGAAATGCAAATTAAAATTGCAATTTACTAATACACACAAATAGCATAGACAAAATCCTGAACATTAAAACCACCAACTGCTGGGGTGCCTGGGTGGCTCAGTGGGTTAAGCCTCTGCCTTCGGCTCAGGTCATGATCTCAGGGTCCTGGGATCGAGCCCCGCATTGGGCTCTCTACTCAGTGGGGAGTCTGCTTCCTCCTCTCTCTCTGCCTGCTTCTGCCTACTTGTGACCTCTCTCTGTCAAATAAATAAAGAAAATCTTTAAACAAACAAACAAACAAACAAACAAAACACCAACTTCTGATAAAGATGTGGGGCAATAAGAACTCTTATTCGTTACTAGTGGGAATACAAAGTGAAAAACTAAACACATTTTTACCATACAATACAGCAATCACACTCCTTGATATTTGCCCCCCCCACAAAAGGAAAATTCACTTCCACACAAAAACCTGCAGATTGATGTTTACAGCAATTTTATTCATAACTGCCAAAACTTGGAAGCAATCAGGATGTCCTTTAGTAGATGAGTAAAGAAAGAACTTGTGATATAGCAAAACAATGGATTATTATTTAGTGCTAAAAAGAAATGAGCTATTGAGCCATGAAAAGATAATGAAGAACCTTAAATGCACATTATTAAATGAAGATGCCAATATGAAAAGGCTATATATTGTGATTCCAACTTTTTGACATTCCAAAATGCAGGACTATGGAAAGAGTTAAAAACATCTGTGATTGTCAGGAGTATGGTGAAAGAAGGGATATGCAGATAAAGTAGAGAGGATTTTTAGGGCAGTGAAAATATTCTGTGTGATACTATACTACTATACTGGTGAATACTTATCATTATACATTTGTCAAAACCCACAGAATATACAACACCAAAAGCAAGCCCTAATGTAAACAAACTATGGACTCCAGGTGATAATGATATGTCAATGTGGTTCATCAATTACAATAAATGTACTACTCTAGTGTAACACTATGTTGATACTGGAGGATATTGTGCGTATGTGTGGGTTGGGTGTACATGGGAATTGTGCTTTCTGCTCAATATTACTGTGACCCTAAAATTGCACTAAAAAATAAAGTTTACTTGAAAGGAAAAAACCCTCAGTTCAGAAAAGATCTCACATGCCCCCTGATGAAATACACTGAGGACACAATACCACATATGTGATATTCCTGCTAATATGCTTAAATCTAATCACAAAAAAACAACCATACAAATCCAAACTGAGAGTCTGTAAAACTTGTAAAATTTTATAAAAGAAAAAGTAAAAAAAGGAGATTCCACATATGAGGGAAATCATATGGTATTGTTTTTCTCTGACTTATTTTGCTTAACAAGAGACAAACAGAGTTGCTGGAGGGAAGGTGGGTAGAGGGATGGGCTAAACGAGTGATGGGTGGGGTGCCTGGATGGGCTCAGTTGGTTAAGGTGGTGGGCTTAATGCGGAGTCTGCTTTTTTCTTGCTGACCCTTACCCCACTCATGCTTGCTCTCTCTCTCTCTCAAATAAATAAAATCTTAAAAGGGGGGGGCATCTAGGTGATCACTCCATTAAGTGGTTGACTCTTGATTTCTGCTCAGTCCTGGGATCAAGCCCAATGCACCTGGAAATTGGCTTTAGGATTCTCTCTCTGCTCCTCCCCCAGCTCACACACACATTCTCTCTCAAATAAATAAATGAATCTTTATGTGGTGCTTGGGTGGCTCAGTTGGTTAAGCATCTGCCTTTGACTCAGGTCATGATCTTGGGGGTCCTGGGATTGAGCCCCGCGTCAGGCTCTCTGCTCAGTAGGGAGTCAACTTCTCCTTTTCCCTCTGTGTACTCACTCTCACTCTTGCTCTTTCTCAAGTAAATAAATAAAATCTTTAAAAAATTTTTAAATAAATAAATCTCTAAAAAATGACTATAATCTTAATAAATAAATAAATAAAATGGGTGATGGGTATTAAGGAGGGCATCTGTTGTGAGGAGCACAGGGCATTAAATTTAAGTGATGAATCACTAATTCTACTCCTGCAACTAATATTACACTATACGTTAACTAACTAGAATTTAAATAAAAACTTGAAACAAAAAGAGAGAGAGAGAGAAAGTGAGAGAGAAAGAGGAAGAGAGAAAGCTAGAGAATTTGCCTCAACTAAGTGCAATGACACAATTTAAAGTACTAGGAATGAAAGTCTTCTGATTTCTAGAACTGACTCCCAAACAGTTCAGCAGAGAATAAAGGGGAAAAGAGGAGAGGGTAGGGAGTACATGGAAAGAAGACAGAAAATAAGACTAAAGCAGAGAAACATTGTTTTCAGAAGCTGAAGGAAAGAAGGTGTGACTCAAGGATTTTTATCTAGCTAAGCTGTGCAATTTGTAACAAAACTATAGAAAGACGGCTTTTGGTATGTAAGAACTCAGGGAACATCATAGTTACAAGCTGCTCTTAAAGGATTTACTGGAAGATGAATTTCATCCATGAGATGACTGAGAAATGTTAATGAAGAGACTGGTAATGAATAAAAACGAGAAACTTTATAATGCTGAAGGCCACAATTTCCAAAGAAAATGCAATAGTTATGAATATTTATGTGCCATTTATCATAGCAGCCATCTTCACAAAGCAGAAACTCCATGAGATGCATGGAGAAATAGACACAACTAACAATAGGGAACTTTAAGACACAATTCAATCAACTGAATGAATATTAGGCAAGAGCAGAAAAGCCAGAAGGAGCAGAATAAAGTTTATCTTATTAACATAACAAACTCTGCTCTCTAATAGAAAGTATAGCTTCTTTTTGAGTGCACACTGAATATTCATAAAAATTACCATACATATGTATTATGTCATGAAGAAAACCACAGTAAGAGTCACAGAAAAATAATAAAACGGATGAAATCATCCAATCATAATGCAATAAAAGCAGAACAAAATAAAACAAAAAGTCCTTCACCTATAAATTTAAATCCATTAATATAATTCATTGCATTCATATATTTACAGAGACTCATATTCATTTCCACAGATGCTGAAAGGACATTCAGCAAATTCAACACCTATTCCTAATAAAAACACTCAGTAAAATAGGCATTGGTGAATACTTCCTAACTGTAAAATTATACATACATATCAGCCAAAAAGCCAGTAATGTTTTTAATGGCGACACACCAAACACATGATTGCTAAATTTATAAGGCAAAAGTATGCAACAGACAACAGAAAAAAGCATTGGTCAAAAGAACTAGAGAGAAAGAGAAGAGGAGTCAAAATGGCAGAGGAGTAGCAGACTGAGACGACATCAGGTCACAGGAGTTCAGCTAGATAGTTATCAAACCATTCTGAACACCTACAAACCCAACAGGAGATCAACGAGAAGAGCAACAATTCTAGAAACAGAAAATTGACCACTTTCTGAAAGGTAGACCTTGAGGAGAAGCCAATCCAAAGCTACAAGAAGAGAGACCACGGGGATGGGGCTGGCTCCCAACAAGCGGTGGAGCAATGGAGCACAAAATCTGAACTGTTAGAAGTCTGCTTCACTGAGGGACATCGCTCCAGAGTGGGGGTGGAGCCCTCATGGGGATAGTGTGGTTTTAGGTCCCGCGGGGTTACAGAAGGATGGGGGTGTCTTGAGTGTAGCAGAGCTCACAGGTATCAGAGCAGGGAAACCGACTACTGAGTGAGCTCTCTCAGCCTGGGGTTACCATAAACAGCACAG
Organism: Mustela nivalis; assembly: GCF_964662115.1. Classification (NCBI taxonomy): domain Eukaryota; kingdom Metazoa; phylum Chordata; class Mammalia; order Carnivora; family Mustelidae; genus Mustela; species Mustela nivalis. The sequence continues at coordinate 35,409,472 of NC_139031.1, read as the reverse complement.
TTGAGCAGGAAAACCACAAGTGTCCAATCTGGGGAGACTCACCTTCTTTCTCTGGAGGCAAGAAGCTGCTGGGTTTGGAGACTCCAAATGGACTGTGTGTCAGAGACAGAAACGCTCAGTCACAGGCCGGGTGAACTTGGAGCGTGGCCAGAGACCAGGGAGACGGGAGTGATTGACCACCTTTCTCCAAAGGCACAAGGAGGAGTGGGAGCCCGAGCTCTCTGCTCCTCCGGGCCAGAGATTGGGAGGCCGCCATTTTCATTCCCATCCTCCAGAACTCTATGAAAACCATTCAGGTAACAAAGGTTCCCGAGAGCAAACATGAGCAAATTAATTAGCCCGCTCCCTGGCAAGGGCTGAGCAATTCTGCCTTGGGCAAAGACATTTCAAATTCACTGCAACAGGCACCTCCCCCAGAAGATGAGCAAGAACAGCCAGCCATGACCAGGCTCACTGACCAAGGAGAACAGAGGAATTTCAGAGGAGGAGAACGCAAAGCATGGAATTCATAGCTTTCTCCCCATGATTCTTTAGTCTTGCAAAGTTAATTAATTTCTTTAATTTTATTTTTTCCTTATTCTAATTTTTTTTAACTTTTCCTCTTTCCTTTTTTAACATTCTTAGTTTATCTTAACAATACCTTTTCTAAAACAAAATATTTATATAAACCTTTATTATCATAGAAATATTTTATCCTTCATTGTATCTAACTTTATTTTTTGTATACATAGAGGGCTTTTTCTTATTAAAAAAAAAAAAAACCCTTTGGGATACAATATCTTCCAACAGATCAAAATATACCCTAAATCGACCAAAGGGCTTTGTTCTAGTCTCCAGCCCAAGCAAATTCTCTCCACTTTCTTTTTCTTTTTCCAACCAACTTATCTTACCAATTCCTTTCTCAGAATTTATTTTTATCTTCATCTTTACAGTCATATTCCATCCCTTCATCATGTTTACTCTTATTTTGGTATATATATGTTTTTCTTTCTTTAAAATGTTTGGGAGGTAGTTTCTTCCAAGAGACCAAAATAAACCCAAATTGGCTCAGTTCTACTCACCAGTCTAATATAAATGTATGTATGTATGTATGTATGTATATGCAAATATATGTATTATGTATATGTACATATATTATACATATATTATATATATGTATGCATTTTTGAATTTTTTAAAATTACATTTTAACCCCTTTTTTCTCCCCCCAATTTGGGATCTCATCTGATTTCGTTAGCGTACATTTCTCTGGGGTCTTTGCCACCCTTTTAGTATTTTATTCTCTCATTCATATATTCTTATCTGGATTAAATGACAATGCGGAAAAACTCACCACAAAATAAAGAGCAATAGGAAGTACTGAAGGCTAGGGACCTAATCAATATGGACATTAAGAATATGTCAGAACTAGTGTTCAGAATGACAATTCTCAAGGTGCCAACTGGGCTCGAAAAAGGCATGGAATATATTAGAGAAACCCTGTCTGGAGAAATAAAAGCCCTTTCTGGAGAAATAAAAAAACTAAAATCTAACCAAGCTGGTATCAAAAAAGGTATTAATAAGGTGCAATAAAAAACAGAGGCTCTTACTGCTAGGATAAATGAGGCAGAAGAGAGATTTAGTGATATAGAAGACCAAACCATGGAGAATAAAGAAGCTGAACAAAAGAGAGACAACTACTGGACCACGAGGGGAGAATCTGAGAGATAAGTGATACTATAAGATGAAACAGTATTAAAATAATGGGGATTCCAGAAGAAGAGGAAAGAGAGAGGGGAGCAGAAGGTATACGGGAGGAAATTATAGTGTAGAATTCCCCTAATATGGCAAAGGGAACAACCAATAAAATCCAGGAGGCACAGAGAACCCCTCAAAATCAATAAAAATAGGTCCACGCCCCATCATCTAATAGTAAAACTTACAAGTCTTAGTGACAAAGAGAAAATCCTGAAAGCACCTCAGGACAAGAAGTCTGTAATATACAATGATAAAAATATTAGACTGGCAGCAGACCTATCCACAGAGACCTATCTGGCAGGCCAGAAAGAACTGGCATGATTTATTCAGAGCACTAAATGAGAAAAACCTGCAGTCAAGAATATGATATCCAGCTAGGCTATCATTGAAAATAGAAGGAGAGATAAAAATCTTCCAGGACAAACAAAAACTAAAAGAATTTGCAAACGTCAAGCTAGTCCTACAGGAAATATTGAAAGGGGTCCTCTAAGCAAAGAGAGAGCCTAAAATAGAACAGAAAGGAACAGAGACAAAGTATAGGTAACTGTCACCTTACAGGCAATACAATGGCACTAAAATCATATCTTTCAATAGTTACCCTGAATGTAACAGGGCTAAATGCCCCCAATCAAAAGACACAAGGTATTAGAATGGATAAAAAACCAAAACCCATCAATATGCTATCTATAAGAAATTCATTTTATACCCAAAGACACCTCCAGATTAAAGTGAGGGGGTAGAAAACAATTTTCCATGCTAAGCGCCATCAAACAAAGAGCTGGGGTGGCAATCCTTAAGATTTTAAGACAAAGACTATAATAAGAGATGAGGAAGGACACTATATCATACTCAAAGGGTCGGTTCAACAAGAAGATCTAACAACGTTAAATATCTACACCCCTAACATGGGAGCAGCTGAATATATAAACCAATTAAAAACAAAATCAAAGAAACACATTGACAATAAGACATAATAGTAGGGGAGTTTAACACTCCCCTCACTGAAATGGACAGATCATCCAAAGAAAAGATAAACAAGGAAATAAAGGCCTTAAATGACAAACTGGACCTGACAGACATCACAGATATATTCAGAACATTCCATCCCAAAGCAAAAGATTACACATTCTTCTCTAGTACACATGGAACATTCTCCAAAATAGATCATACCATGGTCACACATCAGGCTTCAACTGGTACCAAAAGATTGGGATCAATCCCTGCATATTTTCAGACCACAATGCTCTGAAGCTAGAACTCAGCCACAAGAGGAAAGAACTCAAATACCTGGAGGCTAAAGAGCATACTACTAAAGAATGAATGGGTCAACCAGGAAATTAAAGAAGAATTGAAAAACTTCATGGAAACAAATGATAATAAGAACACAACTGTTCAAATCTGTGGGACACAGCAAAGGCAGTCCTGAGAGTAAAGTATATAGCAATACAAGCCTTTCTCAAGAAACAAGAAAGTTCTCAAGGACACAACCTAACCCTACATCTAAAGGAGCTGGAGAAAGAACAGCAAAGAAAGTCTAAACCCAGCAGCAGAAGAGAAATCATAAAGATCAGAGCACAAATCATGAAATAGAAACCAAAAGAACAGTAGAACAAATCAACGAAACTACGAGTTGATTCCTTGAAAGAATTAATGGGATTGACAAACCCCTGGCCAGACTTATCAAAAAGAAAAGAGAAAGGACCCAAGTTAAAAAAGATCATGAAAGAAAGGGAGAGATCACAACCAACACCAAAGAAATACAAAAAATTATAAGAACAGATGATGAGCAACTATATGCTAGCAAATGTGACAATCTGGAAGAAATGGATGCATTCCTAGAGACATATAAACTACCAAAACTGAACCAGGAAGAAACAGAAAACCTGAACAGACCCATAACCAGCAAGGAGATTGAAGCAGTCATCAAAAATCTCCCAACAAACAAGAGCCCAGGGTTAGACGGCTTCCCGGGGGAATTCTCCCAAACATTTCAAGAAGAATTAATACCTATTCTCCTGACACTGTTCCAAAAAATAGAAATGGAAGGAAAACTTCCAAACTCATTTTATGAGGCCAGCATCACATTGATCCCAAAACCAGACAAAGACCCTGCCAGAAAGGAGACTTACATACCAATATCCTTGATAAACAGAGATGCAAAAATTCTCACCAAAATATTAGCCAATAGGATCCAACAGTACATTAAAAGGACTATTCACCACGACCAAGAGGGATTTATTCCTGGGCTGCAAGGTTGGTCCAACATTCGCAAATCAATCAACGTGATACAATACAAAATAAAAGAACAAGAACCACATGATCCTCTAAATAGATGCTGAGAAAGCATTTGACAAAGTACAGCATCCTTTCTTGATCAAAACTCTTCAAAGTGTAGGGATAGAGGGTTCATACCTCTATAGCATCAAAGCCATCTATGAGAAACCCACAGCGAATACCATTCTCAATGGGGAAAAACCGAGAGCTTTTCCCCTATGGTCAGGAACACAGCAGGGATAGCCACTGTCACCACTGCTATTCAATGTACTACTAGAAGTCCTATCCTCAGCAATCAGACAACAAAAAGAAATTAAAGGAATCCAAATCGGCAAAAAAGTAGTGAAACTATCACTCTTTGCAGATATGATACTTTATGTGGAAAACCCGAAAGACTCCACTCCACAACTGCTAGAACTCATACAGGAATTCAGTCAAGTGGCAGGATATAAAATCAATGCACAGAAATCAGTTGCATTTCTATACACCAACCACAAGACAGAACAAAGAGAAATTAAGGAGTCAATCCCATTTACAATGGCACTCAAAACCATAGGATACCTAGGAATAAACCTAACCAAAGAGGCAAAGAATCTGTACTCAGAAAACTATATAAAGTACTCATGAAAGAAACTGAGGAAGACACAAAGAAATGGAAAAATGTTCCGTGCTCATGGATTGGAAGAACAAATATTTTGAAAATGTCTATGCTATCTAAAGCCATCTACACATTTAATGCAATCCCTATCAAAATACCATCAATTTTTTTGAAGAAATGGCACAACTACTCCTAAAATTTATATGGAACCAGAAAAGACCCCGAATAGCCAGAGGAATGTTGAAAAGAAAGCCAAAGTTGATGGCATCACAATTCCAGACTTCAAGCTCTATTACAAAGCTGTCATCATCAACACAATATGGTATTGGCACAGAAACAGACACACAGATCAATGGAACAGAATAGAGAGCCCAGAAATAGACCCTTGACTCTATGGTCAACTAATCTTCCACAAAGCAGGAAAGAATGTCCAATGGAAAAAAGACAGTCTCTTCCACAAATGGTGTTGAGAAAATGAAAAAAATGAAACTGGACCATTTCCATACACCACACACAAAAATAGACTCACAATGGATGAAGGGCCTCAATGTGAGAAAGGAATCCATCAAAATCCTTGAGGAGAACACAGGCAGCAACCTCTTCGACCTCAGCCACAGCAACTTCTTCCTAGAAACATCCCCAAAGGCAAGGGAAGCAAGGGCAAATTGCACTATTGGGACTTCATCGAGATCAAAAGCTTATGCATAGCAAAGGAAACAGTCAACAAAACCAAAAGACAACTGACTGAATGGGAGAAGATATTCGCAAATGACATTATCAGATAAAGGGCTACTATCCAAAATCTATAAAGAACTTACCAAACTCAACACCCAAAGAACAAATAACCCAATCCAGATATGAGCAGAGGACATGAACAGACATTTCTGCAAAGAAGATATCCAGATGGTCAACAGACACATGAAAAAGTGCTCCACATCACACAGCATCAGGGAAATAGAAATCAAAACCACAGTGAGATACCACCACACGCCAGTCATAATAGCTAAAATTAGCAACTCAGGAGACAACAGATGCTGGCAAGGATGCAGAGAAAGGGGAACCCTCCTACACTGCTGGTGGGAATGGAAGCTGGTGCAGCCACTCTGCAAAACAGCACAGAGGTTCCTCAGTAAGTTGAAAATAGAGCTATCCTACGACCCAGCAATCGCACTACTGGGTATTTACCCTAAAGATACTAATGTATTGATCCAAGGGGGCACATGTACCTGAATGTTTATAGCAGCCATGTCCACAAAAGCCAGACTATGGAAGGAGCCTAGATGACCATTAACAGATGAATGTATAAAGATGATGTGGTTTATATATATGATGGAATACTATGCAGCCATCAAAAGAAATGAAATCTTGCCATTTGCAATGATGTGGATGGAACTAGAGGGTATTGTGTTGAGTGAAATAAGTCAATCAGAGAAAGACAATTATCATATGATCTCTCTGATATGAGGAATTTGAGAGGCAGAGTAAGGGGTTTGGGGGGTAGAGAAGGAAAAAATGAAACAAGATGGGATTGGGAAAAAGACAAACACCATAAGAGACTCTTAATCTCACAAAAGAGACTGAGGGTTGCTGGGGGGGTGGTGGAGAGGGTGGTTGGGTTATGGACATTGGGGAGGGTATGTGATATGGTGAGTGCTGTGAAATGTGTAAACCTGACAATTCACAGACCTGTACCCCTGGGGCAAATAATACATGTTAGTAAGAAAAAAAATTTTTTAAAGAAAAAGGGAAAAAACAAACCAAAAAAAAAACTAGAGAGAAAGAAAGAAAATTCTGTATAGTCACAGATGAGTTTACCTAGACAACCCAAAAGACTCTATAAGAAACCAGTATCAACAGTAAGATGATTCAGTAAAACAAGATGTAAAACATACAAAAATTAAGAATGTCTGTATATATAATATACGTATATATATATATATGTATGTATATATAATATATATATATACATATATTAGCCTTTCTTAATATAATGGAAGGGAAGATCATATTTACAACAGCAATAAAATGTTAAATGCACATAACCCATATTCAGAAAATTGTAAGATACTATTGAACAACTCAAAAGCAGAGTGGATCAAATGGAAAGATACATACATAACTTTTTCATGGACATGATTCAACATTACAAAGATGTCAGTTTTCTGTAGTTATTAAAAAATATAATATAAATCCAATAAAAATAAAAACTTACAAATTGAGTTATAAGAGTTGGTTCTAAAATACATGCCAAAAAACAACATCAACAAAAAAAAACAAAACAAAAAAGCAAAACAAAAAGGAGAGAAGAAGAATCAAAAAAACCCTGAGAAGGAAGTGCAGGTGGTGGGGTGAGGTAGGGGGATGATGTTACAGAGTAACATAGATTAAATAATAGAGACAATGAAAAGCAACGAAGTCCTAAAACAGAACCAACTCTAGCATACAGTTGGCCAATTTGGCATAAAAATGTCATGCCAAATCACTGCAGAAAAGGGGGACTTTTTCATAAATCATCTTGGGGAAATGGATAATTACTTGGTGGGGGGAGTTAGATCTATACTTCCCAACAAATACCAGAATGAATTCTAAACAGGTCAGAGATCTAAACATAAAAAATGGTATCATTCAATTACTGGAAGAAAACTAAGTAAATGAGTAAACTACTCTTAGGAATTCTTATAGTCTGGGAATCAGAAGAGCTTTTCTAAGACAACTGAAATCTGTAAGCAATGAAAGAGGTACATATCTGATTATGTAAAAACAATTCTTCTACATGGCAAAATAAAAACCTGCATGGCAAAAGATATAAAGAGTCAAAGAAAAAGGGCACATATCTGTAAATCATATAAAAAAAAAACTATGAAAAAAAAAAGATAAAAGGAACCAAAAGGAATGGGAAAAAAAGGTATCCAAAACATAAACATATAACTCACAAAAAAAGGGTAATTTTTAAATATATGAAACATACTAACCTCACTCATAAGAGAAAATAAAACCACACAGATACCAGTTGCCACCTATCAAACTGGCAAAACTTTAAAAGGTAGGTGAGACTGTGAAGAAATAGGTATTCTTGTTTTTTGCTGGTGGAACTGCAAAATGATTTAACCTTATTTAAGGTTATCTAAGGTGATTTGACAATATCTAACAAAATCACATATACATTTACTCTTCTACCCTGCAATTCCACATCCAGGAAACTAAAAAGATACAATGCCAAAAATTCAAAATGAATACGCACTAGGGTATCCACTATAGCAGTATTTGTAAAAAGCTTATAAATAACTGACCAAAATGAGGAACATATCTATCTACTTGTGATTGGTTAATTTATGCTGTCAACTTGACTGGGCCAAGGGGTGCCTGGATATCTGGCTAAACATTCTAAGTGTTCCTGTGAGGATGTTTATGAATAAGATTAACATTTAAATTAGTAAACTGAGTGAAGCAGACTGTCCTTCATAACGGGGTGGGCCTCATCCAATGACTTTAAGGTTTGCATAGAACAAAAGGTTAACCTTACCCAGAGTATGAAAGCCTCCTCCAGCCTGACTGCCTTAGCACAGGGACACTGAATTTTTCCTGCCTTCAGACTCAGACTAAAACATCTGCTCTTCCTAGGCTTCAAGCCTGCCAGGTTTAAGACTGTAACTACACCACTGGTTCTCCTGGGTCTCCAGCATGTCAACTCATCCTGCAGATTTGGGGATTTGTCAGCCTCCATAAACAGGAGTCAATTCTCTGGAGAACCCTGACCAGTACAATACCAAAGAGTGATCTTCATGAGATATTATTAAATAAAATAGAAAGGTATAAAACAGTGTATGTAACATATACCACTTGAACACAGAAGAATAGGTGGATATATGTGTGTATGTGAATTTGGTTAATTCTTAAAAAAAAAAAAAACAAGGATAAAACAAATGAAGAAAAAGGATGGGAGCATTTTATGAATACAACTTTTTATAAAGTTTTGAGTTTTGAACCATATAAATGTTTCATATTCCCACAAATTAAAATAGGGGAAAACTCATAAAAATGAAAGAAAATTGAACACAACCATACACAAAAGAACTATTTCAAGTAACTTTTAAACATAGGATCCTGACCCTTAGTGGAATATGTTCTCTAAAGACAAAAGAACTGCAAAGAAATTTTAAACTTCATCCAGTTTATTGTTAAATGTAAAACTGGCACTGTAATTTTCAAACCACTTTATGTGAACTATAGGACAAAAGCAAATGCATTAATATTATTCAGAACTAAGTCCTTTAGCAGCAGACCTAGTGCCCAGATCTTACTTTATCTTCTAAATGCCATTTCCCACTAAAAGAAAGTAGGGCCCTGTGAAGAAATAGTTTGATTCTAAGTCTCAGAGAGCAAAAGTAAAGGTTCATATTGTCCTAGAGAGTTAAGAAAGTGCGCACAGGTGATGTCAGAACATAGAATCCAGTTGGAAGGGGCTCCCACCGACTACATATGAAATAATCTGAACATCTTCCCCCCCTCCCAACAACAACAACAAAAGACTGATAGAAGACTGAATAAATAACTAATATCAGAGGCTACAGTGATATTGCAAAAATTAAAAAAAAAAAAGCCCTCAAACCAAAAAATTTACTCATTACAATTGTAACAATTATACCAATTTCTTATTGAGAAAATTGCTAATTAAACAAAAAAAAAATTAGGTATACATGTATGTATATTTTTACCCAGCCTTTCTGAAGAATAGGTTATTATTCCCTGTTCATAAAGAAAAGCTTTTATTTACAGAAGCTAATAAAAGCAAAGAATGATACAATTTGAACAAACATTTTACAAACCCAAATGAAACAGTTTATTTAATAAACAAATAAACCTGTTAGCTACTCAGAGGTACCTGGTTATGCTGTTACTGGGAGAAAAGAACTATACAATCTGAAAAACAATGTATTAAGAAATTAAGAGAGCTAAAGATACAAAGGTCGAAAGGAACTAAAAGACCTAGATGAGAAGAGATCACAGGCACTTTGTACATTTGTTGAAAAGGTACATGGGTAGTAAAGGATCACGTCTTCCATAGTAGAAGGATTCTGCTTGATTAAAGGGAAACCAGCAGAACTTTTAACGGTTGCTTAGAATAGTGTGACTAACTGGAATCTTTAAGAAACCAAAATGCAGAGATTGCTCTCCCTGTTCTACTCCTGCAACTGCCCCACCCCACATAGGTCTTGATTTTCAAAGGCAGTGGGGCAGCACTAGAGGCATGGAGTGTGACTAAAAAGCAGAGAAAATTCTTTGCACTCTTCTGTAGGCTAAGGTCTCAGAGTCTTGCCAGAGAAATGTTCTTGTTTTATACACAAGACAGAACTCACCCTCAAAGCATTTGAAGCCAGAGGTGAAATGAAACTATGTGATCCATTTTAACCCCTGATGGATGGAAGTGTCAGTCTCCCATCCTAGCAGCCACTCAATGGGGGGGGGGGGGGGGGGGGGGAGGAGCATGCCATCACTAGGGAAAACTAATATTTATGCCAGTCTCTTCAAAACACAGTGTTTGTGTGTTCGTGTGTGTGTGTGTACACATATATATATATATTTAAAAATTACCAGACATACAATGAAGCAGGAAAATGATCCATAATAGCCAAAAGAAGATCTAGATAAAACATGTTGGAATAAACAAAGACTTTAAAATAATTGTTATAATTCTTTTAATTCAGAAAAAGGTTAACTGATTAGAACTTCAAAAGAAAAACGAAATCTCTAAAAGATGAACCAAATAATTATTATACAAAAATTGAGAAAATGGTATCGTGAAAATATCTCTCTTGGTAACAGACAGAACAAAAAGCCAAAAAAAAAAAAAAATCGGTAAGGATATACAGATATTCTGAACAGTACTATCAACCATCTTGAAACCAAAAACCACAGAAGAGAGAATGTGGGATATTTTACACATAAACTGACATTTCTCTAAAAACACAAATAAAAACAAGAATCTAAAGAAATGTAACCACCAAATGTCATGCAGAGCCCTAATTAGATTTAGAAAAATAAATTATAAGGACATTTGGGGAACAATTCTAAAAAAAATCTGAATTTTTGAAATAAAATTTTTAGGAAATGAGAAAACTACTGTTAATTATCTTAATGTGATGATGGTATGGTGGTTATGGAGAAGAATGTCCTTATTCTTAGGAGATGTGTGGGAATGAAAGTCATGTTTTCTGCAATTTACCTGCAAATGATTCAGGAAACAATGTGTTTCTATGTACAAAGACTTAGAAAAAGCAAATTCTTTTATTAAACATAATGACTATACGTTTGTGTCTTATTTCTAGTTTTTAGTATTTCATCCTATAAGTCAAATTTTATTTTATTTTATTTTTTTTGGCAGGAAATCATATGTAGAATTCATTTAGCTAAACAGCCAATAAAATCTTAGAAGGGTAATGTCGGTAAGGCTTAACTCACATATCAAATTCCTATGAAGTTTTAAGTATAATTAACTGGAAAGAAACTTCTGTTAGACCCTTTTAAAAACCCACTTTAGCTTTCAAATTACCACTGCTTTCTTAGAATTATCAACAGAGAAATGAATTATATATAACCCAAGTTAAAACTGCAGATAAATCAAGTTTCAAAATTCAATACTGTTTTGAAGCCTTTTCCCTCAAGCTAGTTTAAACTTTAAAGACATTATAAAACTCCTCATGGATTAAATCCCACAGTAAGATTAGTTTACAATATTTTGCCACTGTTCTTTTAGTTTGACCTCAATTCTTATGAATGTTCCTTTTCAGCAGTTTGACCTAAAAATGACCTCTTTCAGAACACATGTAGATACAATAACTATTGATAAAAACCACAAATCCAAGGAAAAACAGAGTGAAATGTGAGGCAGATTCATTATTCAAGGAAGGTACAAGCAAATGCTCCTATGAGAGTACCACCTATCAAAGTCCATTTAAGAAAATAAAGTCTGAGAGTTTGCTTGGTGTATTTGAATACTAATTTTAAAGCAGTGCTGCTGCTAAAAGCCAAGAATGGTGATCTTAAATAGTGATGGTGCTGATTTTCTGACTGGATTACATTATTCCTCTGTGCAATAAAAGAGATACATGGTTCAGCAGTATATCTCATTTTGTGTTTCTTAGCTTGAGGAAGAAAATCTGTATTGTGGATAAGTCAGATTTATAACCATTTTCCCTCCAGAACCAATCAAATGAAAAAACCCCAAAACATTTTAATTCCAAGCATCTTATTTCCTACTATTCTGGCTCCTTTCTTCAGTTTTCCAACTCCACAGTTCTTGGCATCCACAATCCATTGGTGGGTGATACCACCCTTTCACTCCCCACATCCAACTCATATTTATATATCATTATAATCACCACAATATATATACCATCATTTCCCTACCCCTCTCTTGAGTCATTATATTCATTTGAGCATTAATCTTATTATACTAATGTTCTGCCCATTCACTTTCTCACTCTCTTAAAAAACTGTTTCCCTACAACTTTATACCTCGATTATTACTTTAGCTTCCTGATTTCCTTAGTTACACCCTCCCCTTCCTATAGTCTATCTTAACACAACAATTAATTCTTAAGAATTCCAGACACATTATAAAAGGTTAATAAAATCCTGTTAATCTTCTTAAAACATCCAGTGACTCATTCACACAGAATAAAAGCCAATGTCTTTACAATGGTTTACAAAATTTTACAGACTCTAGCTGTTCATTATCTTACTCTCTACCACTCTTCTTCTCCTCATATTTTGCTCTAGCCAAACTGGTTTCCTTACTGTTTCAGAAACAGCCCAGCAATAGTCTGTACCTCAAAGCCTTCGGAATTCTTAGGCTTGGTCTCTCACTTTTTCGTGTTTTTTATACATATCACTTCAGTGAGGCCGACCTTGTCTACCTTACTTCAAATCGTTCTATTTTTCCTTGCTTCACTTTTCTCATAGCACTTACTGTATCTGACTTAGCATATATTTAACTTATATATTGTTTCTTGCCTCTATTAGCATGAAAGAGAGAGCAAGACAGCAAGGATTTTGGTGGATTATTGTATTCTCAGTGCCTATGATGTGACTAGTACATAGTAGACAATCTTTAAAAATTATTATGAGATGAACAAAATAATTAAATATATTTAATTTTTTTCTCTGGATTATTTGTTGAATGAATGAAATATGCATTATTACATAACTTTTAAATGATATTAAAACAGAAATTTTGGATAGAATAACTACAATGAAATATAAACCAGAAGTTATCATAAACTTATTGTCCACATAAAAAGGAAATACTTCGTTTTCTGGGACTTCATTTTTTATTAATTTTTTGTTTATTTATTTTTTTAGAGAGAGAGAATAAGAGATAGGAGGGGCATAATGAGGAAGAGAGAAAGAATCCTAAGTAGACTCCACCCCCAGTGCAGAGCCCTAGAGCTCTATCTCACAACCCTGAGGTCATGCTGTAAGCCAAAATCAAAAGTCAGTTGCTTAAGGGACTGAACCACCCAGCCACCCCTAAGAGTTCATTTTTAAATTCAGTCAATATACATATCTATTCTTCTCATTTTACCACCTTGAGAGAACTGACAGGAAGTATTTCACTTTCTGATATTTTAAATGTTAGAATTTATACTATTAATTTAAACTATGATAAGATAAACATTATCCAAAATAAATTTAAGTGCTACAACACTCTAAGTCATACAATCAAAATTCAGGCTTTTAACACTTTTAAGATGTTTTCAAACTTTAAATTATAGAAACATATTCACTTATACTTGAATCCAAATATAATTATGAAAAGAAATTTCTATACTATAACTTATTAATGAAGAGTTAAGTGTTAAAACTATTTTAAATGTATTAGTGTTTAAGTATATTAAATGCATTTAAAATTATACTTTTATTTTTAGAGCTATGTTTTAAAAAAGTTTAAACAAAATTAAAAGTTATATCCGAGAAAAACATTTTGATGAAAAAGAGATGAATAATATGAACCTAGGGAAAGAGAGTCAAGGGGGAAAAGTTATCTAAAAGATATAATCTGTTTAAAAACAGCTCTATTTTGGTACAGTGAATTATACAAAGCATTACTTGGATTTAAGAGTTTAAACAGTACATTAGAAACCAAAAATGTTAGTTAATAAAAACACTCACCTACAACACCATTCAATACGACCTTCGCCCTCACAAGTTTTTGCCCAATGGTTATCTGCCAAATTTTTCATTGCAACAGCATATTCACAAAGGGTTTCCTCATCCTCACAATGTTCTCGCCAGATCTTATCAAAATCTCCCACTAAAAACAAGGGGAAAAATGAATTAAGTTAATTTCACTTAAAAATATCTAAGGCTTTTAAAAAGTTTATTTCTGCATAACCTATAATTACTTAAAAATGAGAAAAGCAAAATCATGAAATCCAATTTCATGAAACTTAAACTTTTTAATTTTAAAAGGTCCTTTATGCAAAAGATGCAACATTTTAACTATGATGATATGTTAAATCAAATAAATTTTACCATTTTAAACAGATGGATTTGTGAAGCTCAAACTAATAAATATAAGCAGACATAGGTATGAGTTATTAGTTTATAAACCAAAAACACACAAGGAGGGAACAATTATGGCTGGGCATTCAAGCATTAATTATCTTGCTACCCTTGGGCAATATGACCTTGCAGCGCAGAGTAAAGTTACTTAAGCTTGCTTCTTGCCTGTTATTTTCTTGGATCTTTACATACAGTTTTCTATATTAAAAAGGGGTTGATAGGTGAGATGGTAACATAAATTAGCAAGCAAGCTAAATATTTTTATTTACTTACTTGGACATGCTCTTGGCATACAGTACTTTAAAAAATTATTATCCTTGGGCAAAAATGCTGCTAGAGAAATCATCTTGGAAGCCCCTCCAAAGCTTCAAGTCTTTATAAAATGTTCTGAATAAAAATTATAAGCTGACTATATTTGCCATCACCTTTTTAAAAACATTAAATCAGTCACCACTTTTAATATGAAATCTGACAGAGCAATGTGTGTTCTGATAAACTATGGAATGAGAATGCTATGGCCAAATAAATGAGCATTATCATAATTGTAAGGGAAAAGAATAAACAAAAAGATAAACAAAAATTATCGTGGTGGCTTCACTCAACATCCTTAGTCTTAAGTTTTATTGCCTTATGTTCAAATGTAGGCAATTGTTTGGTGGCAGAATAAAATAAAAAACATAAAATAAAACAGCCAAATTTGAAGATCATAGTCAAATTCTCTCCCCAGTTAAGACTATTACATTCTAGCATTTAAGAAGTATTTGTTTTTTAACACAGAAAAATAATTTAAAAGGTTCAAATACATCAAGACTGACTTACTCAAAATTTCAAAAACCTTATTACTGTAAGCACAGAGACCAAGAAGGACTGAGTTGAAAATCAAAACACTAGCCCTTTAGTTTGACTAAACTGAGAAACAGCAATAAAGGTACATACATGCCCATACACACAGTGTTAAAATGATTACATATCACAGTCTCAATATTGGACTGAATACCGACAGTAAACCCAAAAGGGATGAAGGTTTCTCTTTTGGAGGGTTATGTATTTACACAACAATATTTTCATTAACCAGTAATATTTGTGTAGTGACAGAGCTAGCTCTCAATTTGTTATATAGTGAACTGCAATAACCATCCACTAAAACAAGCAGGCAAACAGATTTCCTAAATTCTTAAAGAAAAACTCCTCAGTTTTAGCAACATCTTTTAAATAGAGTAATTTACCAAATCTCTAATAGAACTACAGGAAGTAAAGTCTTTGAAAAAAAATATTTTGATTAATGATACATTAATAAACCTATGATGGTTCCTAACTCTTCCTAACTATTCATCAGACTTGATATCAAATGGTTCATTAAGGAATAGTATCATTTTAGAGGTGCTTTATCTTTTATTAAGATGGATATCTTCAATTCTAAAAGGCCTTTTGTTTGAACTTCTAAGTTTCACTGCTCTAACATGAAAAATAAATACATAAAATTACTATATTTGTTGGTAATAACAATCATTCAAACAAAAGCTGTATGGCCAAATATATCTGGGAAAAGCTATGTTTAACATATTTAAACAGATTTCTTTTCTGTAAGACTTTTTAGCTTAGATTCTACAGAAGATACAACATAAGACAAAGACCTGGGTGTAAGTAGTTTATTTGGGAGAGAATCCTAGGAAACAGGAGTAAGGGAGTGGGGAGAATAAGCCAAGGCAGGAAAAAAATGCTAATACAAAGGTACACTATTGAGTTCTGCTGCTGTGGGCTAAAGAAGCATATGAATCTGGAATTTTGCACCTAAAAGACAGGAGGCTAGGACATTTTATGCATCAGCTACAATCCCCAATTAACTGAGAGTTGATGAGAACCTCTACTTCTAGTTTGCACTTAGGCACTGAGTAAGGTGAAATCCTTAGTGGGGTCCAGCAGTGTTGAAGAATAGTGGAAAGCAGCACTCAGTTAAAGTGCAACTTTGTTAGGGCTGGAAATCTCTAAGCTCACAGTTTGTCCGCCACAACTGAAGACCAAGGGTACATTATGTTGGGGGCACCAAAAGCATCTACTACAACTTTGTATCACTGTACACTGTGAAATTCAATTTACCCTAGAATTAACTAGAGTTGCAAAGGCAACTGTACATATACAAAGACAACTGCACATATACAGAAACCTACTGCTATTCAGCTTTTAAGACCCATAGTTTACCACATTCAACAAAATTCTGTGTACATAATATTAGTATCTTGTACAGTTTTAAAGCTTAGTATCTGCTCCACTGAAGTTTTGAGGAAGGATTCAAATTTTGTCTGTGAAGCTTATTTAACTCAAACTGTTTGCAGAGAACTTTCAATTTTATGTCTTTGCTAACATTTAAGTCTCCAAACTCTCTCCAACTATGATGATACTGAAACTGATGCATGATTAGTAAAGTGTAGTACCCTTATATATAATTGAGACTAAACAATGTAATTGTATATATTTTTCATTCTTTCAGTGGATTTGCTGAAAAAAAAATACTCTATATCAAAACATTACCCAGGATAACAAAGTTAATGAGCTAGCACTGGCAACAAAGAAAGGGAAGAAGAAATGTCACAAGATGTGGTAGATGCTATATGAACCAGATTATGTTCCCCATGTCCAATGTAAGGCATCCTGGACCCAGAACTTTTAAATCATATACAAGAAGAATGTATCAAGAAGACACTATGTTAAACAGTGGTTACAAAGCTGAAGAAAAAACACTGCCAACCAGTTATTAAAAAATTCTACTTTCTAGAATACTCTTGAAAGCTTGTTAAACAAACAGAATGGGCAAATTCAGTTTTTTTTTTCCACAACAGTCCATTCTCTGTTTTTACAGTATTCAAAATAATGGTATTTATCTTTTAAGCAAAGTATTTTCAAAATAATTTATGATTTGAGATCTAAAAGCCAACACCAGTTAAGGTTGACCAGTGCCCAGTATCCATAATCAAAATCCTCCTGCTAACGTGGCCAAAATTTTTACACAAAAAATATGTTAATACTTGATTCTAAGAATTTTCAGTTATCTTTTAGAATTTAGGCCAACCAACATCTAAAAGATTGAATTATTTAAAAGCATAATACTTTTTCATTACCAATAGCAAATTAGGAACTAAGAACTTCCTGAGGTCTGCATCAAAGATCTAGTCAACAGAATCAGAAATGCTTAAGTATACAAGCTCAATCAGAGGTTCTCAATGAATTAGTAATTAGTCATATAATTATTTTACAAGGACATTGGCATTTGTGATGACTCAAAATCATTGTGATTAATATCTATTTTCTTGCCCACTTCTTAGACATCCTCTAGAAGTATGAATGTATCTTTTTCAAGAAAGAGATAAAGGAGGAAGAGGAAGGGAAGGAGAGCTAAATCTCCAATAAATACATACATTTCATTTTCCCCAAATACAGAGAATTCAAAAATTATTTTTAGAAAGCACAATTAAAAATATATGTCCTCCTGGGACACCTGAATGGCTCAGTGGGTTAAAGCCCCTGCCTTTGGCTAAGGTCAAGATCTCAGGGTCCACGGATCTAGCCCCATCTCAGGTGGGGCTCTCTGTTCAGCAGGGAGCCTGCTTCCCCCTCTCTCTCTGCCTGCCTCTCTGCCTACTTGTGATCTCAATCTCTCTGTCAAATAAATAAATAAATAAATAAATAAATAAAATCTTTAAAAAATAATATACAGGGCGCCTGGGTGGCTCAGTGGGTTAAGCCGCTGCCTTCGGCTCAGGTCATGATCTCAGGTCCTGCGATCGAATCCCACATCGGGCTCTCTGCTCGGCAGGGAGCCTGCTTCCTCCTCTCTCTCTCTGCCTGCCTCTCTGCCTACTTGTGATCTCTCTCTGTCAAATAAATAAATAAAATCTTTAAAAAAAAATAATATACATATATGTCCTCTGGCCTAACTTAAAATTAATAATTAGTGGATATTTTATGGCCCAACTAAATGAATATAAAGAAGAAATCAGTAATCATTTGTTCAAGTACATAGTTTTAAAGATCATGTTAAAGCTCTGCTTCATCTAAAAGATAAAGTCATTGGGGTGCCTGGGTGGTTCAGTGGGTTAATGCTTCTGCCCAGGGTCCTGGGATTGAGCTCCGTATCAGGCTCTCTGCTCAGCCAGGAGCCTGCTTCCTCCTCTCTCTGCCTGCCTCTCTGTTTACTTGTGATTTCTCTCTGTCAAATAAATAAAATCTTTAAAAAAAAATTAAAAAAAAAGATAAAGTCGTCAATTTGCCTAATAAGATTCTGAACTGTTAACATGACTTCTATTTATTATATTCTTACAAATTTTTAAAACAGTAATTTAAAAAGACTAGTTAATAATTTAAAACACAACTGATGCCAATTTAAGTTGTCAAACTAAGTTCAGTAACGGAAATCAATGAACCAAGTTATTTTGGAAGATTGGTCCTAAAAATCAAGAGAGTATCATAATTACTGACTAAATTCACCTCTACAAACATTTTATGTGACAACTAAAAGAAAAAAAATATGAGCTACTACTTCTTATAAAAAGTGGTTAACAGTAACAACTAGGAAAAAATTAATAGCACATTAATTCATTAATTCAAAAGACAGAGTTCCATGGAATCTAAAACAAAAACAAAAAAACCAGCTGACAGATATAGACAGCAGATTGGTGGTCACTAGAAGTGTGGGATGGGGTGTGGGAGAAATGGGTGAAGGGGGTCAAAAGATACAAACTTTCAGTTATAAAATAAATAAGTCACAAGGATGTAAAAAAAAAAAAAGAAAGAAAGTAAGTTCCATTTTTAATAATTTGGTGATTAGTTTAAGGTATTATTACTTTGGGCTGCCTGGGTGGCTCAGTAGGTTAAACCTCTGCCTTCAGCTCAGGTCACGCTCTCAGGGTCCTGGGATTGAGTCCCACATCGAGCTCTCTGCTCTCCACGCCTCACGCCCCCTTGCCCCCTGCCTGCCTCTCTGCCTACTTGTGATCTCTCTCTCTCTCTCTCTCTCTCTGTTAAATAAATAAACTCTTAAATATATATATATATATATTATTACTTTGAGTGCAAATGTCTTTTTGTTTTGTTTTGTTTAAGATTTTATTTATTTGACAGAGAGACACACACCGAGAGAGGGAACACAAGCGGGGTGAGTGGGAGAGGGAGAACCAGGCTCCCCACCAAGCAGGGAGCCCAATTCAGGGCTTGATCCCAGGGACCCACAACCTGAGCTGAAGGCAGACGCTTAAGGAACTGAGCTACCCTGGTGCCTCTGGTGTCTTTTAAGAACCAAGTATAATGGTGCTAAGGAGTTATTCATCTTTACTCTTCTAAATAACCTCAAGAACAGGTCCAAACTTAAGTGAACCAATGGAATCCCCTATTTAATTTGATACTATTTTTCCTTTTTGAATTAACTTCTCTCCTGCCATTTGTTACAAGCAAATTTCTTTCCTTCAAATCATAACTGAATTCACATATTCAAAAGGGACCATCTGCTTCTTACTTGATCATCTTACAATTACTTCATATATGTATCTGCAATCCTTATAGTACTTTGTCACTTGTTTATGGATATTGTCTATTAAGACCATAAGATGGTAATTTAGAAAGTATAAATTGAAAGGCAAAGACTTTTTGATTTAAAACTTATATAAGCTATAGGAGTTAGTGATGGTGCCCCATTATTGGGGGAAAATTTTTTACATTTTTGCCATGTTCAAAAAATACACAAAACACCAAAATTATAAATTCAGTACCAGAGTAAAATTAAAACTAGAGTTGACAACTGTCAGTGGATAATAGTGATGAAAAAAGTAAAATCTGAATACTTCAAAATAATGTTCTCAAAATAAGAGTTACAAGAGACTTGGAAAAACAATAGATTCAAAGTCAATTTTCTGGAAACTTCACTGTTTTATGCACTTTATGTATGTATTTTTTACTTTATGTTACTGTCAAAAGAAAAATTTGCAGCTGGAAATGCAATTGTATCCATTAAGTTCTTTGAAAACTGTACGGATTTCTAAATAAAAATTTGAAAAAAACAAAAAATATTCAAATGGCATTTTCTACTGAAATAGAAAAAAAAAACCCAACAGTACATATATCCTAGGAAAAGCTATACGCTTAAAGAGAAATTATTGGTAACATCACTATTTAAATAGATGAGCTATTTTATGTGAAAAAAAAGATAGATGGTGTTATCTATGCTTAAAAAAAAGACAGATGCATTTTTACATGCTAGGACCATTTGATGTTTATAAGTATGCTACAAATAATATAATTTTCTCAGTAACTCCTAATTTTCTCACTTTAAAAAGATAAAGCACAGAAAATAAGGAATTTTGTTAAGTGTAAATCTGAGGCCAAATTTAGATAAGAATAGCATGTGAATTATTCTTAGTGATTTACCCTTCTGAGTCATAATGTCATAGATCAATGCTGCACTATTGTGGTTCTTACATGGAATACAAAACAAATCACATGATTCCATAGTCACAAAACTCTAAAAAAAAGAAGACAAATGTATAGTCAGAAGAGATCAGTGAACATGGAGTACAGAGTGAGAGAGGTGTGACTACAGAGGAGCATAAGGAAATTTGGAAACAATACAAATGTTCTGTATCTTGAATGTAGCAATGCTTCACAGGAGTATACATCTGCCAAAACCCATTGAATTGTACACTTTAAATGGGTTCAGTTTATTGTACATAAATTGTTCCTCAATAAGTTTCATTTAAAAATATTATATGCTATGAGCACAGTAAAAAGTTAAAACATTAAAACAATATGTATTTCATTAAATTTGAGGCTCATTAACTTCTCTTAAAAAAAAAAAACAATTTGAGTATCACAAACAAATCTTGACCTTGTGGAAATTCAGAACTAAAAATCTACTTAATTTTTACTTCGCTACATTATCAAATATGGACAGTAAGATACTTCACCTATAGATGACCAGATTACCAAATTCACATTTCAAGAACCTTTAAAGATCATTTTCTCTAATATGAGATAAGCAGATAACTCATGACCAAGTGGAAACAAGTTCAACAGCCACTCTATGGCATTAAGACAACTGTTCAGGTCTAGAGTGTCTCACAAACACAGTTAAACCAGGTTTCTCAGGATTCCTGAGTACCTTATACAGTGACACACCTAAAGGGGAACAAAACATCCATGGTGTGTGGTGTAGAAGGAGCTTCTGAGATTCAAACATAGAACACCTGAAAATCTGCATCTTATATCCAACATGTCATGACTAGTCATTTTTCTGATGAGGGAAAAAACCCAATACTGTGATGTACTAAGGTCAGACCTTTCTTATAAAAACAGAAATATAAGAAGCAAAGCAGTCAGGGCTGGTGGGGGGTGGGGGCGAAAAAACATGTTACAGCCATTCTAATACTGAAGAAGACAAAGACTACAGAGCAGTCTTGGTAGAAATTCCAGGAACCAGCCAATAATCTTCAATGTTATAGCCCTTAAATGCACCCAGGCAGTATAGTTAAGATATACGTTTTTATTTCTCAAACCATATATGTAACAAATTTAATGCTTCCTATGTTGCAAATACTGTTTTAAGTACTTCACAAATATTAACTCATTTAATTCTAATACCAACCCACTGAGGCAGATCTTTTACTTTACAGATAAGGAAACTGAAGTACAGAGACATTAAGTAAACTTCTCAAGGGTACACATCAAACTTAGCAGTCAACTGCCAAAGTCCATGCTTCTAACCACCACACCACCTTGCTTCTCTTTACCAGTTTTTAATTTATGAATGTTCACAGATATGAGCAAGGCTTTGCACCAGAACAAGTAGCAAAGACACTACTTGCTACAAACAAATGGTCTTTTGTCAGTCAAATGTAATTATTTAGTCTATGCAACTGCATTAATTGTTAGATTTCTGGCAATGATTTCAACTCTGGCTGCACGCTGAAATCACCCAGAAGTTTAAATTAGTTGATCAGAAGTGCGAACTGGTTATTTTAATGCTCCTCAGATAAAGCCACTGTGCAGTGATGGCTCAAAACCACACATCTATGATAAGACTGTAAACTCAAACATCTCTTGAAATAATATATAGATTAGTGAGGGTTAGGGCATCCTGAAGAGTCAAATTTAATTAAAAAACAAAACACTGCATGGATAAAACTCAGTATCTACAAATGTATTTTAGTCTACAGTCTATCTTGTGTTTGGAGCATTCTCTTGTTATAAACATATTTATGATAAAAATAGTTAATTCAAAATGTAAAACTCTGAATATATCCTATACATGAGATGGAAAGAAATTAAGAAAAGTCAGAATCAATGGCATCAACATCTGTTATTCCCTTATAAAACAAATTTACTGATATATGTACAACCACAGAGATTACTTCTTTAGTGTAAACAAAGGACTTATGAACAACCTTCTGAGAATTAATTTCTGTATAAATTGGACTAATAATTTCTATATTAAGTAGAGAAATTGCTTTATAAATGAGAAAAGGGGATGATCAGATGCATGGTGATTAGCCATCTATTTTAAAATAACCGTTGCAATGGGCATCAATATACCCACACTTAGAGCATAATAAATTAGTATAGTTTATATCAGTGGTTCTCAGATGTTTGCATTTTGCAATTAGTGCAAATTTCACCCCCAAAATTTAGGAGGTTGATATTGGGGCTGAAAGACTTTTATCTTTGAAGTTACAGTACATAAATAAATATACACTCAAACAAAATTATTACATCTTCTAATACTAACACACACAAACACAATACAATAACCTTAATAGTTCTCATTTTTGTGTTTGGATAAAACTTTTTATTTTTTTATTTTTTTTAATCTTTGGCTGACACTAGTATGTAGGAACCAATAGGCAGGGAAAGAGGAGTAGCAAATAACAGAAATTCACAGTATACAGTAAAATAAGGCAAGGTGATTCCACGAACATTTACCAAATGTTAAGAACAAGGCATTTTACAGTATCCATATTCTCCACTATTTACAGTTTAACTATAGAAAAGCAATATTTTACATTGATAATTTCAAGCATTTTTAGAAGAGTAAAATTAACCTAACTACTAAATACAAGAAGCCATGACCATAAATTCTTTACAAAAAAAACTGTACCCCAAATTTACAATTTAAAAATACAAATGATTATAAAAAGATTAAACCTGGGGCACCTGGGTGGCTCAGTGGGTTAAAGCCTCTGCCTTCGGCTCAGGTCATGATCCCAGGGTCCTGGGATTGAGCCCCGCATCAGGCTCTCTGCTCAGCAGGGAGTCTGCTTCCTCCTCTCTCTCTCTGCCTGCCTATTTGTAATCTCTGTCTGTCAAATAAATACATAAAATCTTTAAAAAAAAAAAAAAAGATTAAACCCAACTATCTGGAAATAGCTACATAAGCATCTTTCTTTTTGTGTGTACTTTAAATTTATAAGCATAATGCTACATACTAGGGATACAAAAACAAAAGGCAGAGTCCTACTCAAGGAACTAAAGTTAGTGGGAAAGACAGGTAACTGAACTGGTAAGGGATAAATACAATAAAGGCAAGCACAACTGTGGTATGGGAGCACAAGACAGAAAGAGGGGCGCTAATGTAAAATTGGACACCACTGGTGTCTTCCAAGGATCTGTACTCAATTACACATTATTATCACTCTGTGGGTCAGTTCATATGGCCTCAAACTTCAATTTCCACAGAAGGCCTTCCAATCCTATACTTCCAAAGGATATATTTCAAACTAAATAATTACACCAACCCTATGACAAACCAACCTGTTTACTCTGTTCTCCCTGTTCCCATCCCAACCCATACACATTTCCAAAACAGAGGAAAACGGGTACTTAAATTTTCCCGGAAAACAAACCTTGACATCATCTCTGACCCTTCCCCTTTACCTTCACTGAAACTACTCACTCTGACCTTCAAAAATTCTTTGGTGTATCTTTCTCTGTATTCATGATCACTGTTGTTATTGATGCTATGATTAACTCTAAATCAGATCAGTTTAAGGGTCTCCTAGGTGATCTCCTTTCTTCTGGTTCTTTCTTACTCTACAGTACTTTAGAGTTCAGCGTTCCTTAACTCCTCTGTTCATTATATAACCTATGGAGCTTTCAAATACAGATGCCTATGTTTCACAAATTTCCACAGATGATAATGATGTGGAACCAAGGCTAAGATCCATTGCATTTGTTATTTTTTTTCCCCACAAAACAATGAAAAGGCTCTACACCAATCAAGAGGATCTACTTAATTTTACTGTACCTTTTGAAATGTAAAAAAACCAAAACCCTAAAAAGATACCTTACACAATGATGACCAATAATAACAAAATCAAATAGTTAATATACTATATGCCTCTCACTGAAATGACTATTTACCAGTCAATGTTCTCTTTTAGCGTTACTAATTATTAAACCCTTCATTTTTTCTCCCTGAGAGAATGGCAATTCCCACTCTCCTTGTGTAAAGTTAAGAAAGCCCTTCTGTGAAAAGTGTTCACCTTACTTATTTTGCTAACTAAATAAACATTCTATCACAAAGCAGCACTTTCTGATTCTATATCAAAATGGGCATGACTAAAAACAAAGGGAAAAAAAAAAAAAACAGAGTAAAACTTCACTTTAAAAAAGAGAAAAAAAAAGAAAGAAAGAAAACCTATTCTAAGTTTTTTGGGGTCATGGAGTTGGTTAGTATTTTAAAGTAGTGTTGAAGACCATAGAAGGAAAAAAAATTAAGAAATTTCAATTAAAAAGTCTGTTATCCTAATATTAAAAACAATTTCAAAACTTTGTTTCAGGAAAACCAGTAATATTATATTCATTCTTTCATTTTTAGACCTTTTGGTGTTAGTTTAAAAATATTTCTAATGCAGGGGCACCTGGGTGGCTCAGTGGGTTGGGCCTCTGCCTTCAGTTTGGGTCGTGATCTCAGGGTCCTGGGATCGAGTACCGCATCGGGCTCTCTGCTTGGCGAGGAGCCTGTTTCCTCCTCTCTCTCTCTGCCTGCCTCTCTGCCTACTTGTGATCTCTCTCTGTGTCAAATAAATAAATAAATAAAATCTTTAAAAAAAAATTTCTAATTAAAGTTTTTCCCTCCCTGCCAATTCTCTTTCATGTGTTTGTTAAAGAATAACAATCACAATAGTAATTTTTCAGACTATCCTAAACTGTTACTCTAGCTCACCCCTTCTCTCAAACTATGAAGAATGTGAGTAATCAATAAAATTAAACATCTCAACTAGACTATTTAGTAGTTGCTTCTTAACATGCTGCTCACAACTATTTATCTTCAAAACATAATTTTTTCCGGACATAGTCTATAGAACCAACATACCCTGTAGTCTCCTTTTGTGCTTCAGTATCAGTAATCTGTCTTAACTGCTTTTATAATATCATCATTGCTATTACTAACACTGATTTTAATATGGGAAACTACAATAAAGATCACCCATAATTCAGGGACCTTAAGAATATCACTGTTAACAGATTATTATGCATTTTTACTTTTCTCTGATTGGCTTATAAGCTACATGGGTTTGTGTGACGAACTGTTTTAATTTGTTTTGGCCTACAGAATAAGTAAATTCAGAGTATTCAGAGTGAATAAATTAATGAAATTTACTAAAGACATTCACAGATGGGTTAAAAAATCAAATCTAAATGGAATGGAAATCATACTTTTATTTCTAACAACTGCAGCCTTTAAATTTTCTCATTTTTTTACATGAAACTTTAAGTTTGGAAAAAGAGATGGCCAAGCATAATAATAATCATTTTAAGAACAGGATTATGTGACTAGGATTATGGGAAAAAACATACAAAGACAACTGAAAATACACATGGCTCTACTTCAGTTCTCAATTAGATATGTACTCATCAGGCAGATCGAATTAAACAATGAAGTCCCTGTTTGGAAAGCAAAATTAGCTGTTTCTCATTAAAAAGCTGTCTACAACTCTTATGATACATTTAAAATATTTCTGGCTTATATGACGGTGTTATTTTTAAGATTTTGTATAGCAAAGACAGAAAACACCTATATCTGCAAACATGTTTCCATTTATATAAACTCAATCTAAAGGACTGTCCCTTAGCTATAAATGGCTG
Source organism: Mustela nivalis (assembly GCF_964662115.1). NCBI lineage: Eukaryota > Metazoa > Chordata > Mammalia > Carnivora > Mustelidae > Mustela > Mustela nivalis. The sequence goes on along the minus strand of NC_139031.1, from coordinate 35,383,173 downwards.
ACACTACAAACACCTCTTCTCACCACTGCTAGGTATTTCCCTACCATTTCCTCTTGATAACTACTTAAGATAACAGCACTGCTGAGAACACTGACCATTATCTCCAATTCTTACTTTATACAAATTGGCAAAGGATCTCTAAGTGGTGACAGAGAACAGGCAGTAAATGGAGTAAAGAGGGACAAAAGTGGTAAAAAAAAAAAAAAAAAAAAAGAGCGCACTAAATCCACCAGCTAGTCTTTACCATTCTATCCACTACCACCAACCCCAAGCCTGCTCATCCCCATCAACAAGAATCAGTTGGGCAAATGGACTAGAAAGGATGGAGAGAAATTTTTTCTGCCACAGCAGGAAAATCTTATTTTCACTATTATTCCTGATTCATTTTCAATTTCAGTACCAGATATAAGGGAAGGGAAAACTACATTATCTAACTGTACACTTGCTATCCAATGCTCACTCCTGCCATTTCTCACCCCAAAACCGTACTTCATATAGTCCCAACTCAGCTCATTATACCTATCCCATGGATTACTCCATTCTCATCAATTTACATCATTTTACCTAACACAAATTCCTGCTTCCCATTTTCCTCCTATTTCACCAACATGTGGAGTTACCATTAGGTGTGCAATTGGGAAGAAAAAATTATTTCCATAAAGTTATGTATAGTACTAATGATGAACTATCCAAACTTCAAGCAAATTGTTTCAATATTTTTGGGATTTGGCTCACTCATGTGTAAAAGGAATGCATTCCAAAGATTGGCTGGCAAATTTCCAGGCCCCATTGACAAGGATTATGAAACTATCTACCAAAGGTAGAAGACAAGAATTTTCTAAATGGCACACAGATGATCAGTCATATTTGGGAATCAATGATAAATGCTAAGGTTCCTTCTAGTCTAACATTCCAAGATTCTAAGCTGGAATTTTCACTGCATTTTCTAATAGAAATATTGTTATAAAATGTGTATAGTTTATATCATTGATTGTCTTACAGGTACTGTTTAAATAGGCCTGTATAACCTGACCTAGCACCTAAGCTCCACTTACATCATTATTTTATGACCACTGGTGACTTGCAAATGAACTTGTATGTTTGCACACTGTGGACCACCAGTATTATAATACTAAAACCTCAAAGGAAAACACTAAAAAATTATTTTCTTGGGATTATGTACATAATTAGACTTTTCCACAGATGGCCTTTTCACAGATCTCTGTCCAATCACAACTAAGATTTGACTTACATGTCAGAAATAAAAGTAGGAAGTGCATGCTCATTAGGATCTCTTACTTTGCTAGTTCAGTGGTGGGGCTTTGTGTATCCCTGGAATAAAGCCTAGAGAAATCTAGATCATTGATGGAATTCAGGGCATTAAAATGCCTAAAGAACAGTCTCACTCAAATGTTTACAGACTGCCAGGACTTGACCTGCTCAGAAGCACACTAGATCATTCATTTATGAACAACATGTATCTCTTCTAGCTCTGGTAACTTCTAATGACCAATTCTCATTATAAACAAAAGTTCCCTTGGTTAATATTCAAGTATAAAGACATGTTTCAACATGTGGGAACTAATCAAGTATAAACAGCACTTGAACACACGATGACACATTACTAGTGTGTTGATTTAAGTGGAACCTCTTCATTTACCAATAAATTAATAATATTATAAAAAGGTAGAAATGGAAACAATTATATGCTAGTCAACTTTTTCTTTAAAAAGATGTACTTACTTAGAGCTGTACAAAATAGCATGATAAATTAAATTGTGTACATTTATTTCTTCATTTCTCCAGTGGATTTCTCCAATCTACAGTGAGTGCCATTATGTAAGTGCATTCTTTGAATATCAAGAATGATGCAATGGTTGCCATGACAACTACTCATTTTATTGAATAAATTGTGGGTTGGGGGTTAAAGCGTTCTTTTAAAAAAACACATGTCAACATCTTAACTATGCCTGATAAGTCTCTTTCTATTGTCACCTATTAAACAATAACTATAAGCCATCTTTGAGGATGACTATTTAAACAGCTATTTAAAAAGCTAGGCTTGAGTTGCCAAGGGAGGAAAACTTTGAATTACAAGTTTGAGAAAGGAAACACATCAACTACATTCAAAGGAACAAAAGATACTTCTTTTTAATCTTCTAGAGTAATTGAAAAGTGTTTGTAAATCAAAAGTAACATGATGCTACATGTTACTGTAACATAGGTTGCGTCTAATCCTAAATTTAACTCACTATAAAACTAGAAGACTGCTGACTTTCAGTTTGCAATTAAGCTAAAGTGAGAGCAAGTAGAACGCTATCCCTCATTTCGATACTGAAGAAATTTCTCCTGAGTGTGTAAAAAACTGGGAATTTCCAATGTCAAGTGACCTACAAAACAGCTCTGTTAAGAAGCCTATATTTAAAAACACCGAGGATAACTGCAGACCCCCACTATAAACGCTCCTCTAAAAGCTTCTTCCTTTGCTTCAGATCTTCCATAGGGCAGGTTCCCAGCTTCACCGGCATCTGCGTCCCTAGGAGGCTCGGTGGTTACACAGACTATTCAAAGCTAAACAATATTTTCAGAACCTGCCCCAGATCTTTTCCTTCCCCACCGAAATCAAGGTTTTGGAGAAGGGCGGGGGGGGGGTTATGAATGGCGCCCCTCCCCCCTCTGACAAGGTGAGGTCCAGTCAGCTAGAAGGCCTGCTGACTTCGCAGCCCTGGAAACCAACGCGAGGAAGCTCCAGCACTGCCCGGTAAACCCACAGGCAAGGGGTGGAGGGGTGTCTGTCGGGGCAGCCAATCACGCAGCCTGGTCAAGCGCAGGGAGAGAGTGGCAACTCCCGCTTCCTTCGATCTTTCCCAAATGGCTTTTACCTGCCTTCGTGTTTTACCTTCACCTTTCTCGCGACGGGCGACCTCCACCTCTTCTGGGAGGGCGCGTGTGTTTGTGTGTGTAGTGACAAACAATCTCAGCACCCCGACTGGGGACAGGGGACTGGAAGGGGTGGGGACTCAGTTCCTCCACAGCCCTGGAACTCTCCTGAAGGGCCCTCGAAGAAAAAGGGGCGGGAGGAGCGCGTCTGACGCCGACTGAGGACTCGACCAAGAAGGGGGCGTCCGGGCCTGGGAGAGCGGCGCTGGCAGGGGCTGACGTGCAGCTCCTTCAGGTTGCAATGGTGGCCCCTTGGGGGAGGGGAGAGGTGACAAGGGGCTGGGGGCGATGAGGCCTCCCCTCCCCCCTCGCTCAAGCTCGCTGTTTACCTTCCCGGTACTTCTTGCGGAGCCGCCGGTGGACGCTCTTCACCACCCCGGACAGCTTCTCCTGCTCCAGCTTCCGCTCCTGCTCCCGAGGCGGCGGAGTGCTCGGGGGCCCAGCCCCATGCCTGCGAGCACTGCTTCGGCCGCCGGCCTCCGGCTCCATATCGCTGCCGCCGCTGCCGCCGCCGCTGCCGCCGCCGCCCCTCGGGCCCCCGCAGACGCCTGCCTGACGGAGGAGGTGGCAGCAGCGGAGGCAGCAGCCGGGGGAGGCAGAGGAGCCAAAGCGTCGGCCTCGGAGGTGGCCCCTTTCCCAAACGCTCAAGCTGATTGGCGGACTGTGGAGGGCTGGGCGGAAACGGAAAAGCCTAAAGGCCAATGGATGGAGAGCGCCGGCGGCGCACCCGGTTGTTTGGGACCGCGAGCAGCTGGAGGAGGCGGGGGAGCTGAGGCAGTGGGAGCGCTGGGCCCCAAAGCTCCTTTCTGCTCCCCACCCCTCTCCAGATTCTGTGCGCAGGCGCTGTGAGCGACGCGCTTGCGCGTCTGAGTTTGCTGAGTAGGGGCTCGGTTCTACTCCCAGCCTTCTCGCGTCTTCCGGCTTTTCCATCCCTTGAGAATTGTGTTCTAACGCTCAGCGGTTAGGGTCCTCTACCTGTACCCCTGCTGTGCTTTGTCACTTATAGGTTCTCTTTAGCTGCATAGCGCGGGGAAGCACTTTTGAGATGACTCGACAGCACAGGAATTTTGCACTTCGAGGGACCCAAGCAATGATGCTTTCATTGGCGGGCGCGGTCTACCAAGTAGTGACTTAATTCACCGGCCGCCCGTGCTTAATGCCTTTAGTGCCAGAGCTGGGCCAGGGACATAGGAAATGGGAAAACGAGAGAATCAGGAAAAGCGGTAGAAGGTAATAGTGGAGAGAAAAGGAAAGATGGAGAACCCTCAACACCTGCCCTCAGGAACTTTTGTGGTGGCCCAGGTGTCCCAGGGAATGTACCCTGATTTAATTTGGATCAGAACTGAGTGCTTTTAAAGTTGGGCTTGGGTGTTCTGTCCTTTAATTTGGTGGGTTAGTCTACGTGAAGTGTGCCTGGGTGGGTTTGGCAACCTATACCATCACCAGCGCCCCTCCTTGCCCTTCTCTTTTGGAAATTCCTGAGGAGCATAGTTGTTGATTTCCATCCCTGCTCCCCAGAGAGATGTCGGCTGTATTAGTTCTTGAAGTTTCTGCTCGAAAGGCTGAGAGCTCTTAAAGGATTGTATTGGGTTGTAGAGTACCCCCGAACTGCAGTTGTTGGTTACATGTTTGTAAAATGTTGCAAAAACTTTCTAACCAATGATTTTATGAGTATAAATAAAGCTTGCATTAAGTAACTTTTATATGCCACCTGCTCAGTAATAAAGACCCTGAAGAGCAAAGCCTTGTACACTCTCTAGAACATAGGAAGAACAGGAGGGGAGAAATGGAGATGATCGGTGGAATATAATGATGGAAGATGTATTCCTACCTGCGCAGTAAACACACAGATCAAATACAGATAACTTCAAAAGAACTAATTATAATGAAGTTACACACAGATGTGTAATAAATTGAGGCTATCGTGGTCTTATTTGGGGGCTTTTCATTTGGGAAGAAAGACGTTTTAATGAGTTGTTTTGGCTCTTTCCATATTTTAATATATATGGGAGGTGAAAAGATGTGCAAATTTTCGGAAGTTACAACCATTGTAAAGAGGCATTACATTTCATTTGTACTGAACTGTACTAAAAAAAAACAAACTCACCCTGCTACTACATGCAAATGAATTTTAATGTCCTTAAAAACCTCTATACACTTATAGAGGTGTATACTGAAGGAAATTTGGAAAATAGAGATGGGAGTAAAATAAAATTGCTAAGAGAGAAGATCTTGAGTGTTCTCATCACAAAGAAGTGGTAGTTATGTGATGGGATAGAGGTGTTAGCTAATTTGATAATGGTAATCATTTTACATTTTACAAAAGTATCAAGTTAAGATATTGTGCACCTTATACTTACGCAATGTTAGGTGTCAATTGTATCTCAGGAAAGCGGGGCGGGGGAAGGTAGAAGTCACCTGAAAACCTACCATTCGGAGATAGCAACTGTTAACATTTTTTTTCTTTGCTTGTATGTCTTTATTTCAAATGGGATTATTTTTGATGGATGTAAGGTAATCTATTATATCAATAGCCTCTCACTTTAGTCACCAATTCCAAACATAGTGTATGTATGTTGTTTCCAGTTTTTTCATGTTCCAAATAATGCTGTGATAAACACCCTTGTACACAAATGTTTGTCTATTTAATTATACATTTCAATAGGCTAAATTTCTGAAAGTCAGATTTTTTAATCAAAGGGTCAAATTTTTAATGAAAACATGTTAAAGTTTTTATTTTATTTTAAAGATTTTATTTATTTATTTGACAGAGGGATAGAGAGCACAAGTAGGCAGAATGGCAGGCACAGGAGAGAAAGAGGGATAAGAAGACTCTTCACCAAGCAGGGAGCCCAGCCACAGCTCAATGCCAGGACTCTGGGATCGTGACCCAAGCCGAAGGCAGACCCTTAACTGACTGAGCCACCCAGGCATCCCTTTGTTAAAGTTTTTAATATATATTGTCAAATGTCTTGTTTGAAAGGTGGTGGCAGTTTTTGTCACCTCTACCAGTATATATGAATGTCTGTTTCACTGCACCCTCATCAAATATATGTGTTACAACTGACAAAATCATTAATGAGTTTTTTTTAAAGGTCTTTGTTTGTAAGAGACACGTGGAACTTTTCACTTTTTTAACTAGCAATTCTGGCTGGTATAATATTAACATTGAATATTAATTTAAGAACAAATAAAAGGAACTTATTCAAGACTCTCTAGTTGTCATTTTTCAAGCAAATTAAAGAGCACAGTAATTTAAAGATTTTATTTATTTGTTTCACAGAGATCGCAAGTAGGCAGAGAGGAAGGCAGAGAGAGAGGAGGAAGCAGCTCCCTGCTGAGCTGAGAGCCCCATGTGGGGCTCAATCCCAGGACCCTGAGACCATGACCTGAGCTGAAGGCAGAGGCTTTAACCCATTGAGCCACCCAGGCCCAAGTACAGTAATTTAAATGTGCCTTTTGGTTTCATACTTTCCTGAGAAGCAACTCAAGAAGGAAATCGAAAAGCTGGATTCTATTCTGAATTTGCATGAATTCAAATAGGGCAAAGGCCAATATAACCAATATTGACTTTTCTTAGGAGGACTATGGCAACCAGTCATAGACCACAGTTTAAAAGGAAGTTTATAACCTTCCTCTGGTGTGATTAATAGTATTAGAAAAAGCTTTCTATCTGTTAGAGTTGCAGAAGAATGGTAATGGTATTTTCCATTTAAGTAAAACATTCCAGTTGCTGCTAAGAGGGGTTCTCTGTGGGAAGTATGTTTGGTGCCACGAGCTTATTCTATGTGCAGGAAAATACCGACACCTTTGCCTCCCATGTGATGACAGGATTTCATATATCATAAATATCTTAATTTTTTAAAAAATTCTCTCATTATTTGAGGTTTTTTTTTTTTTTTTTTTTTTTTTTTTTTTTTTTTTTTTTACTTATTTGAGAGAGGGAGAGATAGAGAGAGAGTGGGGGATAGCAGCAGAGGGAGAGGGAGAAAGAGAGGCAAGCTCCCCCTGAGCAGGGAGCCCGATGCAAGGCTCGATCCCAGAACCTTGGGACCAAGACCTAAGCCAAAGGCAGAAGCTTAAGCAGCTGAGCCACCCAGGCACCCTCTCATTATTATTTTAAATGGCTGTTGGAAAAAGGGATGTCAGAATACAACAGTATTCACTGAGCAGGATAAACCAGTCTGGGAGGAAGAGGCATTTTTTCAAATGACTGCACTAAACCCCTGATAACTTGGTTTCTCATCCTCATTCTTTAAAACAGCACAGATTACCTCTCTTTACAGAGTTAACATGCAGAATCGTGTTAAGACCAGCATTAACTAGAACACGTGAAAACCTAATGCAATGATAAAATTTACAACATTTTTGCAATATATTAATGGAATTCATTTAATTTTCAAACCGGACTAATATAGGAAGATATCTACATAGAAAATGGGAAGTATTCTTCCAGGTGATAGATGATGTTCTTATAATGGAGCAGAGGACTAAGAGATTTTCTGCATCCTGATTTCAGCTTTTCATTAACCACCAGAACATTAATCACTTGATTTCTCTAGGTTTATTTTTTCTTCTTTATATGTTAAATGAAGAGGTTAGATTTGACTCGTGTTTTTCAATATTCTTTTTTACCACGACACACAGTAAGAAACACATTTTTTAAGTAATACATTTTACCTATTTATCTTGAAAGACATGCAAATGGCCAACAGATACAAGAAAAGGTGCTCAACATCATTAATCATCAGGAAAGAAATGAAAATACTACTAAAGAATATTAGGTGCCCCGCACACTCCAGAAGGACTAAAGAGGCATATTTGGGGACTACACAGCTTGGATCAACATCTAAGTCAAACCCCACTGACTGTTTCTTGGCTTACAGGGCAAATGTTGGACATTAAATGATGGAACTTCAGTCACTGTAATACTGAAAAACCCACACCTCCACACTCTCCCTTAACAAACCAAAAGATTCCCTGCAGCTTCTGCTTCATTGTTTTGCACTTCTCTGAATAGAGAGTTCACTCCAGAGATTATAGTTAGCAGAGTCTAAGTCTCTTTTCTAGGCTGGCATTCATGCCAGAGGAAATGTCCCAAATGTAAAAATGTTGTTCAAAAGGATCTGAGTAGCTGCCATATGGCAAGGTACATCTCACAAAGTGTTCAGAAATTAAAGTGAGTCACAGTTATAGTGGTATGGAGGTTGAAAGAGATCTTTTAAATTGGTAGTGTTTTCCAAATTTTAGGCCAATATTCAATAGTGGACCATAAAATCAATGGAGTGTGCTCCACAGTTTTAAAAACTAAAATAGAACTGAAAATACCACCACCTATTATTGTACTTAATGAAGGTAAGTATTGTCTGGTGGAACTTGTGTCCTAATTACATGTAAGTGTCTATATTTATATATGTATAGTATATGTTTAAGTGTCCTGAGCCCACAATGTAAAACATAAAGATAAAAAAGTAGATCAATGGAATAGAAGAGTAGTTCAGAAATAGACCCACGCTTGTATAGACAACTGATTTTTTTCACAAAGTTGCAAAGACACTTAGTAGAGAAAGTATAGTTTTTTTCAATAAATGATGCTGGAACAAGTGGACATTTATACGCAAAAAAAAAAAAAAAAAAGGAACTTTAGCCCATGTCTCATGTCATATATGAAAATTAACTCAAAATGGAACACAGACCTAAATATAAAACCTAAAACTAAAAGTTCTGGAGGAAAACCTTTTGACCTTGTGTTAGGCAAGTATCTTTTAGAGATTACATAAAGTACAACTCACAATAGAAAAAATAACTTGGATTTCACAAAAATTAGACTTGCCTCTCTTCAAAAGACACTGCTAAGGGAATCAGAAGACAAGCCACTGAGTGGGAGAAAACATTTGAAATTATTATGTCTCATAAAAGGCTTATATCCAGAATATATAAAGAACTCCCAAAACTGAATGGTAAGAAAACAAATAACTTCCCTCCTTCACCAAAGGGGAAGAAGATATGAAAAACTTCCCTAAAGATGATGTACAGACAGCAAAAAGTACACGAAAAAGTGTTTAATATTATTAGTCACTAGGAATAAAACAAACTAAAAGCACATGAGTTACACACTTCACACCTATTTAAATATCTAAATTAAAAAGACTGGCCATACAAAGTACTGGCTGGAACCTAGAGGTAAGGGAACTCTCCTACAGTTCAGGTGCAAATCTTAAATGGCACAACCACTTTGAAAAACAGTCTGGCAGTCTCTTAAAAAAGTTAAATATATACCTACCATATGATTCAATCATCCCACTCCTAAGTATTTACGTAAGACTAATGGAAGTGTGTGTATATATATACTTTATAAATGTGTGTGCGTACGTGCGTGTGTGTGTGTGTGTGTGTGTGTGTGTATAAAGGTTTACAGTAGCTATGTCTGTAACAGCCCCAAACTGAAAACAACCCAAATGTCTATCAACAGATGAATGAAAAACTGTGGCTTAACTATACAATAGAATACTAGTCAACAATAACAAAAAATAAACTGTTGATTCACATGACAACATGAATTAATCCCAAAATAATTAATGCTGGATGTCAGAGTCAGACAAAAAACAATAATATACTATACGATTTTTACCTATGTAAAACTTCAGAAAGCAAATTAGCCTATAGTGGCGGAATGTACATAAGAAGGTTATAAAGGTGGGGTAAGGAGAAGTGGGTAGGAGGGATTAAAAAGGGGAAAGAGGCAACTTTTGTAAGTTTTTAATATCTTGATTTTTGTAATAGTTTTATGAGTTTAAATTTATAAAAATTTATCAAATGGTACACTTCAAATGTATACATTTTATTATATATTTATTATACCTCAGTAAAGCTGTATAAAATAATAAATTTAGCATCTATTATATGCCAGGTATTGTGGCTTCAGTGGAAAAACAAAGACATTGTGTGTGTGTGTATATATATATATATATATACATATATACATATATATGTATATATATGTGATTTTATTTTATTTATTTGGCAGAGGAGAGAGCACAAGCAGGGGGAGGAGCAGGCAGAGGGAGAAGTGGGCTCCCCACAGAGCGAGGAGCCTGGACCCTGGAACCGCGATCTGAGCCAAAGTTGGACACTGAATGGCCTAAGCCACCCAGACACCCCAATATTATTTATATTCTTATAAAGTTGACAATTACTAGTAATAGGACATAGACCAGTGAAATTCTAATTTTTTACTATTTATAAAACAAAGTAAGTGGAAATTTGATACAGACTGGTTACCTCTTTTGCTACCTAAATCAGCTAAGTGATCAACTTAGTGTGAAAGTGTTGGGGCGCCTGGGTGGCTCAGTGGTTGGGCCGCTGCCTTCGGCTCAGGTCATGATCCCAGGGTCCTGGGATCGAGCCCCGCGTCGGGCTCTCTGCTCAGCAGGGAGCCTGCTTCCTCCTCTCTCTCTCTGCCTGCCTCTCTGCCTACTTACGATCTCTGTCTGTCAAATAAATAAATAAAATCTTTAAAAAAAAAAAAAAAAAAAAAAAAAAAAAAAAGAAAGTGTCAAGGACTACTTGTCTCCCATCCAAGTACTAACCAGACCCAACCCTGCTTAGCTTCCGAGATCAGATGAGATTGGGTGCGTTCAGGGTGGTATGGCCACAGAAACAAGGACTATTTGTTAACCGAGAAGATATGTAAAAATAAAAGAAAGAGATAACAAATGATTATTGAATTTTAGTTTCTTACCAATGCCTGCGACTCTAAAACAGAAAATGATAAGCAACATTTTAAATTCTTAATGTGTCCTAATTCCAAATAGTTGATAGTTACAGGAACTGAAAATATTACTTGGATTTTTGTGCTAGGTTAAAATATGTGCTACTTAATTGTAGGAGCATACGTTTTTTAAAGAAAATTTCCTATTGAGGTTTCACACCAGTTCAAGAGAACTAGCGGTAGACTAGTTGAAGAGAAATATATTTTTGTTTTTTTTTTTGTTGTTTTTTTTGTTTTTTTTTTAGAGATCACAGTAGGAGAGAGGAAGGGAAGAGATCACAGAGAGAGGAAGGGAAGCAGGCCCTCTGCTGAGCAGAGAGCCCGATGTGGGACTCGATCCCAGGACCCTGAGATCATGACCCGAGCCAAAGGCAGCGGCTTAACCACCTGAGCCACCCAGGCGCCCCCTGTTTTGTTCTTTGATTCACTTTATATGTTTGAGGAAAAGCACCAGATGGAGAAAGGCTTTTGTTAGTTATTTGGAAATAGTTATCTGCCAAGTTGATCTCAACCTATAATAAACTGGCATATGAGATAGTAATTAACTTTTATCAATTAAAAAAAAATATCTGGGGTGCCTGGCTGGCTCAGTCTGTAGAACATGTCACTCTTTTTTTCTTTTTTTTTTTTTGAAGATTTTATTTATTTTTTTGACAGACGGAAATACCAAGTAGGCAGAGAAGCTGGCAGAGAGAGAGAGGAGGAAGCAGGCTCCCCACTGAGCAGAGAGCCTGATGCGGGGCTCGATCCCAGGACCCTGGGATTATGACCTGAGCTGAAGGCAGAGGCTTTAACCCACTGAGCCACCCAGGCACCCCAAATATGTCACTCTTGATCTCAGAATTGTAGGTTCAACTCCCATGCTGAATGTAAAGATTACTTAAAAATAAAATCTTAAAAACAAAAATAAACAAAAATGTGATTTTACGTATTTTTTTCTTTCTTCTTTATTACATACCTGCTCTTACCCCCCATCTTTTCAGCGCTTGCATCTTAAAGATATTCCTGTCTTCCTTTGTTAAAAGATACATAACATTAAAAGGGACACTTTGAACTTTTTGTAAAAAGTAAATTAACCAGTCGTTATATGACATGGATTTTTAGCATAAATATTTATGGTAAAGGGGAAGAGAAAACAAAGTTGGGAATGTGAATAATAGTGAAGCAAGAGGTCCTCACAGATAAGCTTTGCTTATGTCACACTTTTAACCCATCTGAAGAAAAAAGGTGCTTATTCACAACAAAATTTTGTGATTTAAAACAATATCAATCATTTATTTGCTCAAATTTCTGAAATTAAGGCAGGGCTCAGTAATGGTATTAGGTGGGTAACTCAACCGATCCTAGAAGACCACTTCCAAGATGGTCTCACTCGCATTGCTGGTACTGAGGTGCCTGCCTGTTTCAGTTGGGAGCTTGGGTCAAATGGCCTCAGCTCTCTACCTGACCTCTCCACAGGGGCTCCATATGTTGGACTTCTTACAACATGGTATGTTCACTTACAGCATGAAAGTTCACTAACTCCCCTCAGAGCACAAGACACTTCTAGCCTTTTTGTGGCCAGACTTGCCTAACAAGTCTAAGCAGTTCTACCTCTGCTTTAGGTCATCAAATTGTCTCCTCTACCTCTATTCCCTTCCCCAGGCCTTTTTATTAACCCACCTCTTATATTTCTCCCTCCATGATCCAGCACAAGGAGCACATCCTTCATGAGATTTTTCTAATTATTCTATATTGTTATGGTAGCCTTCCCTTTTGAAATCTGATAGCTCTTAGTACCTATACTATTCATTTCTCACTGAAAATGTGCTATTTTATATTACCATTTATTTTCCTATAAATGGCTTGTCCTATCTCCTCAACCCATGGTATGGTTCTTGAGGACACAAACCAAAGTCTGTATCTCTGCATCAGTGCCCACCATCTAGTGTGTGCTAGGGCACACTAGGGCATTTGGGTTCCTTTTCAGAAGATATTATTCCATTTGAAGTGATATATGTCTGGAAATTACATAATGCTTTTAAAAGTGTATTTGAGAAGAGTATTTACCTATACTACCAAAGAAGAATTTAAATTACTCATTAAGCATAATGAATTCAGAGCGTTTATTTTACTACATTTTTAACATCTTCCCCCCCCCTCCCCACTTCATATCTCTTGGTCTTTTCTCACTGATCCAAATAAGTAAAGGCTTTTTAGAATGTTCAGCATCAGTGAGGTAAGTCTAGAAAATGCAAAGATAAAACTAGTTAGCATGGAAATAATGAATATAAATGTTTATAAACCTAATTGTCTTCGACTGAAAGAGAGGACTAGAGGAACTTTAATGGTATTCCTTTTCTGAACTACATTAGCTCTAGCAACACAGCTATTAACTCATTTTGTACTCTACTGCTTTCCCACTATTGTGACTCAAAGAATAGTAAACGTACCATTGCAATGAGAGAGGAAAACAGGTGCAAACAGAAACTTGACATGGAATACAAAGGATTTGTGAAACAGTGTATTTAATCCAGAAAAAAAGTCTCTGTTTACAGATGTGTCAGCATCTTCAAAAGTAGTTTTCTTTTCGGGACACTGCAGTGATTTCAGTTTGAAGAAGTTTTTGAACTTTTAACTTAAGGTAATGAGCCGGTTAATAGAAGACTGGGTTTTGTGTAGGAAGCAATTATCCAAATAGAAGGGAAACTTGAGAAAATGAGCAAAGTGTTAATGAGATTGGCAAAAAGGTCATGTATCTGAGAGCCAAGATTGAGTAAAAAGGAATGATGGTGGAAGAAATCATTAAAGACAATGGCATGAAAATAAAGATGAGACACAATATCATTGGATCTGTTTCTCTAACAGGCCACAGAATTATCCCACCTAAAAATAAGGTGATCTCTATATACCTGTGGTCGGGAAACCATGCTTCATTTGGAAGCTTTATCAATAATATAGTTTTAGTCCAACCCACACTGTGATAAAATGTTTTAATAGCATAAGTTATTATATACTGATATATATACGAGTTTATACACAACTTTCTGGAAGGGCAGGTCATAAGTGAGGCTTTTACTTCCTCTTCTCTCAGTGGCTTTTCAATCTACCACAATCTGGCCTCCACCTCCACTCTGCTGAAACTGCTCGGAGAAGGTCAACAATGATGTGACTCTCAAGTACATTAGCCTCTTTTCAGCTCTCTGCTCACTTTTCCTCCCAGCATAATTTTATATTGATGGTTGTTTCCAACTTGTAAATCTCTTTCTTGACTCAAAGCCATGCTTATCTCTTATTCTTCCTGTATGGCTCTGATGGCTCTTTATAGTTTTTTCCTTGTTTCATCTCTGCTACTGGAGTTTTCCAAGGCAATCACCCTACATGATTTTCCTGATTGACTGCATACAATCCTAAAGTTCTATTACCCATGTTCTTCTCAAATACTGATTTCTCAACTCTTTCTTTCTTTCTTTCTTTCTTTCTTTCTTTCTTTCTTTCTTTCTTTCTTGACTTTATTTATTTGACAGAGAGAGATCACAAGTAGGCAGAGAGGCAGGCAGAGAGAGAGGAGGAAGCAGACTCCCCGCTGAGCAGAAAGCTGGATGCTATGTGGGACTCGGTCCTGGGATCATGACCAGAGCCGAAGGCAGAGGCTTTAACCCACAGAGCCACCCATGTGCCCTGCTCTCTCAACTCTTTCTTGAGCTTTCGCTATGTCATTGGATTTACAGTATCTCCTCATTCACTATGTTGCCCCCTCAGACCTTTTTGTTTGTTTCTTTTCCTGTTTTGTGTCTCCGTTATCAGCAATCCTATTTACTCTATTGTCAAAACTAGAAATCTTGGAATAATCTTTTCTTTTTCACCTTTCCTTGCTGCCTATATGTTAAGTCTGGTCCATTCAACCTCTGAAATGTGTCAGGTATCTGTCTGTGCTTTTCCATTACTGTTGCTATTGCTGTCCCAAACAAGGTTCTTATTATTTTTACTCGTAATTTTTCTTAGTAGTTTCCTAATTAGATTTACTCTCTGAATCTAATTAGTCTCTGTTCCTTATCTATTCTTTATGTTACTGCTGGGGTTACTTTTTAAATGAGCAGTTTGATAATATTACTTTCATGTTTTTTAAAAAAATCTTCCTGTGTCTTCATGGTTCGAGAACTGCCTGCCTGACTTCTAAAAAAATTCTTTTATGAGTTTGAATGCTGATCCACAGAAGTGGATCTCTGGAATAAGAAAAATTTTTAGTTTTCTGAGTTTTTGAAACATCTGAAAAGCAACTTTTGGTTTTCTGAATGGCTGCCTTGGGATTTTACAGAATGACAACCTTCCTCACACCCAGAGTCTGGACATTTAAATAGGATTTGAGTTTGGGATTTCTGCCAAAAGTTCTTGCTTTGTTTTCCTGGAGTACCATTTAGAGGAAAGCCCCCCAGAAGTTAGTAACCTCCAACCCAAACACCTTGTAAGTCATAGGTGTTTGCTACCTTGCTCTCTATCTCTTTCTCACTCATGATCTGTAACAGAGGACTGCCTTTCCCCAGTCACGGCAGCCCCACTGCCCCCGCCCCCCCGCCTACCCATTTCTGGAATTTGTAAAAAACAAGTCTTGTGACTTTACTTCTTATGTGTGGGTGTATTGAAACTGTGCTTTCAATCAAAACAACCCCAGGTTTTGCACTTTCTCAAAGTAGGGGTTTGGAACAGACACCTGAACGGGGCCAATCATTCTTCCTCCTATAAAAACTATACCTATGAGCTATGTGGGCACTATACATTAATACTGTAAAATGGAAATGAAATAAACAGGCCAATAAATCTTTTTATATATATTAAATATATATATAAATTGTGTCATGCCATTTTGTTGATGAAAATCATTTAAGAGATTCATATTGCCCTTATAAAACCCAAACTCTCTACCATAGGCTACCAGGCTGTGAATTTAATACCTCTTACTGAATTATTCCTATTTTTTCTACTTTCAACTTGTTCTACTTTCTGTTTATATTCCAGCCACTGAATTCTTTGGGGCTCTTAACCATGCCACATTTTTTCCCAAACTTGAGTATTTTGAACATGTTATTTCCCCTGCTAGAAACCTTTTATGCCCTTTGCATTCTTGTCATCTTCTCATCAGTAAAGTCTTAACATAAATATTTCCTCCCTAAAGAGGTATTTTATGTCCATTAAGTATAAAATAGTGTCCTCCATCTGACCAAAATTCTTTATCACATTATAACAATATTTACCTTCGTAATCCTTCATAATATTTACACAAATTATTTCTTTGTTTATTAAGTCACTAGACAGTAAGCTCCTTGAGGACAGGTATCACATTTGCCATATTTGCTACTACATATCCTGGCACATATGTGCATAGCATATAATAAGAGTTTAACGAATGGATATTGAATTAATGAATAAGTTAATGAATGTTTACGTGCTAGACTTTCACTTCACCACTAATCCCTAATAGACTGGGAGCTTCTCAAATGCAGGCCATGTTTTATTCACATTTATATACCTTACTCTGAGCATAATTCTTGACCCATAGGAGATGCATGAAAAATTCTTAATAATTTTCAGCTAAAATTAATACAAATTGTCAAACTTTTTTTGGTAAAACAACTGTTTTGCACTGCTGTGCTATGCACCATCTAGATGAATTCTGCCATTATGTATAAGACCAAAATTTTTCCCTGACTTATAATAACTAACTTATCACTCATTCCTTCATTCATCAAATTTTGAGAAATCCCCAGGCTCTGGGAATATAAGACTGAGCAAGGACTGAGCAAGGTAGAAACAAGCAAACAAACAAAAACAAAAAACCCCTGCCTGTGTGAAGTTCATATTTCAGTGAGTATAATACCTCATATATTCTGCTTTAATTAGTGAGGCTTAGTATACAGTATTTAAATATCTGCCTAGCTGATGCCAATGTACAGCTTGGATTGAGGACCATTGTTTTAGAATGATACAATCCTTTTTTTTTTTTTTTCTTTAACCATGCATCTCTAGTGACAACTTTTCCTATTAAGGTGTGTTAGCTCTTAGTGAGTCACTACAGCATTTGCTTTTTAACTTACAGATTTTAGGATAAAGGAATATACAATAAAATATGCACAAAAATGCCAAGTGATAGGGATTTATTCTGCCTCACTAGGCATAGGATCCATTCCAAAGGAGTGGACAAATTTGAATTCTCTTCCACTTAGAATGTAAATTTGAGTCTTGAAGGCAAAAAGAATTTTAACAAGGAACAGAAAATATCTTTGGTAGTTTCCTTTTCCCAAGTAAACACTTTCTGTAAGATTGGAGAATTTTTTTCTTTTTCTTTTTTTTTTTTTGTATTCTTATTGCTTTCTACATTTAGTATTTATATTTTATGGCATGGAGAACTACATATAGTGATAAATTTTCATGTAGGATATATATATGCAATAGGCTCATATTCTCTGATGGTGTTGAGATAAATTTTATAAGGAAGGGATCTATATAGATATTTTCTGGTACCATTTTTTTGAGGTAAAATATACTTACAATCTGGTGAGTTGCAACAGATGAATACATTCATGTAAGCATTAATTCAAACAAGATAAGGAACATTTTCATCACCCTGGAAAGCTACATTGTGCCCCTTCCTGTCAGTCTCCAGTTAGCACATATAACTGGTGTTTTGACTGTATCACTATAGTAATAGTTTTCCTGTTCTTGAGCTTCATATAAAAGGAACCATGCAATAGGTGATCTTTTGTGTCTGCCTTCTTTCAAATGACATAATGTCTTCCATATTTATTCATGTTATACAATAGTATATTACTTTCATGTTGTTGAGTAGTATTCTATCGTGTAAATAGATCATAATTAGTTATTCACCTAATGATGGTCATTTGAGATATTTCTGCTACTAATAATTTTGTTTTGTTTTGTTTTTAAGATTAATTTTATTTATTTTTCAGAGAGAGAGAGAGAGCACAAGCATGGAGAGAGGCAGGCAGAGGGAGAAGCAGGCTCCCTACTAAGCAAGGAGCCCTATGCAGACTTAATTCCAGGGCCTTGGGACCATGACCTGAGCCGAAGGCAGACACTTAACCAACTGAGCCACCCAGGTGTCTCTAACATTTGTTTTCAAGTATTTTTGTATGCATATGTTTTAATTTCTCTTGAATAAATACTGAGGAATGGAAATGCTAGGCCATAAGATAGGTATACATTTTATTTAAAAAAAAACCGGCCAAATCTTTTTTTACAAAGTGCCTGCTTCATTGTATACTTATATTGGCAATATCTGAAAGTTCCAGTTGCTCTACATCCTTGCTAACATTTGGTATTGTCATCTTTTAAATTTTAGCTATTTCAAAGAATATGAGAAAGTATTTCATTGTGTTTGAAATTCCTTTCCTGATTACTAATAAAGCTGAGCACTTTTTCATATGCTTATTGAACATTTCAGTTCTAAAATTTTTAGAGGCACCTGGTGGTCAGTTAAGCAACACACTCCTGATTTCAGCTCATGTCATGACCTCAGGGTCATGAGATGGAGACCCATGTCAGGCTCTGTACTCATCAGAGAGTCTGCTTGGGATTCTCTCTCTCCTTCTCCCTCTATCCCTGTAGTCCCTGCCCCCAGGCTTTCTGTCTTTCTCTGTAATAAATAAATAAATCTTTAAAACATTAAAAAATAAATAAATAGAATTTTCATTTTTTTATATAGTTTCCTTTCTTTGATAAGATTTGACCATTGTTTACTTATTTTGATCATCTTAAGTCATGAACATCTTCATAATTATTTCTTTTAAGCCCTTGTCTGCCATTTTAACATCTAGGTCAACTTGGGATCTCTTTCTACTAAGTCTTTTTTCTTTTGACTAAGGATTATACTCCTCTGTTTCTTGGCATGTCTAGTACTTTTAAGAGTGTGCACTGGATATTGCAAATGATGCATTGTATCTTGATTTCATTATAGTTCTCAAGGAAATATTTATTTTTGTGTGACCAGGCAATTTAGCTACTGACTGATCACCAAGAACTTGTGGAGGCTTGGTTTTTACACTTTGTTAGGGAAAGGTTTTGCCCATAATATTAGGAATTAATTTTGCCCTTAGTCTTAGGATATACAATTTATTCCTAAAAGTAGTCTTTATATCAACAATCATGATTGTTCTAGGATTTCAATGGAAAGCTTGAGGTGTTTACATAGCATTTCACTTTGACTTGACTCAAACTCTAAAGTCCAATTTCATGAGGTAGCCAACAGCTGGATTCCTTGCTCACTTTGTTTCACTTTTTTCCTTTTAACCTTTTAGCTGTTGCTTTCTCCTCATCTCCTTGTAGCTGTCCAAAACATATGCAATTTGGGGGTTCCCCAAGGGTTTAAAGGTAGTTTATATAAAGATTTTGGAGCTTGGCCCTTTATGGCCTTTTTGCCCCCCTGGACTAATCCCCTAAATTTTCAGTTACTTTGGAAGGCCCAAATTCTTTCTTCTGATACTTATGGAAGTAAGACTATGGCTTTCTCTTTATGTTCTAATTGCTTCATCTCCTCGCGGGGGGAATGTAAAAGTACGGGTCTCTTGGAGTGCCAGTTCCTTCTTCTTTCAAGTGTTGAATTCTTCCCTAGTTCCTGCTTACATTTGATCACTATATCTTGCCTTCAAATGGTGTGTGTATGTGTGTGTGTGTGTGTGTATTTTTTCAGGATTTTTGATAAGTATCTGTAAGAGATTTAGTCTGAGACTAGCTTCTCTGAAATTATAGTACTGTTACCATTATTATAAGGACAAATTTTCCTATCAATGCTATCATTTTATAATCCTTCTTCATGAAATAACAGGAATTATGGAAGGCATGGTCATAGTAGAGGAACTGAGATTATTTCAAAAGAGGGAGTGGCCAAATTCTCATTTCAATATAAATTTGCCAAAAAGGTTGTGTTATAATGTTCCTATATTGCCTTTCCTGGAGCTAAAGGATAAAATCATGATATAAGACTGTGGAGATGTTCCTGCTGATTAAAAATACTTGTGATTGGCATAATTAATGAACATCTTATGCCAATTATTTCTAACATTATTTGAATTAGAGAAACCAATATTGTGAGGGATTTACAGTAGATATCAAGTATTATGGACTGACCTGTGTCCCCACAAAATTATTGTGTTAAATCCCTAGCCTCCAATTGCAGTTGAAGATAAGGCCTTTAAGGAGGTAATTAAGCAAATGGGATAGTAGGGGTGGAGTAATCTAGTAGGACTGGTGTCCTTATAAGAAGAGGAAGAGACACCAGAGCTCTCTGTCACTATATCACTCTCTCTTTTAATCTCTGCACACCCGCACAGAGGAAAGACTTTGGAAGGCCACAGAGAAAATGTGGTTCTTTGCAAGCCAGGAATAGAGCTCTTACCAGAAACTCAATTTGCCAGCACCTTGATCATGGACTTCTGTGAGAAAATTAATTTCTGTTGTTTAAGCCATCCCATCTGTGGGACTCTGTTATGGCAGCTTGAGCAGTCTGATACATCAAAATTGAAATTTTCTTGACTATTCATTATTCAACCTTTGATGTTAATTACTAAGATTGATAACTAATAGCTATTTAGAACTCTTTGACCAGAAAATACTATTTTTCCTTAAATTTTCTCTTCCTTTCCCTTTTGTTTATATTTTGAGATCATTCATATTTACAAGATAGGACCTGATTTTTAAGATTTCTTGAATGATTCAGAAATTCTCAAGAAACGTGGAAAATCTGAGAATGAAAAGCAATATCTCAGTCATTGTATTTTGGAATGTGTCAGCAGGACGCCTGGGTGGCTCAGTCAGTTAAGTGTCTGCCTTCAGGTCATGATCTCAGGGTCCTGGGATCCAGTCCCATATTGTGCTCTGTGCTCAGTGGGGAGTCTGCATCTCCTTCTCCCTCTGCTTCTCTCTCTTTCCTTCTTGCTCCCTGTCAAATAAATAAGTAAAATCTTAAAAAAAAAAAAAAAAGAACAAAAAACTTACTTTGGGTTCATGTAATGTCAAATGTCCCACTTAAGTTTCTCTTCAAAGTAGGCATCACTGAACTCCAGATATTAGACAGAGTAAGGAATCTTTCACTATTTTTCCTGTGTTTACTTTTGACAAGGGGGGAAGTTTTTAGGAACATAGTTTAGTTCCTGTGTGTATATTGCTAATGTTGCTAAGCAACCAAACAAGCCAAAAAACAAAACAAAATAAAACAAAAACCTGTTTTATCACTAGAATCTATAACACAACACTATAATTGATTTTATAGAATTCTATAATAGCAATGTATGATATTGTACTTACTCAGTGTTTTATTATATGGTATGGCATAATGCCGACTTACTGTTAGTTTTTAACTCAGTTTTAGCAACACAAAGGAAATAGTTTTAAATCTAAGAAGGGGAAAGAGGGACTTGAATGTATTAGGCAACTGCAACTTTAGGGGATGGTTACCTTATTTCATCTTTAAAATCCTAAATATTTTCTAGGAAGTTGATTGGGCTAACCACAGTGTTCATTGTAAAACATGAATTGTGATTTTGTATTTAAAGAGACCATGGCTTCATTTCTTTGGTAGCCCTGCCACCATAGTGGAAAAACCTCATATCTAGACATTTATAGGCCAATAGGAAGTGATGTTCATTGAAAACCTGAGTTTAGATATGCAGGGTGAAAGGGGAGATGCATTTGGTGGCTAACAATTTGCTAAGCCACATTATTAACTGATGATATTACCATGGAATACCATAAATGGGTACTTAAATCTTCTCTAATTAGATTTTAGGTTATATACTTTAGCATGCCTATTTTATTATTATTTTTAATTAATTAATTAATTAATTAATTTGAGAGAGAGGGAGAGAATAGAGGGAGAAGACCACTCCCGGCTGAGCAAGTATCCTGACGTGGGACTCGATTCCCTGGGATCATGACCTGAGCCGAAGGCAGACGCTTAACTTCCTGAGCCACCCAATGCCCCTAGCATCCCTATTTTATACATGAGGAAAAGTTCATAGAAACTGATTACAGAGATTCCCCAAAGAAGGGAAAAAACATTTTAAATCATTTTTTATTTCCCCATGTCTCAATTCAATGGTAAACATGCCTCTTTGATAAACCATTTCTCTAAGCATATCATATCCCATGTACATAGAAACTCAGAAAAAGCCCTCTGTTTGCAAATGGTTAATTTTTGTTTCTGGTACTTGAACTAAACACACACACACACACACACACACACACACACTACACTATGAGAGTAAGAAGTGAGAAGTAGGAGTAAGAAGTGGGATTTCAATGACAGTGCAGACTGGATAGCAGAAATACCTTGAGTTTTAGAGAGAGATACTAAAAAGCTCAATACAAAACATATGGTCAAAGAAAATGCCAAGCTAAATCTTTTAAAATTTAATCAGCAACATTTAACAATGTTTAGACTATTCTAAGTTATTGTACACCTTAACTAAGTTACTTTGCACCTTGCATGGCTCTAGCAGTTGTTAGATTTCATAAATAGCTCGGCAGGTGTAAAACCTTTGCTTTTGCTGGGTAGCATGCATCATAGGATCACCATACTTTCTGATGCTATCGAACCAAGTCATTTGGATGCAGTTCTATTTGGGTTCTTTGGCGATTACCAGAAAGTATTAAGTGTATCAAACTGAAAAATTATCTGGGTTTTGAGATGGAAGAATCTACTTTACAGTCTCATTTATTTGTGGACCTATCTGTTCGTTGACAATTCATGTAAAGTTGAAAAAAAGGATAGGGAAGGAAATCAACAGTTTTAGTGTTAGAAGCAAAATTATTATTCAAAGAATGATCTGTGAAAAGGATGTTTCTCGTCTAGTCCCAATAGTTCATTTTACTTTTGTTCCCTTGCCTAAGGAGATATATCTGTAAAGGTGCTGCTAAAGCTGATGTCTGAGTTTACTGTCTGTTTTCTTTTGGGAGTTTCATGACTTCAGATTTCACATATTGGTCTTTAATCCATTTTAGTTTCTTTTTGTGTATGGTGTGACAAAGTGGTCCAGTTTCATGCTTTTGCATGTAGCTGACCAGTTTTCCCAACATCATTTGTTGAAGACACTCTTTTTCCCCATTGCATATGCTTGTGTCCTTTGTTAAAGATTGATTCACCATGTAAGTGTGGACTTATTGCTGGGCTTTTTTATTCTGTTCCATTCATCTATGTGTCTATTTTGTGCCACTACCATACTGTTTTGATTATTATAGATTTGCAGTATATTTTGGACTCTGGGATTATGTTAGTTCCATCATAGTAAATGAAATAGGTCACATAGAAAGACAAATATCATAGATTTCACTTATATGTGAATCTAAAAAGTAAAACAAATAACTACAAAATGGACTTTTAACCTCAGAGAAGACATTGGTGGTTGCCAGAGGAGAGGTGGGTACAGGGATGTGTGCAATATAGATGAAGGGCATTAAAATATATAAACTTCTAGTTATAAAACAAGTCATGGAGATGAGAAGTACCACATGAGAAATTTACTCAATAGTATTGTTAAGAACATTGGTGACAAATAGTGACTATACTTACTGTGGTAAACATTGAGTAACGTATAAAATTGTTGAATCACTATGTTTTACACCTGAAACTAACAGAACATTGTATGTCAACTATATTTCTATAATTTGAAATAAAAGAAAAAAAGGAAAAGATGATTCAGGAATGGCTCAATCAGCACAAGATCTTAAGAGTTCCTAATTTTATATGGTGATCTCATAGAGATCAAAGACAAGTAAAAAACTGTAATCCAGGAATATAAAAGAGAATGTATAAAAGAGATAGGATTTTTGCTGTTGATTTTGTTGTTATTAAAAAAAGTCAAAGAGTTAATTTTTCTCTTCCTTAGGGCAGTTATCTAGATCTGAACAATGGAGCTTTAAATTTCCATCTAGATTTTAGTTTAAATTTACCATACTTTGCTGATGAAATGTTAGTTTTTCCAGACTGTTTCAGAAAAAAATTTAATGATTCAGACAATTGAATGAGGAAGTTGTGTAGTGTCTTTGGGGAGAAATGGTTCAAGTCAGGAAGTCTGGGGTTTGGATTCAACTTTGACACTAACTTTTTGGGTATCTGAGCAACTTACTAAATTTTTCTGAAATCCTCTAAAAATAGGATATTGAAGCAGATGTCTCTGAGGTCTTTAGCAGATTTTGTATTTCTAATAATTGTTAGGCTTCTGTTTTTACAGATATTCTGTGATCTTGAAGCACATGTGCAATTCATGGCAAGATGTACAGTGAACTATATTCAGATGAAAGGAATTAAATTTGGTTGGTAATTTTTCCAAGCCAAGAGTTAATTTACAATGTAGAGCATGGTGTCTTTCTGCAGATCAAAGAATATGATATTAATGTTTTGAGTTAGAGTTTTGTTAAAGGACACTACATAGAGCCTGAGAAATGCTGAATATTTTAAAAATGTGTAACGCTAGAGTGATACCAAGGCTAAAATCATCCATCAAATATATAGAAGATTTAGATTTACAGAGACTGGGTATTCAAATTTATGTGAACTATTCTTTTTTTTTTTTTTTTTTAGGTTTATTTATTTATTTTAGAGAGAATTTATGCATGCAAGCTGGGGGAGGGCCAGAGGAAAAAGGAGAATCTCAGGCAGAGTCCCTGCGGAGTGCTCAAGGCTTGATCCCATGACCTTGAGATCCTGACCTGAACCAAAACCAAGAGTTGGATGCTCAGCCAACTGAACTGGCCCTTATGTGAACTCTTCTTGACATTACCTTGAATGTTAAGTAAAAAATCCTTTTAAGTAGATCTAAAGGGGATGAAATTCCAAGAGTCAACTAACAAATGATACAAAGGATTAGATGTCTTAAATTTTTGTACAGGAAATTAAAAAGTGACTCCCCAAAAGTAAAACTGGCAATAAAGTAATCTTGTCCAAATGTGCAACTATTATTTCAGATAATACAGGTAGGCTGATATTGCTACATTTGGACAAGTGGAATGAAAATAGAGAAACTTACCTTATAAAGAACTCTATTTTGACTGAATTCGGAATATTTTGCAGTCAGCAGATTGTGTCACAGCTTTTAGGTTATGTCCATATGATAATACACCTGACAAAGAGGCTTAATGGGTGGAGAATTGGGAATATAATAGTGACCTCAGATTATCTTTAGCATAATTTTGTCCAGCTGAAAAAAATAAATTCTTTTGGTGTTTTGTCATTGCATTTAACTTATTGAGTAATTTACAGGAGAACACAAGAAGTAATTTACACAGGACACAAGAAGGGTGGGGTAGAAAACTCTTTAAGCTTGCTAAAGAAATACAAAGACCCACATCAATGCCATGATTAAGTTGTATATCTCAAATTCTACTTTTGCACTTCTGGGATCCAGGTATGATAATTAGGAGGGAGAATATGATGCTTAGTTTGTTTCTAAGTTTTTGCCTTCTCAAATCTCCTACCCTACTCACTCCATTATAAATTTTCAGAATTAATATAAGTAATTTAATTGTTTATAGTAATTCATTTTTGGGGTAGATATGTAGAGTGACCTCCAGTAAAAGTCAAATGAGCTTTATAGGTCTTCTCCTCCACAATTTCATCATAAGGTGATATGTTACAATGAAAGCAAAACTAAATTTGCCACACATAAGAACATTACACAGCAATATTTATTGAGAAAATGTCATACAACTGTTCTATAAATTGCATCATTTTTGGCACTCTGCTACACCTTGCATATAAGCTTCAATATAGATGAATGTAACTATATTTTAATGTCAAGTGTAACTAACCTTTTAGTTACAGCCAGGTGACAGAATCTTTTATTAGGCCGCCAAATAATTTATTCATAATCTTAAACCAAGGCTTTATTCTAAAAGGTGTAGAATATTGAGTTTCCTAAGTACTAGGCTATTCATTCAAAGGTGGGAACATCTGTACAATATTCTGCATACATCTTTAACACCATTTCACTAGAGAGAGGTTCACTTTTAACCTCTAACAAAGACTCTGGTGTTGATTGGAAATAAAGATACTTGAAAGGCTTGTATAATAGCCTCTGGATTGTATGCTATGGATAGAGCTACTCAAAGGACCCCACAACCTATGAAGTGTATGTTTCTGATTAGGACACTTCAAATGATAATTACCTGCTTATGGGGTAGAATTAAACTGAAACTCATATATGTGACTATCTACACAGGAGAATCCTAGAGTAAATTATAGACAATTTTGAATAATTTCTTTAAAATGTTAAAATAGCAATAATTTGGGTTTTATTTTTAATACAGATAAAAATAATGAAAATAAATACTGATCTATAATTCCATTGCCTAGGCAATCTGTTGGCATGTCAGGTAAATAAATCCTTGGATGATAGAAAAATCCATGCTGTAGAGAAAGATCAAACTGGAAGATGAAAGCCTCACTTTCCCATTTCCCTTCCAAATATCTTTACTCACAACCCCAGGCTTTCTTTGTTTTAATTTTTAGGTTTTCTTTGGAGGGGGGGTTGTTTTGTTTTGGTTTGTTTGGGTTTGGCTTTTTTGGTCATACTCCTGAGTAGGCACCATTTACCTGCTCTGTTTTGGAAGAAAATATTCTTCTCTCTTTCTCACGAAATGACCGTCTTGTTCTTATTGATTTATAGGAGTTCTTTATAAATTAAGGAAATTAATCCCTTTTTACATGTTACAAATACTTTTTCCTTACATATTGTTTGACTTTGCTTATAGTTATAATTTTAGTTTTCACCATCCAGAAATTTTTCCACATTGATTTGAAACACAACTTTAACATAAAGGAAATCTCTTTACCTATGTCCCACTAATATTTTTTTTTTTTTGAGATGTAACTGATACATAACATTGTGCAAGTTTAGGGTATATAAGGTGTTGATTTGATGCATTTATGTATTGCAATATGATTACTACCTTAGCATTAGCTAACACTTCTACCCTGTTACATAATTGTACTCTATTTGTTTTCTTCTCTTCCATTGATCTATTTCTTCTCAGGTTCCGAACTGTCTAATTATGGAAGCTGCACTGTGTCTTAAGAGTTAGTAGGACTAAACTCTCTCATTCTTCCCTTTTAGAATTTGTTTGACTTGTCTTTGCATATTTAGTTTTTCAGATGATCTTTAGCATAATTTTGTCCAGTTGAAAAAATAAATTCTTTTGGTGTTTTGTCATTGCATTTAACTTATTGAGTAATTTACAGGAGAAATGACATCTTTATAACATTATCTCCTTTGTAGACAAGGGTGTGTGTGTGTTTTATAATTAGTTAAATCTTTTTATATGTTCCCCAGTATTGTTTTAAAGCCTTAGGCCTATAGGTTCTGCATATTTCCTGGTAATTTATAGTTAGGTACTTTCTTTTTATTGTTTTTATAAATGGGATCATTCTTTCCCATATAGTTTCTGTCTGGTTATTATTTGAATATTAAAATGTGATGTATTTTTAATATTAAGTGTGTAATCTGTAGTCTTATGAGTTTCTCATTATTTCTAACAGTTTTCCCTTACCCTTAAGCACACCACACCACACACACACACACACACACACACACACACACATCCTAATTTGAAATAGGCAGCAAAGATATGGACATATATATTATTTATTGATTCTCCACAAAATTCAGTGCCAAAAGGTAAAGTATCTTGCAAAAGTTTATTTCTATACAAAGCAGAATGGATAGACTAGACATGTGTATATTATTTAGACAATGACTGTATTGAACAAAAAAGAAAAAGAATTATGGCTATTTCAAGCATTCTTACTGTGGTTGAACTCTGTCTGAAAGGCTTAGGATTTATAACTATGATTGAAACACTGCAATTTTGTGAACAATTTGGGGAAAAGGTAACAGGTTAATCAGTTTTTCAGACTTTCTGACATATTACTTTAAGGTTAAAGTCTGATAAAATAACGTAATTGGGTCATTCTAGGTATTTGATTGAGCCTTTTATAAAAAACCTTTTTGCTTCTATCATGGGCAAAGGGAAAAAAATTGAGAAGAAACTATGCACCCAGCTCATAACTGAAAACAGGACAGAGATAACTCTGACCATTTCTACCAAATAGACCTATAATGGGGAGCAAAAATATTCAGGCCTGAAGTGATTGAGCCCAAGTAGAGACAGTTGTGTTAGTTAGGAATGACTCCCAGAAAGTTTAGGGTAGAAGTAGGGACTAGAAGGTGATTCTGAGGCCCCACAGAACCAGGAAGTAGACCTTTGTAAGGCCCATTCCCCACTGGAATATGGGAACATAATATTTTGAAATAAACATTTTCTTGAATGTTTTCTCACAGGATTTCTGAGATGTATCATGTATTTCCTTCACAAATGTTTGCTTCCCATTCTTTAGACTTGACCTAACCTAAGAAAGAAAATGGTTTCAGACCAGTTCAAAATGATACTTTTTTCAGTGGTGAGCCTTTTCAATTTTCTCCCCATTTTGCCAAACCATCCTATGTATCTGTGGGTAATTTAAAGGAACAGTACTTAATATTTTTGACTGTGAAATAATTTCAGAAATAATTTCCCCCAGCCTACACCAAGAAGTTCTTTATGTTTAAAAAATTTACAGACATGAATGATATAAGAGAAACTTATGTTATGAATAGTACACTGAAGCAAAAACGAAAACAACTTCCTTAAGAATTGGTATAAATGTGCAAGTACACTATTGAAATATGGGGGAAAAAATAGCCTGGCTCTACTGTAAAAGTGAAGAAGAAAAATGTATTTTGCATGATAGTTTTCTTTAAGTTTTATGATATAAAGAAACTTATTATTTTTAAGATTTTTTATTTACTGACAGAGACAGAGAGAGAGAGAGAGAGAGAGAGAGCGCACAAGCAGGGGGAGTGGCAGGCTGCCAGCTGAGGAGGAGCCTGATGTGGGGCTCTATCCCAAGACCCTGAGATCATGACCTAAGCTAAAGGCAGACGCTTAACTGACTGAGCCACCCAGGAGCGACAAACTTACTTTTAAATAATTGCTTACTTTAGTTTTCTGTTAGTCAAGCATTAGATAAATTAATTTAGGAAGTCATTTGGAAATGGAAGTATAGACAGAGTTTTTAATGCTATAAACTCATTATTATTATTATTATGATCATTAAAATCTGAACTCTGGAAACACCTTTTTGCCCATTTATTGTTTTGTCCAAGAGTGTAAAACAGTGCATAGAATGGTGCTTGGCACACAATAGACATTTAGACATAAATGAATCGGCCGAGTTTGGAAAATGTACATAAGTATGATTTTATCTGTATGAACTTGAGCCTGATTCAGAACAAAGAAGCATTTAATTTGTAGATATTTTGCATAATTGAACTCTAAGATCCTATCATAAATTGTGCTCTTTAAAGCGAATTCATTCTAGCTATTTTAACTATTCTTTTATTTAAATGAAAAGCTTTAATAAATTAACTGCATTAGTTCAATGTAGTCATATTATAATATATTGATTTCCTTATTGGCTTAGTATTCACAGAAGACTTTAGAAATTTAAAAAATAAAAGACAAAGGTGACAGTAATAGCTGATATGTTCATGCCATTTACTCGCCATGCATGGTTCTAAGCATTTACACGTGTTGGTTCCAGTCTTCTGTCATGGGCCGCATTATGGCTATTTGAAACTATGGACACTTCTCAATTTTCTTTGCAGCTATGAATGGCCATGTGCTCTAGTTCTGGCTTGTGAGACATAATCAGAAGTCATCGGATGAGGAATCCAAAAAGGCACAGACTCAGTGGACAGTGACTGAAAGAGAAGCAGCCCTTTTAAGGTTGTAAGAAAGGAACCCTGTGCTGAGGGTCATGAGGTAAGAAGGCATAAGAAATAAGGCAATAGCATGATGTGATGAGCACTGGGTGTTATATACAACTGACTAATTATTGAACCCTACATCTGAAACTAATAATGTACTATGTTGACTAATTGAATTTAAATTTTAAAAAATCATAGGGTATTGGACAACAACAACAAAAAGAAAAGATAAGGAAAAGAAAGAAGGCACTAACTGGGATTGCCTACTTTACATGAGAAAAATTAACTCCTTTATAAATTGCAGTAGTCATGTTTCTATTATATACATCTGAACTCTGGATCTTTAACTGATTCAGGTAGTGAAAGAAATATTTTCCTGTTACCAATTCATTTTTTAAAAAATAATTATTCATTTATTTAAGATAGAGAGAAAGAGCATGAGAGGGGAGAAGGTCAGAGGGAGAAGCAGACTCTCCATGGAGCTGGGAGCCTGATGCAGGGCTCGATCCCGGAACTCTGGGATCAGGACCTGAGCCGAAGGCAGTCGCCCAACCAACTGAGCCACCAAGGTGCCCACTGTTACCAACTTATTAATTCTTTAATTCAACAAATATTTGTTGTAGACTTATTGTGTACCAGGTGCAGTTTTAGGTGGTTGGCAAGTATGGTTACATAAAACGAAGAGATCTGTTCCCCAAAAACTTATACTACAGATGTGATGGACAAACCACAAGTAATAAATATAACAAATACATTCATTATTTAGTTCATTACAAAATGATACATGCTATGAGAAGGATGAGCAACATTAGTGCCGGGGAGAAGGCAAAGTTGCCGTTTTAAACAGTGTCATGGTGTAGCTTGATTAAATAAGTGATACTGAACACAGATTTGAAGGAAGTACAGGATCATGGCAGGTGGGTGGCACAGGTTACCTGGAGGCCTGAAGTGACCAAATGGCTGGTATGTTTGGGAAACAGCAAGGAGCCGGATGCAGTTTAGGTGGAGTGAGTTGGAGCACGAGGTCAGGGAGGTGAGGTGGGAGGTAAAGTGGGAAGGAGACCATGTAAGTACTTACTGCCACTGTGAGGACTTTGGCTTTTACTCTGAGTGAAATGGAGTACCCTTGTAGGGTTTTGAGGAGAGCAGAGCAGACAAATGTTTTAAAATGATCTCTGTGGTTTCTGTGTTGAGAAGAGGCTATAACATAGAAAGGATAGAAACAGAGCTCTTTGGAGGCAATTATAATTCAGGGTTTAAGAATCCACGGTGGCCTAGATCAGTGCCAGCATGACTAGGGGAGAAGGGGAGGAGTGAGAGGCAGTTAGATTCTGATATATTTTCAGGGCCGACCCATCAAGATTTTCTGAAGATACAGTGTAGCTATGGGAAAATGAGAGGCTCAAGGACAATTCCAAGGGAAATGATACAGAAGCTTCTAAGATAATATTTGGTAGCTCTTACAGCTAAGGTATTATTTTCTGGAGCCCCAGAAAACAGTGTCTCTGTGATACATCAGAAAATTCCGAGGGTTAGAATATCCAGGTTGAACAAATAAGGGGCGCCTGGGTGGCTCAGTGGTTAAAATCTCTGCCTTTGGCTTGGGTCATGATCCCAGGGTCCTGGGATCGAGCCCCACATCGGGGTCTCTGCTCAACAGGGAGTCTGCTTCTTCCTATCTCTCTTTGTCTGCCTCTCTGCCTACTTGTGATCTCTGTCAAATAAATAAATAAAACCTTAAAAAAAAAAAAGAATATCCAATTTGAACAAATAAATCTTGGAAGAGTCCTCAGTTAATGATGACTGGGTATCCTATACTTCAGGGTTGCTGAACAAACTGCCTAACCTGGGCCTTGTCAGGTTTTGCAAAAACCTTCCCTTTCTGCAAAAATGGACTTGATTTTGGGTAATGGTCATGATAGAGGCCTAAAGAACTTATTTTTGACAATTGCAGTGTTGGCAAAGACTTTGTAACATTCGGTGTGTGCAGACACAATGAGCTTAATTCACTGAGAAGGAGAGGCAGTGTACCAAAGGCTAGAATGAGATGATCTCGGAACTGTGACAAAGAGCATGGAATTCTAAGAGCAGAATTACTAAAATCTTCACACAATTGATTAAATTAGCAAATCTATGGGTATTTTATTGGTCCAAGTTAGACCTGGGTCTAGAACTATAATTAAGTGATTAAATGTGAAAGGAGCTAGAGGTTAATTAATGATAACGAAAACCTACCTACCACAGTTTTATTTACAGAAGAGGAAGTATCCATCTGAAGGGACCTGGAGAATGAGGGCAAGGGTCTGTGTGTGTTTTTACTCACACTTTGTGTACTCTGATCTGAGCATCTGCACAGTTTTATAATTGCTTGTGTTGGAGAATGGACTTCTCACTAGCTTAAGGAATAAGAAGTAATTTAGAACCCAGTTTAGAACTAGAATCTTCTCCCTTTGGGTTTCTTAATCCAATACCAATATGTGTTGGGGAAGGCAGGTGGCTTCCCCCACACCAGCAAGCAATGCTCAGGACATAGCTGGGTGTCCTACTGTTCAACTCAATTCTGACACCAGCTACCTAGAGACAGCATCAAGGGCTCAGTCCTGCAAGGCTGCTCCTCATCCAGCCCCTTATTTCAGAGGCCAGTCAAATGCTAGGTTGTTACCTGCCCTTCTGACTAATGCTCCCAGTTGGAGGTTTCTCTAAGGGCCTATTTAGCCAGAGAGGCTCCACCTTGATTGAACAGCTATTTTGTTGTTTATGCAGTAAAACTTAAACTGACCCTGCTCCCCCCGCCCCAGGGGAATTTACTTAAAAGCAAGTCGGGGAAACCATAGAATATGGTCTACCAGTCCCTGATAACAGAGCCCAAATACAAAGGCCGGTCAGGTCAGGTGGAGGTAACAGAGCCCGGATGCAGGGATGAGTCAAGCCAGGTGGAAACATCCAATCAGTAAAGTGTGCAAACTTGTCTCCCTAGCTACCAAGGAGTGTGGGCCCTGCCTTTTGGGCGCCAACCCTGACCAAGGTGATAGGCTAGTTCAAATAGCTACTATGGGGTGAATTGTAATTCAACTGGCCACCTGTGTGTGGCCAGGCTCAACCACATGGTTTTTGCTCTAGAAAAGTTAGTCGGCAAGGCAGGGTGGGGTCTCCCTTTCTGTAAGAAAGGCTGCCCTGAACGGTTGGTTTGATTCTCGATGCTTGGCATGAAATAAAGCTTTGCTTGACCTTCACTTTGTATCAGTCTCGCTCCTTTGATTACAGTTTCAACAAACCCTGCCCAGTGAGGATGCCGGTCACAGGCCTGGGTTATTTATCACTTGTACTTCTGACCCACCGGCTATAGATGAGAGGTTCCCACAACCCCCTGCCTGGTTTCTGTTAATTTGCTAGAGCAGCTTGCAAAAACTCAGAGAAACGTTTTACTTACTAGATCACAGACTTGTTATGAAAGGATATGACTCAGGAACGGCTGGATGGAAAAGCATAGGACAAGGTGTGGGGAAAAGGTACAGAGCATCCTTGCCCTCTCCAGGCTCAGCCCCTCTCCTCGAATCTCCACAGAGCTCACCAACCTGGAAGCCTTCCAAACCCCATCCTTTTGGGTTTTTATGGAGACTTCATTACATGGGCATGCCTGATTAACTCATTGGCCATTAGTGACTGAATTCAATCTCCAGCTCCTTTTCCTTCCCCAGGGATAGAGGAAGGAGGGGGACTGGAAGTGCCAACCTCCAAACACAGGGTTGGCTCCAGGGGCAACCAGCCACATTCTTAGGTTACCCCAGGGCTTTCCACCTCATTAACATAAGAAAAGACATCGGTAAGGTTCTCAGCCCTTAGGAAATTCCTAGGGTTTCAGGAGCTCTTGCCAGAAATGGTGATGAACACCGAAGATATGTTTCTGATTACAAATCACCATATGACACCTTTCTAGCTCACTCACCAGTTTCAGCCAAAATAAAGGCTGTACTCAGTGCCCTCAAAGAAGAAGAAGATACCTGTACGTTTGGGAAGTGCAGACATTCATTTTCATAGACTTGTTTCTCAACCCTGCTCCTAAAATAGGATTAAGCAGAGTGTGTTTTTCCTCAGGACAGTCTAGTCTGATGATGGATGGGATGTTAATCACCTCACTGAATTATTCTCTAATTTTTTAAAGTTTCTATTTTAATTCCTTAGTTAATATATTCTCAAATTTTCTGAATCATTTTTTTTTTTATTATTATTCTTGCTTTCTTGGAGAATATCTTGTGAAATCTATCCTCTCTATTTGCAGGTTAGCCAAACTGTGTAGTGCCTTGGACACAAATTCATAATCAGCAGAACCTGTTTCTTCCCTAAGATTTTTTACCTTACCTTTGAAATGGAGAAGCACCTTCATGAAGGAGCAATCCTATGAACGTACAACTTCATTCCTCCTATTTCAGGGGAAGAAGTATTCTGCTTCCTTTCAGGTCTTATAGCTCTGCCTGTGTTCCAAATCTCAGTACTACTGGTTTGATATATTTTTTTCATTAAATGTCTATGTGGTATTGATTTTGTACCAGCTACCTTGCCTTTAAGGATCTCACACTCTAGAAGGAGCTGTGGACGTATGTGAAATGAACTACCATAAAAGATGTTAGGTGTTCAAAAAGAAGTGTGCAAAGACCTAGGGGATTACAGATAGCACAATGAGGGACTCAAAGCTGGTTGTTATGATGGCTTCCTAAGGACCT
The DNA here is from genome assembly GCF_964662115.1 of Mustela nivalis. Lineage (NCBI taxonomy): Eukaryota > Metazoa > Chordata > Mammalia > Carnivora > Mustelidae > Mustela > Mustela nivalis. The sequence continues at coordinate 35,348,950 of NC_139031.1, read as the reverse complement.
TTGAGTTAGTCCTAAGAAATGATTATGAATGTGCCAAATGCAAAAAGAAAGCCAAAAAGCATTTCAGGCAGGTTAGTATAACAGTGAATAGGGAAGGGTTAGCAGTAAATGAGACTGCAGACATAATATTTTCCCCCTATTATGACAAAACTAGAGTATTATTCTGGATAAGTAAAAGAAACCATCAAAATTAAAACATTTTGACTGAAAACGCAGAAGAATATATTATACTTATTATCTTTAGAATCTTTAATTTTACTAAGGGGCTATCTAAATAGGAAATTCAAACTAATTTAATTGCTGAAAATACAGAGCATCCGTTTTTAATAACTAAAAGTGTCTTGTAAGCTAGTATGGGATCACAGATATTTTATCGTATCTGTTTCTGCTCATATAACATTATTTGTTTTATGAAAATCTAAATGTAGTAGTACAGTAAGAAGTATGATAAAATTTCTGAATATTATAATTTGTTTTCTAGGAGCACTGAATTAGGAAAATTTGTTACTACATTAAATCGGTGCTTCTGAGCAACTGTGAGGACAATTTAGTGGGTATAGAGAAAGAAACAGTCTTATGTATCTGTTTAAATTATGTTATACTCTGTTCCAAAAGGCAAAGGACATTTTTTTTTTAATACAACCACAAAACAGGTAGATTTATAGGTGAGCTAAGGCCTGTTAGACCCACTACCAAGGGAAAATGCAACGCGAGCCAAAGTATACGGTACAAATTTAGATTTCAACCAACCCTGGCATCAAAAAGGGGAAAAGGATGGGCCTGAAGAAGAAACATGGTGAGAAGAAGTTTTTCTGCTGATTTGAAAAATGCTGTTACATGGAAGTTATACTGGGAAATATAGGACATATTCAACCTGGTCTCTTTCTGTCAAATCTTGTAAGGAAGGAAAAGTTAAAACTCTGAGGCAAAGAGAGTTAAACCTCTGGGGAATTACTTCACTAGCCAACTCAAAGGTAAGCTGAAATTATAAGTAACTATTAAAATGAAAAAATGTACAGGGGTACCTGGGGGGTGCACTTGGTTAAGTGTCTGACTCTTGCTTTCAGCCCAGGCTGTGATCTCAGGGTGGTGAGATGGAGCCCCTGTGTTGGGCTCCGTGCGGAATCCTCTTGAGATTCTCTCTTGCCCTTCTCCCTTGCTCTCTCTCTCTAAAATAAACAAGTCATTTTTAAAACAATGAAAAAAGGTGTAGTAAAATTGTAACTCCGATAGTTGAAGAACTCTAGACTTCCAAAACTTGAGAAAAAGAACATTCTATTTATATCAGTAGGGAACGGAAAAGTGGGATTAACATTCATGATTATTACAAATTAATGAAGATGCTCTCAAATTATGCCCAAGTATTTATAATCCTTTAAAGTTTGATCTGAATGATGTAATCTTTAAAATAGAGTGTTCATCATTTTCTTTGTTGGCCTAAGTTTTATAATCTATAAATTATAGATATATAATTTATATATATATATATTTAAGATATGTGATTATTTATTTGGGGCAATTTCAGGCAATTTTACTATGCTGTGCAAAAATATTTCACATTTTATTTTGTGTATTTGAATGCTGGTGAGATCGAACATATTTTTCAGCCATCATCTTATGGACTCGATTCAGTCACACACATTTTAGGTCTTTTTTTTACTAATCTGAGGAACATACTTGTAGGAATGTTGAAACATTGCTATTTTTACTGCTGAAATACAATATCATAATATGAGTAAATCTTTCATAAAAATAACACAATCGAGTATAAATAAATGTTATATTTTTATCACAAAGTAATTGCCCGTAGAAAGTTAGACTGCTTGGATTTGGAGGCTAGCCCAGGGGCTCCCATTCTTTGACTAGCTAATTACAGGAATATCAGGTATGTAACTTGGAGGAAATACTCCTCAGAGGGCTTTCCTTGCAACTGGAGAGCTATGTAGTAGCACTGAAGTTACAGCATGAAAGGTCAATTAACTTAGAAAAAATTAACGATCTCTGTGTGTAATAATCTAAAACAAGAGCATTAGACTCCTCAGGAAAATCATTCTTCAAGTAGAATTTTTTTTTCAAAGATTTTATTTATTTATTTGACAGAGAGAGATCACAAGTAGGCAGAGAGGCCAGCAGAGAGAGAGAGGGGAAGATGGGTTCCCCACTGAGCAGAGAGCCCTATGTGGGGCTCAATCCCAGGACCCTGAGATCATGACCTGAGCCTGAAGACAGAGGCTTTAACCCACTGAGCCACCCAGGCACCCCTGCAAATAGAATTTTTAAGGATAATGTGTAGGGTCAAAGGAATGAGACACTGTGCTTCATATCTTGCTAAAAGTTCAGGTCAAATCCTGCACTCAAAAGATCTTTGTAAATAGTAATATTTAATATTTACATTGAACCAGATTTCTCCCTCTGCTTGAAAATACCAAATCAGTAATGCTTGAAGCCTGAATCACATTTTTAGGCATCAAAGAAAGAAAAAAGTGAGACACTGAGGAACATTTCAGATGCTGTATAAGCACACCTTTCCGTCTCACAGATGAGATCTATCGTCTTAATAGTTCCGGTATTTCTTTATTTGTCACACTGTTGTATAGGCAGCTTGCAGCAGATGTATTTGACAAATGTTAAGGTACACTGGGTTCAGGATTGCTTCTGACACCAAGGGCGTAGACAGAACTTTACCGTTTCCAAATACAGACTGATTCCTAGCCAAGAAAATCTGTAATTCTAGATAGAGCATCTTGACTTTTTTTAAAAAATATTTTATTTATTTGACAGAGAGAGAGAGATCACAAGTAGGCAGAGAGGCAGGCAGAGAGAGAGGAGGAAGCAGGCTCCCTGCTGAGCAGAGAGCCCGATGCAGGGCTCGATCCCAGGACCCTGGGATCATGACCTGAGCCGAAGGCAGAGGCTTAACCCACTGAGCCACTCAGGTGCCCAAGCATCTTGACTTTTAATGAAGTCTCAGTTAAGTTCCCCTAGACTACCTTGTTTGTAAGGCAGAAGGCTTTGTGTTAAATGTTTGGTTGCAGGGAATTGGTGCACAGTCTATGGTTATTTGGGACTTTCTCTAGTGCTGTCTTTCTCAGCAGAAGACATATTCCTTCTACCCAGCTCTGGGGGTGACCCATAACAATTGTAGTAATTAATACCTCTGCTAATATTTTGACTTTTGCAATAGAAGTGTGTGCCTCCCTTGGTTGTAGAATTTCTTACTTTAACGTTTCCAGGAGAAAAACAGAGTTTTGCTACCTGTGACTGTCTCTCATGCCCCATTCCATGACTAGAACAGTCCTTGCAAAGAGTAATCAATGAGCCTCTAAGCCACTTCAATTGTCCACTTTATAACACTTGTTTCATACCTCCTGAAGAATTCAGCCACAGAGATAATTCTGTCTCAGTATGTAGTGTCTAGAAGGTTCAAACCAAAGCTCTTTCCCATTCTATTACCTAGTTTATGTTACAAAAAGAAGAAGAAAAAATCCTCTAACTTATTTTACATAATAGCCATTCAACTTTTTAATTTGCTGGGTATCTTTCTCAGTATATAAGTAGTGGCTATTAATTTCCGTATTCTAAAGGCATATTTTTTCCTCCAATATACATTTCCTTAGACCAAATTGTATATTTCTATGTATTTTTTTGAACCAGGATAAATGTAAGTTTTAAGTAGTTTAGCTACCACACACAGCAGGGGTTCAGAACAAATGAAACACTGAAAAGGATTCAAGAGATGATGGCTATTCTGGTAATTGAGTCAGGGCAAACTGCTATCACCCAAAAGAAGCAGAAGAGAATAATTTAGGAGGCAATGATTTCATTTACTCTTCAGGAGCACCTGTTAAAATTCAACTTTTTTTTCTTTTTTTTCCACATAACAGGGTGTCAAGGATCCTTGTTAATAAGGCACCACTGAAAAACATTTTCCCAAGGTATGAAGAGCTGATAAAACTTGAGATATGTCTACCTGCCAAACATCAGTTTTCCAAGGTCTTTAAGCACTTCCTGTGCATCAAGGGGCTGCATTCATTGCTTCAAAGAGTGACCTGTCGATGGGATCCAGTGGCATGAGAATCTGACATACAACTTGGAGATAAAAATGGATGAGTTAGATAACTTTTTGAAATGAATACCAGGGCAGGGAAAAATGACATTCTTGATCATCATTCAATAATGCCAGTATTGTACCCAGGGGGATTTTCTTGCTCTATGTTAGCAATTGTTCTGGAAAATGGCTTAAATATTTTCATGCTGATACTCCCCAGTATGAGATGTGTGTGTGTGTGTGTGTGTGTGTGTGTGTTTAAATCAGAATCTAATTTCCATCTCCTAGAGGCTTTCAAAGGCTGTCTCCATAGTAATAGCCAATGAGAGGAGAGGATTTCACAGGTTTCCTTCTCAGTATATGTAACACAGTCATTTCTTTTTATGTCCTTCAGTTTGCTCCCTCTACGCCATTACTGGCTGCCTCCATAGCAACAGCCAATGAGCTCTTGCACATACATCACTGCATGCTCTGTGTATGCTCCTCTGTGTGTGCCCTCATGCACTCGGTGGTATCACAAGCATCTGAGAGCCATGCATGTCCAGTTGGCTCTATGCGTCTGGCAAACTCTTCTCCCTTCCATACCCCCAGGATAGCACCAATCACAATTATCTTAAAAACTGCACCTGTGTGAGTTATCCATCTGCAACTAGTACACATTGGTCTCCTCTGACCCAGGTCGCATGGATACAAGGGGTTAGTATATTTAGAGATGGAAGCTTATTGACTGCATAACTATGGGAGAACCTTAATTTAAAAATATCAAGGCTTAATGAGAGGTAGCTAAGTCTAGCAGTGTCTTTGCATAAAAGGGGACATTCTATTCACACACTTAAGCATTTCATGCTATTTCTTAGTAGGATTTAAAATCATTTAGCTTTAAATTTTTACTGTTTTGTAGATAATTACTGTTTTGATTTCTTTGCATGCAGTATCCTATTTTTCCTTAGAGATACAAGAAAACATTTAATTTGCCCTCAAGAATCTTGATTACTTTGGCAAATGACCATTTGCTGTATGCACCTTGATGAGATAAATGCCTAAAAGAAAGAATTGATGATGATCCCAAGTAATAGTACGGACCCACCAATTAACTGACCTATGAAAAAAACCTGGCCGTGAATGCAGATGACTGAAAGCACATATTCCTCTTTTTTTTTTTTTTACAAGAAAGGAAAAAGAATAAAAATGAGAAACAAATTGATGTAAAGTCTATTTGTGTGAAAATAAAACAAATGTTATTAGCAGCATATTGAACAATTACTGCTATTCCTCCACACACGTATTTGGGAAATGTATGGCTGAAAGATATGAGTCTTTCAAATTGGTCTAAGTTATTCATGAATAAATAATTTGATAGCTTCAATAAACCAAAGATTGATTACTAAAGTTTCTTATCATATTGATACTTTAATTTGGCCTGATAAATTTTATTTAGACCTAATGACATTGACCGTAAAAGTTTCCAAAGTCAAAATATTTTCTCAAAGTTCTGAACCACAAGATAGCATGAATGTATACTATTATTAATCATTTTTCAACTTCTATTTTTCTTTTAAAAACAATTTTATTTAAATTCAATTGATTAACATATAATGTACTATTTGTTTCAGGGGTACAGACCTGTGATTCATCAATCTTATATAATACCCAGTGCTCATTACAACATGTACCCTCCTCAATGTCCATCACCCAGTTACCCCACTCCTCCACTCCTTATTTAATTATTTTCATGGAGAAAGTGTTTACCCATTCTCCCCAAACTCTGTAATGAACTGCATAAAATGTAAATGTGCTCATTTGATACTTTGGGCCTTGGGGGCCTCATAAATATAATTCTGTTATCAATTATCTCTGAGTAAAAGCACCTTATTAATAAGAGCAACATGGGGAACCTGGGTGGCTCAGTTGGTTAAACGTCTGACTCTTGACTTTTGCTCAGGTCATGATCTTATATTCCTGGGATTAAACCTGATTCGAACTCTGTACTCAATTCTTTCTCACCTTCTCTCTCTGCACCCATACACACTCTGTCTCAATAAATAAATAAATAAATAAATAAATAGAATAATGCTACCCATTCAAGGTGTGAAAATATTTTTAAAGTTTCCTTAACCTCAGTGACAGATTAAAAGAATTGCAAAAATGTGAAAGTGGAAAAATTTAGTTTAAAATATTACATTTATAAGATTATTTTAAGTTAAGATAGGCAAAAACTTAGAGAGAATAGAATGTTGATGAATAGTTCATAATCATGAAGGTGCCATGTACATTTAAAATATCAATATGGGATCAAACTAAAGAGAAAACTACTTTAGTATTTAGATGTTTTGTTATTTTGCTTACATTTGACTTTTAGGTTTTACTAAGATATTTTAACTAAAATCTACTTTATTATAATACCACACTTGTACTTCCTATTTTAAGTTCTAAAAACATCATTTAATTCAAGTCAGTTTAAAGTTTGGGAGTGTAGTTTAGACTATTTGAACTTGACTACATCTAGCTATTTTCATCACCATGCGTGTTTTTTTTTTTTTTTTAAATAACAACCCCAAAGATACTGATGTAGTGAAAAGAAGGGCCATCTGTACCCCAATGTTCATAGCAGCAATGACCACAGTCGTCAAACTGTGGAGAGAACCAAGTTGCCCTTCAACGAATGAATGGATAAAGAAGATATGGTCCATATATGCAATGAAGCCTTATGCCTGCATCAGAAAGGATGAATACCCAACTTTTGTATCAACATGGATGGGACTGGAAGAGATTATGCTGAGTGAAATAAGTCAAGCAGAGAGAGTCAATTATCATATGGTTTCACTTACTTGTGGAGCATAAGGAATAACACGGAGGACATAGGGAGATGGAGAGGAGAAGTGAGTTGGGGGAAATTGGAGGGGGAGACAAGCCATGAGAGACTATGGACTCTGAGAAACAAACTGAGGGTTTTGGAGGGGAGGAGGTGGGGTGTTGGGAGGGCCTGGTGGTGGCTATTATGGCGGGCACGCATTGCGTGGAGCACTGGGTGTGGTGCATAAACAATGAATTCTGAAATACTGAAAAGAAAGAAAAGAAAAGAAAAGAAGAAGTATACAACAGCAACAAAAACAAAAAAGAAAATTAACAACAAATACAACTATACATAAAGCGTTTGTACTGGTGATCAACTGGCAATAGGAATCCTTACAAGGAAATGCTCCCAATGACAACATTCTCATGAATAGGGACATACTGAATTGGTGTCACTCTTTGTAATAAAGTCACATACTTTCTCTTCACTGATTGGGTCCTGCCCTGGAGTCCTTCTTGAATGAGGGGTTTTCACGGTCCCTCTTCTCTAAGTGAGAGAGATGGGCTAAGGATGGAGTAGACCCATGGAGATCAAAGAGCCTGAAACAGAGTCATACGAGCATCATTGGATTTCTTCAACTCTGGAATTTTCCCATGCATTCTGGTTTTGTCATCCCCTTAAGCCTGAAGTCTTATGTGTGCGTGTTTGGAGAGAGCAAGAAAGCTTGATGCTGCAGAGATTACTCCTCTTTGCTAGAGTAATAGTATGATTGCATCCAATATTGTTAGTAAGCAATATTTGGGAATCCAGCGTGTTTGGAAAATTTCTGTTGCTTTTAAAAAGATGTTTCACGTTCCTACAGCTATGGAGCTGTATTTCAGTAGCCCGTCACATGTCTCCATATTTTCCTCTTTACTTGTACTTGCCCCCTACTGCAGACTCAGATGACCAGCCACAGAACATTTGCAGTCATTCTTTGTCTTTTTCTGTTTGCCAAGTGTCGTTTTACATATTTGTCCAATATCTGTTTCTCTGGCCCACTCTGTCTTACCCTCAGGGGTGAGGTTCTATCTCATTTGTATGCAGGGTCTTCAACTTCCAGGTAAAATGGTGATTTTTCTAGTGTTAAACATTATTCTTTTCTCACTAAAATATAAATAAATAATTCTTTCCCTGCAGTTTTTAATCATGTATCCTCATGTATTTCTATTTGTTTCCCTTCACTGGGGTTGAGCCAAAAGTTATGAAAAATCAGAAATCTTTCAATGATTATACCCTTGCTATAGTTATGCAAAGAAGTAAAAAGTCATTTCCAGCACTAAAATTCACATTGTCAGCCAAGAATGAAGTTTCTGTTCCTTTTTTCCCCTTCAGTATTCACACTGATAACTAAATCTCATTGACTTATAAGTAAATAATAACTTTTGTGCATTATTATTATGGAATCATTATTATTATGAAACACCTTTATATTTATTTTCATTTATAAGTTGAAATCAAAGGGTCAAGAAGGTAAAGACTGCCCCTTTCTACCTTCCAGTGACAACCCCACATAAGCCATGTAAGAGGTCCTAACATGCCATGAAAGTTCATTTGATCCTCCAATGTTAGTGGTCAAGTTTATTGATGGTTTTCCTATATGTTAGACAATGTCCTAAGCACTTCATGTACATTTACTCAACTTATCCAACTTTGTAAAACAGGTGCTTATTATCCTGATGTTATAAATGAGGATACTGAGATGCAGGGAGGCAACGTAACTTGTCCATAGTCACACAGGGAGTGAGAGGAAGAGTTGGGGTCTGAATCTGGACAGTGTGGCTCTGGGTTAACCACTACTCTGCAACTCCTGTGATCTCCGAATGTTTTTTTCTTGGTGCATCAGGAGACTGGAGTTATCATCTCTCACCTCCTGAACGTGCTAGATGAACAGTGGAGTTTCCAAATTATTGAGTTAATTAAACTGTAAAATAAAAATTGAGCTTAGGATCAGAAAGGCTGGAAGAGAAACCAGTGTGTACCCAAAAAGAAGCTACATGAGCTCTGTTTCCGCAGGGCCTTTAGATTTCGTTTTCATATAAAACGCTTGCCTGCCAGAATGCTTTAACTATTTTGGCTTTAGCAGGATGCATCTATTCTTCTAATGCACTGATACTGAGAGGAAGAAAGAGGTGAAGGAGCCGGGAAATCAGAAGCATAAGTGAAGTAAGTGTAAATTGGTGATTAAAAATTGTTAAATGATTTTTGAGATCTGTTTTTAAAAGCTGGATTCCTATAGGCCCTGCTGCTTTCAGTAAATATTTCCTGGCTAGTCCTAGGATACATGTTATTGAATTGAGTGCTTTGAAAACTCAATTTATACGCTGTCTCACTTATCTTCACTGTTCTCCTTAAATGTGCTGGAAGTCCTTAAGTGAAAAACCATGCTGGAAAACCAGGAAACACGACTAGGGAATGTCACTCTTTCATTTCGCTCACTTTATCAACCATTTTGATGGTGTGTAATGTGAGTTCTCGATTGCTGGCTGGGTGCTGCTTGAATTTCACAGCTGTGGTTTTATAGGGCACAGCCATCTCTGGTCCTGGCAGCCTCGCTGTGTCTTTCAGATACACCCAAGATTTGTCTCTGAAGCCCTGAGTCTGCCTGGGGACTGTGTTCTGAAGAGCTCTAAAACCTGCAGGGAGGGCATCAGATGAGTCTGTGGCAGAGGAGATGTGACTCAGGTCAGGCTGGAGAGAGTACCTTGCAGGAACCTTCCACTCGGCACGAGTATATACACACTGCATTCAAAATCCTTTCTTGGAAACAAAATATTTATGCATTATAAAACTGCATGATAATAACGACGGAAAAGAAAATAATAGATTGTCATCATTCTATTGAAACAACTTTCTTTTTATTGTGTCATAAGCATATGTACTTGTACACATGTAAGTGGAGTCCTGAGGAGAAGCCTTTGTTTTATTTGGCACTTAACCTTGCTCAACTGCATAATTTATCTGCAAAAGGGGGCTAATTCCGATTATGAGGAGCAGATATTTTCCCGAGGATTTGGTAGGCAGTTGAGAAGGGGACTCAGACTGCGCAGGACAAAACAGAGACTTGATAACATTTCCTGTTAGGGGGCGCCATACGCTCCCCCACCTCTGTGCCTCTCGCCTGCCCAGTCTTCTCCCCTCCAGTCCTCCACCCAAGCCCTGCCTTTCCCCTCACCTAGCCCTGGCAATTCAGCTCTTCCTCTCGGCTTTCATTTCCATCTTGGTAACGAACCAGCCATCTGGGTGTACAGACCTGACTTAGTCCATTCAGGCTCCTATAATGAACATCGAACTGGGTGGCTTACAAGAACTGAAATGTATTTCTTCCTATTCTGGAGGTTGGAATGTCCAAGGACTAAGGTGCCAGATTTGGTGTCTGGTGAAGGCCTTCTTCCTGGTTCATAGGCAGCTGTCCTCTCTCTGTAAACTCAGTGGGGGGGAGGGGGCACAAGGACCTCTCCAGGGTAACTTTTATAAGGGTTCTGGTGCTTTTCATGAGGGTTTCATTCTTATGACCTAATCACCTCCCAAGGACCCCAACCTCCAAATACAATCACACTGGAGATTAGCTTTCTCAACATGAGTTTTGGGGACACACAAACATTCAGTCTGTAGAAATGCCATTGACAAATGTACTTCTGACCCACAGGCTGTTTTGCAAACCTTTTCCTGGGCAGTGCACAAACGATGGCTTGCGGAGGCTGTGAGGAGTGGGAAGTCATTGGGAGTGTAGGGATGGAGGAGGGAGCATCAACCAAAATTTAGTTAGTATTGTATATAACTCACTTGAGACACTAATTCTTGTTCAGTATTTGAACAAGGAAGGAAGGAGAGGAAAGAGGAGAAGCAAATGAAAGGAGAAAAAGGAGTTTATTTTTTCTCATTGGGTGCTTTTCTAAGTAGCCCCCAGTATTTTGGTATTGACCACCTTCTTTTATGACTCCGCTTCCTTCATGACTTCTGGGGCTCTTTTGTGATTCCCAGACTTCCATGCTCTCTACTGTACCACGTCTTCCCTTCAACATCCAGATCTCCCATGGCCAATATGCTTATAAACCATATATCCCCACTCAGCAACTCTAGGATCAATTGGCTGTTTTGAGGACGTAAAATGAAGCTAACATTTACTAATAGGAATAGCATCCACTAATAGCATAGAGATAGCACTTTACTCTTTCCAAAGGTATTTGTATTTCAAAGAAAGATGTAAGCAAAAAGATGACCTTTTTGGTAGAATTCCATGGGTGCTAAAAACTGTAGTGCAAAAAACCCAACCAAACCAGAAAGTCTTGGGGAGACCATGTGGGACAGACAATCCTTAGGCAAGAAGCTCAGTTTGGAAATCTGGTTTCAGGGCCTGTTCATAATTTTCACAGCTTCTTCCCTTACTCCAAATACACAGGTTGTCAAAAAAAAACAACAACAACAAAAAAAAACCCAACCTACCCACACTCCTCCTTTTCTATACTCTCCAAGAGGCCACCTGGCAAGTAGTTCTGAAACTTTGCTGTGGGCATGGCAGCATGTCCCCCAGAAGGGAGAAAGGGTAGGAATCCAGGAGTGGAATTTGTGGGTCATTAGTAAGTGCTGTTTCTCAAAGTCAGAAATTGCTTGAACTGACAAGTAGCATTATTTGACATCTGGCCAAAAATTTTAATAATTAATTTTTAAATTATGAAAATAACATATAACCATTATAACTAATTAAAAGTACTCAAGCAGAAAATTCATGATATAAAATTGATAATTCCAATCTTTCCCCAGCTTTAAGTCCATCCTCTAGTGGCAACCACTGTTAGCAATTTGTGGTATTTCTTTTCATACTTTTATCCAAGCTCAGCTAATTTTGGCTCTGTGTAGTCCTGATATTTAGCTTTTCTAGCATTCTCTTGGGCTATCTTGTACAAAAAAGGTAGGTCAGATTTACATCTGGCCTATGGCACATAATTCTTAATAAAAGACAAGGTGCCATAAAGAGAAAGTTTTCCATGACATTATTTTAGAGTCAGCTACTGAACATTCAGTACTTTGTAGCCATATGCTGGCTTATTACCATCCACAAAATTTTTTCTTGAAAATACTACTTCGCTTAAGCTACTCATTTATATGTTCCTATTTCGTTCTTTTGTCATTTTAGTCTTAGGTGTCTGTTCACGTCCTTATTTTTTGCATTCTGTCTATTTGGGGATGCATTTAAAATGGAGAAGTGGAATATTGGCTGGAGTCCAAGACCTAAAACAAACAAAAACCTCTCAACTTCAGAAAACTTCCTATTCCTCTCCCTGTATTGATCAAGGATGAACACTTCTGTTTCTTCATCTATAAATGAGAGTACATTTTTAAACACGTTTGCTATTTGGTATAATTTTTAAATAATCTTTTATATCTTAAAACGATGACTGTCTTCTTTCTGTTTTCTTACCTGCAGATGGATGAATTCAGGCAATTTTCGTGTCAGTTTATTGTCATCACCAGTAATTGTTAATCTGGTTCAAGTGCTTCCAGGTAACAACTGGTTTTTTGAATGTGGAATTTGCTTGAGAACAGAGGTCAGCTTTTGTTTTTTACTTAAACCACACTTTATAGGTGCTCTCCACTTGAAAAACAAATTAACTTGAATTGTATTGATTGGGCAACTGCTTTATGCTTCAGATACTATTTTAAAAATCTAGGACTGGCAGAAACCAGTGAAAATCAGTTACAGGGGTAGAATATTTAGTGGTAGTATTGGAAAATAACTCTGTAAGCTCTGAGAGTGTTAGCATACTTCAAACTCCATGTGAGTCAGCCATGAAATGTTGTTATTAAAAAAGAGAACGCGTACATGAGGCAATTATCTATCCAAATTTTGCAACAATATGCTGAATTTATTATCATTTTATTTAAAGGATTCACTAAACAGTATAATATAAAAATGAAGAAATTAAAATCTGTTGAAATACAGTACTGCATTTTAAACCCAGAGATACATGAACATTGTATATGCAGAGGCTTGAAGAACCATACCTATGTGGACAGCAAGGCAACATGAAATGTGAAAACACTTTTTATCTTGAATCCTAATGACTTGTGTAAAATCTCCACTGCCTTCTAAACTTGATGTTAGGCTACATGCCTCAAAAGCAATGCACTCTTTAGTACTCTCCTTCCTTTCACCCAGGACATTTTTTCTATAGATTCAAAGGGGGAAAGTCTTCTGAGAAGATGTTTCTACCAATCTCACTCTGCTTTCGAATTAGTATTGCTCTTTTCCTCGGAGTCAGGCTAGCTTCTGACTGAATGATCGGTGTAGTCATGTTTCTTTTTTCTGTGTCTTTATGGGCATTTTATTTATTTTCAACTTTTTAAAAGATTTAATTTATTTATTTGACAGAGAGCGCAGGAGAGCACAAGCAGGGGGAGCAGCAGAGGGAGAGGCAGCCTGGCTTGGGGCTGGGTCTGATCCCAGGGCCCTGAGATCATGACCTGAGTGGACAACCCGTGCTCAGCAGGGGGGGCTGGCTTCTCCCTCTCCTTCCTGCTTGTGCTCTCTCACCATCCCTGTCACTTTCTCTCTCTCTGTCTCTCGCAAATAAATAAATACGATCTTAAAAAAACAAAAACAAAAACAAAATAAATGAACAACTGCAGGGACAAAGGGTAAAGATGCCTCTTTGCAGAGCAGAGCTCGCTGAGAATCATGTGGCATGATTTGGAAGGCCCTAGAAATAGAAAGACCGCCTGGTCCCTTAATTGGGCAGGATATAATACAGTGCTAGGGAGTCTCACCTTAGGTTTATGAATACTTTATGTTTGGGTATTGAATGATGTTCTAAAATGGAAATTATTCTGGAGGTAAGTCCTAATCAACAATCAGAAACCTAGTGTAAACCAGAATGACAGCTTAATGACAGTTTGTCATTAGTCTGAGAGACCTAGTACAGAGAAAAGCTTTGATTTCTGGGGCAGAGGGATGAGAGGCAGAAATGAAAAAGATTCAGAATCTGCTGTTTGTATTCAGAGTATAGAAAGCAATGAGGGGAGGGCTGGCCTAGTGGGTGGAGATCTTCTCTGAAAATGGGGCCAACACAGAGAAAGCGCTTGCGCTTGGAGCTGTGGTCATGGTGGGTGGAGCTACAGGGCTCAACAGAAGAGAAATGTGACCTCCTTCACAATGGAACCCACCTGTAAAGGAAAGAGAACCAGACTGATTTATCACTGTGGTTTTTCCTTTATGACCAGGAAGGCAAAAAAAGAAAAGAAAGAAAAAGCAAAAAAACCCATTTCTAACTGGCTGTTTGTTGAATTCTCCAGAGAATGGTTGAACTGTTGCAGTAGTTGTCTTTGGGGCCTCCAGAAAATGCCACTTCCTTCTCTTGGTTTCTGCATTCAAGAGTCTTCCCCTCTAGATTGGAGGGGGTGGGGCGGAAGGAAGAGGGGGAGGAGGAGAGGAAGACTACTGTGGCAAATAGTCTCTCAACACGCTGGTGGGGCCTGCTTCTTACAACTGTTTGATAATTTGTTGTACAATTGTATAACTTTTCTTCTTCAGTTGAGAGACTTTATTTTTTAGAGGAATCATAGCTTCACAGCAAATGGGGAGGAAGCTACAGAGATATCCCATATACACTTGCGTTCATATATGTGTAGCTTTATCCCACCCCCAGAGGGGTACATTCATTATAACTGATGAACCTGCATTGACACATCTTATCACCCAAAGTCCATAGTTCACATTAGGCTTCACTCTTGGCGTTACACATTTTAATTTATAATGTAATTTATAATGATACATTTCTACTGTTATAATATCACACAGAATGTTTTCATTGATCTAAAAAGTTTTCTGTGTTTTACCTATTCGTCTCTCCCTCCCTCTAGTCTAGACAACCACTGATAATTTTACTGTCTCCATAGTTTTGCCTTTTCACAATGTCATATAGTTGGAATCATATAATATGTAGCCTCTTTAGATTGGCTTCTTTCTCTAACTTATATACATTTAAGATTCCTCCATGTCTTTTTTTGGCTTGATAGCTCATTTCTTTTTAATGTGGAATAATATTCCATTGACTGGATATACTAATTTAGGACATCTTGTTTGAATTTGGGCTTGGGCAGTTGTGAATAAAACTTTCATAAACATCTGTATATAGTTTTTGGTGTGTACATAAATTTTTTATGCCTTTGGGTAATACCAAAGAGATTGGTTGCTAGATCGTGTGGAAAGAGTATATATTTTAGTTTTGTAAGAAACTACCAAACAGTCTTCTGAAATGGCTGTGCTATTTTGTATTCCCACCAGAAGTAAATGAGTACTACCCCTACCCCCTCCACATCCTCACCAGCATCTGGTGGTGTCAGTGTTCTGGATTTTGGCCATTCTAATAGGTGTATAGTGATATCTTAATGTTTTAATTTCTTACCTGTTTTTAACTGTAGAGTATACTAGTGTTATGTTTATCCACTTTGTTAAGTAATCCACATTACCCACATTTATACACAAGTTTATCCATAACAATAACCATGTTGTGCAACCAATCCCCAGAACTTTTTCACCTTGCAAAACTGAAATTCTATACCCATTAAACAGCAACTCTCCAGCTCTTCTTACCCCTTGGACTTGCCAACAACTATTCTACTGTCTCTTCTTATGAATTTGATTGTTCTTGGTGCCTCATCTAAGTGAAATCATACTGTACTTGTATTTTTTGTGACTGGCTTATATCACCTAGAATAATGTCCTCAAGGTCTACCTATGTGTAACATTTGTCCAAATTTGCTTTCTTTTAAGGACTGAAAAATGTTTCATTGTATGTATATATCACATTTCATTTATCTGTTCATCTACTAATGAATGATTATTTGACTATTGTGAATAATGCTGTTATAAATGTGGCTTACAAATATCTTTTCTGTATGCTGTTTTTAATTATTTGGGGTATATAAACAGATATGGAATTACTGAGCCATAAGGTAGTTCTATTTCTAAGTTTTTGAGAAACTACCATACTCTGTTCCATAGCATTGGCACCATTTTACATTCCCACCAAGAGCGTACAAGGGTTTTAATTTTTCCACAGCCTCGCCAACACTTGTTATTTTCTGGTTGTTGTTTTGATTTTTGTTTGTCTTGTTTTTTTGCTTGTTTGTTTTTTTTTTTTTGTTGTTGTTTTCTTTTGTTTTGTTTTTTTATAGCAAACGTAGCAACTGGCTTTATAAAGGTCACTGTCACCAAGCTGTCATCTTTTCTTTGGGGATGTGAAAATCACAGTTCAAAAGAGAAGTGATTGTCTTTAATGTAGCTAAAGAATTGAAATCCAGGTTTTCTGAAGGAAAAAAAGATACCCTGAAAATCCAGGTTCCTTGTGTGATATCAGGCTTTTTGCAACACATCAGATCAAACTACTGGAACCAGCAATCAAGAGTATCTTAAAATAAAAGAGATGAAGCATTGGAAGTATAAGGGAGGAGGTCGCTATTCTTTACCGTTATGTTTGGATCTGCAAGGACAAGAATCTGTTGGTAATACTACTGTCAAAAGGAGGAAATTAGTTTTTAAAAAAAATCACCTGTGGGAACAGTAAAGCTTGACCTTCATGAATATGCACACATTAGCATTATCTGATTTACATATGTGTTAACCCAGGTGTTTGGAAGAGCATCCAGGAGAATAACCTCTGATCATTACAAAACTGGAGACGTATCTTCTGTCCTTCTCTGAGGATTCTCAAATAAACATTAATTATAACGGCACAATTTAGGAATGGCTGATTACATAATTTTAGCAGAAATGTCATTATCTGTGAATATTTCATGAAATACAGAAATACAGTATTTTTTCATAGCTTTATGAAGAAATTCTTTGAGGAAAAAAAGCAATCAAGAGCTATGTTTATTATATAATTCTCAGGTCAGGCAAAAACTACTTCTGGAGCATGGAATTGCACCTACAGATTCAGTATCACGGTTGATCTTCCTGGCTTTCTATTATGGGTACAGTGTGGCAGAACCAGCTGAATGCTTATCAGATGGCAAATTAGCCCTTTTACGTGAGGGAGGGAAATAAGATGCTGTGATGTTCAGAGTGTAATGCAGTGTTCTGCACAGTTCAGTATCCGGCAGCTTCTTAATGCTCTTCCTGCTTGGTATGCAAGTTGCTTCTACGCATCTGAAAAACCACTGATCGTGGAGAACTTAAAAGTAACACTGGGCACTGTGACAGCATTGTGTTGACAAAACAGCAACAGGGCGAGAGTCATGTTCAGGCTACTCTTAAACCTCTTCATAATATTACTTCAGTTTTATGGATGACAAATGTGAAGAAGAGAGAAGTCAGGAGAAGATGATGTCAAACCCATCCTAGAAATGACTGGCTAATCAATGGATTCATTTGTTCAAGCAATATTTACTAAATACCTCATACCTGCCAGGTATAGGAGTGAACACTGATGGGAGTGATAAAAGATGAAAAGACATCATTCATGCTCTCAAGTTTTTGAAAATAATCTCTATGATGCAATGGTTCTCAAACATCAGAATCACCTGGAGGGCTTGTTCAAACACAGGTTGCTGGATGCCAGGCCTCCATTTTCTAAATCAGGAAGTATGGGTGGGCATGGGGAGGATGGGGGGTGGGTGGGAAGATGGGGCAAAGAATTGCATTTTCTAAAACATTTCCAGAGGATGTTGATGCTACTGATCCTGGGACCACACTTTGAAACCCACCATTATAATGGAATTTTTATAGCAGCAAAAGGAGGACTGCAGTTTTAGAAATCTTAATTGGCAAAAAAGCATTGTTCACTTACAAGTGATAAAAAAGACTGAAGTTTTAGGTAGTCAGTTGAGATTACACAATTAACATAAGCTTTAAAAGAGAACTTCAAAGGAATAGAAAAATTATGATTCTGACCTATATATACATATAGGTCAGGACATATATATATATAATATATATATATTATATATTTTTAAATAGAAATGAAGAAATGGGACTTAGATAAAACCACCCTGAAGACTATGAATGATATTTAATGTACTATCAACAAAAAGAAATACCTATAAAGAAGATGAGACACAAGTAAAAATATTTAGGGGGAAAAAAGCAAATTAAATTATATATACATGAAAAAAATCCAAAAGCTCATGGCCAGATAAAGCCACACAAATATTAGAGAACTAGTAAAATAAGAATAAAAAGCCATAAAGGTTATTCTGTTATATTAAAAATGATATAAGAGAAGACAAAATAATTGGTATTGACTTTGATATAATACAACAGTAGTTGTATCTGATTTTAATGAAATGATCTAGTGTCCCGTGGATCATTTTCTTGATGGCATCTTTTCAGTTCTTTAATGCTAAAATCAATTTAATGATGAGTGAGTAACGACGGATACATTTCTGTATGTAACTGAAAATACACATAATGTAAAGTAGAAGCGATGACTTGCAGTGATCAAGAAAGATTTGTGTGTAATAGAAATGAGTACAGAAATAGCAGAAGTGGCTAAAGGATAATTTACATTGGAATTATGTGACATGCTGCTACTGATGATCTCAAAAAACACTGACAAAGCAAACTCACTGAGGGGCGCCTCTGCTCCACTCTCCCCGCCCCACTCTCTCTCTCCTAAATAATTTTTTTTTTTAGATCTAAAAAATGATTTTTTAAATCAACAACAAAAGCAAAACAAAACAAAACGAGAACAGAAAACTTATTGATTTGCACTCACAATGCTATGGAGAGAGAGTAGATAAGCATTATTACTTATGTTGCTGTATGTTTAAGATGGAAGAAGAAACGCATGGAGATTTCATGATTTTCCCAACTCTCGATACTAGAGGAGGATGTTAGAATCAGTGTGTCTCATTTGGTTTATTTGTCTTAAATTTTAGTCTAGCTTTAAATACCATCTCACATTGTTTTCTTTGTGTACGATTTCTAGGAGCCCTTGTTCTGGAAGGAATTTCCAGGGATTTAAATTGGTTAATTTCTACATAATTGAGTTTATCTTCACAGGTAGGTGCTGCAGGCAGCTACTCTTGGGGTGATCCAACTTTCACCACAAGACTGTCATCATCATTAAATCTCTTTTTTAGTGGCAGCCTAGAACACTAGACTTCTTTCCTATTTTTGCCAGATATTCATTCCTCTGCCAATAGAGTCAATAGAGCAGGATGGTGATATGCATAGTTTCTGGAATCAAGCTGTTGTGGTTCAAATCTCAGCTCTGCCACTTACTAGGTTTGTGACCTTGAAAAAAATGACTTAATCCTTCCGGGCCTGAGTTTTCTCATCTGTAAAGTGAAAATGGGCTTGAAATGATGGGCAGGTCAATAAATCCATTCTGGGGGCGCCTGGGTGGCTCAGTGGGTTAAGCCGCTGCCTTCGGCTCAGGTCATGATCTCAGGGTCCTGGGATCGAGTCCCGCATCGGGCTCTCTGCTCGGCAGGGAGCCTGCTTCCCTCTCTCTCTCTCTCTGCCTGCCTCTCCATCTGCTTGTGATTTCTCTCTGTCAAATAAATAAATAAAGTCTTTAAAAAAAAATAAAAAAAAAATAAATCCATTCTGGGACCAAAACAATGTGTAAAATGCAAAGGAAGAAGAACCTCTTCTATGTTTTATTTTGGCTTTGAAAAATGACAGGAGAGCTGGCCAGTCATCTAAAGCTTGGGACATATTTGAGTAAGCTATTTTGTCACTTTGGAAGGCTTCTCTAGACTGAGGATTCTCTGGCTTGAAAGGACCATCTATTTGTTTAGGTTGAAAGTTTCTCAAAAAGCCTTGGTCCTAAGCTAATCTAATAGGACATTTCACTGGGTTCTAGAGCTTCTTGAGGTGCTTTGAGGTTTGGGCCCAATGCCCCTGTAGCTGTGTGGAGTTAAGTGTCCTTCTAGTGGCAGTGACTAATTCAATCAATTTTACCACTGAGCAGAAAAGAAAGTTGAACTGATTTTGGGGTAGAAGATACATGTCAAACTCTAATAGAAGACAACTGTAGCTTTAATTAAGAATTGAGCTTATAATGTGAGTGGTGGGAATGACAGAGAATAAGGGAATTTGGGAAAAAATTTCTGTGTATTTTTATACTGAGGAAAAAAGCTAAGATGTTAGTCTAAAAGCTATTAAATTACATTTATTTCATAATTAACAACATCCAGGTTACAGTCTGCGTATGATTGTGCTAATTCTTAGGATGCACAAAAAATAAACCAAGGTCTTTTTGAGAGGTTCATTTTTTTTCAACTAAGTTATAGAGTAGCACAGGAAGTCAGCCTTTACTTTCTCACTTGATTTTTGAAGCATGCTTATAGTTATGTTTGCAAAATATTCAAGGGCTTCTCCAGAGCCTGTTTTGAAAAACTTACTTTGTCACCAGATTTCTATTTTTTAGTAGATTGAGTGTTTTCTGATTTCACTTTTATGGGCTTCGTGAAAACCTGTACCTTTTATAAGATTTTCAGTTTCAATGATACGTATGGCATGTTATATATGTATTTTTATTTTTTAAGGACTATTTATTTAAGAGAGAGAGAGAGAGAAAGAAAGAAAGAGAATATGAACATTAGGAGGGGAACGGGGAGAAGTAGAATCTCAAGCAGACTCCCCGTTGTGCAGGGAGCCCTACACAGAGCTTCATCTCATCACCCTCAGATCATGACCTGGACCCAAATCAAAAATAAGTCACTTAACCAACTGAGCCACCAGAGGCCCCAACATGTCATAATTTTTAAAGAAAATGCCAAAGATATGAAAGTATTGCAAAGGGGAAGGCTAGTGTAAAGCAGAAAGGCATTTTTGAGTATGAACAAGTTTTATATGTGGTAGTTTCCTATTAAATATTTTTGTGTCATAATATTTTTGCTTGTCTATGAACCTTCTAAGTCTGAGAACTTGCATAGTGAATATATGGGTAACAAAGATGGCCTGTGTAATTTAGTTGTCTACCCAGACAGGGCAGCAGTCTTGTGGCTTTGTCCTTCCTAATGTGGTATTGCCAATAGAAACAACTACATTACTTTGATATCGGTTCTATTTCCAAGAATTAGGATTAAGAGATTTGATGATTCCCTTCTCCAATAAAGTGTTTCTAAGTAAAGGATGCCATATTCATAGAGTAGCTTTCCAAGTTGTAATTATTTGACACATATCATAGAGTTGACAATCTGCACAGAGTGAGGATACCCAACTAGACGAAGCCTTAAAATGGCAAATCTGTCCAGTGGTCGCCTTGTTATGGTGGACATAATGAACCTGGGACACTTGGTAGGGCAGGTTCCATTTAGATTTTCCCTATTTGTTGTTGTTTCTCTGCCAGGAAACTCAGAAGGAACTTTCATAAATGTAGATTTCAGTGGCTCCCGTAGAGGCTGGGTGGCTGTCCAAGCAGCAGTCCTGACTTCAGTTGTCCTCC
Organism: Mustela nivalis; assembly: GCF_964662115.1. Taxonomy (NCBI): domain Eukaryota; kingdom Metazoa; phylum Chordata; class Mammalia; order Carnivora; family Mustelidae; genus Mustela; species Mustela nivalis. The sequence continues at coordinate 35,327,670 of NC_139031.1, read as the reverse complement.
ATCTGGATGCACTGGTGGATGAAGTCACCTCTGACCAGACTTATCATTATTCCTACAACATGCCTCCTGGGAGGTTTCTTTATAATTTAAGTTTTCAGTCCCATGGCAGAATGAATTTTGCTGGAGTCTGTCCTTTTCTGTGGGCATTGGAATAATTGAGTTAGCTCTGTGTCAGAATTCTTGAAGTGGGCTCTCCTAAGGCATATCGTTGGAGAATTTGAAAAGGAATGCTCAAAGTACAACAAGAACAGGGATTCTCAACGTCAGCACACTCCACATTTTGGATTCAGTAATTCTTTGGATAATTCTTGTGGGAAATTTTCCTGTGCAATGTAGGATGCATAGTAGCAACTCTGACCTCTATTCATGAAATGCCTATAGTATGCCTTTAGTCATGACAAAGATGTCTCCAGACATTGCCAAATAACCTTTTAGGAGGAAAAATAACTCCTAGCAGAGACCAAATATGACCCAATATTAGGAACTCCTATTGACTGTATCTTCAAAATATATTCAGAATCCAACCACCTCTCACCACTTCTGTGTTTTATGTTTGCTTGAGCCAACATCATTTCTTGCCTGGATTACTGCAATAGCTTCCTACTTAGACTCCTATAGTCTGCCCCACCTTCCACACTTTCTTTTTCAGTGTCTTCCTAGCACAGCCTCCAGAATGATCCTTTTGAAACCTGTCAGTTCATGGCACTCATCAGCTCACAATCCTTAAATGACCAGGTGAATTCAGGACAACAGCAATCCAAGACCTTTGTAATGCATCACTATCACTGAACCAGGAATTTGCACAGGAGCCAGACATATGAGCAGCCAGCTTCTCCTAACAAAGCTCTAAAACCTTCCAGAAGTCCTTTCTAAAGTTGTCTTTGGAGCCAGGTTAGTCAGACAAGATTGCCACCCTCATTCCTTATAATCAGGTACTTTTTCTCCAAAACAGTCTGTCTCCCAGTCTGCTCATTAACTTATTTACCAGACAACGAATGCCAATGATCTCTATCAAAAAGAGAAGTCCATACTTGAAGGATGAAGATTTACTACCACTGAGTTTATTAAAACAAAGCAGCTGATTCCAAAGGCAAATCCACAAAAGGAGTTCCAAAAATTATTTTTAAAAATGGCAAGAGTGATGGAATAAAAGTAGAAATTCCTAAGGCAGTCATATTGAAGGAGGTAATATTCATTTAGATTTTTAAGTTTAGGGTGTTAATTAATATAATCTTACCCATAATATTAAAAAATACTTCCTAGGATAGTTTACTAGTTTTGTATTTTAAAATAATATTTCATAAATTTCAAAAATGTGCTCTGGAAATATGAAAAACTGGACACAAATTCAAGCATAAGATAGAAAAATAAAGAGATGGAGAACTATAATTATAAAAAGAACAAAACATGTTTTTTCCCCCAGATCAACATCAAGTAAAATCCTATGAGAACAGCAAAAGTAAAGGATGGTTAAAAGTGACATCGTTACCAAAAACCCCCTCACTTTGATAAACAAACAAGGTCAGCAATCTGTTGAGCACCAAAATGTGATTGCCCCTTTCGCTACAACTTAGGCTGATGACATTTGACATGCTAATCTGCTTTCAGTCTCTCCAAATGGGAAAAATATAACTAACTGAATAATTTTCACCCAGGAAGAAAAGAGCATACATTCTAAAAAAATTATGTTAAAATCGACAACAATGATAAAATGGTAAAAGTGTTTGATGCGTTCTAAATGGGAAGGCACATGGGAAAATATTCAATGTGTGTAATGGGGTGAAGTTAAACAAAAGCAATTGGAAAGTGGAATATCACATATTTTGAGGCTAAATGGCAAGGTCCTGTTGCATAGCCAGAGCCCCCACAACACACGAGAATTTGAAGGTAAACTGGGAATATTTGGAGAGGTTCTCAAAGTTACAATCCTTTTCCAGAGACAGTGAGATCATTTCTTGGGTTTTTTTTCTTCCTGACATATTACAAATGTCTCATTTTTCAAGGGTTTTAGGAAATGTCATCAAATGTTTTTTTCTTTTACTGCCTGCTTTTTGGCCATCACATTTCTCTAGGGAGAGAATATGATAATCTGACAGAACATGTTAGCTCATACCCCCTGAATTTTAATCTCCTGTTAACGATTAAGTGTTTTTTTTTGGTTTTATTTTGTTTTGTTTTGGTTTTTTTAAATGCAGCCTTTTGGCTTGGGATAACATTTTTGCTGCCATGAAAATACTGTCATTTTTCATAGATAGTTGCAAGAATAAACTTCCTCCAATAAAATTCTAAAAACTTGATTATTAACCACAAAGATGCAATCTTTGTGGCATGGCCACAAAGTGGTCTGGCCCATTTAGTCATTTGTTAAGTGCATTCGTTAATAAAACACATTTTCTCACACTAGAGACTCCATAAGTGGTGGTTATGGTCTCCAGCTAGTCTGCCAAGTTTATTTAATCCACAATGAAGTTGAAACTGAATGTTCTATAAATCAGATACATTATGGCTTTAATAGGGCCTTTGGGGAGACCGAGATTGGAGGCAGTGAGAGGAATAGTCAGGGAATCTGACTGCCATTATAAATTATTTCTAAGGCAATTGATTTCCAAGTCAGCACTCAAGATGCAAAGATAGCAACTATAGTGTCCTGGGGGACTGAAAGATTGGGACAGGAAAGAAAGGAAGGATAGGACATGGAATTTTCTTCTTCTCAGGCCACAGTTGTCAGGGGAAGCTCACCCAAACTCAACTCTCACCAAACTACCCATTATGAAAGGGCCTTATCTCCCTTGACACCAGAAGAGCCAGTGGGAAAGGATTTTCTCTCTGTCCCTCTGGACTCTCCCCAGAAATCATTGCTTAGGATTGTTGAGAGGCGATCCACCATGAGTCTCTTTCATTTCTACGTGGGTTGCAAAGGCAAAGCACTAGCTCTCCTTTGTTCTCAACCATCTTTTCAAGGATGCTTGTCATGAGAAAATACTTGAAAGATGGAGATACTGTCTCCTACCACAGGAAAGGGTAGAGTTGCTTATAACCTGGGATCATAGAAATAGTACCTGTGTCTGGAGCAGATATTTAGTCATTTGTTAAGTTAAGTCATTTGCCCATTATAAAAGATATGAGTTCCCTAGATTTAGGATCCTCTCTTATCATGCAACAGTATAGGAATTGAGGCTCTGGGTACCAGTGCAGTTGCTGATATTCTGGCTATTGCTATTCTCTGAGTAGTAAATTGTCCTTTATCTCTGATCTGGGAGACTCATGTCTCTCTACCAGTGACCATGAAATTTTGGCAGACTAACTTACTAACTTACAAGTAGCTAGTGTATTAGCATGTGGTAGGCTAACTTATTAGCTTACCGCTTTTTAATAAAACAGCACATTTTGATTATGATTCAGATGCATGTATACACCAAAATCCAAAAAATTATTAAGTATATCACCTATTTCTTTACAGATAAAACTGTCATTAATATAGCAAATTTAATTTAACAGAAAGAACAAGATGTTTTTGAAAAGAAATGATTGATTGTTAAAGAGATTTGGGAATTAACAATGGGTGTTAATTTTTATGCTATGAAAAATTATATTTTCATTGTAATACTCACTTTTATGTATCCAGTTCTATAGTTTTAAGGGCTGTGTATTTTTTCCCCTACTCCCCTTCATCTAAGTATTTGGAGGGAAAAAAAATTTAAAAAATGAATTTGCTGAATGATGCAAAGGACAAACACAACCCGTGTTTCCTTTTCTACCTTCAAGTATTCTGAATTTACCCTGTTACTGGGGAGCCTATTGTTCCTAGTGTTTCCTTACATTTAAGGCAGAGGGTGTCTTAGTCTTGTCTAGGTGTGGTCAGAGGTGTAGGCTAACATAACTTTAAGGGTTAAACACAAAAATAAGACCCACATTTTATGCCTTTAAAATATTTTATTGTTAGTTTTAAGTGTTGATATAGTTTTTCATGATTTTTTTTCCTCAATCCACATTTGTTCTTTCACTCTCATTATTTGTTGAAACAACTTTCTCTCAAGATCTACCAGCTTCCAGTATAGACGAAGAGTATAGAAAATGCAGCTGCTTCTCTTGCTTCTTAGTGACCTAATTATTATTGTATTTTTAGGGCTTTGCACAGAGCAGGTTAGCAGTGAATACTGGTTAAACACAAGAGTTGTTTATAAGTGTATCATTGTTCTTTAAGACTACCCTAGTGGTGGGGCTCCTGGGTGGCTCAGTGGGTTAAAGCCTCTGCCTTCGGTTCAGGTCATGATCCCAGAGTCCTGGGATCGAGCCCCACATCAGGCTCTCTGCTCAGCAGGGAGCCTGCATCCTCCTCTCTCTCTCTGCCTGCCTCTCTGCCTACTTGTGATCTCTGTCTGTCAAATAAATAAATTAAAAAAAAAAAAAAAAGACTACCCTAACGGTAATATTAGAATTTTACCCAGGTTATTTCAATCAATCAAACAGCAGAGTAGCATGTGCTTTTTTCTTTTACAAATACAGACAAAGAACTATCTTACCCAAAGTCATTCTTTAGTTAGTTAATAACCTTGAAAAATCCAAAGATTGCAGGGGAAAGTATATACATTTGGGATCTTTAAAAGACTGGATAGTTTAATTGTCAGGATAATAATCACTTCATTTCAGAAGGTCTTCTGTCAAATTTGACACAGAATGATAATAGAAAATAAGTTGAAGGGTGCCTGGGTGGCTCAGTGGGTTAAGCCACTGCCTTCGTCTCAGGTCATGATCTCAGAGTCCTGGGATCGAGTCCCGCATTGGGCTCTCTGCTCAGCAGGGAGCCTGCTTCCTCCTCTCTCTCTCTGCCTGCCTCTCTGCCTCCTTGTGATCTCTCTCTGTCAAATAAATAAATAAAATATTTTAAAAAAAGAAAATAAGTTGAAAAATCATTTTAAATGTTTGTCTTTGCCCAAGCTTTGAAGTTCAAGTTTGGCTCCACAAATTAAATACCCAAATGCAGGATTATTTAACTGCAGGACAAAATCAACTCTTAAAACATTTAATAATAATAAAAAATTGGTGGAAAATATTTAGCTTCCAAGGGAGTGGTAAGTCTTATTTTGCATCTTCTCATTTGATAGTACAATATTATTATCCGTATTTTATAGGTGAAGAAACTGAGGCTTGCAGTAAATTATGTCACTTGCCCAAGGTCACTTGCCCAAGGTCACATACTGATTAATTCACTACTGTGCACTCTTACAGTCAGAAAATGAGAACATTTTTCAATGAAAATGAAAATTCTGTTGTTTTTAAGAGTACTATTTTATGCTAGATATTATCTCAGAAACCAAATGAAGAGATTTACATTTCTTCTGTTTCGTACAGTTCAACCCTCAACCTGGACTATGCATGGAAAACAAATTATACATATGTCAGGAAAAGCTTGTTAGAAAATCATTAACTTTTAACTATCGAGATTTTAACCACTGAGGGTATTAGGTTAAAGCTATCGCTTAAGAAAATTGCAAAATGCCTCCCTTAGGAGGAAATTAACTTGATTCTGTGACGCTAAGACTACAAACTCTACAACTGGATGGTATACACTTTAGCAGCACTAATCAATTAAACCTCATAATCCTGCTGATTTTGAGCTCCAGCTTTCCCAGAGGCCACATGGGCTGACATCTATAAGCTTCAACTGCAGACGTCCCAGTAGGGTTTTATCCTGAGCAGCTGTGAGGCTGCTGCTGGTTCCCAGTAGCTGTTTGGGCAATGTGAGTGGCAGCAGTTTCTGGATTACGAATGTTTGAGCAGCCTAAATTTCAGTTTTGGGTCAGAAGATAAAGCCTTTGTTCTTGATTCAGCTCTACTCTTTCTCCCCAGCAGTTCTGCAAAGCAGATAATCTCTCCAAACCATGATGACTTTATTCAGCCAATCAGACCTCAAGATGGCCTTGTATGTTATTAAAGAAGGTAGCTGTTTCTCTGAAATGATTTATAGGACCACCAATAAAGGATATTGTTATACCTCACCCCACTCTTTCACTCCCTATCCAATTGCTAGGGATTGATCTATAATTTTGACATGCCTAAAAAACCTCAGATTACCTTATAAAGAAAGGATTTAAGTTATTTAAATGATTTCGGGGGCGTCATACTAATTTTCCTTGGATGACATTCAAACTTCTGTGCATGCTTTGTTTTTCTTGTTTTTACAATTCTTTATTAAACAACGCCAAACTCTCTTCTCTCTTCCTCTCTCTTCTCCAGGTTCAGTGTTCTAGAGGAGATGCCTGACCTTATTCTAGGCTGTGCTCTAGCCTTAGCCAAGTGAGACCACTACCAAAGGTCCTCAGCTCCGAATTCTCAGTCTTTTGTCCACCACCTAACCAGCATCCCCTCTAGAGGCACTGTCCAAGCTCTGACTCACTACTAAATTTATTCAAGTCTCAAAACTGAGTACTCATTCACAAGTAAACTGCCCCAGCTTCATTGGGAATAGTCTTCAAATCTCTCAAGATCTACCAGTCTCAATCCTAGCCATAGCCTGGCCCTAGCAGAAGCCGGTTCTGTGGCTGCACACACCCATTGTTATTCCATCCGTGAGGCACTGTCAAGGGGAATTGTAATAGTACACCCGTTACCTCAAACTCACCCAGATGAGATTGAAAAAGGCACATGCAACTCTAATCTCTTTAACTGCAGTGGTTTTCATCAGAGGAACTGTTTTATTCACACAAAATTTCACCCAGAACCTACCCTAGCAGTGATTGATGTATTCATAACTGTTGAGCACATATTAGGGGCCAAACATTAAATATATGCCTCAGTAAATGGAGATGCATTCATGCGTCACATAGGTCTAGCCTAAAGCCTACAGGTCCCCCCTGATTCCTCTCTTCCTCTCCCTGCACATATCTAGTTCATCAGTGATGCGTGTCAATTCCACCTCTACACTGTATCTCTATTTCTTCCACTTGTCTTTATCTACATCTGATTCAAGACACTGTCATCTCTTATATCTGCCAGGGTAAACCTCCCTGCTGCTTCTGCTCTTGTTCTCCTATAATCTATTCTACACATGGGAGGCAGAGCAATCTAATACTTTAGTATGATCTGTCCTGCTCTGTAAGATCTGCCCCGTCTGCTATTCCCTCTTAACCTCATCCCTGCCGTTCAGAAACCCCCAGATACAGCAGACTTCTTTATGTCCCTTTAGGTCAAAATTTTTCTAGCGTTAGGTCCTTTGCACTTTCTGTTTCTTCTTGCCAGAGTTCTCAGGTACCATGTCTTCTCATGGCTGCCTCCAGCATTTCATTCCCACCTCAACTCAGTGTTACTTCCTAAGAGAGGCCTTCCCTGGTCACCCAATTTCAATGAACTTGCTCATGCTCACACTTTTTTTTAAAAATTTTATTTATTAATTTGACAGAGAGAGATCAAGTAGGCAGAGCAGCAGGCGGAGGCAGTGGGGGTGGGGGTGGTAAGAAGCCTCTCGCTGAGCAGAGAGCCTGATGCAGGGCTTGATCCCAGGACACTGAGCCAAAGGCAGAGGCTTAACCCACTGAACCACCCAGGCGCCCCACTCAGTCAGTCTTTATCATAGTCTCCTGTTTTCTTCAAAGCATTGGTCACCATTTGCAATATTATTGTTTTATTTGTTTACTTATTTATTGTCTGTCTTCCTTATACTCCTCTATAATGTAAACTCTTTTCACAACTGTGTCCTTTAAATTAGTTGCTGCATAGTTGGTTCTGAATGGCTATTTGTTAAACAGACAATGGGGGATAAATGTAGTCCCTGCCTTCACAAAACTTTCAGTTAGACCAAAAAAAAAAAAAAAAAGGAAATAGTGAATAAATACAAATTGGAGTAGATGCCATGATACGGTAGGTGTTTTGTGGCCAGGCAAGGCTGCTTCATCAAGGTAGAATGAAGAAAGTGAGCTGAAAGGAATTAATCATGTGGATATTTGAAAGCAGAGTGCCTGAGAAAGGGAACAGGAATGCAAAGCCCTTATAGGCCTTTTTGAGACATGTCTGGCTTGTTTGAGGCTGGTGTGGAATGAGCTATAGGGGAAAGTAATAGGAGATGGAGTCAGGGAGGTGATGGGCTACAGTATCAAAGTTCTTTCATTAAGTATAATTCCAATAACTTAGACATTAAGGCACACATTCCTCTGAAGAAGGCAGTCTACCTGGCAAGTAGTCCAGGCTTCATGGAAAGTTAGTTGGTTCCACTAAAGTTGGATGATATCAGACTGTTCTGGTGTATCCAATCACAATAAACATCAAAATTCCAGAAAAAAAAGCAAAATTATGAAGAACAATCAGATTTTAATCATACTGGACTTCCTAGAATTGATGATTTTTCACTCTTAACAATTGGTTAATTACTGTATGAATTTGGATTAAAATGAGGGCCTCAGCTTGATTCTGATACTTGAGTCCCTAGTAATCTGATTGCTTTGGGCCGCTTGTAGGCAGAGTGTTAGTATACCAGAGAAATATTTTGTTTTAGTTTTCAGAAACCCTTCTAACTTTTTGGGGGAAGTATTTCACTTCTTAAAGTAAACTGCTAATGAAATGTCAACTTTTTGATGGATAAAATTCTCTCATAGCTCAATAGTGTCGTTAGGGGGCGCGTGGGTGGCTCAGTGGGTTAGGCCGCTGCCTTCGCCTCAGGTCATGATCTTGGGGTCCTGGGATCGAGCCCTGCATCGGGCTCTCTGCTCAGCAGGGAGCCTGCTTCCCTCTCTCTCTCTCTGCTTTCCTCTCCATCTACTTGTGATTTCTCTCTGTCAAATAAATAAATAAAATCTAAAAAAAAAAAAATAGTGTCGTTAGTACACAGAACTTAGGTAAATTTATAATTTATTACTGAGTACAAATATAGGGAAAACCTTGGTACTTAACCTCAAGTTGTTTATAGTTTAATAACTAGATAAGATATACAGATGAAAAGTGAAATATTATAGTAACCATTTATCAGGACAGAAAATGACTGTTTCTGTAATGCTCTTCTTCTACCATAATTTTCCAGTCTTATCTAAGCTGTCATTTGTGGTTTGGAAACCATCACATTCCTGATCTAAGGAACTTTAAAAAGTAGTTGGCTGGAGGCAGAAGGATTCAGGGTCAGTCCTTCAGTGAGGTTGGGCAAGCTTTGGACTCATACCCTTATTCTGATAAACGGATCTGCCTTTGCTTTGGGACTGACCAATCTTTCCTTTCATCCTGGTTATCTGCTCTGTCAGCCTCCTGTCCAGGGTTAAAGAAATTATAGCCCTCCCCAAATCAAAGTTGGAGACTCGTTTCCTCTGTCAATCTGTTTTAGGCAACCTGCCTGTCTTCCCACATGTTATCTGGCACAAGAACACCTGTGATATAAATCCAATTCTGAGATTGAGAGGTGATATTATTATAACAGTAAAACAAAATTAGCAGATACTTCTGCTAGTTTCCAAGAAAGAGAAACTGGGAAAGAGGGACACTTACTTGTCTCATTGTAGAATTTTGAATTCTTTTTTTTACCATATGCATATAGTATTTTAAAATTAAAATAAAAGAAAGTGGACATAGCAACAACTTAAAAAACCAAAAAGATAGTATTTTTCCAGCAGAGAAATATCTGAATCTTAGCCTAAATGAAGCACCTGACCTTCAAGATGCCCAAGACAGCAATTCACACAAAGGAAGCAAGGTAAGTTAATCTTTGAGCAGCTTTTTTTTTTTTTTAAGATTTTATTTATTTATTTGACAGACAGAAATCACAAGTAGGCAGAGAGGCAGAGAGAGAGAGAGAGTGGGAGGAAGCAGGCTCCCCGCTGAGCAGAGAACCTGATGCGGGGCTCGATCCCACAACCCTGGGACCACGAGCTGAGCGCCCCTAAGTTAATCTTTGATTGTAAGCTGAGGCTTTAACATTATAGGTCCATATCTAGTGAGCTAGACCCTGGGAGGATGGACTCTGAGATTACCTACAACTTCAGTGTGGTTTGTGAGTTAACATGATAGAAAGAGACAGAAGAATAAACAAGAGACCAGTAATTTGCCCCAATGCACACATGTGATTTGGGGACAGGAAAAGACTCCCAAGTCTGTTTTCTTAGCTGCAGGGAAAGAGATGGGAGATTGGGGCCCTGCCTTACTTTTCCAGTGCCTGGGAAGGAAAACAGCCTAAAAGAACTATCTTTATATCTGTGCAATCTTTCAATCCTTTTTAATACTCTACCCTCTTGTGCTGTAGAGTCTAATTGAGATGGAATACAATACCTATATTCTAACCCACATCAAGGAGAGGGGATAAGGGAGAAAAGAGGATCTTTAACTTCCCTCCTAGGAGGAAAAATGATTGGACAGATGAGTCCATGAAGGTGGATAACAGAGTCAGGAAGTTGTGATGAAGAGATTGGACTTTTTACTTTTATTTTCTTTATTCATTCAGTAAAATTTCCTAGGTTCTACATGGTGCCAGGCCCCAGATGGTGCTGAGGTGACAATGATGAACAATGTAATCCTTTGCACTGGAGCAGTTTTTATTCTCTAGAGGGAAATAAAGAAGTTAAGAGGCTATTAGAATAACATATAGTGCCATGTCTGGAGCAGATGGAACTGTGCCAGGAAGACGTATAACCCAATTCTGGGAGGGCAGAGAAATAAGGGGACATTTGAGAGTCGGTACTAAGGAACTCAATCAGCAAAGAGTAGCAAAAGGCACTTGAGCAAAAGGACCACAATGCAGAAAGATGAGGAGGAAAGCATGGCATATTAGTAGACCTCTATTACCTTCCAGTGTGTGTGGTATGTGAGCAGGGAAAGAGTGAGTAATGAGCCTGGAAAGATCTTAGGAGCTAAATTGCCAAAGTCATCATAAAACACACGTTAAAGAGTTTAAAATTTGTCCCAGGAGCAGTGGAGGCCACTAACTGGCTTTAGGTATGCAAGTGATATGAGGAGATTTGCACTTTTGGAACCATCACTGTCTAGTATAGAGAATGGACTGGAAGCAAGCAAAACTAAAGGCAAAGAGATCAGTTAGTAAGAAACTGGTAGTCTCGGCAGGAGACAATGCCCACTTGCAGTAAAATCATAGTAGGGCAGGATGTACTTGCATTCTTTGGTTGCATCTCCAGATCCCCTCTCTATATTCTTGCTGCTACATGGGCCTGTGGGGATGCTGCCCCACACAGGCCACATTAACTTTGTCTTCTAGCTCCCAGTTAGATATAGCCAGTGGGAGATCAGAAGAGAGAGAAGGTTGAAGTAGAGATACTGACTCCCCCCAGCTCTCACATTCTTCCCAGTTTGGCCACTGCAGGTTGGCTATATCCCTCTAGCAGCAGCCACAGTTGGTGTCTGGCGACCCTATCTATATAACTTTTCTCTCTGGGTCTGGCAACCACCCACTCCTCTTGCTGCTTCTGGCGAGGTGTGTAGGCTCCTAAGGCATACCATTACTCTTATGGCTTCCTTCAGCCCTGCTCATGCCCTTATAAATATTCTCATTATTAAACTCTCCTCAGATTACATGACTTGAATGCACCACCTGTTTTTTGCAGGTGCTCTGACTGATGAGCAAGAGGATAGTGAGAGGAAATCAATGTAGGAAACTGTAAAATGGTATATTGAAAGGATCCTAGATGAGACAGAGTATAGGACAGGCAGCAGTTGTTGATGAAAATTCCTAGAGATAATGCATTTGAGAGATGTCTCCAAGAAAGACAAGGCAAGAAGACTGGGTGAATAAATGTGTGCTGCCGTGAAGAGAAGGAATCACAAATGCTTCTGTCACTAAATATATGTGAAGATGTAAGTCACCCTTGGTAGTGATCTTTCTTGTATTTTCTGGCCAGCAGACTGGTTACCAGTTTTGGGTAGTTGCAGAAAGTTGTATTACAGTGAAGTCCTTTTATAGTTTAAGCTAATTTGCATATATTGGTTTGAAAAATTACAGATTTCTATCTTTGCCTATTCTTTCCTCCTTTTCTCCAATAATACATAGAATCCCAGGAATGTTTTCAATCTTTCTTACGAGTTCACCAAGGGGAATATCTGCAGAGAGAGCTGGTCAGGAAAACTCTTATTACTGGCTGACAGTTTGGCTTTAATTGGGCTGAAGGTGAAGCAGGCCAAGCAGCCTTCTCTGCTTTTGCTCTTCTAAATTCATACTTGAATCTTGGATTAGACTTCTCTGATGGAGAAAAAAATAAGTCAGTGCTAGGGGAAGGAATAATGACAAGCGCTCAAGGAGCTGATGGGGGACAGAACAGACTTGGTCTCTCTTACTTTAGCTGCATTGCCATGCACCTGAAAAGACAATACGAGATTCTCAAAAAACGGAATCCCAGATGAAAGGTAGATTCTGTTCCTGGCACAATAACACACAATAGTGCTTTTATCCCTGAACAATCTATCTTAATATCACTTTTTGGAAGGAAAGTTAAATAATAACAATGCAAAATGTCTGTATAAAGAAGATTTACAACAAAATCCTTAAACATGTATACCTGTGCCTATGTATGTGTGTAATTAATTCAGTCACAAAACTAGCAACTCAACCACAAAAAAAAAAAAACAATAAAAGAAATGAGTTCAAATAACTTATTTTAACTCACCAATCGAAACTGTTAAAACAGGTGTGCACACAAACATCATTTAAGTCATGATTAACTTTTCATATTATATAGGCCAATTATTTTGTTAACAAGTGCAAGAAGCATTTACTAGGAGATGTAAAAATGCCTTTATTACCTTTCTTGCCTCACAGTAAATGTAAAAGGTTATTAAGGTATTTTCTCTCTTGAGAAGAAAAATTTCATTGTCCCTCAATCCACATCACCTCTTAATTCAAAAGGAAACATTGTCATATTGACTTGAGCAAAAGAAATATAGGCAAGTTTGAATGAAAAAGGAGGATTCTCTGGCTTTCCACTGTTGCAATTTAAGGAGGTATGAGAGCCATCAAGATACTGCATGCACGTCCAACAAATGAGCTCCACTTCTTCGGTGTGTGCTTCTGCTCAACTGTCACTTGGGATGTTGCCTCCTAGAGGCCGTCTCTTACTTGTGTGAGCTTGGTCTGATGGGAACCTCTCACCTTTCTACCACTTCCAAGACTGTTGTTCTAAGGCTCAAACAAAAATCAGGTAGAAGGCTCAATTTTCTAATTTCCTTTCTTTTGATTTGTTAATTAAAAACAATAACTGTAATACTAGATGGTATCTTATTAAATGTCAGGCTTGGTACTAGATCTTTAAATACATTGTCTTGTTTAATCTATAACATGTCAATGACATAGGCATTATTCCATTTTGTCAATATGAAAATCGTTTCTCACAGAGGTTATGTAACCTGGCTTAGGTTACACAGGTGCCAAGTGGTAGAATTCAAATTCATCTCTGGATGACTCTACGTTTCATTTGTGTGGAATTCTGAGAGTATTTGCTGAATGCAGATATTCAAGTTTACTTGGACTAAATTTATATGTTACTGTGAATGAACTACATTCAGAGGATTTGAGATTGAGTTTTCAGGTTCATTTTCTTTAATCAATTATTTTAAAATTTTTATATGCTGACTTGATTGTTAAAAGGCTGCATCAACTATTTGACACCATTTTCCAGGGTGTGTTTTGACAGAGATTCAATCTATGTATTGTTTGAAGCAATCATTTTGATTGAACCGCATCATTAAAGCGATGTTACATCAGATTGTGGAGAGCACTAGGAAAGCTAGGAAACAAAACTTCAGACAAGAAGGAAACAATCATTGACTATATGAAATGAAATGTAAACATGTATATTTCTTAAAAAAGATGAACATTCCATGCTACATTTACCACCAGAGGGAGTCATGTGAATACCATAACATATGACAAAGGCAAAGGAAAAAATATTTGAATATTTTTTTCCAGTTCCATTGATATTTCAACTAGCATCAGAATTTGTTAGAACTGGTCTAATTATAGGAAAGAACTTACACATCTCACGGTAGGATTGAAAACAGCAGAAACATCTTCCTTAAATATGTCATGCAGGGTGAAAGATAAACCTCAAAACAAACTAATAGACAGATTCCAGATTTTAGCAGCATGGGCTTAATGTTAAAAAATATCAAGCTGTTATCTCTCCTGTTCCAAAAACCACTTTCTCCTATTACCAAAACACTGATCTAAAAAAAATTCCTGGAACCAACAATTTCATTGATGTTTCATTAAGCCCATTTCATTTATCATTATATTGCCTGTACCAGGATGACTGTGCTTCCTATTGTCAGTAAATAAAATACAAGTGCATTGAAAAGAAACTTCATGGGTAGAAAAGCTCAGTATCCAAAGGCCATTTTATGTACCTCAGCTCTCTGAAACCTAGGCCAAGATTTTCTCAGCTGGGAAAGAGATGGATTATTTAGTAACTGGTAGGTCTGTAATCCAACTTATTTTATGTCTAAGTTTAAATCAGTCAATAGCATTCACTGAAACCTACTGTGTACATGGCATTAAATTGTCCATTAAAATCAAGATTCTGTGATGATTAATATCAGAAAAATGAATTCTGAAGTGATGTTTACTGCCTATATGTAGATCAATAGTTCTTAAAATGTGGTCTCTGAAGGAGCCTTACCACAATTGTTTAGAAACTTGTTCAAAATAAAAATTCTCCTGTCTCAGTTCAGATCTGTTGATCAGAAAGTCTAGAGATGGGGGCTAAGCACTCTGTTTGGACAAGCCCTTAGGGGTGATTCTGATGCACACTTTAAGTCAAGAACCACCAATAGAGATCAATTATATAGTTTCTTGAAACTAAGTCTGGCAACTTATGCAAACTGGAGCATGTGCTTTTTGTGTTCTATTTCATAGTTATTTCCTTATCCATAAACTAAATTTAAAAATAAAAACTGAATGATTGTGGGACAACCACAAACTTTTGTAACACCAAATAGTCACAGATTAAAGCAATTAGTTAAATAAACACATGTGTCAAAGAAGCAAGTGTAAACAATATGTACTTTCTGTCACATGGCAGGGGAATTTGTTTTTTTGTTTCTCCAGATCATAATTTATTGATTTTTCCATTTATATTTTTTAGATTAAGTGAACTTGGAAAGAAGATGTTCTTTTTTTTTTTTTTTTTTTTAGATTTTATTTATTTATTTGACAGAGAGAGACACAGGGAGAGAAGGAACACAAACAGGGAGAGTGGGAGAGGGAGACAGAGACTCTCTGCTGAGCAGGGAGCCCAATCTGGGGCTTGATCCCAGGACCCTGGGATCATGACCTGAGCCTAAGGCAGACACTCAACGCCTGAGCCACCCAGGTGCCCCAGAAAGAAGAAGTTCTAAAAACAAACTTTACAAGGATAAAGTAAGGTTTGCCCAGAAAAACTAGAAGGAAGGTTAATATTACAAGATGATTTTAACCTTACATTTCTTGTACTTTTTTACTGTCTGACTTTTTTATAAGGTGCATGAATTACTATGCAAAGAAAAAATATTTTTATTAGAAAACAAGTTTTCAAATTAACTTTCAGAGTCTAGTTGGAGGAAAGTAACTTAAGCATAACATAATAAACCTGGTTTTTACTTTAGTTTACCTAATAATTACTGAATTGCTGGTGTGATTATTTTTGTATCATAGTGGCTATTTCAGATACAGTCAAGCACAATGCAATCAATTAGATTATAAGTGTGTCTAATCAATTCTTTGTGATTGACCTACATAGACATAATTGGTTCCAGTGATCACTTAGAATTGGTCTTAAAGATTGACCTGGATCATTTTGTTACAATACATATAGGGCTTGAAGTAGTAAGCACACCAAAAAAATACAATTGCGAAGATTAATTTGATGCTCATCCAGTTAGATTGGCATATCAAACCAGTATCTCCCTCTAGTTATTGTTTTCCTTATTTACAAAGAATAATGTCAAGATGAATTCTTTCTCCTTGTTGCAAGGAAAAGTAAGGTTGAACACACATTTGCTGAAGACTGGATGGGTAGATAAATGCCTGAACTTTCTTGACTCTTTTGTAGAAAGTAATGAGAATTTTTCAACTTTCTTCCTGTTCTTGAAATGGCCAGATTCACATAACGGAAAACAAAGTATTGACCTGGCAGTTACCTGTCTATAGCAAAACTTCTGAAATCTGGGAAATTGAAGAATGAGATCACACTAAGCTTTCCATATCTCCTCTTAGGGCTCAGAATTGGAAACTGCTAATTAGTCTTTTGAGATAATTCTCTTGATTGTGGATGGTCATTCGTTGGAGTTAAGTGAAGTGCATATTGTTAGGGCAGTGGAGCTTCCCAGAAAGAAATCATGGAGTTCCATTGCGAATTTAACCTAAATATTTTTTTGGGTATATCATCCTAAGTTTCAAAATGGCACTCAGATTAGAAACTCAGAATTTTATACAGTGATGTTTAAAAGAAAGAATGTGCAAGAAAGTTTCATAAACTTTGTACATATAAATTGTCATAATTCATGTGAACTATGATTGTTTTCAATGTGTTTAAAACCCTGCATTTTATTGATTTTTAAAACACTTGGGAAAAAGAATTAGTTTCAAAACTCCTTGACAGTTATCTAAAGAAGGCAGTATATCATCTTCAGGAGGATAGGATGATATCTATCAGGATGATATTTGGTCAGGTTTGATTTGGAATCCCTACTATGTCTAACCTGTGTGGCATTGGTCAAACATCTTTTAATTTTTTTTTTTTTTTGTCTTCTGTTCCCATTACTTGCTCCATAAAATGGGAATAATTGTTGGGGTCCATTATCAAAGGAATGAGACTGAGACAAAGTAAAAGTTATGCAAAGTCTTATCCTATGCCAAGCATTAGAAGTTAGACTGACCGGCCAGGGGAACGAGGCTGAGACAAAGTGAAAGTTATATAGAGCTTTATTTATACCAAGCGTTAGAAGTCAGACTGACTGGGGGCACCTGGGTGGCTCAGTGGGTTAAAGCCTATGTCTTCAGCTCAGGTCATGATTCCAGGGTCCTGGGATTGAGCCCCGCATCAGGCTCTCTGCTCAGCAGGGAACCTGTTTCCCCCTCTCCTCTGCCTGCCTCTCTGCCTACTTGTGATCTCTGTCAAATAAATAAAATCTTAAAAGAAAAAAAAAAAAAGAAAAGAAGTCAGACTGACCCCCCAGGGCAGCCTCCACAGAAAGCAACCCCCTCCTGATCTCACAGCTGGTTTTATAGGGCATAACTGCAGACCCAAGGTATGTGGCTTCTATTGTTAAGACGTTTATTCCCGGAATCGATCCCGGAACCATACCAGGAACTACGGGGGCGTTTATTCCCGGAATGAAGTCCATGGATGTAAACAATATGGCTATCTAGGCAATATGGAGTTGCTCTGGCTAAGCAGGCCCTAATAGTTAAACAGGTTTTGACATTAAATTGGCCCTAACATAATAATAGTTCATTCTTCATGTAGAGATGAGATGTGGAAAGAGAGATATGATGATGGAGGACAAAAATACAGCTATTTTTTCATTAAATGTGATGAGATTTCTTCTGTTATCTCCCAAAACTGTAAGAGCTAGATGAAGTTAAGTTTGTGACTTATGACTATAAAATAATGCCCGACAGTATCCCTCTTGAAACTTGAAGACAAATGATTTTTTTAAATCTTTTATTTTACGCAATGTTATTTATTGCTTATTGGCAAGCAAGTGTTCTAATTCTGTGGCAAGAAAACCACCCCAAATGTGGAGGTTCCTGTCCCGATGACTACAATTATGCAAATGTTTGAAAAATCCCAAGAATATAATTATATTTGTCATTCTAATTTTCAATTAAAAAGTTTGTGAATCAATAAGGGAAAGATCAAGAAATGGAGAGAGCATCTTGTTTTTTTCTTCTATAGTATCTATATTGATTGAAATTCAGCATATTCTTTACATTTTAGTTTTAAGAAAGATTTTTTTGTAGCTTCCAATGAATATTATTGAAATTAATATTGACATAAACTTTATTTTGTCTTCAAAAGTAAGAAATGTTGAAGGAAGATGTAGATAATTGGTAAAACCATGGGGCACTAAGCCATCGTGGAGAGTGATTCAAGGGTCACAGAGGTAGGCAGTTACCTGACACAGCTGGCTTAAGAAAAGAATATTAAGCAGCTGTGAGCAGCACTATGATGTGGCTTTTTTCCTCTCTTAAGAAAAGAAAGCAAGGAACAGAATAGAGGATTATCCCTTCATATAGTTTAAAAAACAGAGAACTTTTAATTCCGCATTACTAAAAAGATATCTTTCAATATCAGAAAATCCTTACAAAATGGCAAGGGTAGATGTATGATGATAGGAATATCTCCTTAATTCTCTATTTCATTATTTTAAGTAGTATTTATCTCTCCATAAGATCCTATTTTTGCTTGTGCTATGAAAATTAGCTCAGATTCAAATACCATAAAAAAGATAACAATCCGGGACGCCTGGGTGGCTCAGTTGGTTGGACGACTGCCTTCGGCTCAGGTCATGATCCTGGAATCCCGGGATCGAGTCCCGCATCAGACTCCCGGCTCCATGGGGAGTCTGCTTCTCCCTCTGACCTTCTCCTCGATCATGCTCTCTCTCACTGTCTCTCTCTCAAGTAAATAAATAACATCTTAAAAAAAAAAAAAGATAACAATCCAAGGGGAAAAACAAGCAAATTCTTAAGAAAATTTATTTTGGACAGATGATGTTGCAAGGTGGGGATGAGACTGATGTGTTAAACGTTTTTGCTATGAACATCTTTTGCAGTGTTTGAGAAACAGTTTATCCTGAAGTTTAATATGACTCTTATTTCCAATTTGGTTTTCACTGTACTTTGCTTGGTTAGGAGAAAAAAAGGAATATAAATGAGATAGATGTTAATGATTTATGATACCACCAGTATCAAAAGCTGGGTTTGCTGTCCTACTGCCCCCAAGGTTCACATGCACTGAATTAGGTTGTCTTCAATGGTGAGTCATTGAATTCAGTGGCTTTGTCCTGTGGCTTAAAAGCTTTGTTTTCAAGGCTAACAGACTAAGTGTTCAATCTAGTATCACAAGTTAGAGTGACCTAACATGCCCTTAACTTCTTTAGAACCACACTCTAACCAACGAGGCAACTTGCTCATTTTTTAAAAATATGCATTTGGTAATCATTATTTACTGATTCATCAAACATTTACCCTCATATCTATCCTCTTCTCATTTCCTTTAAAAAAGGATTTTGTCTTAAAAAATAATATAATTTTTCAAAAGAGTATAATTTTTCAATGATAGATTTAGCTTGTTTCAGTGCAGTCTGATATTTATAGATGCAAGCAATGAGTTCTATTTCTAATACAATATTGTAAATAATAATAATGTTATTATTTTCAATGATACAACTTCGAACTGGTACAGTGGCTTTTACTTCCATTATTGTTTCAAAAAGTTTTTCATCAATTCTAGTTTTTGCTGTTGTCTGGGAGAAATTACTGGAGTTTTGCTTGTATATTCAGGCCAATATTGAGATAATTATTAAATCACATTTGAAAACAATTTTACACACATAAGCACACATATACCATTATTATTCTTGTATACCCATGGCTATTCCTCCTTGTGATTTGGTGCATGTATGCTTGTACGGACAAAGAGAACCAATGATAAAAATTTATGTTGGAAAATAGATTATCTCATATAGTCCGAGAAAACTTTTTTGTTATTGTTCTTATTGGTGCTAAAGAACATAAATGAGACCCTTTTGAAAGCAGTACCTGAAATATTTCAGATTTTATAAGGTCATTTTGTCAATTCTTCTTACTCTAAAGGAATTTGAAATTAACATTAATTACAACTGGAGATGTGCTAGTAAATGTTCAATAACCAGCATTTTGGGGAAAAAAGAACCTTGAGTAGTAGTGTTTGCTGATTTCCATGGTATAAGTCTTTGATCTAGGTTGTTATCAACTACCAGCCTGACATCACCTAATGCTGAGTGGAAAGAGAGGCGTATAATTCATTTTTTTGAACGAGTATGAGCCAGTTCCAGCCTATCCCTGATTATAATTTCATTTATAATACCATTTATAAAAGTAGTCATTTGACCTAATAAAAGCTGAAATTATAAGATTGTTTTAAATGAAGTTTTTGAAAAGCCCCAATAGATTTTGTTACATGCTAAATCTATGTGTGTGTGTGTGTGTGTGTGTGTGTGTGTGTGTATTTTTTTTTTTTAAGAGAAGTAAGGTCAGAAAATGAACTGAGTACTTCAAATAGATGATCGTTGCAGGAAACTCTTGTTGTAACAAATCCCAGACATAAGAAATAGTGCCAGGTAGTCAGAGACATAAATTACTCCAAATCTTATTTTCATATGGAGAGCAATCCCTCCAGGTTAACACTGAGTTTTATTGTTGCTATTTCTAATATGTGCTATCTATAATGATGATGAGCAGAAAACAACTATGAATTTCATGATTTTGAAAACATACAGCTTTATTTTGTCCATAGAAAGGGTACTTTATCGCAGTGCTCCCCAAATTATAGTCACAAATTGGTGCGGGTCTCAGTATTGTGTGTAACTGTTTTGTGATGAGAGGAGCACAGAAATTTAAGTGAGAAGATTTTACAGCAATTTGGCATTGCTGCAACATACAAGTTCACTACTGATAGACTTACAGGACAAGGCTATACTTGCTGAACAGAACATAGGCTATTTTGGGCTTTAATGGTTCTTTGAGAGGTTAATTTGTTAGATCTGGCTATGATGAAGGATTGAAGAAGAATTTTGAAAATATATCAATTGTCTCATTTTGTATAAATGTTTAAAATAAAATAAATACCCTGAGCTTGCCAAAATCGCCTTAAAAATCTCTTGTTCCTATCAATATTTTTCTGAGACTGGTTTCTCTGCTTTTGAGCAATGAATCTTGGAACACTGCATCAAAAACTAATGGTGTATTTTATGGTGACTAACATAACACATTAAGATCAATAAATTAAAATAATAAAAATTAAAAAAGGAAAAAATAGAAATAATTTGTTGTCAATCCAACTTTGATTAAATAATTTAGCAAGCAAGAAGTAAGCTCATTTACTGAGCTAAAATTTTTAAATATTGATATGCTGGAGTTTGTTCAAGTGTCCGAAGAGGCACTTCTTTTTTTTTTTTAAGATTTTATTTATTTTTTTGACAGACAGAGATCACAAGTAGGCAGAAAGGCAGGCAGAGAGAGAGGGAGAAGCAGGCTCCCTGCTGAGCAGAGAGCCCGATGCAGGGCTCAATCCGAGGACCCTGGGATCATGACCTGAGCCGAAGGTAGAGGCTTTAACCCACTGAGCCACTCAGGTGCCCTGTGAAGAGGCATTTCATATGGAACATTGTTATTTCCTTGCATACTCTTTAGTTATTGTTGTGAAAGGAAAATAACAAGTTTATTAATAACTTTCTATATTAATTGCCTGTGTATACACTTCTAAACATGTTTCATGTTGCAATTCTTTGTAATTCTTTTTTCCCTTTTGGTTAAGTTTCTTCTGATTTTATCTACTGAAATGTAGATTTTATGTTTGTTGAATCTATAACAATAAATTAAACTTAGATTTTATATCTTTTAAATTCATTTGTCGAGTAACTTATTTTTGTTGTATTGTGTAAAAATATAAGTCAACAATGAATTGAGAAAGAAAAGCAAAAAACTGGTCCTTCACCAGACAGTTTTAAAAAGCATGAGGCTATAACAATATGTGGCATATAGAAGTTGTTCAATAATTATTTATTGAACAAATGAAAAGTTAGAGCTCCTGTAAGGTATAGACAGAACCAGAGATTTTTGAAGTCTCACACTGTGGAGGCTGAGAAAATTAAGGCCATCCCACCTCAGGTTTAGCATTAGCACAAGTACAGTCATCTTAGCTTTGGCAGCCATCGGAGGCCCATGGGCTGAACTTTCCCCTACTTTACTTTAGTTCCAGGGACCCCCACCCTGCTTAAGTTCCAAGAAAGTACTTCACCCTGCAACACCCCGGCAACAGCTAATCAGCTTACTGCAGAAAAGTCTGAAACTTCTCCTCCACCCACCCCAAGCCTCTTGTAATGACCCATAAAAACCCCTGCCTTAACTAGCCTCGGGATCCAAGTCCCTACTTGGCTGTGTCGGGTATACTTGGGCCCAAGCTTAAGCATGTCACCTTGGGGTCCAAGTCCCTGCTCCACTGTGTCGGGTATACTTGGGCCCAAGCTTAAGCTTGTCAAATAAACCCTCTGTGATTGCATAGGTGCTTGGCCCCTTGGTGGTCTCTCGCACTCAAAAGCTCGAGCATAACACCACTATTACACATTAATTATATAATTATTTCAAAAGTATTATTTATTAGAGAGAAAGCATAAGCAGGGACAGAGGGAGAAGACTCCCCACCAAGCAGGGAACCCACTGGGGGCTTGACTTGGGGCTCCATCCAGGGACTCTGGGATCATGGACCTGAGCTGAAGGTAGACGCTTAACTGACTGAATCACCCAGGAGCTCCTACGTGTATAATCTTTTAAAAAATCTTCAAAACAATCTTTTAAAAAATGTTATTAGTCATAAGATACTTCTTACTTGCAGACTATAAATTGCTTTGTTGGGTGTCTGTGGTAGAAATTTATATCTGCCTTGAATGTAAGTTGCTACATCTTCTATTGTGTCTACTATTGGGTCCAAGATCACAGTAGACAAAATGCACTTTTAAAAATATAAATCTGGTTGTACTACCCACTGTGCTGCTTAAAACTCTCTAATGGCTCTAATTACACTTAAAATAAAATCCAAACTCCTTTTAATGATATGCAATGTCCTACACTATTGCACTCTACCCAAATATATGACTTCATCCTGCCCATAGTGTACTCTAGGTGAGCTTGTCATACTGTGGGTTCCATGAAGAAGCCAAGCATATATCTCCCCTCAGGGACTTTGATTGATGTTCCCTCTACTAAATCTTTCCACAGCTGGCTCTTCCTCATGTTTTGAGATTTCAATTAATACCACATTCTAACATGTCTCTTCCCTGACATCAGTGACTCACCACATGTCCTTCTTTTACATCTTCATGGCACATACCACTATTCGAAATTACCTTACTTATTTGTTTACTTACTTATTCTCTTTTCCTTTCCACTAGAAGGGAAGCTTCATGAACATGGGAACCTCGTTTTTCTTGTTTGTGTCTGTATACTTTTTTTAAAAAAGATTTTATTTATTTATTTGAGAGAGAGAGAGAGAGGGAGTATTAGCTAGAGGGAGGAACAAAGGGAGAGGGAGAAGCAGATTCTCCGCGGAGCAGGGAGCCTGATGCGGGCTCCATCCCAGGACCCAGAGACGGTGACCTGAGCTGAAGGCAGATGGTTAACGACTGAACCACCCAGATGCCTCCGTGTTTGTATTCTTAACGCCAGTGTTCTGGGTGAGATCTTAACACATAACAGGTACTCAATAAATATCAGCTTAACATGTGAATGAATACGGGGGAGAACTATTTTACTTGTACTGGTCACACTGAGCCGTTTGAATTGGCAATGAGGCCTGGAGGAGATAATCTCGCCAAAGAGAAATAAACCAGTAGGGTGCCTGGGAGGCTCATTTGTTAAGCAACTGCCTTCAGCTCAGGTCAAGATCCAGGGGTTCTGGGATCAGCCCCACATGGACTCCGTGCTCAGCAGGAAGCCTGTTTCTCCCTCTCCCACTCCCTCTGCTTGTGTTTCTGCTCTTCGTGACTCTTTCTCTGTCAAATAAATAAATAAAACCTTAAAAAAAAGTCTTTAAATTTTTTTTTTAAAAAGGTAAGTAATCCAGTAGAGGCCCTAATGAACATGTACCACCTAGGGAAATGAGATTTGTTGCTCAATACACAGATAAACACTTCTAATGCCATACATAATCACCCTTCAAAATCTTCTGAGACCCTATCCAGTAAATTCACTGATCCACTTTTCTTTTGAGAAGTCCAATGCATTTCATACAGCCCAACTTGAAAAAATCAAGTATTTGTTATAGAAAAGAAGTTTTTAACCTGGGATGCAGTGATGTCCTGAAATCAGATACAAACTGAAAATGCACATTTTTTAGAAAGGAAAATATCATAGCTATCATCGGATTCTAAATAGATTCATGATTCTTAAAAGATTAAGAATTTCTTTTACATGAACTTCAGAAGAAATAAGCAGGAAAGGCTCAGAAATAATATACAGTCTGTGATATTTTGAGATCAGTTTATAAAACATACAAAGAAGGAGGTAGAAATTTATAAAAATACGTATTTCTATACAACAATTTTTGGAATATCTAGAATTAAATTCTCCATCATGCATGTAGTAAGATTGATAAAGAAGGTTAAGTGGCAGCCTCTCTGAAGATAGGATCCATTCTGTAATTAATTATTTTGATAAAACAACATAACAAGTGACACTTGCTATGTTGATTTTAGATAACTCAAAAGATACCCCAAAAAACCTTATGGGATTATTTTCTTTATATGTGAAAATTTTCCCCTGTTAAGTATTCTAATAGCTCTAATCATGACTAATGGCTGAAATCCATGACACTTGATTTTTTAGTCTACTTCAATTCTGATCAAAAGGTTGATTTGAACGCTGTTTTTTTTTTAAAATAAGGCCCAGAAAACTTACGTGACTTATATCACTGCATGTCCACTATTTCATTCCCAGTATAGGATGCATTAAATAGATTAAGATGTAGATTTTATCTAATTTAGTTTATAAACAGGGATGCTTTACCTTATGTTATTTCGATGTACTCAATCAATTCTAATCTATTTCAGATTATTGAAAATATCACACATGCCAATTTCTGTTGTCTCATTTTAACCTTTATAATAAAGAATAATGAAAGTGTCACTTTGAAAAATCTGCTTTCAGTGTATAATATTTATTTTGCCACTACAACTTGCTAGATTGATAGACTGGCTGTTATTGCCTTCCACATTATATTGTTAGATAGATAAACATACAAGCATATATTTTTATATTTTAGTATTTTGAAACACACGTAATACATACATACATCTTCTGTAAATTTTTTTCACAAGATACTTACCTAAGTTGTTGAGATTGCTATGAAGACACTGTTGATATTATAATGTGAATTATGTGGTGTATGTGAAATATTTTAGAATTTTATAGCTTTGCTCTTTTAATTTTGTACTGCTTTATGAAAGCCTTCTAGCATTCTAGGGTGGATTCATATTTCATGTAAGACCAATATATTAAGAACTCATAGGTGCCTGGGTAGCTCAGTCGTTTAAGCCTCTTACTTCAGCTCTCGTCATGATCTGGAGGGTCCTGGAATCTAGCTCCACATTGGGCTCCCTGCTCAGAGGGGAGCCGGCTTCTCCCTCTCCCTCTGTCTGCCACTCCCCCTGCTTGTGCTCCCTCTCTCTCTGTCAAATAAACAAAATATTTTTAAAAAAGAACTCATAGGAAAAGTTCAGGAATTCCTTTGTAATTTTGATATTCAATGTATCAGAATGAAAAGAGAAAAATGCAGTTAGAACAATTCTAATATTTTTTTCTTAGTCATGGCAGTAATTTTTATATAAATACTATCCAAGATACATTATATAAAATCAAAGATGCATCTTCTCCAAAAATATAGCAGAAGCTTTAAGCATTCCTGAGGCTACTCTAATTTCTTCCATGTTTTTCTTAAAATGAAGCAATTGAGACACCTTCCAGAAAATGTCATTACATGACTTGCTGGCACAAAAATGTCTTCCATTATGTCAAGCACTTATTATCTTGTGAATCATAACAGAGGAAGAGTAACCATAAAGAGGTGTTTCTGGCCACTGCTGCCCTATTTTTTGGTGTTGGAGCTGGTTTTGTGCATAAAATATCAGAAGGACCTGAGGTAATGGCTGCTTTCTGATCAAGAAGAGTCACATCTAGAGAATGGAGCACAGCTCATAAATTGAAAATGAGGTCTACTTTTTTTCTGTGAGTCCTGAGTTCCACAGTTAATTCTATTGCCATGTTACAATTCATACTGTTTCAACCTCCTTGGGATTTTTATGCTTTCATTTAAGATAGGATTTTTTGATGGCAAAAATATCCTACAAAAAACAAGATTCAACTTAATTATCAGAAAAGTCACCAATTAAAATTATTTGTTTTTAAAATTTTTTCTTGTGTAGAATACAGCATAGTCCAGTGTAAAGAATGGGGCAGCGTAATTGTAAACGTTGATTTAGGGGTCAGTTTGTCTGGATTTTTAATGTAGTTCTGACCCTAACTGGTCAAGTAATGTGAAAAATTACATAGTCTCTCTGTCCCTCAGTTTTTGAGAGAAAAATGGAAATAATAATCCATACCCAGAAGATTCTTATGATAATTAATTGAATTATTACATGATAAACAATTTAGTCCTGGTACATGGTATGTGCTTGATCAATGTAAGTTATTGCATGGACATTATATTACAACAAGTGCAGTCTATATAGGAACTTTTTATTAAAAAAATTTGTTCGTTTTTACTTTTGATAGGTTGAATTGAATCAGATATTGAAAAGACTGTTAAAAGGCTGGCTATAATAATGTACAAAAATCTTTTGTCTTTGCATAGGAAATGACCAAGAAGCCTTGATCAAGAATCTATTTTGATTTTTTTTCTTGAGATGTATTTGACAATTAAAATTGCATACATTTGATGTGTATAATTTGATTATTTGATATCCATATCCATTGTAAAATTATCACCACAATAAAGATAATTAACATCCAGGGACACGTGGGTGGCTCAGTCAATTAAGCGTCTGACTCTTGATTTCAGCTCAGGTCCTGATCTCAAGGTTGTTAGATCAGCCCCACATTGGGCTCCCTACTCAGTGGGGAGCCTGCTTAAGAGTCTCACTCTTCCTTTCCCTCTACTTGTCCCCACTCCTATTAAAGAAGATAATCAATACATCCATAATTCAGATAGTTACCATTTTCTTTCTTTCTTTTTTAACAGCAAGAACACTTAAAATCTACCTTTCTAGTCAATTTCAAGTGTACAATAAAGCATTGTTAACTATAGTTACATTGTTGTGCATTTGATCTCCAGAATTTATTCATCTTACATAACTAAAACTTTGTATCCCTGGACCAACATTTTCCATTTTCCCCTTCCCTTGGCCCCTGGTACCACCATTCTACTCTCTACTTCCATGATATTGACTGAGATTCCATATATAAGTGAGATGATGCCGTATATGCATCTGGCTTATTTCACTTAGCATTATATCCTCTAGGTTCATGCATCTTGTTGCAAATGGCAGGATTTCCGTCTTTTTAGGGTGGGATAATGTTCTATTGTTTGTATATACTATAATCTCTTTATCCATTCATGCATTAATAGACATTTGTTGTTTCCATATTTTGGCTATTGTTAATAATGTTGAAATGAGCATAGGAATGCAGATATTCACCTGGGCAGGATTGCTAGATCATAAGTAGATACTCCTATTTTTAACTTTAGGAGAACTTCCATACTGTTTTCCATAATGGCACTTCCATTTACATTCCCACCAACAGCATACAAGTGTTACCTTTTCTCCTCATCCTTGCCAAGGCTTGTTATCTTTTTTTTTTTTTTTTTTTTTTAAAGATTATTTATTTAGGGGCGCCTGGGTGGCTCAGTGGGTTAAGCCGCTGCCTTCGGCTCAGGTCATGATCTCAGGGTCCTGGGATCGAGCCCCACGTCGGGCTCTCTGCTCAGCAGGGAGCCTGCTTCCTCCTCTCTCTCTCTGCCTGCCTCTCTGCCTACTTGTGATCTCTCTCTGTCGAATAAAAAAAAAAAAAAAAAAAAGATTATTTATTTATTTATTTGTCAGAGAGAGATTACAAGTAGGCAGAGAGGCAGGCAGAGAGAGACAGGAGGAAGCAGGCTCCCTGCTGAGCACAGAGCCCGATGGGACTCGAGCCCAGGACCCTGAGATCGTGACCTGAGCCGAAGGCAGCGGCTTAACCCATTGAGCCACCCAGGCGCCCAAGGCTTGTTATCTTTTGTCTTTCTGACAATAACCATTCTAACACTTATCAAGTGATATCTCATTGTAATTTTGATTTGTACTTCCTTGACATTGGTAATATTGAGTATCTTGTCCTACACCTGTGGGCCATTTGTACGTCTTTTATTTTGAAATGTCTATTCAGACCTTTTGCCCACTTTTTAATTTGATTATTTGGGATTTTGTTAATGAGTTGTTTGTGTCCATAAGTTGTCTTTTCACCCTATTGATTGTTTGCTTTGATGTGAAGAAACTTTTTCTTGATGGTTGGTTGGTTGGTTGATGGCTTTTTTCTTCAGCTAGGATAGCAGAAAAGATGATTTATTGTACACATGTTACATTTAGCCACAACTGACAACAGAACTATCCCAGAACATTCAGATCAAGAGTAAAGACCATAAAGAACTCTTTTGGCATGTGCAAGGTGAATCTCTCAGAGGTGGTTACAGTGATCATTTGGTGATAGATGTTCAAGATGCACGGAGTCAAGTTCTAGAGAGTAGCACAGCATGAAGTCCAACAATTTCTACCTATGTTCTGGACTGTCAGCTTTATATATTCCTGCTCCTGGGGCTTGCGTGGGTGCACAAGCTAGTGGTTTACTTGGACCTCTGCCTCAGCTTTCTTTTGCACTTCGACTGGCCTATTTTCTTCTTCCTCTGTTTGACTCTCCTGGCATAGAGGTTTCTAAGAAGATAGAGCTAAGTTTGAGAGCCACAGAAGATATTTAGTTTGCAGTTTCTACTTCTGCTTTCGTTGCTTATGCTTTTGGTGTCCTATCCAAAAAATCATTGCCTTGACTATGTCAAGAAAGCTTTCTGCCTATGTTTACTTCTAGCAGATTTACAGATTTAGGTTTTATGTTAGTTAAGTTTTGCAATAATTTTTGGATATGGTGTGAGATAGGGTTCAATTTTACTCTTCTGTATGTGGCTAACCAGTTTTTCCAGCACCTTTTATTAAAGGGACTATCCTTTCCCCATTTTCTGTTCTTGGCATTCTTGTTGAACATTAGTTGACTGTAGATGTATGGATTTATACCTGGGCTCTCTATGAATCCATTTTGATTTTGCAGAACTATTTCAGAGCACATTTTTGCTTATGGGAGAGTTTTTCTTAAAATAGATTAATTCTGGGCACCTGGGTGGCTCAGTGGGTTAAAGCCTCTGCCTTCAGCTCAGGTCATGATCCCAGGGTCTTGGGATCAAGCCCCACGTTGGCTCTCTGCTCAGTGGGGAGTCTGCTTCCCCTCTTTCTCTCTGCCTGCCTCTCTGCCTACTTGTGATCTCTGACTGTCTAGTAAATGAATAAAATCTTTAAAAAAATAGATTAATTCTGTTCTTACTAATACAAGTAACAGTTTGTGTCAATAAATTTCAACACCCAGATTTATAGCCACTTTTTTTCTAGTCACAGATAAGTTCTTACTTGAGTTGAGTTCATTGGCTCGAAGGAGAGATACTCTCCTGTAACATTTTCACCTCATCAGCAGCTGGCAAATGGTGAGGCTCAAAGAAACCTGCAAATGACAAAGGATGTCCTGAAGCAGATTTTTTTGGGGGAAACTGAGCTCTCAAACTTCTCATATTTCTCATTACTAAAAGTGCTCTGTAGAGTTGTTTCATTCACTGAGAACAAACACGTGTTTATGAATGAATGCACTAATTTTTCTCTGACTGATAAACCTACCCAAGGAATATCTTTTGACCCTTGTACTTACTATGAGGAAGAATATTATGTATGGTGGGCACTTTTTGTAACTTTTAAAGTCACTATAGTAGCATCAGGCAGCAAATGGGGCTAGAGCTGGCTCATAACAGATACTTGTTTGTTTGCTTTTTTTTTTTTTTTTTTTTTTTTTTTTGCCTAAACCTATCTGCAGTTTCACACAAAGCAAATATATATGGAACACTTAGTATGTGCCAAGCATGGTGCTAGAAACCGGTAACACAGATAAGTAAGACATGATCTTTTTCTCCAAAGAAGAAATCGTCTAGTGAATAAGACAGACTTTACCAGGGAAGTTACAATACAATGTAGTAAAGGCTGTGATAGATATAGAAATAAATAGCTAGCTGTGTGTTCTCAGTGGAGGGCACCCCATAGGAATCTGACAACAGAAAAGAGGAATAAGGACACTGGAGGTAGAGGAACAGGATGTGCAGACATATAGAGCTTTTCAGGATATTGTCTATTGGGATGTAGAGGGTAGCTAGAAATAGGATAACAGTAGTTCAATGAACCAAATTATTTGGATCTTTATCTAAAGATGTCCAAATCAGTCATTGAGCAAGTGGAGAAGCAAAAGCTTTTAACCAGAGACATGGCATGATCAGTTTTCCTTAAAAAAAAAAAAAAAAAATATTTATTTATTTATTTATTTATTTGAGACACAGAGAGAGAGAAGGAGAGAGAGAGAGTATGCGCAGGTGCAGGAGCCGGGGTAGGGGGAGAGGGTGAGGGAGAAGCAGACTCCTGGCAGGGCTCCAGCAGGGCTGGATCCCAGGATTCTGGGATCACGACCCAAGCTGAAGGCAGAAGCTTAACCAACTGAGCCACTCAGGTGCCCCTGCATGAACAGATTTTAAGAAAAATTTGGCAGAAGTTCTGGAAGCAGGGACTTTGCAACAGAATCTAAAAGTCTCTTCTGTCGTTTTAGAAAAATGTGATCTCTGCCTTCATTGTTGAAAAAACAAACTCTCTTTCCCTCTTTTATAGATATTTACTGTAAGGGGGAAAACATACCAACTTAAAGATGGAAGAGACCCTAGAAGATGTCTGGCTTGCTTGCTCTGGGGTGCATGCAAGATTTAAGCAAGAGGTGGCCCAAGGGCCTGCATTGTAACTCCAGCTGCAGTGCTCTCTGCCCCTACCAGTCTAGTTTCTTCTGGTTTGTGAGTGAGGATCAAATTGGGAATGTGGCTCCATTCACCTGCATTATGTGTACAACTGAAGATTTCATTAGGACAAATGGATAGTTAAATGAATTCTGATATTCCTGGAGGGAAAGAAAGGAATAAAGTTTTATTTGATTTAGACTTGATTTATTTTCTCTACACAATCTCCAGCATGAAAGTGATTTGTCTGACAATGGATTCACATTGTAAAATACAACTTTATACACAGCCATAGCACTCAGAAACATATTGTATATATTAACATACATAGAGTTGCAACTATTAGTCATCCGCTCTGTTTTACATGAATATGAGAATCATTTTTCTTTCCTATATTCTCTTTACAGACTAAGCCTATTGTAAAACCCCCAATCCCCAAGCTACTCATTCAGAATCTTGCAATATATTATAAACATTTTGAATAGTTACATTGAGTAGAAAATATAATGTGGCAAAAATTTAATGTGCATTAGTTAACAAATGTGGCTAATCTCCAAGGTGTCGGTTCTCAATAGTAAAGAATTTTTAACATTTCCCCCAGAAAATCTATTTTTGAAGTTATCTATTTTAACAATCTAATAAAGTTGGCCCTTTTTACACTATTTAATTTGAGCTTTATAGATTTGCTGCTAGGGAAAGCAGCTGGGGAATTCATATTGCTTTAGCCAAGAAAATGCTCTCCAGAGGAAAAGTTTTATCTTCTAATTCAAAGAAGGATATATTTCTAATAAAAAAATTTATCCCCAATATATCCCCATCTCAAAACTTTGCAAATAATATTGGAGATGATCAAATTTCATTTGGCTCTTTGTTGCAAACATGTGTGGTAGGGCCATTTTAAATATGGAAAAGAGTTCATTAAAATCAGTCTCTTACTTAAAGATACGTGACCTCTAAGGGCTTCCTCATGGAAAACAATGAGCTGACTTGCTGACAAGAAATCTAACTGGTCTTAGCATGGGAACTATCATCATTTCAGTCCTTGAGCCAATAAATGCAGATTCTGCACACTTGCCTGGCTTTTATAATCAGATCAGATATCCTTCAGTTTGGATTTAACGGTTTGAACTGTTCACACACAGAGATGGAATAGAGGTTTCAGAAGGTTGTTAGATAATTTCCTTACTGTAGATGATTAAAATGTATATTTCTGAACCACTCTGTAATTTCTCTGAGGGCCAGAATTATCTAGATTGGTGTTTATTTTGCTGCATCCCCAGTTCGTCTTGTGAGCATACATAGTATGAATCACGCTGAAGTAAAGGCTACTATTCTCCAGACATACATTGTGTCATACAGGCAAAACTGGGGTCAGATTGAAATCTATGTAATATTCCATAAATAATCTCTCTGATTAATTTTCAGAATGGATTCACCAGAAGTGAAATGCACGTTCATTCATTCCTTAATTTATTCAGCCAGTCTGTATTTGTTAAGCTCTGAGTATTTGCCTGGCAGAATTCTAGATGCTGGGGTACAGGGATGAACAAAACAGATGAAACTCCTTATCAAAAAGAAACTTTTTCCGGCGGGGGGGAAGTAAGGAGAGAGTGGTGGGGTTATGGACATTGGGGAAGGTATGTGCTATGAAGTGTGTAAACCTGGCGATTCACAGACCTGTACCTCTGGGGTTAATAATATATTGTATGTTAATAAAAAGAAAACCTAAAAATTAAAAAAAAGAACTTTATGTTTTAGTGAGGGAAAATGGACCATAAGCAAATGAATATATAAATATATAGTATGGTGGAGCTGTGAAAAGGGCTCTGAAGAAAAATAGAGCCAGGCGAAGGACATGGTGGCTAGGGAGTGGTGTGTGGGGGGTGGGCTATTTTATTAGGGATGCTCAGAGAAGATTTCTGATAAGGTAACAATATAAGCAGAGGCCTGAAGGAAATGAAAAAGATCCAAGCAGAAATTTGAGCATAGTGATTATTGGGTGAAAAGAACTGCAAGATCAATGGCGGGCCTGACTATGTAGTATTTTTTCGGCTCTTACAGAAAAGGAGACTGGGATGGAAGAAAGCATGGTCAGCATGGCAGAGTCACCGAACTGGTGGTGGGTTGTGATGGGACTTGAACCTTGGTCTGCAGAAAGATGTAGAATCTGTAGAGATTTAGCTATATCTGCGGAAGGAACATTCTATGTACAGCCAAGGCCCCTAGGAGAGCATATCTGCCCTATGTTGCAGGAACAGCAAAGAAGTCAATGAGGCAGGAACCATGGGGTAATCTAGGGAAAGAGTGGTGGGGTGAGGCCCTGGAGGTGCAAGAGCTGGGGTATGAGGAGAACAGACTGTGTACAACCTTACAGTCTGTTTTAGAAAGTCTTTGGACTTTATTCTAAGTGAGGATTCAAGAATATGATTTTATTTACATTTTCTGAAGATAGTCTCTAAATAGCAGCTAGAGTATCTCTAGCTAAGAATTTTCTGGTAGTCTCTACCAGAGAATATCTTGAAAGGGTGGCAAGGGTGCCAATAGGGAAATAAGTTATTGCAACAGTCTAGATTAGAGGAAGATTCCTGTGACTTGTTCTAAGGTAGTAGTGGAGGAGGGATGAGGAGTAGCTATACTCTGTATATATTTTGGAGGCAGAGCCATCAAAATTTGCTGGCATATGACAGCAGATAGTATAGTGAGGTTCCAGTAGAAAAATCATAATAATTATATAGTCAAAGCAAGCCTGTTTTGAATGGATTCACTGAGAATAAAGCCCACATTCAAAATCTGCATTTAGTTTGAATGCTTCCAGCAGCTTCCTGCTAGTACCATTTTCTGTTTGACCTAAATATTGCTGCCTAGAAATTACTCACAGAGCTTTCATTTATACCAAAAAGGCATGATCAACATCTTAGACTCCCGTATGATATATTTATGGAATATTGTATATCAATTTTTGTTGCAACAAAGTCTACTGTGTTTTGTTATTTTTAGATAATGAAGTCATCTCAAGCCCTATTATCCACAAGACAGAATCTGATCTTTTGTTGACATTTACCTAATTCAAGCATTTATACTCACATTAAAAACATAGAGTGTTATTATTAAGGATAGGGTAAGTGACCCTACCAATTTAAGAAAGAAAAATAGCAATTGGAAAAATACACAAATGAGAGTCTACCTCATGTATCTGAAAGAAAATTGTTTTGAATTATTAAATTTTATGTATTATTTCACTTGACAATTTATTTCTTATGTTCTATTTCCCTTAAGTCAAAGTAATTGCATCATATTGGGCAGAGTAAAAAAAAATATCTTCTTCAGCATTTTTTGCATTTATAGTAATATATGCATTAGCTTGTGAATTAAATGACATGAATTATATGCATATATTTCAAATCATGTACCTCACAAAGTTAATACTGCAAAGTTTTCTATATTTCATGTAACCTCAAATGGGCAGGTAATCTCTTCTCTTGTGGTTATGTTTGGAAATAATGAGACATTTGGTGGAGCTAAGACTTAGGAATAGATAGATTTGGATTGACTATTAAGATTTGTGATCTTTAAGTGCATAGCTGCTTGAAATCATGGAATAGATGGGACCTCCTGGGAATGTGTGTAGCACAAAGTAGTGCCTGGTACAAAACCTCAGTAATATTACTGTATAATGGGTGGGTGCAAGTAAAGGGGCCATCCAAATCAGCTGAGTAGTGACTGAGGCCAAAGAATCAGGGATGAGAGCCGCATGGGCATGTTGGAGAAAATGTTAGGAAGCATGGAGTTATCCATGTTAAATATTACAAGGGAATGGAAAAGATTAAAAAGGGCTGCAAATAATATACTGGATTTAGTAATTAGATGTTTATTAAGAACAGTTTCAATAGTGTGCTAAAGACAGAAGATTTTAATGAATTGAAGAAAAACTCGGTGAGAAAATAAAATCAGGCTATAGACAATTTTGTCTAGAAGCTTGAAGGACAGAAATAATATGTGATAAATTGGAAGAAGGGAGGGCGTGAGTGTTATTGGCTAAAAACGAGGATCTCATGGAGATGGAAGCAGGGAAAGAGGAGAAATGACTTGTTGGAGCAAGGTCCCATGGAAAGACCTTATGGAGAGCATAGGGAAGAGTAAGTTTTTGTAGGAGAAGCCGTATTCCTGTCGATACAAAGAGAGAAATAGGATGTGTGTGGTGGAGGTAGATTTTCAGGAAGTTTGGAGGGTGGAGAAGGGGGAGACAAGAAGCCTTGACTCAGAACTGATAATCTCACCTTGTAACTTTGCCAGCACTACCCTTGTATCTACAATGCAAATAAAGACATTTCTGTCTATTTGAAGCTAACTGATCAAGTTTTCTTTTCTTCATCCCCAGCCCCAAACTGTATAACTACAGTATATTTTGCCATATGTTTTTAACTATATGCTTTTGGCATGTTGATAATGTAGTCAAGAAATTGATGTGATACACATGGAAATATGGACCTGATTATCCTGCACATTTTCACAAAAGGTAAGGTAGTAAGCAAGCATATTGGAAACAACCTTTAAAATTTAATTTTGAAAAAATTTTCATAGTGAGAATTAAGTGTGTTTGGGGAAAGAGCACTATATTGAACCAACCACAGAGTGTATTTTTTGGCGGAGTGGGTCGGAATCATTTCTTGTTTCACTGAGAAACCATGAATCATTTGAGAGATAGGGCACACATCTCAGACTTTTCCAGACAACCCAAGGCCTGAAGTCAAACCAGACTCGTTTGCTTCCTGCCAACCAAAGTATTCCCATGTATAAGAAGACAGAGCATCATTATTTAGGTAAAAGACAGAGAGTGAGGCTCTTCACAGGATAAGAGTTCAGTAGGTAAATTGTTGTATTAAATGACTTTTAGCTTCTATTTTAGTATCAGTTTATTGTGTAGAGATGAGCTGCGATGGGAACCATGCTTCTGAATGCTTGGATGTGAAGTCAGAAAGAGCAATAGAGACTGCTTTCTAAATTAGCCCCTTTATCTTTCCGTTTTTTTCTCTTTTAATGAAAAGAAACACCTAGCTAAATTGTACTGTTCAGAAAGGAAGAAAGAAGAAAGAAAGAGACAAAGAAAGA
This sequence comes from Mustela nivalis, assembly GCF_964662115.1. NCBI lineage: Eukaryota > Metazoa > Chordata > Mammalia > Carnivora > Mustelidae > Mustela > Mustela nivalis. The sequence continues at coordinate 35,291,737 of NC_139031.1, read as the reverse complement.
AACTGTATGTAGGCCAAATCGGATTATCTTCTTAATGATGCTAATTCGAATTACTTTTAATAGGATTTAATCTCATGGGGTTAGAGTAATAGAGAAAGAACCATCTCAGCTATTTAAACAAAATGTGCCTAAGCGGTATATAAGGATTCCAAACAATATTAACATTCTACAGGTAAAGCATTTATTGGGTATGATTAAAAATCATCATTCAAAATTGGAAATTATACTCCTATTAACATTTAATTTAATTCCTTTATATCAAATTATTCTCTCTTTAGAAAGGGTAGGAAGCTTTGACTAAGATGTTTATACAGACACTATTCTATGCAGCATAACACATTGGAGAACACTTTTATAGATCATTTTCCAATGAGGGCCCTGGGAATGGATTAAAGATTCATTGCATATTAGTATGGTAAGAATTTAGAACATGATGAAGATGGCATTTCAAAGCATCAAAAAAGATAATTTACAAAATGATGTTGCAACAGTTGACTATTTGGGAAAAATAATATCAAGAATTTAAAGATAAATTAAACATTATATATTTAGATACACATATATAAATATATATATGTACATACATAATTACTAACAAATATACAGAGCAATACTTACATAATCTTGGGGTGGAGAAGACTTTTTTGTTGTTGTTGTTAACATATAATGCATTATTTGCCTCAGGAGTACAGGTCTGTGATTCATCAGTCATACACAATTTAGAGCACTCCCCATAGCACATACCCTCCCCAATGTCCATCACCCAGCCACCCTACCCCTCCACTCCCACGTCCTCAGCAACCCTCAGTTTGTTTCCTGAGATTAAGAGTCTTTTATGGTTTGTCTCAGAAGACCTTTCTAAGCATGATTACCACATGGGAAATCATAAAGAGAAAGATTTAAATATTTGACCTCAAAACTAAAAGCTTCTGCTACCAAATGCCACAAAAAAATTGAATACAAATATTACACTATGAGAGAATAGTTGCTATATTTATGGGAGATTTAGTATTGGTAATATATAAAGAACTTTAAAAACAACAACAACAACAACAACAATAAATCAAGCTTCCCCTTAGAAAACAACCCTCATGGTGTACCTGGGTGGCTCAGTCCATTAAGCTTCTTCCTTAGGCTCAGATTCTGATCCCAGGGCCCTGGGACTGAGGCTCCTATCAGGCTCCCTGCTCAGCAGGGAGTCTGTTTCTCCCTTTCCCTCTGCCACTCCTCCTGCTTGTGCTCTCTCACTCTCAAATAAATAAATAAATAAATAAAATCTTAGAAAGGAAAGGAAAGGAAAGAAGAGAAAATAAAAGAAAACAACCCTCATGAAATTGGTCAGGGCAGCTGGGTGGCTCAGCTGGTTGAGCACCTGCCTTCAGCTCCGGTCATGATTCTGGAGTTCCAGGATGGAGTCCCAAGTCAGTCTCCCTGCTTAGCAGGGGATCTGCTTCTCCTCCCTCTGACCTTCCCCCTCTAAAATTAAAAAAATAAAAAAGAAATTGGGCAAATATCATGAAAAGGCAACTTATGAAAAAAGAAATACAAATTGTCAAGAAACAAGTCACCGTTATTCACCCTTCAAGCCACAAATATGAAATAACTAATGGTAGCAAGTGCCATTAAAGTGAGGGGAACCGGACACCTTTGTACAGTGCTGGTAGGATTAGTATGGTAGACGCAATGCCAGGTTCAGGTTCTCCTTCAATGAAGCAATTATTGATCCAGCTGCTGGGGCCATCTTACCTAAAGGGATCCAGGAAGAAAGACACATCCTTTCCTTGGGTGGCCCCTATCCAGTGATAGATCAGGGTAGAGGTATAAATCCCTAGTCATCTCAGCCTAACTCAGGATAAATCTGAAGAGCCATTCTAGCTTCAGTGGGCAACTCTTTTGTTTTTGTTTTGTTCTGAGGGCAAACTAATTATGGGTTAAAAAAAAAAAAAAAGACTTAAATGTGGCTTGTCTTTTGATTCAAAAATTGCATTTCTAAAAAAATAGTCATGTATGTAAGAAAAGATGTATTTATAAGAATTGCATTGCAGTGCAATTGATAATACTGGCAAAATTGTTTTGACCGCACAGTTATCATGAGACTATGAAAAATTATACTGTGGGAAAATACTGGTGATACATTATGTAAAAATAACAAGATGTGTAAGATGTATATTTAAGATATATATTCAGTATCATCTCTTTTTCTCCCCCAAATTATTTATCGACATGTACAAAAAAGATAAAAAAGAATTATAATGAAATGTTATTGTTTTTCTCTAAGAAATAAGATTACATAGCATTTTAATTTTTTCTTTGTGTTCTCTTAGTTTTCTAAATTTTCAGCAATAATTAGAAGATTCTTACAAAATTTAGAGAAAAATTGCATACTTATTTTTTTAAGATATTTATTTTATTTATTTATTTGACAGACAGAGATCACAAGTAGGCAGAGAGGCTGGCAGGGGCTGGGGGGAAACAGGCTCCCTGCTAAGCAGAGAGCCTGATGTGGGGCTCCATCCCAGGACCCTGAGATCATGACCTGAGCCAAAGGCAGGGGTTTTAACCCACTGAGCCACCCAGGCGCCCCTGCATACTGTTTTAAGTGCATTTTTTTTAACCCTTTCACAAATTCTTGAGACCAGTCACAGAAACTCTTTGATTTTGCTTTATTTTGTTCTGGTATTGCAGGAGTCTATAGGAACACACTTCTGTTTGGCAGACAGTTCATAACTATTTCCAATGGGACACCCTGCTCCCCATTCTGTGTATCTTGCATGGTTGTCTTTTGCGGTAACACAGTGCATCCACACTCTGGAATCTTGCTACAGAGTTTAAGCTTAAACTGACTGCTATTTAGAACATGTCAAAGGCTAGTTGGTATGAGCTTTATTTGAGAGGTAGTCAAAAGATCAGTTAACTAAACATTTCTTCTAGAGCAATGGTTTTTGAAAAGTGCTCTGGGGAGGTTTACCCAATCCTTGTAGCCAGCCAGACAGGGTAGCAGAGTGAAGTACAAGGGGTAACTTAAAGGAAAGGTCCAAGGTCTCCCCTGTTCAGCTAAACTTTGATCTGGGTTCCGTGTCTGGTTTCTGAGTTAGGTATAGTTGGAACAGAGTTTTCATTGGTCTGAAATAGTTTGAATGACAGTTTTCTATGGTTTTTCAGTTCTATCCCTTAGATCACTCAAAAGTATTTGGATTGCATTAGCTTAGCTACCCTTAGAAATGTGTTCAGTAAATTATGGTCTAATATCCAGTTTATAAAAGGGCAAAATAAAAAAATAGTCAATGAAAAACTTTTTTACATTTTTCAAAAGCACTTTGGAAGAGTCCATTACGTTATTATTCAATATCCTTTTTATATAAGAAGGCACATAGAAAATTTCTCCTAGAACTTAAGATAGAAAAGTCTTCTCCTCTAGTGCAACTGACATGAAATTTTTAATCAAGGAGAGCTAGACAACAAATGGAGTTCCCATTTTTGCATTGCCATAGGGGATGCTCAGAGTCAAATTCAGTGCTCAATGTTTAATGGTAATTATCTTATTTTTCAACCACCGTTCTGCAAATATCTTTCTTTTCCATGATGCAGTCTCTCTTATTTCCATATTTAAAGACCTAGAGACCTATGGTCTACTTCTATTATAATTTATCCTAAAGTTTTAGACAACTATATGATGTATATGTTATAAATGATATTTTAAAATGTCAGAGACTCTTGCAAGCACTTTACCAAATATGACTCATTTATAATTATAACTAACTTGTTCATTATTTGAGTGAAAATATTGCTAACGGCCTTGGGTTAATGCTGTTCTATTTTACATATTAGATCTGTACTCCTGCTCCCTCTCCACCCTGCTATCACCACAGATTAGTGTACTTGTGTTACAAAGGTCCTATATGCCTCCAGAGCACATAGATTGCTCACTCTAGACTAGATATTTCCCTTAAACACTTGCTTTTCTCCTCACGGCTGGGAAGATGGTTCCTGGTATGTAGAGTGAAATTATAACAGAACCCTGATATGTAAAAATGTTTTCCTAAGTTTCAAAATTGCATTGCACACATGCAAAAGAGCACGTGTGTGTCTGTGTGTGTGCATAAATATTAAATCTCTCTCTTTAGGGGAAATTAATTTTTGAAATTCACTGTGTGTCCTATTTGAAGTGTGGGATGTTTCCATAGGAAATACATGATTCATTTCAATTACAGAGGAAGACATTTTATTAGTCAAAAATCTATCCAAACAAGAATTACATGAGTCTCTTAAGAGATTATTTTTCTAGTTTATATTCCTAAGCAGTGGATCAAAGTCTTATTTTCTCTTCTTTTAGATGTTGGTGAACATCATCTCTGTGTGTTTTTTTTTTAGACTTAGTGGGCAGCCTATTTGTCTTTAAACACTTAACTAATAAGATTTGGTAAAAGGGATTTACTCTCCTGTTTTGGTCCTCTAATGAGGATTTGCAATATTTTGAGGTTGTGTGAAAAATCTACAATTGGCTGTTTAAGTGCGATCCTTGGTTCCTAGTGAGGGAGTGGCGATTGTGTCAGAAAGTCTTTCTCCCTTGTAGCCCTAGCATGGACTCCTTCACTCCCTGTGGGAACAGAGGGCCTGGAAATGATGAGAAATGTAGGAAAAATAGATTTATAAAGAATATTATAAAACAGTTATGCTATTATTTTCTATAAAATAAATATGCTATTATTTGTTACCAGAACTAACAATTCTGGTAACCTTTGTTACTAGAACTAGTTAATCAGCTTGGAGTAAATATTGTTTACTGTTTGGTTCATCTACCTTAAAGTCTTTATTTATTCATCTATTCAACAAATATTTGTGGAATATCTATTTGGACTGGGGGCACAGTGGTGAGCAAGATATCATACTTGCTTTGGTGAAGTTTATAATATAGCGTGAAGAGGCAGGAATTAAACAATTTTAATAAATACAAATGTACGTTGGAACTCCATTATTTTGAAGAAAAATTCAAGAAACCTTTCTTAAATTGAGGGCCAGGCTTGTGGTGGGGAGGAATCAGCTCAGACCTAAAGATGAATAGGTGTCAGCCAGGTGAGAAGTGAGAGTAGAATATTTTGAGTTCATTTTACTTTGACTTAATCTCTTTCTCTGAACACTTAATTACAAATGGGGTTAATGGGCACATTTCTAATTATCACACAGATCACAGAATGAGGAATTATTTAAAAAATGAAAATAAAAAAACAAAGTATAATCTTTCATGTCATTCTCCATGTGTACTTTCAAGTTTCATATATCATGACATTTTATATAAAATTTTCACTTTAATCTTTTTATTATTATTATTTGGAACACTACAGGGCAAGCTTTCTTATCATTAAATTCTTATATTCTTTTTAGGTATTCCTTGGAAAACCAAAGGCATAAAATGTAAGTATTCTTCTGAATTGCTAAAAACCTTGGCATTTTGAATGTTGTCAGCTTTTCCAAAAGGATTTTTAGGCTACGACCTTTCTAGAACTGATTTCTGGTCTCCCAGGACAATCATTTATTCTATTTCTGAGAAACATCTTCAATGAAGGACCATTTGTCTTCAATAACTTTTAGATCCTGACATGTTTTAATTGTGGTTCATCAACCCTGTATTGATTGTCTTCTGGCCTGAGGCTGAACTCCTTCCAGCTTTGCAGAGAGAACATGATGGGAATTCAGGATAGAATGGTAATCCTTATCTTGTGGATTATTATATCTCAAATTTGCCGTCTTTGCATTATTCCCACTTCAGCAGACAGTTATATGCACACAGGTTGTGTTCATGAATATATGAATGTCTAAGCATCCAGACAAAAAGCAGATGCTGTAGTCAGTTATCCAAAGGCTTTGTCAGCATGAGGCCAAACATGCAGAGGCTTGCCTTTCCCTCCTTTCTCCCCACTGTTTGACACAGTGAGAAGACATCAATCCAAGCTTAGCCCCTAGGGAGACTGGATTTCACAGCTCTGTTTCCACCAACATTTTGCTAAGTCTACTGTTATGGGTTGAACTATATTCCTTCAAAATTCATATGTTGAACTCCTTAACACCCAGTATCTCAGAATATGAACTTATTTGGAAGTAGTCATTATATACATAACCAGTAAGGACAAGGTCAAGTTGGAGTAGTAGAATAAGCCCTTAATTCAATAAGATGCTGTCTTTATAAAAGGAGAAAACTTGGACACACACACACACACGCATACGTGCACACACACACACACACACACACACACACACACAGAACACCAATATTAAGATGAAAGCAGAGATGAAGGTGACATTTCAGGCCAAGGTATGTTGAAGATTGCTAGCAAACTACCAGAAGCTAGGTGAGAAGCATGGAACGGATTCCCCCTCACAGGGGGAGGGAGCTTAGAAGGGACCAGCTCTGCATGAACTTTGATTTCAACCTTCTGGATTCCAAAATGATGAGGCAATAAATTTGTCGGTTAATCTACCCAGTGTGTGGTACTTTGTTACATCAGCCACAGTAAACTAATACACTCACATTTTGGTTGGTCCACTGGGACTGGTTGAGTCTCCTAACACATTAATTAAGAAAATTTTACGTATATTGCAGCTCTCTGCTTGGGTCTTCTGGCTCCCTTCATCTCTGTGACACTCAGTGCCTCCTTCCCACTCTGCCTCTTTTGGAACATATACTTATTCCAGTTCAGTTCTTCCATGCCCTTCTACTCTATCAACACCTCTCCTCATCCTCTACTAGTTTTTTTCACTATGCTTGAAAAAAAATTCCTTCCATTTTCTTTGATTATTTCTTCTGCTTCTTAAACCTTTAAGTTAAAAAATGGCATTTTATCCTAACTATTGGCGTAAACATACTTTGATATCTATCACCATGAAATAATGTTCTATGACCAATATCTTGTCTCTGATTCTTCCTCTGAATGTCAACAACCATTTTTTTTTCTCTTCCCTCATGTCTTGAGGATCACTTTTGTGATCCCTAAGTCCTGGACTTCTCACACTTCTGCCAGGCCACTGAGCCTGTGTATTCACTTGCCTTCTTAACCAGGCTGCACCTTTTGGTGTGTATCTTCAGTATTTCCTATGGCATCTTACATCATAAGATTCTTTGCAGTCTTAACTTTCTGACAGATTCATTATTGACCATAAGTTACTCAAATTGCCCATTTCTTTGTTCCAGTTTTGTTGGATAAAGTGACAAAATCATGCTGTTGGGTCCAACATCATACTATCTAATTTCAGCTGGACCCTCACTATTGCATAACCTTAGGGCATTTTCATAGAAATTCTTCTGTTCTCCTCTGTAATCAAATTCACCTCAAGTAAATCATCTTGCTTTCCATTTCTTTTTGGGATCAGCCTATATGATTTAGTGCCCCAGTATCTAAAAATGAAACTCATTAAAAAAATAAATAAAAATGGAACTCATTGCATTCCTTTTACAAAAAATTTCCCTCTTTGTATCCCTCACAGTTGTCTATGCAGTCAGTCAATGCAAGTCTCCAAATGTCAACCCAGATTTACTTTCCTGGGAATATTTTCTGCTTATATCTTGGGTTATAGTTCAAGTAGAATATATGGCATTTCCTAAATAGGCTTTAAAATATCCCATCTTCATGCCTCTGCTAATATTTCATGCTTCTGTGTGCTGCTGTTTCATCCTCCATTTTGTCTCTACCAAATAAATTTCACCTTTCAAGACCCAACTGAAAGGCTGCCTCTCCATCAAGCCATTCCTTATCACCTAGCTGGTAGTGATCTTTCCCCCTCTTATGACATTCCACAAGTATTATGGTAAATACTTCATTATTATAATGTATGTATGCACCTTTCCTATATGAATAGGTTCTAAGCTTCTTTAGGGCAGGTATGCAATCTTAATCTTTCAATCTCCCATGTTGCCTGCATTTAATAGATATAAAATAAATAGTGTCGAGTAACTAAATAATTTTTTAAGTGACTGTTGAATAATTATAACCAGATAAGTAGCTGTGTGTTTAATTATATACCCCCAAATCTGGAGATATTTAAACATAGAAATGTCAGTATAGAAACCTCATCTTTTTGAGATGATAAAATAATTTTCCAAACCAAAAGGGAAACAAAAGGAAAACAGAAACACTAGGGAATCTAATACATGAAGTTCAATTTTTTTTTTTTCATAAGCAGTGTGCTTTAGTCTTTCCTACTGTGAGGTATTTCCTAATTCAAAGGAACATTGTGAAGGTAAATGAGAAAACAGGTCTGTTTTTTTGTTTGTATGTAGGTGAATAAAGGTGTGCAAAGCCTCCAAAAAATCCTTTTAAGCATGTGTGTGTGTGATAAATTTTGTAGATTTACTCTGAATACTATTTATTGTTTCCCAGAGGATTTTCAGTGTAGGCATTTTTTTGCCTTTATCCTGTGTACAGCAAGCCACACTAACATAATTCTGAGAAATGCAAATATAAAACCAGGAGGTTAAATCCTGGATTTCTCTGTTCTGTAACCTCAAAAAGGCAGCAATGCATAAAATGCTGTCATTCAAGAACACAAAAAGAGATTCATGCCAAACATTCTGTTCTACCTTTTTTTTTTTAATATAGCAATAGTCACTGTATCTAGTGCTTTAGTGCATTAATTAGACACACTTTTTTCCCCGAGGTTATACCTAGGAATTGCTAGTGTAAGTTTTCCCCCATTTAATCTTAGTTCCCCTCCTGTCTTCTAATCCTTCTGTTTATAACTTCTCTCCTCTTCTTGCTGTCTAGTTGAGTTGACAGATGGAACTAGAGGACCTGTGAATGAGTTTGTTTGGATTGTAACACTTAGCATTTAATTTTTTTTTTTTTATAATCTTGAGCCATACATTGTGGACTTGATAACACATTTTATTATTGGTGAATAGAGCATGTGGTTTTGAATTGGAAAAACCTAAATTTGAATTCTAGTTCTACCATTTATTCCCGGTGACCTTGAGCAAATTGCCTAATCTCTGTCAGCTTCAATTTCCTTATCTTTAAAAAAGAGATCATGCCATTTACTTTGAAAGTGGTTGGGGGGCGCCTGGGTGGCTCAGTGGGGTAAAGCCTCTGCCTTCAGCTCGGGTCATGATCCCAGGGTCCTGGGATCGAGCCCCGCGTAGGGCTCTCTGCTCGGCAGGGAGCTTGCTTTTGCCTCTCTCTCTCTGCCTGCCTCTCTGCCTACTTGTGATTTCTGTCAAATAAATAAATAAAATCTTAAAAGAAAGAAAGAAGGAAAGAAAGAAAGAAAGAAAGAAAGAAAGAAAGAAAGAAAGAAAGTAAGTGGTTGGGAGTTTTAAGTGAAACAGTATATGTAATGTACACACCACAGTGCCTGGTACATAGTGCATAATAAATGGTAGGTATTATTCTCTTTCTATTTCAGGAGACATGTGATAATGTTCAATTAAACAAATTTCATTGGCTCTAGGTTCTCTTTTTGTAATGCTAACTATTCATAAATCAAGTTTACCCCATGACTCCTCCACCGCTTTGCTCTCCAACTTACTTTTGGAAGGTAGTTGCCCTGAGAAGATGAAGTTGAACTCTAGAGTTTGATAAACTAGTGTGTGTAGAGTGGGGAGGGGACTAAAGGCTGTCTCTTCCACGTCATTCCTATGTAATTTGCCCATATTTCACTATCTTTTCTGTCTTCTATCTCCCCAAGGTATTGCTTTTGGGGAAAAAAATTTTTTTTTTCTTAAGTGCCAACCAAGGAACGAAGTCTGCTATGAAGCTCTGAGCAAAAGATACCATACCTCCTTTCACACCAAAGTCTTGATTCTACTCAAAACTAGACATCACCATGGACTTACCTTCTTGGAAAAAGAGTTACTTGCGATTCTCTTGAGAAAAACATTCTTAGGTATCCTAACCTATCTTTCCAGATCATTATGACATTTTCAAGAAGAGATGACCTTTTTCCATTTTATGGAAATAAAGTTTATACAGGTCATCTCAATTTCAACTTACATAAGAGACACTACAGAATTTTGCACAAATTAAAAGCATCAAAAACTTTACTGTTTTTAAAAAATTTTTACTTTTCAGAAAAAATATTAAAAACGTCCAATGAATATTTGACAATGTTTTAAAAATGAACAGGAAATTTTAATTTTCATGGGGTAATAGTTACAGAAACATTTCATGAGCTCATTAGGTTGGTTTATATACACTCAAGGTACAGTTTTTTTTGGAATGAATATGCAGAGTTCTCCTTTTTCTTTATTGCCTTTATAATTATGAAGTTTCCTGAGATTGTGTATATAGCCACGGTCACTTTTTATTTTAAAAAGTTAATTGGCTATTATTTTATAGTTTCAGTAGTTTATAATGTGCATTTATGTGCATCTATTTGAATAAAAATTTCCAGTTTTGTTTTTGAAAATTTATTTATCTTATTTTCTAATAGAGTCATCTATTATGACATTAGATCTCAAATTACTAGTCATTAAAAAAAAAAAAACCTCTAAACACTGATAAGATTTTCCTCCGAAATTAAATTGCAATTTCTGTAATTTCTTCTGAAGAGCATGGGACAAAATTGGTTGTATGGAATTTGTGGTTTGCTTATTGGAATTAAACAAGTTACAGCAAAATCTGCTGATTCCATTCATGCTGAGCTTATGAACAAAAAGTATAAAATTTGTTTTAGATAAGAGTCAGTGAATTTAGTCCCCATGAATGATGCCAGGTTGGCAACCTTTGAATGGTGCCAGATGGACATGAGAGATTTTATTTTATTTTTTTTAATGAACAGAATAGAGAAGCAGGTGCTCCAGAACTACTCTCAGGGTGCCGTGGGGAATTTGGCTTCTATTTCCATTCTAGCATTATTTCTTGTTTTGAAACAGCTAAAAACTAGGGATCAAAGGAGGGGGGTGAATGGTCACCAGTTGGGAATTCCTGTGATATGAATTATGACTGTAACTACTACTGTGGTGTAGCTAGACTTGCAATTAGGATTTCAGTACTCCAACATTTAACGTATTAGAGCTGTTGACTCATTAACTTAGCATCACTGTATCTCAGAACTGAAAGGGGATTTAAAAAAAAAAGGCCTACAGAAGGGAGGAGATTTGCTCAAAGTTACATGGCTAATTTAACAGTATACCCACACCTCAGCTCCAGATTCCTGACTCTGAATCTATCACTCCTGCCATCATGCTTATTGCCAAACTCTTCACGAACATCATCTGCTGACTTTTTCCCTCTAGAGTGAATTTGTGAACCAGACAAACTAACGAACAAGGGAAAGAGCTGTCTGTTTGCAACAAGACACCTCTTCCCTATTGGGCAGATTCTCCCCATGAGTTTTCACATAGACTCTTCTTTGGCAATTAGCATATTAGAAAGGAAAAATATTTGCTGCCTAATTTAAATCTTCTAATTAACAGTCATTATTATTTTTAATATAATCCGATTGCACTACAAACATTAGAGAAAACAATTAAGGCAAGCTCAGGGAGAAAGAAAACCTATCACAACCACCACATTGCTGATCTCTTGTAAATCATTGTGGATATTTTCTTGGGGTGAAAAAAAAAAAGATCTTTCCCCAGTCTCTTTATCTGGATTGTTGGGTATATGACTGTGTCTACATAACCTAAAGGAAATGCTCTATATTAAATGATTATAGTGGCAAAAATTCTGTTTTGTCACAACATTGCAGAAAGATGAGTGAAGTTACAGGACATAAAGTTTACAGAAAGAGAAACATATATAAATGTTTACCAAGAGCTTTGGGTAAAGCTCTTGGGTCTTTGGGTCTTACCCAAGCCAGAACTTTGGGTAATCAAACTTTAGCTAGTTAAGACGATTTTTTTTTTTTTTTTTTTAAGATTCCGTTCATTTATTTGACAGACAGAGATCACAAGCAGGCAGAGAAGCTGGCCGAGAGAGAGGGAAGCAGGCTCCCCGCGGAGCAGAGAGCCTGATGGGGGGCTTGATTCCAGGACCCTGGGATCATGACCCGAGCCGAAGGCAGAGGCTTTAACCCACTGAGCCACCCAGGCGCCCCAGTTAAGACGATTTTATATGGCTTTCTCCACACCCTTTCTTTTCCCTTTATTATTTCTATTAGCAGCCACTCAACCTTGGCTTGCTATCTAGCCATCAGCTCTGCAGTCCTGGAGCCATTTGATTCTCTGGGAAGGCTCTGTTCAGCCTGGCATTCCCCTTCTCTTCATAGACATTGCCCCCAGTCCATCTACCCCTCAACCCAACTTGATTGGCCCCTACTAGTATTGGTTATGTCCAGGGCTGCAGGAAGGATTCAAGTCTCTTTCCTCTAACTCAGAACTGAGAAACTCTATTTCAATTCACCCTTGTTAATCATGCAGCCCTAACCCAGGACCTCTCTGCTGGTAAAGATTAATTTTTTGGAGGAGGAGAGCATAAGCATTTGAGCTTTGGAAACAAGACTTAGATTTAAAATCTGGCTCCAATTCTTATTACCTACTTAACATTAAGCAAGTACTTTTCTATATTTCAACTTTAACCTGTTAGAGCTATAGGGAGGTCTACATGAGATAATTAATGCAATTAACATGGTAGAGACTAAGCACCAATGTACAGTGTTTATTCTGATGCGAGGCAAGAGAGCTGGAGAGTAAGAGTTTGAGCTTTGAATCCTAAAAAACCACCCATCAGTAGTAAGATATTTTCTTCTCAAAGTCTCACTTACCTGCAAAAAGGAATGAATAATATGCCTACTCCATGGAAGTTTTAGTGAAATAATAGCTCTAAATCATTTGATATTATATGTTATATCTGGAGAGAAGATGCAAGAAAGCAAGTTCACACTGTACTTTATTACTTCCCATGACTTTTTTACTATCCAGTCAGCTTTTCCTTCAGAAGATTGTGTTACTGTCTTGTGGGCCTCCCAGAAGGTGAGTGCATTACCCAGAGCACTGGAGGAAATCTGCACTCATTCATCCATCCACTTATTTATTCTTCAACAATTATCTATTATTAACTATTGCTGTCCTTTCTTTTACCTCTGTGTTAGACTTCCTCCCAGAACTGACAACCCCAAAGTCTCCCTTTTCTTACTGGTCAGGCTTAATTTGAAATCACCAACAACTTTCAGTCTGCACTGTCCTGTTATGATTCCTGGAGCCCTATCCCATGGCTACTGGTACCCGCTTAGCTTGTCCTCTCTGCTTGTGCCTGATTGATACGACCTTTAATCCAGAACTTTCTGCTTTTAAACAAATGCTCAACCTTTTCCTCCTCCTGAAACTTAATTTCTGCCTTATTTCCTTCTTTTAGGTCCAAATTCTTATGCAATTCAACAGGACAATGAATTAATTTGATAACTATTCTGAACTGATGGGGAGAAGTTATTTATCCAACCAATATTCTGAGGATCTACCATGTGCCAGGTGCCATAGAAGCTTCTGTGGAAGTCAGTGGTGAATTAGATGCATGCAATAGCTGTCTCCATAGATCTTACAGTCAAGCGGAGAAGATGGGCAAATACATAGACAATTAAAATACTGTGTGCTAAAGATTTCTATAGCCAAGGAAGCACATAGAATGCATACTTAATCCAGACTTGAGGATTCAGGGATGGCTTCTTGGAAGAAGAAATGTCCTAACCAAGAGAAAGGGGTGGTTGGAAGTCTGTGTTCTGGGCCAAAGACATTAGAAAAGCTCTGAGTAAAGAGAAGGCATGACTTGCTCGTGGTAGTAGGAAACATTTGGCATGGCTGGAGAATGAAGTGTAAATAGGGCTTGAAAGTAGATTAGGTGAAAGAAGTATGCAGCACCCAGGTGAAAGTAGCGTTATAAAATTTATCAAGGAATTTAGGCTTTATCCGAAGCGTTAGGGAGCCACTTAAGGGTTTTAAATAGGGCAGACACACCATCAAGTTTGATTTTAGAAAGCTCATTTGGCTGAAGTTCGGAAAACCATCTGGAAGGAGGGCAATTCTAGAAAGGGTCTAGCCAATTAGAAAGTTTCTGCTGTGATTCACGTGAGCAATGAGGTTGTTTGAGCCAGGGAGGTGGAGGAAATAGGCAGGCATTCATGTGTCCATTTATTTATTAATTCAACAAATACATATTGACCATGTGCCAGGCACTATGCTGGGTCTGGGGCACTAAATAGTGAATGGAAGAGACTAGAGGGCCCTGGGCTCTTGTCAGGGATTCTGACTGGTTATAATAGGAGCTAGAGCTGAGCACTGAGGCAGCACAAGACACATATCTGGCTGAGACCTGGAGAAGTCATCTGAAAGGCAAGTAAAATAAGCAAAAGGCGAACTTGGATCTGCATCCAGTTATTCCAAAAATATTTATTAAATATTTTATTGTGTGCTAAAAACTTTTCTTGGCATGGAGGATATAGCCATAAAGAAGACAAATTCTCTAGGTCACTGGGCTTACATTTTAGTCTGAAGCTTCCTTTCTAGTCTTCTGATTCATGAGTACCAGTAGGATGCTAGAACAGGGGATGGAGATAAAGAAATTTTATGAGATAGATTGATAATCAAAGGTGAAAAAGATAAAACAAGATGATTGTCTAGAAAATTCAGGAGAAAGAACAGGTCTGGGTAAGAAATGAGAAGCTTTGTACATGAAGAGTCTTTGTACATGAAGAGTTTTGTACATGAGGAGTCTAAGGTATGAAAGAGATGTCAAATAAGAATTTGTCACGTAAAAAAAGAATTCCTTAGCAAATAGTATTGTAAGATGGTTATACATTTGGGCTCTGTAGGCAGATTGCCTGGGTTCAAATATTGACTCCACTACTTTTAGGCTCCATTATTACTTTAGACAAATTACTCAACCTTCTTGTACCTCAGTTTTCTCATCTGCACAATGGGGAGAACAATAGTCCCAATCTCATATAATTTTCAAGAGGATTAAATGAGCTGCTATATGTTAAATGTATAGAACAGTACATTTCTCACAGTAATTCCTAAATAAGTGTTAGCTATTGTTATGTCTGAAGCTAGAGTTGCATATACAGGAATCATACCCATATATTTGTATGAGTTGTGCATGACACAAAGGTGCCACATCCAAGTTGACACCATTAGTACCATAGGTGCTGTAGATTTGTATATATGTTATAACAGCTTTCTGCAGAGGTAAGCATGCGAGTATATTTTTCTAGTCTGTACAAGGGTGCTGAAATAGTTAACTATGCCCTTTACACAGTTGATCATCAGCAGTATTTATGTTATGAGATTGCCAAAGGAAAGAGTGTCCAGAGACAGGCAGGCATGAATGGTCTAGGATAGCACCTTAAGGCTAAATAACAATATTTAAGCAAGAGGTGGAGCCAACAAAGGAGACCGAAAGAGTCCAGCCAGAGAAGAAGGAGGAACACAAGTTGCTCATGTTATTGTGAAAGAAAGAGAATGTAATATGAAGGACAGAGAGGCAAACTGTGCCAATGGTGCTGAGAAATAAGGGAACCTAAGGATCAAGAAGTGCCACTGGATTAGCAGTCAAGATATTACTGGTGGTGAGTAATACCCTCCTCAAATCTCTAATGGTCCTCATGTATGCCTTAAGAGTGTCCTTCTGGAGGCTACTCCTCTTGTAAGGACAAGTAAGTGAAAATATTATTTTGAGGGAAAGAATCTTGTGGCCCCTCAAATTATACACTGTAGATGGTCATCTACCTTGTGTAAGGTTAGTCGTACTCAGCAGCTGTCCAGATTATAAACTGACCCCTTGCCTGTAATAAATAGTTCTGCTCTCTGTGGTTGGATGAGTAACATGACTTTTTTTTTTTCTTTTTGCTACAGATGATTGATTTTAAGCTTCAAGTCCCATATAAACCTGAAATTGTTTAAGAATTAAGGTACCTAAATTCTCCTATGCCTTCATTGTACAGTTTCTGCCACTCTTTGGTTATTATAACCACAAATAAGATAATAACTGGCTTCCACCACCCAAGTCACCATGGGATCTGAATCTGGATGTGTCACTTGTCCCATCCATCTGATATTTTCTTTTGTTTATCCTTAAAAATGTCAAAGTGACATGATTTACTATCTGCTTCCTAATATAAAGAATATTTCCTCTTCAGTCATTTTATAACTTGAATAACTTCCAGAATATATGTATATAAAATTGTTTTTAAGTTCTTTTCTAGGGGCCCCTGGGCAGCTTAGTTGGTTAAGCATCTGACTCTCAATTTCAGCTCAGGTCATGATCTCAGCGTGGTGAGATAGAGCCCTGGGTCAGGCTCTGCCCTGGTGGTGGAGCAGGGATTCTCTCTCTCCCTCTTCTTTTGTCCCTCCCCACCACTCATGCATGTGCTTGCTCTCTCTCTCAAAAAATAAAATAAAAATAAAATAAAAATAAATTTCTTTTCTTTTCCATACATGGAAGGCTTTATATGTGTAATGTGCATCCTTTATCACATTTAAAATCCCCATAATTTCTTTTAGACCATTCAGATACTAGTTATGGAAATAGAGTTAATTTTTATTATATGGTTCCATTTTTTTCTTTAATCTAGTTGAAGGAAATAATGCAGTGTATGTGAATTAAATTTCATCATGACAGTCTTAGTAAAATAAAAAAGCATAGTTGAAACCGTGACAGGAACTGGTTAAGTGTCACACCAGAAATAGTTTGTCTCAGAGGCTAATTTAAGAATGATAAAACAGAACTCCAGTTTCAATAGGTTAGTGGCAGCATCTGAATTAGAATTCATGTCTTTTGACTTACAGAACTGTATTTTTTATCATATTATATTTTGAAACCTCTATTCTGATTATTTCTAAAATATGCCTGTATCGCCAATTTAAAAGTAAAAAATATAAATAATAAACATACATTTCTGGCCACATAGTTAACATAGGTTAACTAACATTTTTTTCCCCGTAGAAATTTTTTGTTCTGTGTTAACACGCAAACCAGTGACTTACTGTCCTTTCGTACCATACAGACACTCGATGACATAAATACTTTCAGGAAAGGCTTCTGGGATGACCAACAAAACACTTCCTGCTCCCCTGAAATGTCACTCTATCCAAATGCCTTTGTAATTCATTTTATTTCACTGAAACAATGTGATGTGCTATAATAAGAATTCAATCTGTTGTGGTATTCTTGCCTGGGAATATTCATCAGATTCATAAGCTTAGAACGATTAGGTCTGTCTTCAGAGCCTTTCAGACTCCCTTTTCCTATTAACTTATCTCTGATGTGGTATTTACTCTTTAGAAATGCCATTTTATTTCATAGACTTAAAATAGCTATTTGTATTATTCATCCCACGGTGCCATTTATTTCATCAGCAGGAATCACGACCTTTGTTTTGTATTTTTTCTTCTATTATTTTGGTGGGTGCATGAGACTGAGTCTTTGCGCTTTTGAGGGCACTGTGGGGTGAGCAGCTTTGGTTTTTTGGTCTCTGATTTGCCCTTCTATGGGCATCCAGTCACGAATGGATTTATTCAAATTCCTTATACCACAATAACCTGGAAAATCTCAATTTTATGGCATATCCCTTATAGAGAAGATGCATGTAACAATTCCAAATCTGTACAGTGACGATGAGGAAACAGAAATAGAAAATTGTACTTTCATTTGTCTTCTTTTAAAGTGAATGCAGCATAATTGTATCAGAATTTCTCAAAAATAATGCTCATTAGTAGTTTATTCAAATAATAAAGAAATTTAAAGTGAAAGCAATACAAATTTAGATGCATGCAATTTTTAAAAAGCAAAATCAATAGAGAAATATCTATATTGGTCATGGTCATTCAAAACATTCATTTGAATCTCTTGACCCAAAAAACATTGCCTATCATTGCTGACGTGTTTGGCATTGACCTGATGGAGTCAGGTTAGTATCAGCCTTTAGCCTTTTTATGAAAGGATGGCAGGTGAATTGTAGAATGAAGAGGTAGAGCTAGTCCTAGAGAAATAACAGGTGTTTATAAATTTATTCTGCTTTCCTAAGAGGCTACTTTCTCCCTCATCTTATTGCCATTTCAGTGTTTCAAAAATGAAAGCTCACCTATCAAGGAGGATAGAAGCCACCAGTGGGTCATTCTCAGTCTCCCTGACCCATTGTACCATAATACCATTCTCAGTGAATTCTTTCCACCCATAGGTCTGTTCCTCTCCGATGCTTGTCCAGCACTGCTTATAATTATGGAAAATGTGGATTTGGGGGTAAATATTTCTAAACCAAAAAAAAAAAAAAAAAAAAAAGAAAGAAACCCATGCAGTCCTTTGTGGCAGCTGTCCTTGCAATTTAAAAACTAATACTAATCAAATCAATAATAATTCTTTTCTCTCCTACTAAGTATAGAATATACCAAATCACACAACCCTGACTGATGAATACTCTTGCTATTTTGCTGAAACTTACCAGGAAGCCTGGGGAGCTGGTCAGCAAAATGACTTCACTGAATCACTGCACAGAAATCATATTCCCACCTGTTGGGAACCACTCTAAGCTTAGAAGCTAATGGTCTCTTCCCCCCAGCAGTGCCTGTTATCTGTGAAATGCAGTTTTATGATAGGACTGATCTTTTGCTAAAGTTAAGATACACAGAATTTAATGCTTTCTGGTAGGATGGGTCATTTGATTTCTTGATTTGGGAAATAAGCTACTTTAGGTATAAATCTGTGGGGTGATTTTGTTTTCTTTAATTATTAACCTTTTAAAGTGAGGGTGAGGGTTGCTTGGGTGGCTCAGTTGGTTGTGTTTGCCTTCAGCTGGGGTCATGATCTTGGGGTCCTGGGATCAAGCTCAGCATCAGGTTCCCTGCTCACCAGGAAGTCTGCTTTCCCTCTCCGTCTGCCGCTCCCCCGCTTCTGCTCTCTCTCTCTCAAATAAATAAATAAAATCTTTTTTAAAAGTGAGGGTGAAAACATTAGTCATGACAATAATTTTTAAGTGGTAAAATTATTTTTGAAGTTGAGATAGTCAATTTTTCAGATGAGAAAAACATGTACAAAAACTACTACATATTTATAAAAAGTGTTCTGTATGAAACATACTGCATTTGGGGTTTATTCATTATTATGTCATTGCACTGAACATGTAGAATGGAACATAGTGGTGCATAAGTACTTGTTGAATGAATGAATCAATGAATGAATTCTCTTGAAAATGGAATGACAATAATTAAAACATTCTTCTTTATGACCCCTCTTTAAGAAGTAAACCACAAGTCAAGTTCGGTTAGCTGAAAAGAGAAAGACATTAACTTTTGGTTATTCCAGGTTAATAAAGTCAAGGGTTGTAATTATTTGTCTCTGACTCTTAGAATTATTTAACTCTCAAAAGAACCTTTAAACTAAAGGTTTTAGGTTTTTTGTTTGTTTGTTTGTTTGTTTTTACTATGAGCTGTAGAAATGAGCTTCTGTAGACATATGCCCATTTTTTCCTTTTTCTTAAATAACTGTAAATCGAGAAATATAGTCATTCAGTTTCATTTATCTTCTCTGAGAAACTAATGAGATTTAAAGGCTCTCTTACTCCTATGCCCAAATGACGCACAAAGTGTCCTCATTTATTTTGATTTAAAACTATTATTTGGATTTAAAACTATTCAAACTATTTGATTTAAAACTATTCAAACTATTCAAAACTGTTATTTTGATTTAAAACTATTAAAACAACTATCATCATGATAACAATAATTTGACAAACTGGGTGCCCTTCCATACCAAATTCAACAACATTTATGCTATTGTTAACAGCCTATTATACATTTGAAATGAAACAAAATTATTCTAAAGTATATTTGAATATACATTAAAAATTCAGTTGTTATTAGAAGGTTAATATTCTTAGCACATAAAAAATAGAAATAAAATTATAGGGTTATATTCTTAATGGTATTTCAGAAAGATTTATAATCACTGCATTTGAATCATCTGATACAAAATAGGTTATTCTAGAATACATTTTACAAATTTATTTTAATTATTGGGGAAGTATACCAATGTTAAAACAATATTTATTTGCACTTGATAAGCCTAACTCTTGTTCCTGATCTTATTCGTAGTGATGTAAAATGCATTAGATTAGTGTTCAAAAATAAATTTCATTACACTTTAAGTAATTTCAAAATGATGATGTTTTTAAAGTTGTGATGAGTTATCTGATTCTAATTTGAATCCTTATTGAAGCATAGATTAAGAGATATCATTGATTAATACAATATATTCAGCTGTGAATATTGTCCAATGTGAAGAATATTTCAAAATAAAAACATCTTTAAAAATTTGCAGATATAGGGATGCCTGGGTGGCTCAGTTGACTAAGCATTTGCGTTTGGCTTTTGGAATCTGATCCCAGGGTCCAGGAATGGAACCCCCACATTCCCATATCAGGCCCCTTGCTCAACAGGAGTCTGCTTCTCCATCTTCCTCTCCCTCTGTACCTTCCCCTAACTCATATGTACACACGCACATGCTCTCTCTCTCTCAAATAAATGAAGAAAATCTTTTTAAAATTTTGCAGATAGGGACACCTGTGTGGCTCAGTTGGTTAAGTGACTGCCTTCAGCTCAGGTCTTGATCCTGGAGTCCCGGAATCAAGTCCAGCATTGGCATTGAGCTATTATATTAGCTCTACAATTTTAAGATATGTAGAGTTTATATTAAAATTGTAGAGCTATATAAATAAAACATCACCCAGCCTTTCCGATTAAATGGGCCATTTGTGTGAAACTTATCACAAGGAAGACAAGTGAGAAAGTGTGAATGGTTCAAAATTCATCACCACTAAAGAAAACTTTAAAGTTCATTGGCTTTTAGAAGATTAGTAGTATATTCAAGTGCAAAGGAAAGGACAAGATTATCTAAATTTGATTATAGATTCTTTCTCTCTCTCTCTCTTCCTGTTTTGGAAATTACATTTGAATTTACATCTCAACTTGGACAAGGACAGAGAGATTTCTAACAAAAAAATTCTAAAATTAATATTTTTGCTCCTCTGTTCTTTTATGTAAATAATATTTCTACTTTTTAAGCAGTTTATTTACTGCCTAGTAGTAAGATAGAGTTCTTTGTGGGGATATAAATTAGATAGATGAAAAAGCCCAGGAGATTCCAATCTTACTAGAAAAATCTGAAACAGTCAGAAAACACCATTAGATCAAGTAAAACCACACAGAGATTAAATATAATTGAGGCATGCAGAGGATTGAGGAATTAATGTGGGTCAAAGTGATCAAAGGTGAAGTTTGAGTGGATCTATGGATTGAGTTGGATAGCCTGTGGTGGAAGTATATGCCTATATATTGGGAGAGGTGTCTGTATTTATGTGGCATTTATAAGGAATGGAAAATGGAAAAGAATGAGAGAAGAATGTGGAGAGATGAGAACACTGCTGTATCATAAAATGTCTTAATAAATAGTTTTCAATTCGATCTTATGCACACAATAGAGAGATGTTGCAAGTTCTTAAACAAGTGGGGTCAATTTCTAAACCACATAAAATATTAGCCCCATTCTTTCTTCCTATTACTTTCAAACTTTCCTATTAATGAAGTCTTTTTTCTGGTGTCACTTATTCCCAGCACTGGAACACCTTACCATTTCCTCTCAATTCCTTATGTGGCTTCCCTTTGGTCATTACATACATGTGTCCTGTTGTATCTTGGTTTCTGCTACTAATGAAGAAATGATGTAACTGTCTTCTGCCATATAGAAACATCTAAGGAGGAACTTCAGTCTGTAATTTCCTTCATATTTCCCCTCTGTACAGTATAATGAATACTCATTAATATCAATAAAAGTATAGTTTTAGCTGGTTGAAAACAGAATAGTTCTTAGTTGAATATTTATGAGGATGTTTTATCCTGTACATATGATTTAAGTCTGTCTTAAAATTACAACAAAGAGCAAATATTCTCCAGCAAAACTCAATACACTAGAAAACATCTTTCTCTTTCATTTTTTTTTCTTCTTGAAAATGACATTTTCTCATGCCTATAATGGAAATACAAAGCATTAGAGCTCTGACACTGCAGAAAATGCTCGAGACCTTCCAGGCATAACAAATAATAGCACCACTGAGAAGAACACAGGTTCTTTCTGCATCAGGGAACTGAGTGGCATCATATCTAAAAGCACTGATGCAATAATTGTCCAGAATTCCTAATGCACTGTGGGTATATGAGGGCCACGTAAACATGGGAACATTTGTTTCCTTGAATTATGTATTCTAGGATGCATGAGTATTTCCCCACATTATCTACCAAATTCTTTACTGGTAGCTAAAAAGTTACTACCATGATAAAGAAATATTATCTTTTCTAGTTCATGCTTTTAAAAGTCAACAAGCCACCAGATTCAAAATATATTTAAAAAGGGTGTTTTATGGTAACTAAATATTTTTGTTGCTGCAAATCAGAAATTGTAAATAAAAAAATGCACCATTAATTATAGCCATTTAAGTCTAAGCATAGGGTGTGATTAAAAATAATAGGAAACACTTTTGTACTGGGTGGAATTTTAAAAACCAATGTCTTCACTCGTGTGAAGCATAACAAAAACAACTGCAGAAAAAAAACCAGATTTGTGTTCATTTTACAAGTCTTTAAGACTAAAACCTCAGCCAAACCAGTTTTAATAAGATTTATTAAGCACCCAGTACAACTCCTAGCACACAGTAGGTGTTTCTTAAATATCTATTCAAAGATGGATCATTCTATAATTACAACTGTGTGGTACTAAAATATCTTCCTAAATTTTATCTCTCATATATTTGCTACAGGAACTTGAAATACATTTGGTGCCCTCTAAAAGAAATCCATGAATTATTTATAATTAAGACTAGAACATAAAAAGGAATAACAGGGCACAAATATCTATAATTTGATCATTTGAAATGGAAGCAGAGCATCAAGTCTGTCTGATTAAAATTAAAAGTGCTATTACGAACTTAGCACATGAATAAAGCAAGAGCCCTGTGAAAGAGTACTTTGATATGCTACAGATATTCTCTCCTGCAGATGTCAACAAGCTCAGTTCAGGTTGAGTCTACAACTGCTTAGGTAAGATCCTAGCTCATTGAAATATTGTATATAGGAAGTGAATCTCTGTGGGCCACAGTCATCCATGGGTCACGGTCATCTGTGGGGAAGCTGTGTTTGTTAGAAATAACCATGTCAAAAAAAAAAAAAAAAAAAAAAGAAAGAAAGAAAGAAAGAAGGAAAGAAAGAAATAACCATGTCATTAATGTCCTTAGGGCATCAGTGACCCAGATGGACAAACCATAGATTTTTCCAAGCTGGAGGAATTTTAGAGATCAACCCCTTCATTATACAGTTGAGGGAACTAAGAGGTCAAGTGCATTGACAGCAGCCTGTAGCTGGTCAGCAGCTTAGCTCCCGACACTCAGGCTGGCACCCTTTTTCATGCTACACAAGATAATTAAATAAAAACTGTATTTACTGAGATCACAAACAGCACCAAACTGGAATTTGGGGGATGACAGCAGCTGTCACTTTAGTAGATGAAATCACTTTGGTACAATTACTGGTAAAGTAAGAGGTGAAATAAAAAGAGTGAAGCTCAGTGGGGACGAACATCGCAGGGGTTCAAGGGGCCAAGCAACAGTTTAAAAAAAAAAAAAAGCAACAGTGAAGGATGGCCAGATGTGTAGACAACTGACACTGAGTCAATAGTTAGAGAAGTGTGAAGACCACAAGTATGCCTGAATACCTCAGGATTTATGAGGTAGTCCTGCCATCGTAGAGTTATGAATACAGAGGCTACGGAAGCCGCCAGAGGGATTTCCAGAGTAAGTAAGTAAATGTCGGTGGTGGGAAAATGGCTGGGAACGGCAATCCTGAAAGGCGGATCTTTAAAGGGAGACTTGACCACTGGGCACACCAAGGGAGATCCCAGGAAAGGCTTTTACCCAGCCTCCGGTAACCATCCACTTAAAATCTCCAGGTAATGTAGACTGGGACAAAACCAATTTAGGACTGAAGAATATGAGCCAGATCTAGGAGAAATTCTCCACTCAGCATGAGTTGTGTCACCCACTTTGAAAATGTGAGTGATGAAATTTGAGCCAAGTCCTTCTAAAAAGTCATTTGAAAGATGAGATGGGTTCTCCTATTTCCCCCGTAACATGATCCTCTGTGAAAGCAATCAGCTATTGTTCTTTGCTTCCTTTTGATTCTCCGTGGGAAAGTGGGGGGAAGAGGAAGGTGAACCTATGGGCTGAAGCTGCAGCTGTTTCTGCTGTCCCTTTGGCTCTTATTAGTCAGTGTGTCTAACCTTCCCAATGATTGTGTGAGAATCAACAGTAGCAGCAGCAGCAGCAATAGCCAACATTAATTGAACGCTTGCTTGGGCCTGGGTACTATGCTGATGCTTTACATCACCCATGTTTGCTTATTACTAACCTGTGTCAGTTACTTAACTTCTCTGGGCTTCAGTTTCTTCTTTTGTAAAGGATAAATTATAATGGCATCTACTCATTGTGATAACCAAATGAATTAATATATGAAAAGTGTTTAGAACAACCTTTGGCCCATAATAAGCACTTAATAATATCATTATTTAATCTATTTTTAAAAAGATTTTATTTTTAAATAATCTCTTTACCCAACGTGGGGTTTGAACTCACAATCCCGAGATCAAGAGTTGCTTGCTCCATCGACTGAGCCAGCCAGGCACCCCTACCCTATTTTACCTATTTTTATTATATTATCTCATTTAATCTTCAAGCAATTCTTTAGAAGTAATGATTGCCACTACTTACCACCCCCACCCCTGCCATGACAGATAAGCAAATTGAAACTCAAAGAGTTTAATTAACTTGTTCAAAAGCATAAAGCTAGTAAAAGACAGCAGAAAGACTTAAACTTTCAAGTCTTGTGCTTTTTAACCTCTCTACCACATGGGCCCTCCCCTTACAGGAACAAAAGCTCCAGCCACACAACATTAAACTTCTCTGATTGTGAATTCCTAGGTTGAACACATCATGAGCTTTAGAATCTCTTTGTCTTTTGCTCGTTTTACTATTTCCTCTGTCTGAAATGGCTTTGCCAACTTTGTCAGGCAGAGGAAATTAAAATGGTCCTTCAAGACTGAGTTTAGTTGCCACCTTTTCTGTCTCACCTTCCTTCTGCCATCTTCACAGAGTTAATTGCATTTCTGTGCTTTTTTAATGCTAATCTCTCACAGCACTTATCACATTGTCTCATAATTTGTTTGTATCTCTGCTGCTAGATGGTGAACTATGAGAGAGCCAGTAAAATGTAAAATTTATTTAAGATGCCAGACTCTATCCTAAGGCCTTCACAAGGACCCTTCGCTGAATCCTCTCAATAAACCCAGGGTGTTTGTGCCGTCAGCTCCTTTTTTTGGTGAAGCATAGAAAAGTTAAGTAACTTGCCCAAGATCATACATGCAGTAAGCACACAATAAGCGACTGCTGAATTGCATTATGTCTAAAGAAAATGATTACGAAAAATGACCCAAATTCCTTTTTTTCCCTGGAGTAAATGAACTGTCTCAATTCAACATCCCCCCGCCCCCAATGGAGGAGAAACAAACACTTCCTTCATCTACTCAGATTTTTGCTTTCTTAAAGCTTTGAAAAGAAACAACTGATTAACTTTAAATTCGTTGAAGCTTGACTGTTAATTTAGCTTTAAAGTTTTTTACTATTATAATAACTTTTTCCAAGTATTATAGTAATTTTCTTCCTCATCCCATGATCTTGAATACCCACGTTAAACATTATTTTAAAACCAAATAAACCAAGATGTATATTACAATATCAATTTTAATATTTGTGTCAAGAATCTATTATTTTTCTAAACACACAGAGGGAGGAAAAAAAAAAAAGAACTGCTTTCTGCCTCCAAGCCAAGCTTGAAAACCTGTCTCTGAGGATGATGTTGCCCAGTGGCACCAAAAGGAACTAGGGGCTGGTTGTGAATGTCAAGTGTGAGTAATTCTGAGCCTCACACCACGTGTGGCTTTTTTGAGGCCTTTTTCTACAATCACTCAGAGATAAACACATTCTCTTTGCTCTCTTCCGGAGCTTTTATAGGATTCCAGCCCTTGTATTAACAGCCTGATCTGGTGGGAGGAAAACTGGCTTTAAAAAGCCTTTTAATCCAAAGGGTTTGAGCAACTAATGGACATCATCCCTTTGGCAAAAGGAGATGATATAAAAGCTCCTTTTCCCTTTTAAAAACCAGGTTTTATTTATATAATCCTTTTATAAAGTTAAAGCCTCTTGGTCTTAATATATTTTTTGGGACCTGTTACATTGCAGTATAAGGCAGTTAGCCAAAAAAAAAAAAAAAAAAAAAAAAAAAAGAAATCGTCCCTCTGTTGCTTGAGTTCTATAACTTTAACTTATTTGACTAATGGCCAAAAGGGAAAAAAAAAAAAAAAAAAGAAAGAAAGAAAATCCAGTCATCTACAAATAATACCTTCATTTTCACTACTATTCAGACTAATTATGAGCTTGTGCCTCAAAAATGAAACAATTCTATCATTTTAATATGGTGTAAAAAAGAGTTTCCAAGGGAATTGGGGAAATCACAGAACACTAGCATGCCCAGATTTGAGAACAACAGTAAAAAAAAAAGTCAGCAATAAACAATTATCCTAGTAGACCCTGCAATCTCCTTTCAAAACATTTAGAAGAGAATATTCACAAACATGAAAATGATGTGTTTTTTACATTGAAGAACAAACTGACAAGGTTTTGGAATTGTAAAGAACCCATAATTCTGGCAACCATCTACCTCAATTAATGGGTTTGACCAGTATTTGAAACATTAATATTTATTGTCTTATTTTCTTTCTTTCCTTTTAAATATGGAGTCAGTATAAACTGGTTTTTGTTGTTTAGATAACAATGTGGAGTAAAATAAAGAATGGAACAAAATAAACTTATCTAATGGTGAATACAGATAAGTGAAGTTTGGGTTATGTTTACAAACTGTCCTATAGGAATCCCCATTGCAACACAACTCACTATTACACGGAGGATCTTTAACTGTATTTGCAATATAAATAAATTTTGGAGGCCAAACAAACTTTTCAGATTATGGGCTTACGGAGTTTTATGGTGTCTACCACAAGGCATTAAAAACTTTGCAGTGACATGCTTTAACAGTAAAAGATAGAGGAACACTGTTTCACAGGTTATTCCCATCTTTGCTTGAGCACCATGGGAAGACCCCAGGAGTTGGCTTCTCAGTTCCTTCTTTGATGACACTTTACCCATTCTCCTGCTACCTTGTAGAAACGTATGAGTGTGTAAGAAAAGACATCTCCAAGTTTCTTGAAGGAACTGAAATATTGCTCACATGGAAGTAGAAAATCGGGACATGGAGGGGATAACTTTAACAGTCAGATTTTGCTGTTATTTTTTTGTATAGCATTAACAACATGGGAACTTCTGTTCCCAAATGTAATGTGGTGATTCATCTAAATGAAGTGTGAGCAGAATGGGAGGCTCCCTCTGAATTGAGGCAGTATGACATATAAAAGATCCCGAGGAGTACTGGGGAAAGATATAAGGTAAGGCACTGAAGGAAAAATGGAAAACAGTCCATTTATGGCCATTAATACCAAGTCCATCTTAGAAATGTTTACTGTCATAACATTTGTAACTTGTTACTACGTATTTAATTGATTGAATTGTCATTTCCACTAGACTAAAAAACCTTCATGAGAGAATGTTCTGTCTTGTTTTTCACTGTGTTCTCAGCACCAGGCCCAGGACCCAATACATATTTTTTGAAGGGATAAATAAATTAATAAGCAATTCAGGTAGCAGTCACAGAGGTAGAAGTAAATGAAACATATCCACCTGTTAGCAATGACAAGTCAGCTAACCTCTGAAAAATGCTGATATATATATATATTTTAATGTTGCTATTGAAATCCAATCAGCTAACACGTGAAGAAGGTGATTCAGTCAATAGGCTGTCCTACAAATAATCTTTTTCTAATGACTATGGTTAATTTTGTTATTTAAAGGGGGCCTCTTTGGGAAACTAGGCAAATTACTCACCTTCTTTTACCTCAGTTATTATCTGCATAGGAATCCACAGTCACAGACTGAATGCCTAGCTCCAGCCAGACATCTCATAAATAAATCCACTCTGCACAAAGGAACCAGATGAGGCAGGATAGACACATCCATGCGAACATATCATCATTATTAAGGGAAACAATTTAAGGACTGCTCAGCTCAGATGTAATTAGTCCAGGAGGGACACATTATTACTGATAATGGATCTTTCTCACTGGGAAGTTGGACTCGCCAGTGGGAATATTTTCAGGGGTTGAAAATTAATAACATTTTCAAGTTGAATTAGTTACCAACTGTTTTTAAATATTGAATATTGGAAAGGGTGCCAAAATAGATAATGCCATTTGGTCATTAAGACACGGAAGCAGACTTTTACATGATTGCTACCATTACTCATTGATTTATAATGATATCGATTAACTAGGGATGTATCTCACCCAGTGCTTGCCCCTTGACCTGAAATGCCAAGTTAGTCAAAAGTAAGATTCAACAAAATTTACAACAGTTCTGCCTTATTCACTGGTCACTTACCAAGCTGTTGGAATCTGTTATTCCAAATAGCTAGGGAGAGTCAGGCAATTCATTTTGTTCTTGCTCTTGACTCCTTATTCCCCTACCTTTAATCTATGCCTCTGTTTTCTTGTCTGTGTTATGGAGACTAGTGTTGATAATAGCTGATCTGGCAGCAAGACAATTGCTGAATGTTCCACTGATTGCTGGTGATATCTGAAGCTCTAAGCAAGTTCTCTGTAATCATTGTAATTATGCCTCTACTATAACATTTTTTTGAGTTGGAAACCATGTTATCAGAATAGCTTTTGATAACATTTTTTATTGCATTTTGGAGAATGATTTTAGTACCAACAAGGGGCCTTTATTGCTAGATTCAACTCCTATTGTACATTAAACTTTGTCTCAGATCCAGTCAACTTTGGTATAAAGTAAAATGAGGTTAAACACAGTGCTCACTAAATCATGGCTTGAGCTGTCCTTATATGAGCAAAACTGAATAGTTGCATATATCATTGAGACATTCCAGTGATTTATTTTTCCTTATTTATATTTATATTGATAGTCTCTTTACAGAAGTACTGTAGCAATAAAGAATTCTGTTCCATTAGATTCCTAATCTTATTTTTCAAGTACCAAACAAAACAAAACAAAACAAACAAACAAAAAACAAATGAAAACAATAGAAAACAAAAACAATAACTTTTCTGGTTTTGTCATAATGTTATTTGTAAACCATTCTTCCTACATGTTATATATTTAGAATCCAAAATTTCTTCAGTGCTCCAAATTAAAATGTGATATTTATATTAAAATTCTGAACCAATTAACTAAGCAGGTATGTATCTCTAAACATTACTGGTTTGTAAAAATAAATAGAGGGATAACTATGATAAGCTACCAAATAATGCTTTTGTAGATAATATTATTTGTCAGTTTATCATCTTTAAGTTCCCTATCATTTGTGCATTTCCAGTATCAAAATACAGTAGCTACAAAAAAGTCAATAAGCAAAACCATAATAAAGCTAGACTTCCTAGTTTGTGCTTGCCTCCCAGGTCAAAAGAAATTGTTAATTGCCAAAAAAGTAAAATTTATTCCAAGAAAAGTAACAGGCTACACGGGTAAATTTTGGCAAATGCAACTTTATATTGAAATTCACACATCTGTATCTTAAAGAATGAGACTCACAGACTCTAATGTATTTCTAAAATACCAGAAATCATATGATAAGCTTTCACAAGGTAAAACTGAAATAATTTAAACGACCAATACACTGAATGTGCAGAAAGTATAAACAAGACTGTGCCGTCGGTAGAATAAATGCTTCTCAAATTGTGCAGGATGTCTTACTAAGGCTGTGGTCTCCCCTTGACAGCTGATTTAAAATATAAACATACATCAACTGCCTGCTTCTTAGAACACACTAGAATGGGTAGCACACCTCAGAAGAAAATCTCATTATCCCAGTGATGTGCACCTTAAATTTCAAACCATGTGAGGAAAAAGGAAAAAGAGTATTAAATGATCGTCCATGCACTTCCAGATGCATGACCATGACCAGTTACTGATTCGATTTCCCTTGACTATTTGCTCCAATGCTAAATAAGATGAAAGATACTAGATAACCCTTTAAGGCAACATGTGTTTATTCTGCATTATTAGAACTGCTCAGTTGTGACCATTTGGTACCATTAATGTTGCCTCCTAGACCAATATCTAGCATTTGTAAAATATAAATGAATTGGAAAAACTTTATACCAAATCAACAAAAACCACATAATACACTTCAATGCTAGCAATTTCACTAGTAGGTAAGGAAAGTGGTATTTAGAAATAGTAACGTATTAATACAAAAAAAAAAGAAAAGAGTAAACTCTAATTGAAACCAATATACTGCTTTGGAATGCTCCCCCAAACTTACAAGGCGAATTTTTAAGTGTGATAATCCAATAATTCATGGCACGTCTTTAGTGGCTTACAGTACTTTAAGTCCCCAAATATTTTAGTTTTTGCAAAACAATAATAGTATGAAATGTTTTAAAGTCTTCAAACTTCTAAAATTAGTTTTTATCAACACATTTACCTCATGTCAACTTAATTTATTAAGATGTCCAATGCTAATTGTTTTTTTGATGTTTTTTCTTTTTTCATAAGTAGTGATATACACAGCATTTAGCACTGATACTTAGCACCTGCTACTTTCATTATCTAGTTTTCAACCACAGAAAGAAACTTAGGGCAGTGGTTCAGTCCTTTCTTAATTACAAACCTTCACCGGCAGTCAGCAGGATCACTCTGAGATTTAAAATAGGATTATAGGTGAACTATTGCAAATACTGCAGAATGTTGCCCAAATCCTTATAACCGCTGATCCCATTCTTGATTTTCTTCTCAAGATATGGCTACAAGCCACGATTGCTTAGCAGAGAAGGTTAGTGTTTCACAAGGCTAAAGATTTCCAGATGCTCCTTCATATAACACAGTAAGGTTCCCTTGGTAACCTGGATTTTCTGCAGTAAAGGAGGGTTGTGCTGAAACAGCGCCTCAGCTCCCTGTTGGAGAAAATGCAGACAAAAGGATTGATTCCTGCTTGGGCAAAACTCATCCAGACAGCGGCTGTTAGAAATCCCCCTGGTACTACAGGCCCTCTTGCAAAAACTCTCCAATAACAGGCCACCAGGTATGGGCCCCACAAGGTTAGGAAGAGAAAAGTCATTATATAGAACATTCTGCTGATTCTTTTCTCCATTTTGAACTCATCTAGGACCAAGAGCCTTCTTCTGCCCGTGGTGTTTGCATTTTGCCGGATGCCCAGCAAGGTGGGTGGTGTGGGACCCCTTCCAAATCCTGCTAGCCAATTGGCGGCTGCCTGGCCACTGGCTCCAGGGCCATGAAAAGTCCAGTTCTGGCTTACTGCTGCTACAAACTGGACTGGCTTCATTTTCCTTCGGTCGTGGACAAAAAATATCAGCTTGAGGTAGACAAGCTGTGTGGCTAGGAGGATGAGAGCAAGGAGCAGCATAAATCCTAAGGAATCATTAGCCCTGAAGGAGCGGTGTTGGAAGGTACATTGATCTTCCTCCCTAATGAATGAGTAAGTACCCACATCTAAAACTGGGGGGAATGCCATGGCCACAGACAGAGTCCACACCATGCAGATCACAGCCAGACACGTCCAAAAGGTCAGCCTCTTTGTATAGAAGCGGTGATGGGCGATAGCTAAGTATCTGGTGACGCTGATGCAGAAGAGCATGAAAGCAGTGTGGAAACAGGACAAAACCCCCAGAAAGGCAATCACTTTGCAAGTCAGAGTCCCATAAGTCCAGGTAGAGCCATTTTTGACCGAGTTGAATACGAATGGGAAACAAATTGCAGATCTGAGGATATCTGAACAGCAAAGATCCAACAGGAAGTAGTAAGGTGCTCTATGCAAGGTCTTATCTTTCACTAGCAAAATGGAGATCAGAAGGTTGCCCACCACGCTGACTCCTATTATGAAACCCAAGGAAGTCAGTTTCAGAAAGGCTGTTAGAGGAGAGAGATTTTGCAAAATGTTGTCAGCTGCATGGCTATAGTTCGCCATAGATGGATGGAGGATAAAGATACAGCCTCAATCAAGTCTCATGATCTAGATATAAGAACAAGGATAAGATAGATCCATACATTTTACTGAAAATGTAATCCACAAAGAGAACTGATGTGATCTGCAGTCATGCTTCCTCTTTTCTTCCATTTGATTTGCCATCAGAATATCTGGAAAAAAAATGAGCTATCAGTTCTTAAGTTAACAAGTAATGATGTCAGGCAGTGCTAACATAAAGCTGTTCATTTACGGGGAAGCAAATAAAGTTTTAATTTTGAATAATAATATTTGCTTTAGTAAGTATTTTTGTTTGAGGTTTCAGAAAATTGGCTTGTTTAGTTTTCTGAACTAGATGAATTGTAAAATGCCCTTATATTAGGGTTTGTAAATTTGAATGGGTACTTTTAGGACAGAAGGAATAAAATGTTCCACAGTCATAAAATATGCCAGTCCAGGAATAATCACTAATGTTACAATGGAATCCACAAGATTGCTGGTAGGTGACAGAGACGAGATTGCCTACATTATCTGAGTTCTGTTAGTATCTGTCAGTGTTTTACAGGCAGCTTTCCTGCTGATATGGATTAAAGAGCCCTTGCAAAATATGTCTTTTAACTTAAGTGGCACTATTCATGCTGCATATTGCAAGAAGAGTATTTGTTGATTCATCTTAAAGCACAATTTCAACATTAGACTCCGAAATTAATAGGAAGTTATCCCGTATTTGATGTGATTTAATCTTTTGTCTTTCCCTCCCCACCCCACCCCCAATTTTTGGTAAATCTTTTCTCTTTTAAACCCACATGATTATTAAAAACGGTTAATGTAAATATTGGGCAGGGAAACACACCCAGAGGAATAATGCACTTCCATTTGTAGACCTTGGCTGCCTGGATTCAAATGAATTTAACATGAACCTGTATTTCTCCGGCAATTAAGCCTTTCCTATTTACACTGATAATCTTTGTTGCAAATCGCCAGTGGCTTCATTTTAAAACAAAATGCACACTGTCTCCTGGGTGCCTGAGAGCCACACCAGGAAAATCGGCTTCCTCTGTTATTCCCACGAAGCATGTTTCCTTTGCCACTTCTCACTAGCCCGGAATATACTAATGGAAGCCCAGGCAAAACCGCGTTCGACGATTTTAATTTCCCCACCAGTACATCCCCGGGTAAATACCGATCACATCATGCAACATTACGAAACCTGAAATCCGCCACCCCTGGATTTATAATGTGGGGTGGAGGAGGGGGAGGGGAGAGAGAGACATGCATTACATACGCGAAGATGGGGAGAGAGATTGCTTCTGTGCTGCAAGGGAACTGTTCCCGGTGATTCGCAGTCTGATATTCCTCAGTCTTGCAACGCTTTCCAGAAATGGAGCTCTCAATAAGCCCTACTGAAGATGCATTGTCTGAATGTACTTCCATTATGCAGTTTATTGTCAAAAAAACAAAAAACAAAAAACCTCAGGGAGGGCTCGGTGCCGGTGAACCTGCAGTTTCATCAACACTGTGCGCCCCCCTCCCCCCAAACTTAACCGAGAGTATATCCTCCTACCTGTTGGTGTTGGATATCCCGACAGACTATAGCTTCTTCTTTCTATAAATTGCTGATTTTTTTTTGCCTTAGTGCCTTGACTGAGCATCCAGGCAAGGCTCGGCGGCGCCTGCGCGCTGGAGCCTCCTTGAGCTCCAGCCGCGTCCTCCCCTGTCGCAGCGGCACCGTCTCCCCCAGTAACGCAGGGGCCGCGGCGGCGGCGGCGGCGGCGGCGGCGGCGGCGGCGGCGGCGGCGGCGGCGGCGGCGGCGGCGGCGGCGGCGGCGGCAGCGGCAGCGACGAGGGCGGCGGCGAGGGCTGCTTCAACCTCTGTGGAGCCAACAGGAGCCTCGACCCGTTTCCAGAGCTGGCAGGGTTTATTGACTCTGCTGTTCTGTTGAACTGGCAAAATTAGGCTTTTGTCCCCTTCTGGCTGCCACTGAACTTTTCCCTCCCCACAACTGAAGTGGGGGCTTGGAAAGGCTTTTTCAGGACCTCAGGCCCACCCTCTTCCCTTAGGGCAACGCCAGGAGAAGCCGCCGTGTTGGGGGCGCTCGCCCCCTCTTCAGCTTCCCGGAACCCTAGTCTTCCCCGAACATTTCCTTCCTTTCTCTTTTGGGTGGTCCAATGCATTGGAAGCTTCTTTTAGATTTCCTTTTTAATGATTTTCCCAGCTGACCTTTGCATTTGCAGGTTAGCCTGGGCGTGGGGGAAGGGGGAGGAAAAAGAAAGAAAGAAAAAGAAATTAAATAAAATATATATATAAAAGTGCCGTCAAGAAAACCTTGTCAATGGGGAAAAAGGGAAAGCAGGTTAGGGCAGCCCTGTCTTTGTTAGTCATCTTCTATTCTCAAATGCACGCAAATATATGTTAACTAGGGGGAAGCTAAGTTCGGAGGACAACTGCAAAATGATTTACATCCATTTTGCCTTAACGACTATGACTATAGAATCCTCAGGCTTAGAAAAATTTTAAATGACTATTCCTCGCATTCCACCCCACCGAGCAACAGCCTTTCTCTTTCCTTCTTGCAAGTACAGCTGACCCGATACATTGGTAATGTCAAAGCAGTTGTGTGTGTGAGTTTCCTTTCCCTCCCCCTCTGTTTTCACGGAAGAAAAATACTAGGAATATAACGAATTCATAAAACTTACACCCATCCAAAAGGTCCGATGATATCACAAGACACCACATAGCCTGACAACTGGGTGCTTAGGGATGCCTCTGGAATCATGCATTTCCTTATTTTACCATTTCCGAAGAGTTTTGTTTATGGGGGTGGTATAAGATTTTAAACAACTCCCCATCTCCAAAAAACAAGCAGACATGCTTTCATTAACTCCCAATGTAAAACGTCTGCTTCTCCTCCTGCATGCTTATTGCTTTATAATAATCTGTTAATGAAACAGAAAAAATAAAGATCTTCTCTACAGTAATAATTTGATCTCCAGACAGCAGTAAAATACCTCATTGCTGGGTGGTGAGATTGTGACATTCGGGCGAACTCAAGCCAATCAGCATACAGATAATATGGGTTAATTTACATATTGTATTTCTATTGGACACACTGAGGTAAAGCTTTGTCTGTTTAAAGCTTAAAAATGAATACTTCACTGTCATGGTGTCACAGTCATTACACAAAGCCCTATGTTGGTAATAGTGAAATGATGTTCCGTATTCCTGATTTGTTTTGGGATATCCTAAACCCATGTAAAAGATAGATAATTATTTGTTTAAAAAAACAGAAACAAAAAAATGAAAAAATACATACAAAGCACCTAACTTTTGCATTCCCTTAACCTAGAAAAATCAATCCTCCAGCATTTCTGGAAGTAACTTGAGGGCATTTCCATTCAAGTGAGACATTCCACTTTTTTGCAAAACTAATTCAGAAAATCTCAAAACTGTATGATGTTTCGCAAATTCCAAGTTCATTTTTGTGAAACTACAAATCAATTCAATTAGTTCTGTTTTACTTCCCAATTAGGGTCTCAATGTACTTTGCAAAGTTATTATTTCCTGAAATTTTACAGTTTAAAAATCTACAGAATAACTGATTTAAATAAGTTTGCTTAGGATTCATGATTGGCCAGATCTTAGGTTGTATGGATTAGAGAAAAACTACTTAAAAGTAAATTAAAAGGGTGACTGCACTGCCAGGCTGTGAGGCAATAATTTACTCTGCCAAAAGGTATAGGGCCAAGATCCAAGGGTTTAACTCTCCTCATACTTTAAGATGCAGGTATTGATTCCTTAAAAAATAAGAGGGGAATGTGTGTTTCTACAATATTATTTCATATCTACTTCCTTGGGTATTAGAGTATTATTTTCCTTTGCAATTGAGTGCAGTTACATTCACTAGTTCTTCAGTTTTCCAGCTGTTAGATGAGAATGTCATTTTCTTGCCTCACAAGGGGGCTCAAGAAATTAATGAGATATTTTCCCTTCAGTTCATTAACTCTTCTGGAGAAAACATTGAAGTCTGCAACTTAAATGAACAGGAATTTTTAAAAAAATATATTTAATAGCTGACAAAAATTTCATACCATCCTTAAGTTAATGTAAAGGTATTGCTTCAAATGGATCAGATTATAACCTTATTTGATCTTAACTAATTTCTTTTTGATTCCTTATATCACCAAACCTAGCAAAACTGATTGTAGGGTTAGGACTAAAGGGACAAAGCAAACAACAGCAAAATACTGGACATCCTGGGTTTGAAGGAGTCTAAAGTTTTTCAAGTTTTTTGCATATTACATTAAATTTATTGATCAGTAGATTAGGAAGACCAGTGTAATTTGCTTAATATGGTTCTTATAATAAATAAATACAACTTTATTTAAAGCAGCAATTATCTTCTTTTCAAAATTAATCAGACACATCAGATTTTTGCCAAGTGATGCACAGCTCATGATAGGTAAATGCAGTATTTTCGTTCTATGCATTGTTTATGTAAAAATATGTGTCAGGAAATAAATAATCCTTGGCAAATGCAGAGAAAGATAGGTTAGGCCGAAAATGTTCTAAGAAAAGATCTTTTAGTCATTCATTTAAAGTGCTGTCTCTTCTGCTTTAAGCTTTTCTCTAAAACTTTAAAAACACATCTTTGATATTCTCAATTCTTAACAAAATCTAAAACTATATGAAAAAGAGACTTTTTTTAAAAGATTTTTATTTATTTATTTGACAGAAATCACAAGTAGGCAGAGAGGCAGGCAGAGAGAGAGAGGAGAAAGCAGGCTCCCCCCTGAGCAGAGAGCCCCATGCGGGGCTCGATCTCAGGACCCTGGGATCATGACCTGAGCCAAAGGCAGAGGCTTTAACCCACTGAGCCACCCAGGCGCCCTGAAAAAGAGACTTTTTATAAATGTTCTGGAAGTTATTTTGATAAGAAAGCTCTCATCAGGGACTAACATGGAAACATTTTCCAAGAACTTAAAAAATTCTTTAACCTGGAACAAGTGGCCAACAGAAAGGGAGATTTTGCATTTATTTTTATTTTTTTAAAGGATTTTATTTATTTGAGAGAAAGAGTGTGCCTGTACAGAGGGGTGGTGTTGGGGGGGGGGGCAGGGAAGGACAGAAGGAGTGGGAGAAGCAGCAGACTCTGCTGAGCAGGGAGCCCGATCCCAGGACCCTGAAATCATGGCCTGAGCCCAAGGCAGACGCTTAACTGATTGAGTCACCTAAGCTCCCCAATGCATTTATTTTTGATAATGGTTTTCACTCCTTAGTCTGTTGCAAAAAGTAACCTTTTCCACTGTGACATCTAAGTAACTGTGAGTTTTTAGGGCTCTACCTGCTTGAGGAACAACAAAGTGAAAGAATGCTCTAGACCCAAAAACTGCCACTGGGTTTAAAAAATTGTGCTTTAGGAGCCAGGAATCACCATAATTGTGAACACCTCAAACAGTGAGAGTTCTTCAGAATTTTAATGAGTTCTAAAAAGATAAAGAATCTGGCATGTTCCTTTCCAAAATGCTAAAAGATTGATTTGTTAGATTTTTCTCTCTCCTCTGTCACAAAGTCGGTTTCAAAGCGTTGATATAATTCATTTTTTAATTTTAAGGCTAGCATCTCTAAGAACTTCTCTCTCGATTTAAGATCCAGGCTTTTAAAAATATAGTTATTTACCATCTCTAACCTTTATGTTGACAATTTCCTTCTCTCTGAAAGCTTGTTCCTTTATTGACTTCATTTAACAAATATGTGTTGAGGTTCTCCTCCGAAGGAGTCATTGAGCTAGATGAAAAATGAAGAGAAAGGACCCGTGTGCTGGCAGCGACAGCAATGTGCGTAATTGGATAGAAGCCGAGGGGCTGGGATGACAAGAAACAAAGGGATGGATTTGATTGTTAAGAGGAAGTAGAAGCCACATTTTTTCTTTTTTAAATCAAGTGATTAAATAAGGGAAGCAAGGGAGATGGAAGAGTAAGAGTTGACTCTAAGGTTTGGAGCTTGAGTAACTGGGAGGTAGGAGACATCATTAACTGAGGCAGCAAAAGTAAAAAAAAGAGAGGGTTGGTTCAGTAAACAAGATTCCGAGTTAATTTTAGACATATTGAATGTAAAATGCTGGTGGAATATCCCAGTATTGATGTATATGCTGTTGGAAGTAAAGAGCCCAAATTCAGGAAGTACCCATGGATGACAGTAGACCTACGATAAGGGTTGGATGACACTGCCAAGGGAGAGATTGTTGAGAGAAGCGGAGGCTGAGGTTAAAAAAACAAAACCAAAACCAAAAACCCATTCCCCTCCCTCTGGGCAAACTGAAAAATGAAAGGAATGCTCCATTTAAGAAATAGGAAGGAAAATGGAAGAACCAGAAATAGAACAAACTGAAATGAAGGAGGACAACCAGAGTCACAGACTCTGAGGAAGGAGAGAATTTCAAGGAGGCTGTGGTCATCAAGTGTAAGTTGTATCTAGGAAGTTTAAAAGGAAGAGGGATGAGAATATATCATTGGATTTGGTGAAATTAGCAACTTTTGAGAAAACAGTTTCAGAAGAGCGAGTCAGACAGGGATTAATAAGTGAGGGGCACAGGTGTAAAGTTTTATAAAGTCAGGCTAAGAAACAATTTTGCTATTAATGACAGCACTGTCTTGATGATAAAGGTTTTAATGGATTCCCTTGATGTTCTAAGAACAAAGTGGTAGTTATTTAAATCAGTATAGCATGCCTTCTTCTTCTAGAAGTCTTTACACCTCTTCTTCTTTTACACATTGTTTAAATGTGATCTTGTGAATGAAGACAGCAAATACAAGTTTCCCTATTAATGTCTGGCAAAATTTTAGAGTTTTTATCAAAAGTCTTGGTCTATTAAAATGTTTGAAATTATTTCATTCCCCTTTACTTTTTTTTTTTTTTTAAATAGAGTCAATCTTAACCATGAAAAAAAGCATGACCCATGTTGGTGTGCATGTGTGTGTGTGTGGGTGGTGTGTGTGTGATTGTGTGTGTGTGTGTATGCATTGAGAAGAGGTTGGAAGGCAAAGTAACTGTTGGTAAAATAATTAAGGAATGGGAAGTTTAATTTAATATTCAGGTTAATGGAGAGTCATATATATTACGTGGATTGTAAATTTTCACAGAATAAAAATACATTATGATTTTTAAAACTCAGGACATAGAAGTCATTTTTTTCTTTGATTATTCAGAGGTTGCCTCAATCTGTAAGTGCATTAAGGCCATTATTATAAACACCAGGTCTGTGATAATATGAGCAGATTATGGTTATTTAAACTTGTGTAGTGTTTAGCTTTTTGACAAATGGGCATAATTAAAATATGGCCGAAAGTAAAGAATGTTAACCTAGACTCTAATTTAAGAGCTTCCCCTATTAACTGTCTAGTCCTGCATTCTGATTTTCTTGTTAGCCCATCTACTTTCATTTCTCTTAATTTTTTTAAACTTTGTAGTTTTCTCTTCCCATATCTCGTACATGTGCTTACTACTTTAACTTGGTTGACACTTGTCAAAAATAAACTTGTGATGCTTTCTGCCCAATTTTACATTAAAAAGGATTTAAGAGTTAGTCCAGGGGCAACATTATTTCATTCGTTCAGCAAACTCTAGTCTTAACTGGAATATGAACCTTATGGGAATACAAATGTTGTCTTATTTTGCCCTGTTCTTCTCTGGTGTCCAGACAGAACCTGGCACATAGAGGACAATATACCCATTTTTGTTGAATGTGAGTTTATGAACCTACTACATGAAGAGTGCTATGCTGGGCACTGTGAGAAGAATATATACAAGGAAATATATAGATAGCTATAGATAGAAATAGATATAGATATAGATAAACAGATATACAAGGAAGGATATACACCAGGAAAAGAAGTAAAAAACAATGGCACAGGCTCCAACTGTACTCTGTTTTTCTTAATCTAATAAGGTTGGTATAATTATTTGTATTATAGGCAGAAAGTTTTCTTGGCCAAGGAATTACTCTGGATTTGGGGGAATTTTGTTTTCTTCTTAGGTTTATTACATTAACATTTACATGATTCCTTATTTGCCTTACTATTCAGTAATTTCAAACCATTTTCTAGTAACATAATGTCTCTCATGCAGGTTGGAAGCCAAGAGAAGATATATTATCCTTTGAGCCCCTAACCTGGTGTTCAAATATATGACAGGAGAGGGGTTGAAAATGAAACTGGCCATTTATCTGGAAAAAGACTTCACAAGGATGATACTACTGTTAGGCAAAAATCAGGATTATCTTTCTTGCTTTCTCTTTGTTTTCTTTTTAGAAAATACTTCTTTCCCTGTGTTACCAGGCTTAAGTAAGAGCCAAATATAAAAGGTTCTTATATAAAATAGTGCTGATTCATCTTACTAATTGAATATAATTAAAAAGACATGAGCCAAATCACTCTTTAAGTCCTCTTAGCTTGAACAAAGGCCAAAACTTATGATAGAGTTTGTAATCTCTGGAACAAGGGGGACATAGAACAATGCTTCCAACAACTTGAGACAGGGTGGTAGTTCATTTTCAACAGGCAGCAATGACTAGGGTTGGGTGTGTACACTTTCACTGCATAGAAGAACTTGGTCAGGACTGCCTTTCTCCTCTATCAGATGCAGAATTATGACGTTCTGTATTGGCCATTGGTATGTGATTGATAGTGGTTGTTTTCTGACATGGCTATTGTTAAGGGATCATTAATCTTTCCCATGGGGCATAAGGTGTGCTGTTGTATGCATGCATTATGACAAATATGAGTCTTATTTATAAAGATTCAAATACAGAATATCTTACATCTACAAACTCGATAATCTATACTTCTTGCTGTTACCCATCATCTCTTGGAATGTCACTGTGCTGCATGGAGATGGGCAGGGGAACAGGCTTAAGAGGTAGATGTGGAAGTGGCCCAATGCCAAGAGTTCCAGTATTTGAAATATTTTCTGGCTATGGGTTTCATATCACTTAATCCCAATTAAAATTGTAGAATAGAGGTATGCTTCTAACATTTTCCGAATTAGTTGCTAGTTGTTTGGGCAAGAGGTTGTCTGGGTAAGATGGAGGGATAAATACCAGCGATAAGCCTCCAAGTAAATAATTTGTCTTCCTGTGATAATACTTAATGCAGACATTTTTGGCAATATTACGTATTAGTTTAGTGTTTCCTCTAGTCATTATGGGATTGTTGTGTGCAGGTCTAGGACTGCTGTCATTTTGTCCTGCTTTTATTAAATCCCTTGACAACCACAGCTCTTTAAGCTCCAGGTTTTTTACTAGCAGGTTTCTTCTGAGGGGACCATGGGTTTCTTCCATTTCTTTCCTAGTAAATCTGATTGGTTGATTAAAAACAATAACTCTATCATATAAAATTTTAAATTCTCTATCAGTTAGGTATTTACTCATTTCAATGTGTCTTGTATGCAGGTCCAGGAGTATTGACTGCTTAGCACTCTATAAAAAAACTTTCACATACATTGGTCCTTCTTCACTGAGAAAGTTTTAAGATCTTGAGCTAGAGACTAAACCTCAATTGGTCTTGGACTCCTAGCTCAGGGAGTGGTTCCACTGCACCATGCAGCCTTTCCAAAATTCAGCTTCTGTTAAGCCAAGTCAGCACATGCTTAATCTGCTCCCCACTTAGAACCTCAACAGTTCTGAAATTTAATTTTAAAAGCTCTTTTAAAAAATGCATGTAAAATTTGACCTTTTACCTTGAAGGGATGTCTTCAAGATTTTTACTTTTCAGTTAAGGATATATATATTTTTTCATTCATGCACTGTTAATTCGCCTAAATTATAATGGGAATTAAGCACATAAACCCTTGGCACTTGGTTGAAAGATTAGGAATCATGTGGAGACAGCACTTTTGTATACAGCCTACTTGTAATCCACTCTATAAATGGTTTGTTTTTGTGCCATCTGGCATTGAATAGGTGAGATTCTTGCTGGGGTTTTGTAATGAGTCTTTACTACAGAAGATCATACATACACTGACATTTAGTAAAGAGATGGACTGAATTTTTGGTCCTACTCACAGACTAAGTTCAAAATGGTGTTTTAGTAAAAAGTCAGAAAAGCTCTGGATTGATGCCTACCAACATAACCATCTAACTTGGGTATATACACATATGTTCGATATTTAACTTGCTCTCTTAAGAATTTTGAAACTGCACAGCCTCATGAAGGCAAGATTTCTGTCTATGTTGATTATCTTTATTTCCCTGGTACCTAGAATAGTGTCTGGCAGGTAGTAGCCATTTGGTACTATTAGTGAAATAAATGAATAACAGTTTTTATTAAAAAAAATTATCCAAAGAATTATTTTTTCTTTTACATCTGTTATTCTAATAAATCTCCAAGTATGCATGAAAAGAAATTAAAGAACAATCTCTTTTTTTACTCTCAGGAGTTGTACCATATATGTGGCTGCAATCTTTTCTTATAATATGTTCAGATACTTCTAATGTATAATATGTTCTGGAAAGCCCCAAGTCAACTTAAAAACTATGCAGTATCAAAATTATTGAGAGAGCAAGTTAAATGCTCCAGTATATGTGTATAAACATGACTTTGAGAATAAGGTTGGCATCAATTCTATGTCCTTCTGATGTTTAACTAAAAAGTCATTCTCAGCATAGTCTGTAATAGGATACAAAAATCTGCACAGTAGACCAAGCTACTGAAACTTAAGGATGAAGGAGTATGAATGCTAAATTCATATTTAACCTGGAGGACTGAAACTTTGTAATGACCATCAGGGTTGCATAGATTCAATGACTTTTAGAACTGAACAGTTACAAACATTTATCTAGTTTTTATGATTTATAAATTAATTTTAAATACATTATTAGAGTGCATTCTAACTTCATCCTATGAGATATCTATCGTTCTTCTTAGTGTAATAAAAAACCAAGTTGAGAGATATAAATAATTAATAGTTATTTGGTGCCTATAATGTGACAGTTGTTGTTCTTTGCATTTATTAACTTATTTGATTTCCTCAAAACCTTATAAGGTAGGTTGCATGATTCATTTTATGGATGAAAAAACTTGGGGGCACAGAAAGATCTAATTAACTTGCCCAAGGTCAATGGAAAAGCTGGGATTTATGCTTAAGTGACTTACCTCAAGAAGCAGTAAAATCAGAAACTTGATTTAGATTTTTTTGGCCACTTGGTCTTATCCACTCTCAGTATATCACAGTGCCTTTCAAGTCTAATCCAGTCCTTCCATAGATAGTTAATGTGAGCTATGCATGTAGTTTAAAATTTTCCAGTAGCCAAAATATGAAAGCAGAAAGAAACAAGTAAAACTAATTTTAATAGTATATTTTATTTAAACCAATATATCCAAAAAATA
The DNA here is from genome assembly GCF_964662115.1 of Mustela nivalis. Classification (NCBI taxonomy): domain Eukaryota; kingdom Metazoa; phylum Chordata; class Mammalia; order Carnivora; family Mustelidae; genus Mustela; species Mustela nivalis. The sequence goes on along the minus strand of NC_139031.1, from coordinate 35,248,233 downwards.
TCCAAAATGTAAGTCAACATACAATCAATTCAATAGTATTTTTTTCAATATAATACAATAGTATTAAGAAAACATTTTATATATTTTTTTCTCACTGGGTCTTCAAAATCCAGTGTATATTTTATAATACTTACAGTCATCTCTATTTAGACTAGCCACACGTTCATGCTTAAACCAGATCCGAGCCATTAAGCCTAAAGGCTTCAGTGGAGATAAGAATAATAAGTCTAGGAAGGTGAATTCTCATACTCAGAATTGATCAGGTACACAATGTCAAGTTGGTGAGCAGACTTGAAGAGAAAAACCAGCTGTCAAAAGTTGAAGCCTGGATGAAGTCTCCACTATCTTGTGTGTGAAGCATGGCTCTGTGGCAGGCCACCCCGACCCCCCACCCCAGCACGGTTTGCTCAGTAGCTGCTTTCTAGACCTCAGACACAGAACCCACTTAGTGCATTTCACCTCGTGCACCTTGACGGCCAAACCAGCGTGTTTCACGCTTCAGGGCAGTACTTGTCAAATACTATTTGTTTATTTATTTACTGTTGCGAAAAGGCTGGAAACAAAAAGATAGAGCCAAAAAGGTCAAATCTCCATGGACCGGGAGCCTGGAAACTCCCTCTTTTCGTGTGCAGATGAAATACAGGGTGCGCTGGAAAAGCATATCATCATGAGGTGCTTCAGTTTGGGAAGAAGTCTGGGATCCTAAGGACGTGTGGTCTTGGGGATATACCCCTACTTTATCACAGATGCTGTGGACTCTCAGAGGCTTACCATGTTATCCTGCTGACTGTTGGGAAACTCACAATAATTCCTGTATTTTTACCCTCAATTCGTTCAAATTCTCCAGGTTGCCAGAGCCAGAAATTGTCTAAAGGTGCATAGAAGTAGAAACCCAAACGAGGAATTTCTTTCATTCCTAATTCCTAAATGAGGAATTTCTTTTATACTATCTTAATAATTACATTACCAGATTCCATAGGATTTGAATTTTAGAGTTGAAGATCTTAAAACATCACCTAACAGTGGTTTTTCAAACTTATTTTTCTTAAGGTAATGTTACAAGTTTTTTTTTTTCCCAGATGAGATCATACTTGAAAGTAACCTACAAACAGATAATAGTGGAGCTGCTCTGGGAAAAGTGGGCCTGGGGGCTGGAGCCATATTCTGTTGGGCTTCTATTGTTTGATTTGGCAGCTGCAAAGGCAGCTCTGTGGAGCCTAGGGGTCTAATTAACACAGGTAAAAAACCCTGAGTAAGTTCATACCCCCACTCCCATTTTTTTTCTTCTTGACAGCAGATGAAAGCCAGAGATTTGCAATTCTAAAATATTTGAATTTATGAAAAATAAGCCCGGGCATGAGTACTAGAGTGATAGAATAGTCAACAGAAAGAACTGTGATGAGAAAGAACCAAGGGAGGTCAACATTATGCCTGGTTATGGGAATAGAACAAATTCAAGTTTGGCTGGCACACACACACACTAACAGACACATGCATGCATACATACACACACAGACAAAGAGAAATCAGATGAGGCATTCAGTTTTGACAGGAAGATAAGTTTAATTTTAGCAAATGAACATGAGGTGACAGCCATTCACATGGCATCATTTGTAAGTGCTAGTCAGTCTTGAATTGGAATGTGAAAAGTTGGGGCCAGACATAGAGGACTTGTCTGCTTATAATGGAACCCCGGGGGCCACACTGATGGAACTGGAATGGAAACAGAAGGATTCTCTAAGAAGGAGAATTAGGAGAAGGCCAACGCCTGAGACTTGAAGAATGAATGAACATTAAGGCATCAGAAGAGCAAGAGAAACCAGTTAAGAAGATAGTGGAGGAATAGCAGAGAAGTAGGAGGAAAACAACCCAACTATTCTCAGCCCCTCCCCTGCGGCTGCTCCCTCAACAAAACATTAGCCTCTCTTCCTAAGATTAATGCAGTAGGCTCCTAATTGGACCAAGAATGCATCTTTCTTTCCTTGCTTTTATTAAAAATAAAACATAAATGAAAATTCATTTTATCCATACAATTCTTCATTGTAGTGGAAGGGCTTTAAAATAACTACGGAGTCCCTTAAATAGAGTAATTTTCTTCCTCCCTTTCTTCCTTCCTGCCTTCTTTTATTTTTGTTTTTTAAGAGATTTTAATTATTTATTTGAGAGAGAGAGAGCGAGTGAGCAGGGGTGGGGGAGAGTGTGAGTGGGAGGCGGGTAGACGGAAAGAGAAAATTTTAAGCAGAATCTGGTAGAGCCCAGAGCCCCATGTGGGGTTTAATATCACCATCCTAAGATCATGACCTGAGCAGAAACCAAGGGTCAGACCCCCAACCAACTGCACCACCCAGGTGTCCCCTTCTATTTTTTGAGTCCTGTCATTTGAGTACATTGGTGTGTAAGCTCTCTTATCAAGCCCAAGGTGGTAGGGGAACCTCTTTTTTGGAGTAGGAGTGCTGCCACGCAAAAAAACCAATATAACAAACATTTTATGCCTATATAGAAAAATAAACCTCTTTTTTGGAGTAGGCCTGTGGCCACTCCAAAAAAATATATATATATAACAAACATTTTATGCCTATATAGAAAAATAAAATATAGAAACAAATTTGCAACAGCCATCATAAGATCATGCAGTGTTATTTCCTAGTTTTGATTTTATACTTTTATGGTATTGGTACTAATTTGAATTTTATTTTGATTCTATTTGGTTTTTTTCAGGCTACCAAAGTAGATTATATTTTTTCCTATCAAATCCTTTATTTTGTCATTTAAACCATTTGGGATGTTTTGTGGATAGAGTCCTTCAATCAACCTACAAGTATGTATTGAGTGCCTATGGTGTGATAAGCCTCATCTTGGGTGTTTAAGAATAATGCAAAATAAAAAGACAGGTTTTCTGCTTTTAAGACTGCTGTTGTTAGGTTGACACGATTAATTTAATAGACTGCAAGGTAAAATTAAACACTGCTGCTGTTGTTGTTATTTTAAAGATTTATTTATTTATTTTGGAGAAAGAGAGAGCATGAGTGGGAGGGGCAGAAGGAGAGGGAAGGAGAATCGCAAGCAGACTCCACACTGAGCACGGAGTCTGACCCGGGGCTGGATCCCGTGACACTGAAATCATAGCCTGAGCCAGAACAGAGTTGGACACCCAACCAACTGTGCTCCCAAGGTGCCCCCCAAATTAAACATTATTGTAAGCAGGACCAAACACTGGTCACACAGTTCAACTGTCTATGTATTTGGAGGTATTTTTCACCCTTATCCTCTCTCCAGGAAATTTTTAAAAAATATTTTATTTATTTATTTGAGAGAAAGAGAGAGAATGAGAGAGGAGAGGTCAGAGGGAGAAGCAGAATCCCTGTGAGCAGGAAGCCTGATGTGGGATTCAATCCCAGGACTCCAGAATCATGACCCAAGCCGAAGGCCGTCGCTTAACCAACTGAACTACCCAGGTGCCCTTCTCCAGGAAATTTTATCCATCATTCTCTACCTACTCCCCATCTCAAGAGTCTAATCCCAATTTGGAGTTCCATTTGGAAGTTCTCATTTTTTATTTTTTTTTAAGATTTTATTTATTTATTTTACAGAGAGAAACACAGCAAGAGAGGAAACACAAGCAGGGGGAGAGGGAGAGGAAGAAGTAGGCTTCCTGCTGAGTAGGGAGCCTGATTCGGGGCTCGATCCCAGAACGCTGGGATCATGGCAGATGCTTAACGACTCAGCTATCTAGGTGCCCCTGAGGGTTCTCATTTTTAGTTAAAGGTGCAGACTTGAAGTCATATTAACATTCACTAGAGGAAGACTTCAAGATGTACAAGAGGCACCATTAACAGTGGAATTGCAGATAGCACAACAATACTGAAGAGTGTATAGCACATAGGCATTTTGGGTTTTGGAAGTCTCCTGCTGGCTTTCCTTAAATCATGTCATCTATCAAGGACCTACTTCTGTCTTTTTTCAGAGTTGGCCCCACCTGTTTGCCAAGGCCTTACTTTGGCTTGTACATTCTTCATTAAAGAGGAATTCTTGACTGAAGTGCCTATCAGTGGAATAGGTGTGTTAGTTAGGTTGACTATTTCTACTCATTTGTATTTTCCTTTACAGACTGAGAAAATGAGGCCCAGGTTAACTTGTGATTTGCCCTGCACCCCATGATCTGTTTGCTGTGTAGCCAGAACTTGGACTCTTATCTCTTTGACTTCTTGTTCAGTGTTCTTTTCACTATATCACACAGCCTTTCTGAGCTGTGTTTTCATAAACTTCTGTCATGGAGCAATAGCACTGAGGAAACACCTCATCATGTGGTTTGGCACTTATTATTTCAACAATGATTAAGTTAATATTTCTCAATAGTTATCATTATTACTGACCACTAAGAATAATAAATGCAGGGATCAATGGACAAGTAACCCTTACTTTCACTTGTGAAAACTGTAAGAATAATTTTGAAAATGAATATTCAAAAGAACATATGATTTTTCTTATCACATTTATAGACTGCTTGTCATACAAGTGCAGAGTGACTCTGAGCCTTTTCTCTAGTAAGAGGTTTGTCATCTTCTTTCCCTGCATAGAAATCTTCCTGCGTGGCTCAGTGGGTTCAGCGTCTGCCTTCGGCTCATGTCAGGATCCTGGGACCCTTGGACTGAGCCCTATGCACCCCCACATTGTCAGGCTCCCTGCTCAGAGGGGAGCCTTCTTCTTCTTCTCCCTCTGCCTGCAGCTCCCCCAGCTTGCCCTCTCTTTCTCTGTCAAATAAATTAAAAAAAAATCTTAAAATAAAGAAACTTTCCTTTAAACACCTAGAGTTCAAAGTCTTTTATAATCCTAGACCCCTAGCATTTCTAGCACAGTACTATATAGTAAATGCCTCTAGTTTGGAAAACATGGCTTCTTTAGAGGATCAGGATGACAGACACTTTATAAATGTATTTGTGTACATATCTGTGTCTGCTGAATTATGATCTAGAAGTTAATATTTAAAAATTAATTTCTAGGTGGGAACCATAGGTTCAAAGCATAGGAATGTCTATTTGGCACTTAGCAAGAATGACTTATTTTGCTTATTACAGTATAGTGTTGTCAGTAATGGCAAGGTGATGGAAAGCATTGATAGGTCCAGCATTATTAAATGAACAGATTTTGACTAAGTGATGGCAAGTCTATGGAATGGAATATTATTTGCTTGTTAAAATATCCATGAAATACTTAAATGATTAACAAGAAACTAGAAAACAAAATGGTATGTATGCCCTATTCTAGTTTTGTTAAATTTATGCATGTGGAAGGTGACATACAAAAGTGAAAGTAAAGTTTTACTGAGGGCAGATAAGGGATGGGTCATTTTGTTATTATGCTATTTCATTATTCAGTTTTATTTCATAATATCTTTAGTCAAAAAATAGTACATTACATAGTGGAATAACCAGTTATTTTGACTTAGAACTTGCGGAAAATTGTTTTGTTGTTGTTACCTTGAAGACACTTATCAATTCATTTATCAAACTGTGTAACCACTTCTCTAAGTAACTTGACCTCTCCAAGCCTTAGTGTCTTCATCTGTAAAATGAGAGACCGCAAAGCTCCCATACAATTTGAGAATTAGTTTACCAAGTGGTTGTTCTATTTCTAGTCACACACCTTATTCATACATAGGCCTCAGGTCTGATCTACTTCTGGTTCATTTCCCAAACCAAAAGTTTGATGACAAAGTCTTCCCTTCATTGGGAATATTTGAAGAGCATGTTACAGGCCAACTACGAGTCCCAAATATGCTTTGAATAATGACAACATCAATAAATTTAAGTCTACAATTTCCTGAGAGAATTATTTTATAGAGGCCCAAATATTTGGATGAACAAGAGGATATGAAAAAAATGACATTTATTGTTTCTTTGCATTTCAGTAATACATGGGTATTAAACTGATTTACTCTTCAGAGGTGGAAAGTCATAGCACTTGAGTGAAAGTCCCAGCAGGACAGACAGCAGGGTGGAATTACAGAGGGGCTCCATGATAGACCATTCACTATGACTAAAGATGAGAAGGGGAATTCTATTTGGGGCTCTTTATTTGAGAATTATCTTCAGAAATGTAGAAGGACTGGCAGCTCCAGGTATCTTTTCTCCCTTAATTTTTTTTTTTTTTTCTGATAAAACCTTCTCACCTGAATGAAATGTGGGCCGGTAGGCCTGAAATGACATCATCTATCATCTAACATCACATGTCACCTCACATCACCTGTAGCATTATCTAAGAACTACATATATGTTGACAACTGTCTTGTGATTACTTCACAGTGGATTTTTTCAATGGATGACATTTAGAGTAAAAATGAATTGTCAACTGCTTTCCAAAACATAGAGTTCACACATTTGTGTGTAAAAGGAAAACTCTCAACCTGTAGTGTTATTAAAAAGCAATAATATTAGCTTCAATATTATACCTCTGTCACCATATAGATCTGTTTATTCAGTGTTACTATTTTAATCTGTTCTTCAGGAGTTTTCAGGCACTAAATTCAATACACAAAGAAAGAAACAAGTATCCACTGAAAACATTTAACAGCAAGGGCAGGGTGTGTGAGTACTAATAAAAAGACACAGTCTTGATTTTAAGGTCAAGATATAGGTGATGGGGTAGAGGTGGATGGAAGGGAAGGGGGGTGGGGGTGAGAAGGGACAGTGAGTATTTAAATAACCATAAAATAAGGTCTCATGAAATACATTAATACAGGTATAAACAATGCACTGCAGATTCTGGAGGATGGATATTATTAACTTCTTTTGGGAAAGGCTTCTTGGAGGAGATGACATTTACAAAGCAAATGAAATATGAGCATAGAAGTATGGCTGGAGTAGAGAATGAGTAAAGAATGAGGAGGAGACTAAGAAGATCATACTGTGTTTCAAAATGGTGGATCATTTCTAAACGAAGCACTAAATATATATATGTAATGCAAGTTTTTATAGTGTATGTAATAGTGTATGTAATCAGCTAACTAGATTATACGTTAATGCTTATTAAACTCATGTTCCATAATTATTTAGATGTCCAAGAAAATGGTAAAATCTTGCATTGAATCTCAGACCAACCCATGGAAAATCTGAAAGGTTGGTAGAGCTGTACTGAGGACAGGAAGGCCCATACAGGCTCAATGAGAGGAAGGATCCACTGTGTATCCTAGGCTGGGGCATGCCTTTGCTATGTTAATTTTGTATCACATATTCATTCTATAAAAGATTGCGTGAACAATAATTTCTATATACCAGGCATTGTGCTAGAAGCCAGGAGTATAATAGTGGATTAGCAATTCAGTTCCTGTCCTCACAGAGCTTAGAAGCCTGAGATGGCATTGGGTTTGGTTGAGACAAAAATCAGTCAACAGAGATTCAAATCCAGAGTGGTATGTACCTGATAGGAGATGTAAAGAATGCTAGCGAGCAGAATATGTATTTCAAATAGGAAGGGCCAGGGGTGACATTCTAAAGATGTGTAGTTCAAGCCTAGGAATGTGAACTTGAGGAAACTAGAGGCAGAAGAAGGAACATGTAGACCTAGAAAGCAGGGGAAGTAGGGAAAATGAGAGAGAGAGAGGGAAAAGGGAATACACATGGTACTTTCTAGGAAGTGAAAAACCATATGCCTGAAAGCGAGTGTATAAGGTAGGTTGAAGGTCATGGACATAGATTAGACTAGAGAAATAGAGGTCCTGGTTATTGTGTTGAGAAAAGATCACAGAGGGTTAAGATGGGAGGTCAGAAGACCAGCTAGAGTACTGCTGTGGATCCGATCCACATCATGATGGTGATCTGAACTTGGGTAGGAGCCATGAAGATGGAGGGAAGTGGGTGAATCCTAGGCACAACTTGGAGATGGATTCTGTAAGACTTAGGTGTGGCTTGGATGTGGAGTATGAGGGAGGAAGGTGCTATGCATGCTCTCAACTGTCTGTCACCGCCAGCAGGAAGATGGTTCCTGTTAGCTGAGTTCCATTGGTAGTGCCAGAAAAGACAGCTCACAAAACTGCAAGGTTGCTTCTTTCTGGATACTACCAGGCCGACGTTAATTAGCGTGTGGGATGTTTGCTTTGAGTGGGAGTGTCAGGGCTACGGTTTGTTTTTATTCTTCCTTCTTGAGACAATCCCTAATCATACTCGTTCAGTACAGAAAATGAGCTTCACCCGCTTCACTCAATTGAAATCCAAAAATGTACCAAATGACTAGGCTTACGGTTTTCAGTGAGAAGTTCAAAGAGGAAATCAGCTCCTTGAGCTGACGAGTGAAAATGGGTAATTACAATATTTTTAACACATTAGACTTTATTAGTTTTGAAATTAGTAAACCTCCTTTTATGGAACCACAAAATCTAATCACTGGGAAAACTTTCAGAGATTACTGAAGAAATCATGTAGGTTAAATTATTGGCTCAAGGACAATTGCCTGGTAGTTTATTTTTTTCTCTCTAAATTGCAGTGATGATTCTTGAAAAATGTTGATTAAACAAGGGAAAGTGGTCATATGTCATCATAGGATCCATAAAATTGTTTTATGTTGCTATCGAAATGCTCTGGTAATTTTTGTGGTAAAATGAAAGGGTTGTTCTGACAAATCATCTGAAATAGAATATGGTATACTTTCTGTTCTTGGTGATCATGCCTGCTTTTAAATTCTTTGTTAAGTGATTCATGCACATTTATCCAAAGCATAATTATCTTGATTAATATTGAGAGATATGATATTTATAATCCCAATGTTTAACAAAGTGCTACATGATTAGCCCTTTAAAGATAATTAACCCTCTTGTATATAAAATTTCATAATTTCATTTCAGATTATCAAGTGCCAATTAATATTTTCAAAATTTTAATCACCCATATATAATGGACTCAGTGGAAATATGTGAGAGGGTATCATAGCTCTGATCCTACAAATCAGTGGAAAACTAAACCACATTTTAGTATTTTGCAGCAATCACATTTTTCTGGTCTTCTCCTTTTGCATTTAGTTGTTAGATGTCTACTATTTAATCACATAAGTGATTTAGAAAAATGAAGCTATTAAAAATAAAAAAAAATGTAAACATGTTATTCTATACACACATTTACTTATTTGACCCTGTCCTTACCTAAGAATAAAAATTCTGTCTGGGTTCAGGAAGTCTAAATAAGGGCTCCCTCTCTACTCCCTATCACAGGAAACAAACATTGAACAAATTTTATGTTGCTTATATGTTGATGACTTCCAAGGAGATGAGAACTGTCAGAGCACTTTTCCTAGTGGAATATAGACCCAATTTGCTATTTTCCTGAACAAGCAGAACCAAATTCCTATATCTCTTTAAATGAAGAAGCAGTTACTGCTAAGCATTGTCAATTAGTAAGGACCTATGGTCAACCCATTGGGAATTACTAAAACAGAATCAATTCTTTTCTTTCTTTCCCTTCAAAATTTGGGGAAGCTTTAGGGAAGCCAAATTTTCTTTTATTCACAGATGTCTTTGAGTTTCATCAGTTTGTAAGCCTACAATGGTAGAAGAAAAATTATGATAAAAAAAATACTCAGAGAAAACGTCAAAATTAAAATATAATGACTGCTAATATGGGATTTATATCCTATATAAATATAAAATTGATGCTTATCAAGTAGTTATTTTCCCCCATGTCTAGAAAATATCTCCAAATTCCAGTAATAATGACCTTAGGCATGCCAAACCTTTCACGCTTATTATTTCATGTATTCCTCATCTATCTATGAGGAAGGTACTGTTGTCATCCCCATTTAACAGATAGGGAGACAGAAATTTAAAAGCTGTGACTTGCCAAAGATCATTTTTTTAAGTGGTGGAGCCTGGTTACCTACATCTGTTGGATTTCAGAGGTTAGGCTCTTCACCCCTGTTATGATACCACAAAGAGAGTTTTTGAGTCCTTGGGAGAGAGATGGTTTGTACACAGAGAATTCTTCTCCCTTCATTATGTGTCTCAGGCTGTACAGCTACATTATCTTTCCTATACCCAAAGTTGGAAATGGCATTTTGTCAAGCTTCTGCAGAGCTTAGAAAGCCTTTAAGAGGGTGAAGGTGCACGTGATGTTTAGCTTTTGAGATTTCCTGGGCCTAGTTCCTTCACAGTTGGTACATTTGGTATTACATCTTTTTTCATACCAGTTTTTCAAGAAGCTGTCCTCACATTCTTGTTGCTGAGACAAAATACGGATACAGCTCACTTTTTTCAAACTTCACCTGCACTCCTGCATTCTTCATTGTTAGTCATACTCCCTAACTGAGGTTACTGAGTAAGAACAGAAATAAATAATATGATGGGTGGGTGAAGATGGGGAGGGCAGATGTGGATTACAGGACAAAGGTCTATTAAGGGAAATATCTTGAATCAATGTTTTACCTGGCATTTTTTTTTTTCTTCTAAAAAATTCACTCTTTAAATATGCACTGAGGAGACGTCTGCTTCCAGGAAGATGGGAGTAGACATACTTTTTCCTATGTCTTTCACTAAATACAGCTAAAAACCCTGGAACAAAAGAAGATTCTGAAAGGAAGGGTACCTGGGTGTCTCAGTCAGTTGGGTGACTGACTCTTGGTTTCAGCTCAGGTCATGATCTATAAATAAATAAATAAATAAATAAGTAAATAAATAAGTTTCTGAAAGGTGGAAAGAAGGCAGATCAGCTAGGACCTCAGGACCAGAGGACCTCAGGACCTCTGGATTTTCTTTTTCCTCATAGGTCTCTGACTAGGTACTAGGTACTCTGTACCTGGCAACCCAGAAATGCCAAAGGCCATGGGCCAGTGGAGACCATGTAGAATGTCTGGACCTTACTTTCGGGGTCACTAGAGGGCATGTGGGACACAGTAATGAGGTGTTGCTGGGACCTCTATCTGGCGGTAAGGAAGCAACAACCTCTCTTGCCCCAAGGCAACACTGTCAGAGAAGGCCTGCTGAAATACAACCTTCTAAGATGAGCCAGCTTTTTAATATGATACCCCAAATGTCCAGGTATTTTTTTTTTAAAGATACTATTTATTTATTTGGCAGGCAGAGAGAGAGAGGAAGGGAAGAGGGCTCCTCGCCAAGCAGAGAGCCCGATGCGGGACTGGATCCCAGGACTCTGGGATCATGACCTGAGCCGAAGGCAGAGGCTTTAACCCACTGAGCCATCTAGGCACCCCAAATGTCCAGGTATTAATGGAAAATCATTCCAAGGAAGATCTCAACTTGAATGAGACAAGACAATCAACAGATGCCAGTAAGATGTTAGAATTATGAGAAGCATTTTGAAGCAGCCATCATAAAAGTTTAATCAACAATTATAAACATGCTTGATAAATAAAAAAAATAACAAATCTCAGCAAAGAGATAGAAGCTACAAAGAAAATCAAATGGAAAATTTAAAACTAAAAACTACACGGGCACAATCAGTGAACATGAGGATAGAACATGAGAAATTACCCTGTCTGAACAGCAGAGAAAAAATACTGAAAAGATAAAAAACCTAGGGATAAGTGAGACTAGAACAAAAGATTCAACAACTGGGTCAGTGGAGTCCCAATAGGAAAGGAAAAAGTGGATGGGGCTAAAAGAGTCTTTGAAAAAATAATGGCAAAAAATTACCTAAATTTGTTAAAAGACATAAACCTACAGGTTTAAGCAGCTAAGCAAACCCCAAACAGGGCCCAAACATATTCATGCCAAGCCACATTATAGTCAACCTTCTGAAAACAAAGAACAGAGAAAAAATCTTGAAAGCAGCCAGAAAGAAGTGATGCAGGAAACACACCGATTTTGGGTGTTAGAGGAATGGGTGGGTTACCAGCACTTCTTGTTGATTTCATTAGTCTTTTGTCTTTGTAAGTGAACTTAACTGAGCTAACATGTACAGAGCATTTACCAGACATCTGTGAATTATGCTGGCACTTGAGGAACATGTGTCAATCTCATTCCTCCTATAACTGCTCCACAGCAGATGTTATCCATCAGAGCAAATCAAGAAATTCCAGAATTTGGAAGAACCTCAAAAAAAAAAAAAAAAAAAAGACAAGCACAGAAATTTTAAATTCGGGATTTCTTCCTGGGCTTCAGCTCTGTGAGCTACTTGAAATTAATCTAAAAATCCCAGCATGTATGTGCATTTTTCCATGGAAAGGATCAGTTTTCATCAGATTCTCAAAGGAGCTGGTGACCCTAAAAAGGTTAAGAGCCACTGTTAAGTTTCTCTTCTTTTCAGAACAGAAAGGATAAACCATATAATGCAACCTAGGTAAAAAAGAACATAAAAATAGAGAAGGTATTCCTCAACCTATCTGTCAAAATTCCTGAATACTACCTCATGATAATTCTCCACTTTTAAGGGAAAAATAAGAAAATGGCAGTTTTCTAGTTCCTTCTAAGTACTTCAGGAAATACATCATTCATTAAAGAATGTTTGCCTGTAGCCTTATTTCGATCATTTTAAAAATAGTACCTGACTAATACACTGTGATTTAGAGTGTGCTTTAAGTTTTATTTCTCCCAATGCCAATGAAAAAGTTCAGATGTATAAGGAAGAAGGAGCAGCCTCTCTATGTCAGTATGAATGGGCTGGTTTATGAGCTAAGACAAACTATTCTACAATCTGCTTTCCTTTTTCCATCTTTCAAAAAAAAGGGGGGGCATATAAAATTAAGTTCTACTAATTACACAATGTGTAACTGCCAACTTATCTGAACAAAAAAATGTTAGTGCATTCTCTTGTGAAAAAATAAAACAGCTACAACAAAAACAGATCTATTCAGTTTGTGTTTGTATAGCTGTCCCTCACTTATTGTACCCTCTACCCAACCCCTTCATGCAAGCCAGGTGGGCTCACCTGCAGGACCGCACTATAAACAGAATTTTAGGTTGCTGCTGCCTGTTCTTCAATCAAAATTAAGACTCCCAATGTCACCTGGAGAGCTAGAGATTGGATAATGCATTATTTGAGTAAAAAACTTGATTGCCTGCTTTCATTAGGACCCTCATATAGTCTGATTTACTCAGACTATTCTCTGCTGGTTTATATCTACAGAATCAAAAGAATCATGAGGGCCTTCTGTTAAACATAGAATTCCAGGCCCCAACTTAAAATTACCACAATGCAACTAGGAGAAAGGTTTGGAAATCTGAAAATTTTTTCAAGTCCTTCAGGTGACTGAGTTCAAACAGTGTAAAAAAGTCTTCTTAAACTTGAAAATGCACACAAATTACCCTGGGCTCTTGAAACAAATGCAGATTATGATCCAAATGGTCTGGAAGGGGTCAGAGATTCTACATTTTGGACAAGTCTGCAGATGATATTGCTAGTTTGGGACATTTTGAGATCAGAGATGGTATGTTTCGTCTGGTTAGGGTGTCAATCAGTGTAGGCTATTACCTTTTCCTTCTGTATCTGTGAATTCTCTATCAGGGACTTCTACCTCGAAACTGCCCATTTCTCATTTATCACTGACAGTGTTACTATAAGCTAGTGTGATCACTTTAGGTAAGGCACTGCCACTTAGCTGGCATAAAAGTCCATACAAAGATAAAAACAACCTGAAATAAACAGAAACGAACATCACACATTAACTTAAAACATAACAGTTTATATTTAATATAGTACTTCTCATCATGGAGATATTATTCAGTTAATATAAAGGTTTTTTTTGTAACATTAAATCTCTTCCCCATTACAATGTCAATATAAAGTATTTTTTTACATTAAATATTCTCTAAATTTTAACATCAAATACACTGAATACATTTTTATTACCTTCTCCACCAAAGAAATAAAAATTTTAATTTCTGACTATATTTGATTTCTAAATACAATATTAAGTTGGGAATTAACAAAACAAAAATCTAATAAAAATATGAAAAAGACTCCTCAATGATGGAGGAACTGGCAATTTCCTAGGATTCTGGGCAAGGGTTTCCTTGTTCCTACTTCATGCACTTTAAGAATTCTGAGAAACTATGAAATAATGTGTAAATTTCAATCATCTGACTTCTTTGACCCTTTAACTAACATATATGAATTATAGACTGCTTTTTTTCAGTGCACTATTTTTTTGTAGGCTCCCCCCCCCCATTTAACATATATTAATTTGTTCCCATTTACAGGGAGACAAGAATGTGAAAATACCATGTTTCTTGGGAACTTTTAGACTTTAAAGCTCAGTTTTTAACCTCAGTAACACAAAGGTTTTCCGGGCAAGGTTCGATGCAGAAAGCCCATCACAATCACATCTGTCCATTCCTCTTTCGTGCATATACCCCCAAACAAGCACAAATGCCTGTAATGCTGAGAGCCACCCCTAGCAAGAGAGCGATTGCATCTCCAGCTTCTACTGCTTCAACAACTGGCAGCACCAAAAGCAGTGAAATGAGGACCAAGAGCAACTGTGTTGAAACTGAGGTCATGATGTTGGGATCTTCAGGTATCTGGATCTCGAGGACTGAAGGTTTCTGGAAATCAAACGAAGAAACAAAAAGGAATCATTAAAAATTCCCACCTTTTCAAATGACACCATGAATACATAAATAACAATCCGCACACCTTTTAAATTTAAGTTTCTGACCCATATTCTCATTTTATGGTAGAAAAAATAGGTTAAGTTTATAAAAGGTATTTAAGGATGGTCATTTGAGGCTCATCTTCTTTCCATGTTAATTCCTTGACTCCAGCAATTTTTCCACACTCTTTCATGCCGACACCATGTGACTCAACTAAGCAAACTGAACAGAACATATTAAGAACAAAGAGAAAACCTGCAAGACACTCGGAAATTTAAAATATCCCAGTGAGTAAAAATTACATTTCCTTAGGATTTCTCCCATCCAGGAAATGCAGACAAATCTAGCAAAAGTCACGCCAACATGTAAGTCTGTGAAGTTGTGGGGAATTAGTAAAACTTACCAAAAAAAGAAAAAAAAAAAAAAGATTTACGTATAATCCTCTCTGATTCGAAATCGTTCCTTCCTGGAGTTCCGGATCGCTGAGGCTAAGAGGTTTCACGTGACAGAGCCTATTAATCAGAAGAGGGTAGGATTTAAGAATTATTCACCATCACCATCATCAGCATTATTATTATTATTAAAGAGACAGCCACAGTCAGCGCAGAGCGAAGAGGTCGTAGGGGAGAGAGAGGAATGTCTTAATAACTACAGAAAACAGTTTGTTCAAGCAGGGGAACTAGATTTAAAGTTGGTCAGTTCGCCCGCCCAGGAAAATCTAAAAATAAATCAAACCCCGAGACAAGTTCGTGCCAGGACTTGAGATTAAGATTTTAAAAAGATTCCCTGCTTTGTCGCGGCGAGGTGCAAATGTTAACCCTGTTCTACAAATACACTGAAGCAATCTTAAGTATCCTTTGGAGACGAGTTCCTACATTACCTTCCCGGAAGCAGCCATTAGAGGAATGGCGAAGAAGGCGGGGTCTCCAAACTACACTTCCCACAATCCCCGCTGCGGTCGACTCACGGGATGCGCCGGCGCGCTCCCCTGTAACTGGCTGAGAGAGTGACGGGCTGCGCGGGGGACGAGGAGGAGCAAGCCTGAGAGGCTTCCTCACGCCAACATTTTACCGGTAAAGTGGTTTAGTGTATTTGTACAAACGCTCTCTCAAAAATGAGATAAAGAAATGACAGCAAGTGGCTTTTCCCCTATTTAAGGTTTTAAGCGACACAAATAGTTCTGTCTTTTTTTCGACTGAAATGACACAGCCGCGGAAGATACCACCCGAGGACAGCCATCCGTTTCAGGCCGATTTAAACTAGCGGCTTCCAACGTTCTGGAGCAGGGAATCCCCTGTCACCTTCCAAATGAGCCTTGTGACGTTTTGTTCATTCCCTTTAAGCAATGGGGAAAACACGTTTAATTAAAGGTTTTGAAAAAAATATTAAGACCATTTGTAGGGAAACACAAAGTTCAGGAAAAATGGTTTGTAGGAAGATCTTTTTTATTCGGGTTCTGGAGTTAGGGGAATCCCCATTACCTCAAGAGTGCAGTGTCTGTATGGTACACTCAGTGATTTCTTCTCAATCATGTCTTTATGATACCACACTAGTTGCCCCCAACTATTTATGAAAAGATGTGAAATTACTACTTTAAAAAAAAAAAAGATTTTATTTATTTATTTATCAGAGACAGAGGGAGAGAGAGAGAGTGAGCACAGGCAGACAGAGAGGCAGGCAGAGGCAGAGGGAGAAGCAGGCTCCCTGCCGAGCAAGGAGCCCGATATGGGACTCGATCCCAGGACGCTGGGATCATGACCTGAGCCGAAGGCAGCTGCTTAACCCACTGAGCCACCCAGGCGTCCCAGAAATTACTATTTTTAAGTCATAAGTGAATTATTTGCCTATGTGAGTCAACCCTTTCTAAAAGGCACCCCTGAACTCCAATATCTGTGCAGTCCTTAAATGAAACTTCTAGTCACACCTAGCTTTCTGTACTCCCTTGTACTGATTCGACAATTTATTTAGCAGCCTCAGATAGTAAGTTATTAGTGATGTAGGTTAAGGATAAAGTCACCACCCTGTCAGAATCAGTCAGTCTCTCAGAGCAGATGCACTCGGCTCAGTGCCCATATCTCGAACCTTATCTTTTTTCATAAATGTTACTAATCTCTCTAGACTGACAGCAAAGGTTTACATTCTTGTATCCTAACAGGCACCCAGCAGTAAAGTTGGCTAATCGTAATTATTTGAATAAATACACGTGCCAACAACGTGAGACAAAGAAGTACCAAATAAACCAAACCAAAGTCTCTTGCGTGTTGGAAGTCGGAGGCTAACTACACCATTATATTGTTAGCGTTGCTTCTCTAAATTTGATTGTTTTAACAAACGTCTGTCTTTGCCTCATTTGCTTTGAGCTTTTAGTTTTCTGCCTTTCCAATCAAATAGATTTGAAATATATTACAAAATATTATCTTGTATTTTAGTGTGAACATTTTTTGGATTTTATTTTCCCCTTTATGTTTATTTCAGTTAGCTAAAGTCAGCAGAGACTGCTTTAAAGTTAGTGTTATTATAGGCTTGTTTCTAAGTGTGTCAACATTCAAGATAGTGGTTTGAAGTTTGAAGAGTCTGTGGAGGGTAGAATGCTTTTTCTTTAAAATAGTAAGATGTCAATTAATGATCCGAATCATCTGAAACAGAGTGTCAGAAGTTTGTGCAGAAGTGTTTTGGGCCCAAGTAGTTTTAAAATAAAGTTGATTAGCTTTCTCTAACTAGCACTCACCCCATTCAGACAATTTAATAAATGTATTGCTGTATATGCTTTCGTGCGCCTTATCCCAGGCCTAGTATCCAAGCTGTATGGTATACTAGTTCTCAGCTTTTTCTTAACTACCCTCGTGATTAAAAAAGTTAATCACTATTCCTTTGCTTAAAACTATCCAGTTTCAACACATTAAGCTGAAGTCCAGACTCTTTATCTAAACTCACAAAACTCTCTACATTCTGGCCTCTCTGCTTCTCTGATACCAGTCCATCACTCTTCTATGCCTATTCGATTCTAATCACATTCACCTGTTTGCTATTTCTTAAACATGCGAATTTTGTTGTTTCCTATTGAATTTGCCCTTCTTGGTGTCTCTGCCGGTAATACTTTTCCTACGGACATTTTAATGGCTGTTTTCTCAAGGTTCTGCTTAGATGTCATGTTCTTCCCTGAGCACCTCACAAAAGATATCTCTCCTGTTACAGTCTATCCACTTTCTTGCCTTACTTTTTCTTCATAGAGTCTATCACTGAGATTATATTACTTATGTATTTGTTTATATGTGTAGTGGGTAAACAAATACAGTAAACTGAAAATTCCATAAAGGACAAGAAATATTCCTGTTTCATTCATACTGAGTTCCTAGCTACTAGAACAGTGTCTAGCATGATAGGTACTTAGAAGGTATTTTGTGAATGAGTGAACATTAATATAAGACTACAATTTGATTAATATTTACTTACCTTTATAGTGTTCATGGTAGAAACTACCTTATTTGTAGGATTGGCTTTTGGGCCAAGTATGAAGATACCTGATGATCTAGACTGAGCTTACTTTGAGTCTTCATTCAAAATTTGGTCTTACATATTTAACCATAGTATTATTAACAAGAATTTACATTTATGTACCTATAAGATATAGTAGCATCTAAAACAAGAACATACTTTGTTTAGGAAGCTGTTTATAATGTCCCTACTTAGCTCCTCAATCCACTTGAAGCATCAGGATTTTGACAACAAAAGTAGATTAAGTCTACCTGGATCACGTGTTTTTTCCTTAACAATATTGGAAAGGTTCACTTTAAATACTTCTTAATATTGGATGAGCTAAATTGACATTTTTGGTGAGAAAGTGCTTTATTGTGCAGACACAATACTTCAGGATGCTTAGCATCCCTAGCCCATGCCCACTAGATGCCAGTAGGATCTCCCAGGCACAAGGACTGGCCTCACAGCGGCCCTCACACATTGCTAAATACTCTTTGGTTGTAGATACTGTCCCTAGCTGAGAAACACTCCAGATTTCATCAACAAAATGAAGGGTATAGTTGAGAATGGAATAAAACTGAACAGCAAAGAGTTTGCACACATGGGTGTATGTGTATATACACACACAAACATATATACAAACACTCTAACACTGCAGGGTCTTCATAATTTAGATCCTCTTCCTTTAAATATACTGGTTTTATGTTTTGTGTTATTTACATATTCTTTTCTTTTTCCTGTTAGCAGCTCTACCAGACAGGTTCCACTGGTCATTTTCTTATAGCAACACTGATATGTGGATTGAAATGAGATTTCTGCTTTTATATCTGCCACTCATCTTAGTCTTTAAGCTACAGAGAGCTAGTATGATATAGTGTAAGGAATATTAGTTTTTTCCCTTGGTAGCTTTGTGGATTTGGGTATTTATTTACTCTCTCTGAGGCTCAGTTTCCTTTTACAAAATATGTTGTGAGAAGATTAAAGAAATATTTTTAAAATGACTGAAAAAGTGACCAGAGATCAATACTCCTCAACTCCCCCTTTAATTGTATTTCTAAATCTCTGCCTACTGGTTAAAAGTTAGGGCTTCTGGGTTAGACTGCTTGATCAGAATTCTACCTCTGCTGCTTACTAGCTATATGACAATTCTAAACCTTATAAGACTCAGCTTACCTATCTATAAAATTGGGTATCGTAGTATCTACTTGTTATATATAGTAGGAGGATTAAATGAACTAGTTCCTGGAATTAGTGGCTGGCATATAGTAAGCCTTCATTGAATATTAACCATTTAATTTGCTACTTTTTTTAAAAATTATTTTATTTATTTATTTGACAGAGAGAGAGAGAGAGAGATCACAAGTAGGTAGAGAGGCAGGCAGAGACGGGGGGGAAAGCGGGACTCCATCCCAGGACCCTGAGGTCATGACCTGAGCTGAAGGCAGAGACTTAACCTACTGAGCCACCCACGTGCCCCTAATTTGCTACTGGTTGCTTTTAATCAAATCCCTGAAATATGAAGTCTTTAGGGTGTGGTTTCTCTCCATTGTGAATGTGTTCTTCTGCATAGTAAATAGCAAATGCTTGTGGAAACGTTGGATGCAGGCACATTTTAGGCACCCTAGGCTTTGGGTTGAGGGCTAACAAGAAACAGTCTCCAAACTCTAAACCTGTGGTAGTTGTGATAAAAAAGCATCCAGTTTTTGCCTTGATGGCATTTTCTATTTAACTATTTCATATTTATTGGGGGTTATATTTATGTTTAAAACATATTCTCCACCTAGCTGGTGGTACATCATTAATTCATTATATTGAGTCCAAGAAATTTAGAGAAAAATGGTTAAGAGGGCCTAAATATAGGTGAATCATTTGGCTTGAATGATCTTTTGGATAACCTCAACAAAACCCAACAACAAACAAGTGCTCTTAATGCCTTTTGAATTCTGTTTCTAATTACAGTAGCTGATCTGTAACTCTGCACTGCTTTCCCCATAAACTGCAGCAAAGTAAAAGGCAGTATTAAAAGCTTTGCTGAAAGGGAATTATAATAATTGAGACTCTGGACTCAAGAGGAATGTATTACTTTTGATAGGTTGTTATGGGATGATTAATTGCAGGTCTTGTAGGACAGATAGAAATTCTTTTATATTATGCTTGAGAGATGGCACTTCACACAGTGGTTGAACATGGTACTAAGATTTTTACCTTACTCACTTGGCTTCAGTAAGGTTCCCTGTCTGAAGAAGACAAATATTATTCTTCTTGTAACCCTTACTTAGAACTTGTTTGCTTGCACTCCACAGATGAAAGGGCTATTTATTTTGTCAAATAGCTTACAAAAACAAACAAACAAACAAACATGATTGTTTCTTTTTAAAGTTTGACTTATAAGTCAAAGGTCATTATAAATGGTTTTCATTAGTTTATGAGATATACTGTAATTGGAAATGTAGACCCAGGGGTTACTAGTATTAAATGATGTAGAGGCAGGGACTAATTTCTGGAATTCAATACATATAATAATCTCTTCTACTCCTTTGACCCAAACTTTTTGATTTTTTTATATGCCAAAAAACCATCCTAATGAACTATTATTATCTAGCTATAATTCAGATGTAGATATTTTGTCTATGTCATAGACCAGGACAATAACTGCCATATTGTATGTATGCAGTCCCTTTTCTAGAAGAGACCATCATTTCCTTAGCAGTGCTAGAGAGATGAACAGCTTCTTCTGTGCCCAGCATCTGCCAGCAAGAAATTCTCCTTGTGAATATATTTGGAAGCCATATGAACCACAGTTCTTCTGAAGCATTACCATATTCCATTTTCTCCCTCAAGCTGTCTGAATGGTCCTGCAGGCTTCTATATAGTTCCCCTTTAGCATTAAGTATCTAGGGTTATAAAATCCAGAATTTAGTTTTTCAGTTCAAGAGGAGCTAAGCCTATACCACCCTTCACTAAAATAGATACCACAGATAGCCAATAGTATTCAGAGACAAAGAACATTATTTTAGTCACTTATCTGAGTGGTAGAGGGCAAAATTTACCAAGTCAGTTGTTACCAAGAAATGGTTTCAGAGAAGAATGGAAAAATGGTTCTGCTGATAAAGATTAGAAGTGAGTCATTGGTAGGCCCTGAATTAAGACACTTCTGGTATTCATCAGAAGAAGCACAATGGGCTGACATTGGGGTTTTGCAGTGTGTGTGTCAGGAAATTCATAAAAATCCAGCGTTTCTCATTAGTAATTGAGCCAAGCCAGGTGAATAGAGACATTTTATTGGAGCTTCACAATTTAAAAAGACCAACCCAGAGCAGGTCAGTATTTCCCATCTATAATAGGACATTTATCACTGGGATCATTACATTAGAGCTAACTAATCATTAGGCTAACAGGATGGGAGAGGCTGTACTTTCAAGAGCTGTGCAGCCACTGCAGGAAAAAATACCTGCTGAGGCTAAACTGATACCAGAATCTTTCAGAGGTATTTGGGCAAGCTGCAGTTGTCACTGTTGACATGGTTCCAGGCACCATCTAGAGCCCATTACAGATGTGGCCCTCACTTCTACCCATGAACCTCTGTAATCTGTGGATTCAATTTATACACACGTCTGTGGTGTCCAGGGAAATAACCCCTCCACAGATCCTGGCAGATTCAAATTTTACCTACACAGCTAGGCTTCCAGGAGTAGGTTAAGAATTCTTGGATGAGACAAATTTATAGTTTTGAAAAGTTGTAAGGTTATCTCTTTATTTAGCACTTTATTCACTATGGTATTGGACTGATTAAAAACATTATCTTTGGAGATGCCATTGACGGGCCCCAGATTTATCTCTCCACTTACTAATTCTGTGAGTTTGTACAAATGGCCTACCTAACTTCTTAAAATATTTTGCTCCTTAAAATAATTCTCTGAAGCAGATAGTATTTTATATCCTGTTACAGATATGGAAATTGAGACATTGCTAAGTAATTTATCCAAGGTTATGTAAGTAGTGAGTGGTAGAGTAAGGATATGGACCTAGGAAATCTCACAGAGTCTGTACTATTAATCATTGCTCATGTGCTTAAAAATTTTTTTTATGGGGTGGGTGAAGAGAGAGAGTGGGATAGAAAATAGAAAGAGAAAGAGAGAGAGGGAGAGAGAAAGGGGAAGAGGACCAAAGGGAAAGGGGCAGAGAGAATCTTGGGTATGATCCATGCTGGGCGTGGATCCATCTTGCAGCCCTGAGATCATGACCTGAGCTGAAATCAAGGGTCAGACACTTAACCAAGTGAGCCACCTAGGTGGCCCTAAAAAATTTGTAATTAAAGTGTAGTTGATGTAAAAACCTATATGCTTTTATATGGAAAATGTCCACAGGATCAAACACCATTTTAATTTTCTTTGAAATAAGGTGCTCTAGTGTTGCTTAGGAAACCTAACCATGGTGAGTCATTGAGGAGTTGGTGTTTGTATATTCTTCTCTAGGCCCTAGTTTGGTGAATGAGTGAGGACCATTATTTACCTAATTTGTCAATTGATTTTGACTTAGTTTAAATAAATATGTATGCAAAAGTTTTTTTTTTTTTTATTGAAGTATGTCTAACTCAGGCTGAGAAGCACACTTACTGATAGGTACAGATATGACATGTCAGAGAATATAGATTGTGATGTGTTAGCAAATCTCAACTATCATAAAACTACTGAAGTCCATATAATGTATAGAACTCAAAAAGAAAGAGAAGAGAATGAAAAGAAGCTTTTGAAAATCTTTGCTTACAGGTCAGAAACTTAAACTAGTCACTGTCAAAGTATAGAGAAGTTATTAACAATTTAGTATATGCAGTTCATAAGGAAATATTAATTCCTCTGTATAGACCAGGTGTTCATTATGATTAAGAGCTAGTAACTGGAAACAGCATATAGAAACAGCATAAAATTAAAAATTACAGATAGAAAATGCAAATAACATAAGAGAATAAATTATGCCCCAATTGGTCTTAGCTTGATTTCCCTTGAATCTGGAAATTTATAAAATTTACATCTGGAAATTTTCTGAGTAAATCACTCATTTTTCAGACCCTGAATTTCTTTTTTAGATATCTCAATTTGTTCATTTGATAATGCCTTTTTTCTAGAGTCAATTTATACATGATAGAATAAAGGGCTGGAATTTTTATAGTAAGGAATAGTTAGGAGGTGGTGATTTTAAACTGAGCTTGGAAACTTGAATGAGTATCTGAACATTTTATGAAGATATTTGTTATGAACTTTCAGTTGACATATTGTGATTGGTCACTTTTAGTTTTTTTTTTTAAGTTTATTTATTTAAATAATCTCTATACTTATCATGGGGCTTAAACTCATGACCCTGAGATCAAGAGTTGGATGCTCTTCTTTTTTTTTTTTTAAATTAAATTTTATTTTTTTATTGTTCCAAGAGTCATTGTTTATTTTATTTTTTTATTTTCAGCATAACAGTATTTCTTGTTTTTGCACCACACCCAGTGCTCCATGCAATCCTTGCCCTCTCTAATACCCACCACCTGGTTCCCCCAACTTCCCACCCCCCGCTGCTTCAAACTACTCAGATACTTTTAGTTTTAAATCTGTTTTTTTTTTTTTTTTTCTAAATCATATAGATGGTCCAGGTGGAGAGCTTTATGGTATAACATCAGTCATTGTGTCATGGAATGATTTATCTCTCTATGAAATGGTGAGCTGGAGAGCAACAAATAAAGTTTCTTTACTCTTGCCTATAATATTATGATTGTTTATAAATCTATTCTGTGAGTCCATTATGCCAATGGCTACTTGTCTGAAGAAGTCCATAAATAGTATTATTAGAATCAAAATTCTTCATAAAAATTATCACAAAATAATCTTACTTTCTGGATGTTATTTTATTCAAGGAGGTTGGCAGATTTTTTCTTCAAGGGAAAATTCTTTATTTTAAAAGTAGAATAAGTTATTTTAAAAAAATGATTGCAACTGGTTCAGTTGAGGAAAAAGCCCCATGCAATGCTATTCACAGTTTCATTTGATTGTGATTTGGACCTGTTCTCATGCATTTTAAGCTCTCATTTCTCAGGGGAGTCAAAATAAGTGGCTGACCTCAATCTGACAGTCATAGCGAAGCCCTGCTTTTGTGAGCATGCCTATCAACACTAGAATGTATAAAACTGAATGTGGTATGCTATATAAGAGCAGGGACATAATCCTTTTATCTGCTGTGCTTTAGTAGGACCCTTGGTAAGAATATTTTACTTACCTTTGGCCACCAGGCTTTAAAAGGGATCTAGAGAGACAGCAGAGAGCCCAGGGATGAGTGGTAGAGTTAATTAAAGTGATCCAAAAATCGGTCCTGGAAGAGTGTTCTCAAAATGTGTTCTGTGGTCCACTTCCCAGTTACACAGTGAGTTTATGTAAAAATATAAATTTTTAAAACAAGTTCTCAAGATAGTTTTTAGGATCATCTGATCTTAGAATCTTTTTCACTGGGGAAAATAAATTACTGAGGCTGATTATTTGGGAAGAGGAAACATAAAGACCATTGAAAAATCTTTAGCTTAATTAACAATAAATATTTTCTAAAATTTTTATTTCTTATAAACATATAATATATTTTTATCCCCAGGGGTACAGGTCTGTGAATTGCCAGGTTTACACACTTCACAGCACTCACCATAGCACATACCCTCCCCAATGTCCATAACCCCACCCCCCTTCTCCCAACCCCCCTCCCCCCAGCAACCCTCAGTTTGTTTTGTGAGATTAAGAGTCACTTATAGAGAATGAGAATGAGAATTATCTGTCTTACTCTCATGGATCTTTTCAGTTATTGATGAAACAGAAAATACAAATATTTCTAGCCTCTTGTGCATATATCAAATAACATTTTTCCTCATTTCTTTTAGAATGAACTTTCTCAAAAACTTACTTTAAAAAATGTATAAAACCATTCTGATTATTTCTACCTTTAGAAATGTAGAAATATCCCATTCCTCAGAAAAAAAAAAACAAAGAGTAAAAGGGATTCTGAGACATAAAATGGACAATATCCTCAATTTTAAAACACAACCATTGTAGTTGTGAGTTTCACATGGTTACATCTTACAACAATCTTCTGTCAAAGATTAGGACAAAGCATTAAATGCAACTCACTGAAGGCTATCAGAGGCGTGTTGTGTGGTGGGTTGCTAATATGTAGCTTTCTGGGGATTCAACATTAACCAAGGATTGAGTTTATAAGGCCTTGGACCTATTTTCCCTAAACATTTCTTCTCTCAGTAGGTAATTGGAAAGGAGCTAGATAACCTGGAGTGCTGGTATTTCTAAATTGCTGGCTGAAGGCCCATCCATATGCTTTGGGATTGAGACCAGCAAACAAGATTGTTACTCTGTTAGGAAAATTGAGTTGCTCTAAGTAGTATTATTGCCACACAGCTACATCTGGATAAACTGGGGCTTGGGCCCAGGGTCTTATGTGTTTCAGTTATATCTCACTGATTTTTCTTACTGTCCCTAATATTATAATATTCTTGTAGTAGCATTCCATAAATATATATGGAGTAAATTAACAACTAAAACATTATAGTTTAGTCAACATAAAGCCCAGTTTGAATCAGTATGTGTGACATAGCTATGAAAACTGAGGATAATCTTGGATTGCAGAAATAGAAATAGATGTGTAGTACCTAGAATGGGGAATATATGTTCTGCTTTGCTCTTTCCAGTTTAGGCCATACCTGGCAATATGATGTTCTTTTATGGAATCTGTACTTTCCTTCTTTCTTTCTTTCTTTTTTTTTTTTTTTTAAGATTTTATTTATGTTATTTGCCAGAGAGAGAGAGAGAAAGAGAGACAGACAGACAGAAGCAGCACATGCAGGGGCGGGGGCAGCAGGCAGAGGGAGAAGCAGGTCCCTGCTGTGCAAGGAGCCCAATGTGGGTCTTGATCCCAGGACCCTGGGATTATGACCTAAGATGAAGGCAGACACTTAACCAACTGAACCACCCAAGCAATCCCAGATTCTCCATTTTCAGAGAAA
The DNA here is from genome assembly GCF_964662115.1 of Mustela nivalis. Lineage (NCBI taxonomy): Eukaryota > Metazoa > Chordata > Mammalia > Carnivora > Mustelidae > Mustela > Mustela nivalis. Next base: position 35,222,188 of record NC_139031.1, on the reverse strand, counting down.
CGTTAACAAACTGGATTTTAACCAGGACTGTGATAAGACTAGAATTGTAAGTTGAAGAACATAGTTGAAAAACTATGGGATATAAATGAGAAGACACAGTGAAGGTTAACTACTGTTTTTGATGATTCATTGCATAGGAGAGATACTAAAAGAAAAGAACTGGACTTCTGCAGGATGGTCAGTAGGTGAAAGTGATACAGAGACAAGTTTTAGCTCAATATAAGGAAAAGCTTTCTAATGTTCTAAGAGGGAATTGGCTGCCTCAGTGAGCAGTGAACTCTTCTTTTTTTTTTTTTTTTTAAAGATTTTATGTATTTATTTGACAGAGATCACAAGTAGATGGGAGGCAGGCAGAGAGAGAGAGGGAAGCAGGCTCCCTGCAGAGCAGAGAGCCCAATGCGGGGCTCGATCCAAGGACCCTGAGGTCATGACCTGAGCCGAAGGCAGCGGCTTAACCCACTGAGCCACCCAGGTGCCCCCAGTGAACTCTTCTTGATCAAAATAGGTTGGCTTAATGAATACTTGGCATGATGTTGTAGAGAGGATTCAGACTTCAAAAGGTTGATTGGCTTAGTGGATGTCCTTGAAGGTTTTCTCTGAACTTGATATTCTCTGATTCTCTTATATCCTCCTCCCATGACCCCCAAGTCTTATGCTAGTTGTCTGGTACTTATTACACGGGTTTGTTTCAAGTCTCTGAGACACTGCTATTTATCTTTCTGAAAGCATTATTCTTAGTATTTCTTTCTTTCTTTCAAAATGGAAGGAAAAAATGGACTATTTTTCTATTTCTGTAAAGGAAACCTTTGTTAATAATTTGTTAACATTTATAGTACATAAATATACATGATGTATTGTTACTATTATTCATATTTTCATTAGCCAGTATAACTGATACTATTTCATAAATGATCATGTAGGCTAAAGTGAACAGATAAAAAAATGGGTTCTATATATTTTATTTAAACTAGCAAAGGTTTATAGTCTGAGGATCAAGATATAAAATTAGGCAAGGTATTATGATGTGTCCTGAAAACAGACTCATTATGGAATACCTACAAAATGCTTCCTGACGTCAGTCAGAATGATCTTAACAGACTTGTGAATGTCCAGTCATTGTACTGTAAATTTTTGGATGTTTAAATCTTAGACCAGACGAGATCAGGCGCATTCAGGGTGGTATGGCCATAGACTAAATCTTAGACCAAAGTAAGTTTTCATATTTCTTACTATCCTAAATTTCATACTGTGCTTTTCTGGGAAATTAACTATTTTTATTTAATTTCTGAATGAGTTAATCCCTTAAACATTGAACATAAAAGTCTTTTGACTTTTGAGCATGTGGGTACCAAAATATGTGCAGTGTATATAACTGGAAACATGTCGATACTGTTTATCATACTGCCTAGGTGCTTAGCTACTCAGGGAAGCAAAATCTCAAAAAAGATATAGGTTAAATTTGTGGTTATCTTCTTTTCTAAGCAATTGCCTGGAATCTGTTCTTTAGGTTGGAGATTTTCTACCTACACTGCCAGGGAGTTTGAAAAGAAATATTCAAAATCTTTTTATAATTATTTTCTCCTAGATAATAAGTGATACATATTTATTAAAATTTACCATATGGTTTTACTCTGGTGTCCTATACTTCCCACATGTCAAATAGTCATGTGCTCTGAAGAGTCCCCTGGCTATTTTAGGGAATAATGGGAGTCAACCATTGTGCCCATATTCATTAAATCTCAATGGCCCCCTGAGCCACCCAGGTGCCCCAGAACTAGACTTTGAATCACAGCATCAATAAATGTGAAGCAAAGATCAAAAGAAATGATGTACACTTGAATGCATCAACATTTACTTTTAAGATTATTAATAAGAATGTGAAGAAAAAATTGTGGGCCATTAATTAGCAAGACAAAGTTATATAAAGTTCAAATTTTTCTTTAAAATTTTAAAACATTTCTTTCTTTCTTTCTTTTTTTCCCTAAGATTTTATTTATTTATTTGACAGAGAGAGAGACAGCAAGAGAGGAAACACAAGCAGGGGGAGTGGGAGAAGGAGAAATAGATTCCCCAATGAGCAGGGAGCCCGATGCTGTACTCGATTCCAGAACCCTGAGACCATGACCTGAGCCGAAGGCAGACACTTAATGACTGAGCCACCCAGGTGCCCTGAAATTTAAATTTCTATTAAATAGAAACTTAAAATATTTCTATTGTACGTTTTGAAATGTATCTGCTAGCATGGCAGAACATGGATATAATTTATATATTTTATGTATATATGTGAATGTTGAAAATATTCGAACACATAAAGGTGTATAGTGTAAAAGTTTGGAGACACTGGTCTAGCTTTGATTCACTGGAAGCAAAAGGGAAGGACATGTCATTTTATTTTTTCCAGAAAACATGTAAAGAATGGGTCTTTACAGACGGATGCCCCTATTTGCATCTGTTCCTTTCCTTAACAAGAGCAGGGCTCTGTCATTCAGTTATAGGAAGCCACTGTCAAGTTAGTGATTTTTCTGTACTTGACAGAAATTTCTATTTAAACAGAAGGCTTGGGACGCCTGGGTGGCTCAGTCGGTTAAGTGGCTGCTTTCTGCTCAGGTCATGATCCCAGCATCCTGGGATCAATTCCCACACCTGGCTCCTTGCTCAGCAGAGAGCTTGCTTCTCCCTCTGCCTCTGACTGCCACTCTGCCTGCCTGTGCACTCTCTCTTTCTCTGACAAATAAATAAATAGAATCTTAAAAAAAAAAAAAAATAAACAGAAGGTTCAATTCTGTGGGCAAGTTGCCTTTATTATGTGGCAGCCTCCACCTAAATATACAAGTTATATTTTCTTAAAGGCTTGGCACATATGCATTTGTTTGCTATTGTACCCTGATCTATTTAGCAGTTTCCTAATCCATATGCTCTGGAAGAGAAGCTTTAGTCTGAGACAAATGAGACTGCCATTAGGTGGACCAACTGATTTGATTTCTACTCTTCAAGATGGTAGTGCCAAAACAAAACTCAAAAATACAAAGACCTCCAAGCCTAGAATCTTTTCATATCATTTGGATTGAGGAGTGATATTGAGATATGTTCCCTCTATTCCTGCATGATAGAGAGTTTTTATCAAGAAAGGATGCTGTATTTTGTCAAATGCTTTTTCTGCATCTATTGAGAGGATTATATGGTTCTTATTCTTTCTTTTATTAATGTGGTATATCACATTGATCGATCTGTGGGTATTGAACTGCCCCTGCAGCCCAGGAATAAATCCCACTTTGTCCTGGTGAAAAATCCTTTTAATGTACTGTTGGATCCTATTAGCTAGCAGAAGTGGATGGGGTAAAATTATCAGTGATTCAATGGCAACCTTTCATTCATTTCAAAAGGATATCTTAAAAGATTGAGAACATGAGAAGCAAATGCTATTCTAAGTCTTTTTATTTTTATCAGAAAAGACCTGAGTATTTATAAGTCCAACAAAATACATTTCCCATATCTTTAAGAACATAATGATCTTCTGTGGTCAAATCATTTTTATTCTTTTCTATTTGTGCTCTTTCAATTAGAATTTTATCTAGACTGTTACCCCTCTTATAATGATGATGATACTGGTGATGATAAAATTATCCAACAACTTTTGCCAAACATTGAAAATTGTTCAGGAATTAAGGGTAGAAATCAAGTGTCTTTAATATCAATTAGTTTCTAAATTTTATTGCAGTTAAAAGGGAACTAGATAAGAAATGGGCAGAAGACATGAATAGGCATTTTCCAAAGAAGACATCCAGATGGCTAACAGACACAGGAAAAGATGTTCAACATCAGTCATTATCAGGGAACTACAATTCAAAACCATGATGAGATACCACTTCATACCCAGTAGAATGGTTAAAATTACCAACACAATAAATAACAGATGTTGATGAGGATGCAGAGAAAGGGTAACCCTCTTGCACTGTAGGTGGGAATGCAAACTGGTGCAGTCACTCTGGAGGATAATATGGAGGTTCCTCAAAAAGTTAAAAATAGAACCACTGTATGATCCAGGAACTGCATTTCTAGGTATTTATCCAAAGGATACCAAAATACAGATTCAAAAAGGTGCATGCACCCCAATGTTTATAGCAGCATTATTAACAATAGCCAAAATATTTAGAGAGCCCAAATGTCCATCAACATTGTGAAGTGATGAGTGAATAACGAAGAGATTGTATGTGTGTGTACACACACACACACACACACACACACACACGTACATACACACACACACACACACACACACACAATGGAATATTCTTCAGCCATCAAAAAAAATGAAATCTCGCCATTCGCAATGACGTGAATAGAGCCAGGGTATATTATGCTAAGTTAAATAAGGCAGTCAGAGAAAAACATATCATATGATCTCACTCATATGTGGGATTTAGGAAAGAAAACAGGTGAATATATGGGAAGAGGGAAAAGAAAAAAAGGAGAGAAGGAAACCATAAGAGACTCTTAATGATAGAGAATAAGCTGAGAGTTGATGGGTGGGGGATGGGCTAGATGGGTGATGGGTATTAAAGAAGGTGCTTGTTGTGGCGAGCACTGGGTGTCATATGTAGGTGATGATCACTGAATTGTACTCCAGAAACCAATATTGTATTATATGATAACCAAAATTTAAATTAAAAAAAAGGTAACTGGAGTTAGCTGGGATAGATAAGTTCTAGATCTTGCCTTGGCCTCAATTAATAGGTTCACATCTTTAATAGTAGACCAGGACAAGGTTATGATAAAGTCAGCAAATATACTGTATACTGCTATATTTGCATTATATAATTATTGACTTGAGTCTTAGATTAGGTTGTCTTGGAAATTGATTCTGAGATGAAGAGTTGCATGTATAAGGTTTTTTGAAAAGTGACCTATCAATGGACCTGTAAGGAAATGGGAAAAGTAGGATTGGGAAGAGGGAGAAGATGAACTGCAGTGCAGCTGAGGCATCAGTGGAGCTTATAGAGAGCTTTGTTGCTGCGTTGTTCCTTCAGAGTTGTAACAAACTGAAGCAGGGGAGTCTTTGTTCCTACTATGAATTGGCCATTGACTGTTGGCTCTCCCCTGGGAGGGGCCTTAACCTAAGTGAGATAGTTCCTTGTAGCCAAGGATCTTTCTTTGTGAGGGACACAACTGTGAGCTCTCAGAAGATGGTACTTCTGATATTGGGGAAGGCTGCTTTAACCCTGAGCGGGGAGCCTGGGTGGAGCTTCCAGTACCAACCAAACTTGATAAGGTAGCACAGTATTATGCACTCAACCATACAGAATATAGAATAATAACTTGGCAGGGAAGGTAAGTCTTCGTGGATTATGTCTTCTGTTACTAACAAGATTTATTGAAACTGTGCTTACCAGACGTGTTGCCTATGAACCATCAGAGCAAGCTGAGCATATTCACACATAATCCCCTTCCCCACACATCACACTTAAAACTAAAGCTTAGATATTGTGTTTGAGAGTTGAATCTTTGGCTTCTTATCCAAGAGAGTCTTGTAAATTGGGCACATAGTTTATCTTAATGCCAGCTGGCTCATCACAGAATTAAGCTTTAATGTTATAAACTTCTAAGTTTTAAGTCACCTCAAATTAGGTCTACAATTTTTTGTTATTCTAAAATAAGGTCTAAAAATTTTTTTGTTAGATAACTGGTTTCGTGTTAATCATTAGGACAGTGATAATGTTTCTTTTGATTGAATTTGCTTCTAGTTATCACACTTGCTTTGATTTGGATAACAGTAAGTGTGTTAGAGCTGGGTGATTCTCTATCCTCTGTTAATCTGGCAGCTCCTAACTACAATGGAAGGAAGCAGGTGACCAGCTTTCAGGCAATTATGTGTCATTGGGATGATCCTAGAACAATAAAGGTTGACTTTTATATTAATAAAGCTAGAGATATCTCCTAGAAAATTCAAACCTTGGTTTTCTAGATGTATAAACCCATGTATTTTTATATTTATAGAACTTAGATTTGATATTATCAGGGTCTCTGTCAACCTTGAATAGTTTAGAGTTAAAATGGTCTGGGTGTATGTGTATATCTAAACATTTGAATGTGGGATGCCAAGCTGAGGAACTTCATTTATTGTTAGTTATCTTAGATCTTTATACACACATGCTACAGTCAAACCAGGTGTGCAACAGAACTTGAAATTTTTTTCAACAACCACTGACTTTGGGGGAAGCTAAGAGTGAACACCTACTGTAGAAACATCAAGCAGGTAGGATTGAAGGTATCCTGGAGGAACTAACATTTGAGATTAATCCTTTAAATCATTTAAGAGCCCATCATGTTAAAGGCAGGGAGCGTTTTCTAGTAAAAGGGGCAATGGGTGCAAAGGCCTCAGAACTTGTCTGTAGTTCATGATAGCTAAAACAGAGATAGTTTATGTAAGAGTCGGTAATGAGAAAGGAGGTTACAAGATAAGCAGAGTGTTATTATAAAAACATGTATTGTGAGCATAAGACTTTATGCTAAGAACATGGGGAGTCATTGAAATGACTTAAGCAGATGAGTACTTTGACAAGATTTGCATTTTAGATTGATTAATCTAGCTGCGGTGTGAGAGCAGTTGGAGGGGCCTATAATGGAGGCATGAAGACCACTAAGGAGACAAGGAAGAGATTGTGGGGGCTAGATTTTGTAGGCACAGGGAAATGGTGGGGAGTGAATGGATTTGAGAGGCTTTTAGCAAGAATGTTGAGTTTTGCCAAGTTACTGGATGTGGGAGGATGACAAGCAAAGGTGACCTGCCTAAATTTTTGATGTAGGCACTGAGATAGACAAGAAATAGAATTTTTTTCTTGCTGGGGACATTTATGTTACTTGGAATATATGCACCATATGCTAAAATGTTTGTGTAAAAGTTTATGATACATACCTTGTCATTTTAATATATGACTGCTATAGAAACACTTATTTCCCACTATCAAACTCTTTTGCCTCATTCCATCATAACCACTGCCCCCACACCTAAGACACAAGTAGCAATCCGCAAGTATTGTTAAACCCTAATAAGCTTCTTAAAAAGTTTTAGGGTGAGTCATCTTTCCCAGTTGAAACTTCAGACACTTTATTTTCTGTTTGGGCACTGGGGAGGTACAGTTTGATTAATTAATATGCTATCATGTGTGAAAAGGCAGGACTTAACTTTAGCTCTTAGCTTACTGTCTTCTGCTGTCATAACCTCAGTTTATTTTATTACAGGTATTGAATATGTGAAAGTTCTATAGCTATCTATCTTCAGTCTGGTATGTAATCAGAGCTGTTGATACTTCTGGATGTGGTAATTGGATGGGGCATGGCTGATGGTGAGAGATAAGAATTTTGGTTCCCCATTCCAAGTAAGTCATCTTCATATAATGAGAACCTATTATTTTATCGTGGGAGATACAATCTTTACTAAACAATTTTAAAATTACCCCAAATAATTACTGACTTGCACGTTTTCTCTTATCTGTTTATGTTCTATTATCACTACAGGTTTCAGTATAATAGAGAAATGTCATTGCAATTATTCTGCATAATTTCATGATTAATGTGCACATCTAATTAAAATAACTTAATTAAATATTTCCCACTAAATAATTTTATTTTTCTTAATGAAAAATACTTTTCATTAAGTATTTTATTGAATACGGAGATTATTCAAAGAACTTGATTTATAACCTATGCTGTTGTATTGAAAACAGTACATTTAATGATCTTGAAAGTCTGTAACCAGTTTTATTAACAAAATTTCCCTTCTTTTTAAATTGATTGTTAGGGACAACAGTAGAAATTTGACTTGAATGGGCATAAATAACCATTTCCAGGAAGATTCTTAAATTTAGAAGTGTTTGCATAGATGTATATTAAACAGGATAAACGAAGGTGTTCTTTTTCAAGTCTGAGAGTTTGTATTTATAAATAATATTGTCCTTTAGGCATTAGGCATTACAATTTGGAAAAAAAATAATGTCTGTATAAACACATTGGTCAAAAAAAGTTACTTTTGCTCACAAAGATCAATACTTGTGACTGAGGCAATGAAGCTTCCAAATATAAGATATTACGAGGTAATTTAAAAGAACAATGGGAAGTGCCTGATACAGAGACCCCTAACTGTGAATCTCAAGATGACATCCTACAATTATATGAAATGCTAGAGGTTAGGGTAGAATTAATAGACTTCTAAAACACTAATACACTTCTCTAAGCATAATGAGCACCGACTCTAGCTCAGGTGGGGCTAGGTAGAGTGTGGTGACGTGGCCTCAGAGAGCGCTATAAAACCAGAGCACTTCTTGTAGTTTTATGGCAGATCGCTGTCTTGTCTTCCATCTTCATTGTTCTGTGACCCCAGTTTCCTACTTGTGCTTAGGTGTTTTAATGGAGGAACCAGCAGCTAATAACTTTTGATGCCTTCAGGAGTCCACTTATTTATCGTGCTCCCTATCTCCAACTTCTTCACATTGAAACTTTGTTCTGCTATATTCCTGCTACTCTCCATTGGAAAAATATTCACCTGAGAGCATGCATGATCCACTGGGAAGTGTCTGTTCAGATTCACTTTGAGGCATATCCTCTTCAACCCTTCTTTTATCTCCCCTGGTTAGGGCTAACCACATCAGCTTTGGATCCCCAATAAATGTTGTACCTATTTCTTTTATAACCACATAATCCTTTATTGCACTGTCCTTCTCTACTTCTACTCCAGACTGTAGGCCTTTCTGGGATGGGAAGCATGTCTTATTCATTCTTATTGCCCCTGTGCTTAGTACTATGTCTAGCCAATTCCAAAGTGACAAACATAAACATTTATGTTTTCTATTTTCCTGGACAAATTATTTAAAACAGGAAAGTCTGATGGGTAGGGAGAAAGGCACATCTAGTTCATCACCAAGTTCTGCCTCTTTTGCCACCTGGACACACCTTATTTCAAAGTTTTCTATCTTGCTCTCTCTATTCAAGTTTAGGTTCTCTTCTTCTCTTTGCTACATATTAAATCTGTCCCCTTGGTGGACTAAATACTTAAAAATTGTTAGGAGAGTAAATGTATGTTATGTTTTATTTTTTACAACAATAACAACCCTCTGCTAATGGATCTCATTCCCATTAATCTTAACTCACATTCATCCTTCAGATAGATGACATAATAATTTGTTAATGTACAGATCTTCAGTATCCTTCTATAGTTCATAGGATAAATTCTAAGATCCTTTGCATGTTACACAAGATCTTTTGTGATCTGACCTATATTTCTCTAATTTCCTCTCTTGTTATTTCCTGCTCCAGACATACTATACTTTTTATATTGTGCCATTCAGTGCAGTTTCTTGCCTTTGCCTTGCTCTTCTAAACTTTTCTGGAAAACTCCTATTCATGTGCAGTATATTGTAGAGATTAAGAGAGAACAGATACATAACCTGTTTCTAACATCTATTTATAAACTACCAAAGCTCGGGCAAGTTGCTCACTTCTCTGTGCTTCAATTTCTCATCTGTAAATTAGGGCTAATAATAGTCTCTGCCTAGTATGTACACAAATGTAAGCTATTATTGTTTATTTTATCCCTTAAGACTTAACAAAGATTTATCCTCCTCCAGAAACCTTTCAGGATTTCAGGGATGGATTAGGTTTCCTTCCTTCGTGCTCCATAACTTCTCGCATATCTCTGTTCTTAGACTCAGCACATTTTGTGTGGGTGGTATCTTTATGTAACTGCCTTCTCATCAGACTATGAGGCCCTTCGAGGGGAAGGGGCTCATACTTTATTCAGTTTAATGTCTTTAGCATAATCTTTGTCCAGAGTAGATTCTCAATAAATGTTTGATGAATGAATGAGTTGTATAGTGGGAAGAATTCATGCTTTGGAGTCAGACAGATGTGTTCAAATTCAGTACTAACTATCTCTACATCTATAGGCAAGTAAGTGTTTCTTATAAATAGGGGTGATGCACCCCTTACTTTAGTATTTGTGATAGTATGTAGTCTGCTGGAGTATATGGAGACTGTTGTTACTGTTATTATCCTGAAAATACATGATAATTTTATCTCAAAGTTAGAGTTAGTAGGCAGATACTCTTTTTACCCTTTGAAGAATCTTCTTGATTACCCCTTGAAGAATCTTCTTAATTCTAAAGAATATATAACTCTTGTACTTAAGTTTTTCTAAAACTGATCTCCTATTGAACTTCCCTTGAAGTACCCATGGCTTGCTGAATTCCTGTATTGTCTGTTAATACTCAGTGGACATTTAGCATTTTTCCTTGCAGTTTTACCAACATTGTTATGTTTGCTTTGTATGTGCAGATAGATTGTAAGCCTTTTGAGGACAATAATCATGTCTTATATGTCTTTTATTTTCTTCCTATTTCTCTGTCCATTGATCTTGTCCCCTTGTCTGAATATAAACTAATAGATCAATAAATAAATGTTGATTGATGATGATGGTGGAAGCCCAAGAGCAGGCTGGGATAACTGGAATGTTCTGGCTCTGGGAATGTCCATCTCATTTGAAGTAGAATGTCAGCCAGAAGTTAGTGCAAAAATTACACTGGACATGAAGAGGAATATAGAAGAAATATAAGAGGTGGTCCCTTTTCTGTGGGAGCTGACAGTGTACTTGGCAAGATAAAGCATGCCCACACTGAACTGTTAAGAAACAGCACTGGACAGAATGTGATGAAGCCTACACAATGTTCAGAGGGAGAGAAATTAGCAAATCATGCAGGTGAAATTGAAGTCAGGAGATTGTTGGGAGGCTCAAAGGGGAAAGAGACAGAACCTTGTAGATGTTTGAGTGCTTATGATGTTCCAGGCATTGTAGTGAGTGATAAATGTGTATTCTGTGTGTATGTACATCTGTGCATGTGATAGGAACTTTTTATTCATACATTAATTCAATAAACATTTTTTAAAATTGTAAAAAACACAGAACATAAAATTTGCCACTGTAATCACTTTAAATGTGTAGTTCATATATTTACATTTCTGTGCAAGAGATTTCCAAAACTTTTTCAGCTTACAAAACTGAAACTATGTACCAACTAAACAAATACTCTCTGTTTCCTGTCTTGCCTTGAACATGTATTGTTTTATCTAATTCCTACAACAATAATGTTGGGATAATGATAGGAATACTATTTTAATTAAATGAGGCTTAAAGGTTGAAAATTTCCCAAGGTCTTATAATTAATAAAGTTAGAACCACATGAGCCTTGGATCAAGAAGGGAATGAACTATTAAGAACCCATGATTGCAGGCAAGATAGCAGAAGAGCTATATTTTGCTTTTATGTGGGAGTTGGTTTTATGGGCCACTCATGGGCATGGTGAATTTTCTCTCTAAAATGTGCCATAATGCATCACATACTGCTCTACCTTCAGTAACTCTCCTTCCTAGTCTGGAATGCTGCTGCTGGATTGAGAACATCAGAAAAATGGTAGTGGGTTCCTCTGTTTGCTTTTTGGGCATGTGATCCTTTTAGGACACAAGGAAGTGAATGAAGACTGTTCTTTAGAGTGAAGGATGTTGGATCAAGTTTGAAATCTTTCTAGAACTGTTCTTGAAATAGAATGAAAGAAATTGAATGTGTCTTAATGGAAAGCTGGCCTGTTGGATTGATGGTGGCAAGAACAAGGAAGTATGTAGGCGATATTTATTTATTTGTTTATTTTTGCCAGATTTTCAGGTTGACAGGAAGGAGTGGAAGTGAAAATATAAGAGCCAAATATGGTCCCCATATTAAAAGAGTGCCCTGTTGCTTGAGGCCTTATAAATAGATTTTTTCCTGCTGAGATATATTCTGGCAATAGATCAGACCACACATGGAGTTCTACAGAGTTGTTGTTTAAGGAAGACACTAGAGATGGCAGATGTACTTGGTAGAAGGAATCAGGAGCAGAAACCATTAGTTGTGAAATAATGTATTTTATTTGTCAAGCACTATCTGAAGTACTTTTTATACATTTTGTGTAATTCTCAATACATCTTCTTGTGATAGACATTAGTATTCTAATTTGACATACTGTGCCTCAAAAAGGTAAAGAATTTGCCCTAGATTGGTTGGGCTGGTTATTAAACTGTCATCTCCCGGCTTCACTGTTCCATATTTCCTTTTTGATACTGGGCTGGGAATCCACAAGTCAGGTTTCTGATTTGCCAGTTGTTTAAACTCTGTCAGTGAGGGGATTCTAGAGGGAGATTGCAAGCTGAAGGAGGTAGATGAAACATGTTCCTTCCTCTTTACTTGGTTTTTCTTCTTATTTGCTTTCTGTCAGTTTCTTTTGCCATAAGCAACACTCCAGCAATACTTTTCCTGCAATGCTTTTTTTTTTTTTTGCCCCCGCAGCAGCACTGTGTTCCACTAGCAGTAGTTGAGCCTAGTTTGTGGTTTTTCCCCAGCAACCATAGAGCGAGCCCATACAGACCCCAAATTCAGCTGTCCTACTCCCCCTTGTCAAGTGGTCTGGGATCCAGCCCCATGTGACCCTTCCTCCTTCTGAGCTCAGGTTCTCCACACCTCAGAATATCCCCAGCTCCTTGAGAATCTGAGTTTTGGCACTATGAGGTCTATCCTCCAGGCTTCTGTTAATAATTCCAACTACTTTTCTTTGTTTTTCCAATGTTAGGGATGGCAGCTATGTCTTATAGTTACTCTATCTGTGATACCCTAGAGTTTTCTTTTTGTCTTTTTAGTACCTAATTAATAATTTTTACTACTGAATTAACAACTCTTTTTTATTCATTTCTTTCTGTTTAAATAACTAATGTCATTTCAGTCTTTTGATTAGAACCTGAAACAATTATATAACTACTCATCATCATCATCATCAAGGCCTCCATTTATTATTTACAAGGTAATAGGACACCTTTCTTTTCTTGCTACCAGTCTGGCTGCCTATGGGTTGGAGCAGCCAGGGGGCTGCTGGCAGCTTGCTAGCACTTGCTAGCATTTTGTGTCTATAAGCCCTATCTCGATGAAATTTTTTAACCTGTATATTTACTGTTTTTCAAAGCATTTTCAGCAAAGCTGTTCATATGGGCAGGGACCATGCTTATTTTTTCTGCATTGAATTCATAGTGTTAGGAATAGTGTCTAGTATTGTTTGGTAAGTATTATTAGTATCCATTTATTGAATAAAGGATTGGATAAATGAGTGAATGAATGAGGAGGGCTCAGCTAGAACTTCATCTTTTCCAATGGATGGATTCTAGGAACTGATTTCCTTAATATCTGACCATACTGACTCTCCCCATCAAAGCTTGATCTGGAACCCATTATGTTTGACTGAGACATGGCAGCCATTCTAGAACTTGTCAACTTCACATTTATTGTTCCATTTATTGTCTACATGTTTTGAGCTATTGGTTAGGGATATGGTTCCAACCAGGTGACTCTTCCTTGAACCATAGCATAACCACGGTCTCTGTTTACTGCTTACCCTGGACATTTCTGCAGAAGTAACCTCCCCTGAGCATTGGGGGAGTCCCCTTTGTCATTAGGATTTTTAAAAAAAATTTAATTTAATTTTATTTTTTTCAGTGTTCCAAGATTCATTGTTTATGCACCACACCCAGTGCTCCATGCAATACATGCCCTCCTTAATACCCACCACCAGGCTCCCCAGCCTCCCACCCTCCTCCCCTCCAAAACCCGATTAATGGCCAACCTCTCATATTCTACGTCCAGCTACGTGAGCCCCCTCTATCTCTCTCCCCACCCTAGCCCTGTACTCTCTGGGATCCAGGCCCATGCTATTCTCCCTGCAAGCCTTTGGAGTTTTTACATGTCTGTGGTTAAGGCTGTAAGTTTAGGATGTTTATGATTCAGATATTTTTCATTGCATAAACCAAGAAAGTAGACTTTCTCCTTAATCTCACCTCAGAGGTGAAATAAAAATCCCCTTTGTGTTTAAACTTTTCCTAGTGACTTTTATGCTTGAATGAACTTTTCCTGGATATATGATTATTGAAGCAATGGTGCATTAATATACATATTACATTTGTAATTGAACATGACCTGATACTATTGCTCCTCAAATTGAAGTCAAATGATTTTTCATAAGATTTAAAATTAATATCTTGTGTTTTGTTTCCACTTGTTATTATCTCTATTGTTTTTATTTTCCATGCAGAGAAGTACAGTTCATGCATAGGTCCTTTTACCTTACTGACTTGCTGATTTTACTCTCTCCACCTGTAATATCAGAGCCTGATAGAAACTTCCACATGACATAGAATGTTGGAAAGCCTTATCTCCATAACAGTATATCCTGTGATGATTTTTCTTTTAATAATCAGAATTCTGTTTGTCAGGTTATACTAGGAAGCTTTTCAAGGTGGGATGCCTTTGAAGTGACCACACAACTTCTTCTCCCCTCTTTCCTCTTTCATTATTATTCCACTGACAGGAGTAAGTAGAAGATTGATTTTATAGCCACAACCCAACAGTGAGATCCTACAGAACTGAGATAATTGGAATACAGAGATAGAGTAGAACCACAGGGTTCTACCCACAGGGGTAGACAGGGGAATATAGTAGCAGGAAATGACCCAGTGAATTCTCAACAAATAGTTTATGGTAGCTGGGAAGTAGTAGAGACCCAGAAAAGTGAGGTCTGGAGTACAGGCAGTATTGCCTAAGAAAACTGTGAAAACCAGGCAGGGATTTAGGTAGTGTAGGAATAAAAGGAGACGTAGGCCCTGGGATAAGGTTTGAGATCTGGTGTTTGAGAACCCAGACTTTTACAGGCTCTCTATGCTAGGCAATTGAGTTATGGCCTAAGGCTCTGTAGGTCTTTTCACCAGTAACTGGAACGAGCAGTCATGAAAAATAGTCTAGAAGTTGAGTGGAATAGATAGTGAGTTGGGTCTGATTTCCATGTGTATAAAATTTAGAAATGGGAACATTGCCATTGGGCAGGGGTTAGATACTGCTAAGTACAAAGGACAAAGATAGTGGTGTTCTTTCTCTGGATAATGTCCCCTCCACTTCATTGTTGTCTGGGTATTCTGTGATATACTGAGAGGGGGAAAGAATTAGTCAGAAAGGACATGGGAAGTCATTGTAATATTTCTGAATATCAGTGTTGGTCTGGGGTACTACTTAACTTCTGTGGCATGAATGATGATCTATGGCAAATTCAGTATCTTAAGTTTCTGTAATCCACGTGTTCTCAACTAGGTGTGGCTTTGCCTTCTCCTCCCCCACCCAGAACATCTGTCAATGTGTGGAAACATTTTTGTTTGTTATGACTGAGGAAAGGGATAGTGAGCTGCACATAGTCCATCTACATCCTGTACATCCTACAATGAACAGCAACCCCTCCACCCTGCAAAATGCAACAAAGAATTATCTAGTTCAAATATTAGTAGTACCAAGGTTGAGAAACCCTGCTACAAACCGAATGGACTCTGTCCTTCCTTTTTGTTTTGTTTTGTTTAAGTTTTTATTTATTTATTTGAGAGGGAGAGAGAGAGAGAGTGAGCAAGAACACAAGAACAGCAGGAGGGAGAAGCAGACTCCCCACTGAGCAGGGAACCCAATGCGGAGCTTGATCCCAGGACACTGGGATCGTGACCTGAGTTGAAGGCAGACACTTAACCGAGTCACACAGGATCCCCATCTGTCCTTTGTTTTATTATCCTTGGATTCCTTGTCACTGTGGAAATGTTTCTTGGACAGTTATCATATCCCTATAAACATTTTAAAGTTAATTTGAATGTGACAGAATCCTCTTTCAGCATACAGTTATCTACTAGATCTCCATAGACAGGCATTGTCAAGTCTTATAACCTTCATGTGTGTGTTTCTGTGTATAGTAGGATGAAACTGCAGATCTTCACAGACAGACACTCACAAGGGATTAACTTATGACCTTGACTTTTGAGACTTTTATCCATCTGAGCTACTTAATGAAATAGGTACTCTACACAGAGATGCAAAAATGGTTCTCTCTTTTTTTTTTTTTTCCTTTAAGTTTGAAGCTACAATGTGACCTAATATTTGTTTTAAAGCTGATTAGTTCCTTCAGTGCAGTCAAAAGCAACAAAACTTGGAGTGAAATCCTGTCATTCTTGCAAGCATATTCTTTCCTTTTCTAGAAACAACCTGGAGACTTGGCCTGGATTTCATAGAATCTATACACCCTGGGCTACCAATAAAATATGTGCTGCCTAGCCAGAATTAAGGAATCTTTGTCAATCTGTTAATCAGTTGAGTTTACTTATGGATACTTGATTTTTTCAGAGGAATTTTTCTGTAATGGAGAATTTCTAGGCCCCTTTAATTCTAGGTCAATGAATGACTAGATGAGTTCATTCCCCTATGTGTTCAGGTGACTTACAGGTATCTAACATGTAGGATCACAGATTTGAAAAAAACCTGAAAGGGATTGGCTAACTGCTATACAAAGCCAAACCTGTCTCACTGCCTGTCTGCCTGTTTTTATAAATAACATTTTATTGGAACACAGAAATGCTTATGCATTTACATATCATGTATGGCTGCTTTTGCATTAAAATAGCAGAGCTGAATAGTTGTAACAGAGATTGCATGTCCCACAAAGCCTAAAATACTTGTTTCTTTATGGAACAAGTTTCTTAACCCGAACCCAGACTACCTTACCCATTTTACAGATGAAGAAACTGAATTCTAGGAAGATTAAGTGACTAGGCCAAGGTCATACTGCCAAGACAATTGAGGTTAAAGCATGACTAATAAATGTTTTGAGGAATGAAGATGATGAATATCAGACCATTGACAAGCTGTGTTCTAACAGCAAAGTGGGGGAAAAATAAATAGGCAATAAGTCACTTTACCTAAAGACAAAAAACCTGTCTTGATTGATTTATTTCCCCCACTGAATCGCTCAATCATCTTTATGCCATGCAGATATAGCTGAAGTAAGACTTGAGTCTAGTGATATCACAATTTTATGCAGTTAAGGTTTTCCAAAGAACAGCAGAATATTTATTGGTCAGTCTCCTGTGTCTCAGTATTATATTCCTCAAAAGTTGAATTATTGATAGTAAGTCAGGGAAGACATTTTGGTAATTGCTAAAATGCTGAATGTATTTAGACTGACTAACTGTCCCTGTGTTCTGCTGTGGCACCAGCTGACAATGATGAAATCTATAGAAGTAGGACACATTTCCATAACATGAATATTCAGGGTTGGTGATGCAAGAATTATTATTAAACTACTGGGAAGGAACACATTCTCCTTATTATTTGATTGAATACTAAATGCTGCCTTTTAAAAATAATTCAGTATAAACACTTTGATAATGAGAAAAGAGGGATACATGGGAAAAAAAACTCACACATTTCCCCCTGATATGTAAGAAGGAGATTAAATTAAATTTAAAATATATAGCATGTCTAGAGGAACTATTCTGGAATCATTAGCTATATTTTATGTATATCTGTGCTGTATATATCGAAGTATAATATAATAGCTGTCAGAGTAGAGCTTGATTTAAATGCCATATATATATAAATAGAATATGTAAAGAAGCATGTTTAACCATAAATAAAGACCCTTGAAAATTAGTAAAATGCTGACGACAAATAATAATAATTATCACAAAAATAGTATTTGTTAGATGTTGGACATTACCACATTTCTAAGGGAAGATATTTGCTTTTCTGTAAATGACACAGTTTATATTTACCAAAGTGTCCTAGAATCTCTAAAAATCCTAAACACACAATTGAAGCTCCATCATATATGAGTATATCTGGTTCTTCATAGCAAAGATTTTATGTATGAGAAATAGAAAAGAAAGTAAACTGTTTTCACTTATTCACCCATTGAACATGAATTAAACTGTGCATTCCAGGCAGTGCTCTAATCTCACACAAATAAAATAGACACAGAGGCTCCTCTCTTCTAAAACCCATGATCCAATGGAGGTTCCAGCAAATAGACAATTTCAACAAGAAAGGTATGTGTTCTACAATACTTAGAGTCTGTTGTGCTCAAATTCTCTTTCATTTTATTAGTTTATCATTTGTTCAAGCTTCTCTCCCCCAGTCAATTTGGATGGTATTGTCCTTTAAGCCACAGTGGAGTTTGGTACCCTTCTATTTTTCTCTTTCTACCTCCTTCTCCCACATTGAGGGTTTTTAATCACTACCCCAATTTACTAATTGGCTAATGTCTGCCCTTGACTGTTTTCTCCAAGTTGCTCATACCTTTAGACTTTTAGACTTTTCAGTTCCTTCACCTTTTCTTTTTCTTCCCCCTTACCAAAACTAAGCTGTCTAGTGAGTCTCTATTACTGAAGTTCACTCTATCAAATAGTAAAACAAATACATATTCAGTTAAGTCATCTGTTAGGTTTGCCCACTGGCCACCAACAAATATATTCCAGGATCTATGTAGCATTTTATTTTACATGGGAATTCTTAAAGACTACAGAGTTGAGGGGAACAAGGCTAAAATTTCAGGCATGGTCATCAAAAGGTGGAAGAGACATTTTTTGGTCCCTCAGATCACACCATATAGGCAAAGGATAAATGAACAAGAGACTTGGTGAAGCAGGTCAGTGAGAGTCTAGACAACCAGAGAAGTGTCAAAGGCAGTTCTTTCTAGCAAAATGGCCACTCATCCCATACTTTTTCTTCCTCCATTTCTTA
Source organism: Mustela nivalis (assembly GCF_964662115.1). Classification (NCBI taxonomy): domain Eukaryota; kingdom Metazoa; phylum Chordata; class Mammalia; order Carnivora; family Mustelidae; genus Mustela; species Mustela nivalis. The sequence continues at coordinate 35,203,527 of NC_139031.1, read as the reverse complement.
AAAGGATACCAGCTTTTTATGGTGCCTGGCAGCATGGTGTATTGGGAAGAATATGGACCTTGGATTCAGACAGTACTCAAATCAGACCCATTTTCTGCAAAAATAAAAATGCATGTGCCAACATCTAGCATACTGCTTGGCTTCAGTTATGGTCTTCAGATCAAGAAGAAGACCATTTTTTTTTTTTATTTTCTTTATTTTCTTCCCTTCATTCCTCCACTAAAAGAGATAATAAGCAGTACCTATTTGCACAAGTCCGTATAAAGAAGCATTGCAGAAAGAATAAAAAGTTTTTCTGGAACTGACCTCTACAAGGCAAATTCAGAAACTGGCAGATCTACATTATTTATTCAAAGAGAGAACTGCATTGTAATCATACTCCTGGATGCACGGGGTAAATGAGTGACAGCTGAACACCTCAGTCACTGTGAGATGGCAACCTGAAATGGGTGCCTCTGAGGGAAGGGGCAGAGACCTCCTCCAAGGTCATACAGAAGCAAGGCAGCAGGCAGCTTGCAGGGGAGGAAACTGGTAGGAAATATGGCTGCAGAGAGGAGTTGCTATGGGATGCTTCTTCTTGACGTGGGGTGACAGTGTGAATATGCTTCAAGTTGTCAGCCACTATGGGTCCTCTCCAAGGAGCCACTCTCAAAACTCTGGTTTTGACCTCATTCTTGAGGCTTTTAAAAAGCAGTACCCTGAAGCTATTTTGTTTGTTTTCTTTTGGTTTAATGGCTTACAACATTACAACATGAGTTTAAGTGACGGAGAGTTTAAGGAAATGGCAAGTCACTGATATAGGCAAAGTTGAAAGGGAAACAGGACTCATGTTAATTTTAGTGATATAACTAATGGCAGAGGTGGCTGAGAGGCTGAGCTTTTTGGCAAGACTAGGGCATTGCTGGTAGGTAGTGTGTGTTCATGTTGAGGTAGCTAGGATAGGATGTAAGCCAGAAACTGTTGTCCTGGTTAGGAAGAGGGGAAACACGATAGAAACCACTTCCTCATTGAGTGGAGTGCCAGGGATAGAAACAAAAGAACTGCTGTAAACTCAGTCATAGCAAAACATCCTTTTTCTCTCCTGCTCCACACAGTTATGGGGACGAACAGCTTTGCCTAATACACTATAGTGAGGAATCTATGGAAAGATGGCATTGGCAATGATTTCAGAGACAAGTAGATTCATTGTGAGTCATTGGACTCAACCTGAACCACTTGGGAGACCAAGAGGACACACTGGACAATCTCTTGGGAATAGAAAGTTCAAAAAAAAAAAAAAAAAGAAATGAGCTACAGAATGGGACAACCGGTAATGTTATCATGAGACAAAATGGGAAGACAAATAGGAAGCAAAATAGGAGGGGAGCAGCAGGCGCTGGGATTAGAGGCAATTCTAGGATAACTTCCAAAGGGTTGGGATGTGCCAATTATAGCTTGATGATAAATCAAGTATTTTAGTTTGATGGTAAATCAAGGGCAGCTTAGTGCTTCCCCCAGTATCCTGGCCCCAGAGCTGCTGTTCTATCAAACACTCTCTTCTTTGGTCTAGGAGTTTCCTGAGTCTGCCTCCCAAGAGTCTGTCTTGGGGGTCAGTAATACCTTCTGAGTAAACCAGAAACTATACCAGAACCAGATGGGAGCTGACTCTAAAGAGTCTTCATGATAACTTCTGTTGGTCACATTCCTTACATCTGGGCTTATATAGATAGAATTTAGATTGGGACTCTTTTCCGTCTTCTTGAGGAATGGAAATCATAACTGCATATTTAAGTTTTTGCTCTTATCATTGCTATTTTATCACAGGCTTTAAAAAATGATCTGTCAGAGCATTTGCTTCTTGACGTTCAGTGTAGACAACCTTATTAAGGACAATGTATCAATAGTATTGTACTATTTTGTAGCATAATTAAAGTAATATCTATGCCTTATATAAGAATATGGAAAATGAGAAGTCATATTTTTGGTACAAATGCAGTGACAGGATATATACTATATGATAATGTACTGATAATATAATATATGATAATGTACTGCTTTTGAAGGACACAATTCAATTTTTGGCACTGAATTGGAGTTGTGATTTGCTAAGTCTAGTGTAGAAAAACTAACTTGTTAGTATAGAGCTGAATGGGAGATCAGTGAGACAGATAAGATTTCCCTAGGTAACATGTTTGGAATGTGTCTCGGTGTAGAACCAGGGCAGTTCGGAGAAGATGAGGAAGCCCAGTAAGAAGAAGGTAAACTGGAAGAGGAATGGAGTAGGCTGCTATCAAGGGTTAAATAATTCTGTTACTCTGATTAGTGAGGAAATGCAGTACTTAAAAAATTTTTCTTAAGGGGAGAAATATCTAGATCCTCCAGGGCAATTCTTTCCCTCTCGCATAAGATCTGCTTATGTCCTTCTGATAGGTTTTGTTTGCCTTTTACTAAATTTCTTGTTTGGGCTTTTTAAACCCCATCCCTGGGAGAAGACTGGTCTTAATAGGTAGAATGACTATTTGGAGGGACTTGGGTTTCATTGGGTAAGTCAGATGACCTACCATGTCCTTCATCACATTCTTGCCACTGACAGTGGATGAAAATTTCTTCTCATGTTGATCCTTGGAACTTCATGGAAACAGGACAGCATCCAAGCATCAACAGAATACTTGCACCAGGGACTTTTAAATTTTTACTGCTCATATCAGTTTGGTAGGGCTGCCACTTAAAAATGCCACACCCTGGGTAACTTAAATAACAGAAATTTACTTTGTCACAGTTCTGGAGGCTGGGAGGCCAAATTCAATGGGCTACTAGGTTTGATTTCTCCTGAGGCCCCTCTCCTTCACTTATGTATGGTCTTCTCTTGCTGCTACAGTGCCTTTTCTCTGTACACATATACCCTTGGTGTTTCTTCTTCTTCTTACAAGGTCACAAATCCTTCTGACCTCATCGAACTTCAGTTACGTGTGTAAAGGTGCTCTTTCCAAATGTAGTCACATTGAGGGATTCAATATATGAATTGGGCACATTTCATTTCAGTCTATAACACTTCTCATGGAGCTTCTGTTGGTGGAAAACATCAGTAGAAATATAGCATGAATAAATTTAAGCCCGATTTGTCTGAGACACTGATATTTTAGGATTGTTAATACTAAGTGTAACTTAGTCTATTCAGATTAACAATCATGGTTTATCATTTTTTGAAATTGAGTAGTAGATTATTGTCCTGTGTACTAAGATAGAACAACTTTTCATAGGCCCCGCACTGCAATACCCTTGCATATAATTAGGTATACCTGACCATCCAGAAAGGATGTTTGAGAAGGTTGATAGTTAGATGAGAAGTATCAATTGGAATTGCAACAGTTGTTAACAACTGTTTATTTAGCACCACTGTGTCAAGCCCTAGCGAGGGGGCGGGGCACATTCACTGTCTCATATCCCAGGGAAAAAGAGATATTAAACAAACACACACATAGGTTATTATTTTATTAAAATCTAGATAAGTGCTAATGAAAGATTATATGTTAGTTTTTATCTTTTCATTTTTGACTTCAGAACTGACTGGTTTCATGTGAATCAGATCTGGTGCATATAGAAATTAGATGATATTTACTATGTGAATGGAGGCAAGCACTGAAAGTGCAGTGTTGTAGGCAAGATAACTGTGAGATTGTATCAGCTCTTTGTGTTGAGATTTAGGAGTCCTTGGCATGTAGGTGTTAACTGAAGTCATGGTAATGAATGATGCCACCCATGATGATGAGACTCATGTTGGGTGAGAAGAAAAAAGAGACAAGAACAAGAGCCCAAGAACATCACTATTTAAAGAACAGGAGGAAAATGAGGTTTATTCAAAATGACTGAGACAGAACCCCTTAGAGATGTAGGAAGAAAGTAATACTACAGAGTTAAATGAAGGAAGTATTTTTTTTAATCCATTTTTTAAATTTAATTTTGTTTTAGTGTTCCAAGATTCATTGTTTATGCACCACACCCAGTGCTCCATGCAAAACGTGCCCTCCATAATACCCACCACCAGGCTCCCCCACCTCCCACCCCCCTGCCTCTTCAGATTGTTTTTCAGAGTCCATAGTCTCTCATGGTTCATCTCCCCCTCCAATTTCCCTCAACTCCCTTCTCTCCATGTTCCCATGTCCTCCATGTTATTTCTTATGCTCCACAAATAAGTGAAACCATATGATAATTGACCCTCTCTGCCTGACTTATTTCACTCAACATAATCTCTTCCAGTCCCGTTCATGAGTATTATGCCTCCATCAGAAAGGATGAAGAAAGTATTTTTGGGAGTAGAAGGGAGTAGACTTCCTTGCCAAGAGTTAATTAATATGAAAACTAGAATGTGCACTTGAGGTTTAGCAACAAGAAGTCATTAGTGACTTTAATAAAAGTGGTTTCAATAGAGTGGTGAAGATACATTCAACACGTTGAGATACGAATAGGAGTTGCATAAATGGCTTTGGGAATGTATATGTATCTTAAAAATGGGGCTGTAAGAGGAGTGAGGCAAAGTGATGGTTGAGAAGAAATAGAAATGGGAAGGGTGAATTTTTACATTTTAAATTAGAAAAAGCAAATATAAATTCTAATGAGAGGGGATAAAACACAAGGAGGAGAAGATGTGGGAGAGAGAGTATAATCTGTAGAACTGGGTCCTAACCTGTTAGGGGCAGATAAGGAAAGGTAAATATTGTCAAGAAGAAAGACTTCTCTTCTACTGTTACAGTAGGGAAGGATGAGCATCTGTCTTCAGTGTGGGTCCCCAGGTCCTGGGATTAGGCCCCACATTGGGTCTCCCTGCTCAGCGAAGGGGACTGCTGCTTCTCCCTCTCCCTCTGCTGTCCCACTTATGCTCTTTCTCTCGCTCTATCAAATAAATAAATAAAATCTTAAAAAAAAAATGTGAGCAAAACCTTCTAGGTCATTAGAGTGTGAGCAAAACCTTCTCTACTTGGAGATCCAGTGGGTGATTTGCCACATTCTTTTCCCTCTGCCAAAGTGATTAATAGCATTCCAAACAGTGGCTGCTCCATTAGCCAGGATCCTGAGTGACGACAGTGCAGAATAGATATAGGTGATCTACAGTAGACATACAGCTTGACCAAAAAATAAACCTTATTTTTTTGTTTGTTTTTTGAGCTACTTCGATTTTAGGATTGCTTTTTAATGCAGCGTAATTGTGGCATGTATTCTCTCTGAGAAGCCAGAAGAGATGTCCTTCTAAGCTGAGCTGTAAAGTGAAATTGTTATTTATTTTAAAGTCTTTCTAGCTTATCAACCACATTATTTTACACATTTGGTTGGAAGCAGAAGAAATGACTGACATGTTCATTTATTTTAGCATCTTAATTTTTCTTCATATAGAAGCAGTAGTGACTCATATCAACACAAAACAGCCTTTTTGAAATCTGTAGAAGAGATAAGTTGTACTGAGTAGGTTTGGTGTTTGTTTGTTTGTTTTTGAGAGAGCATACATGTGTGAACTAGGAGAGAAAGGGGCCGTGGGAGAGGGAGAGAGAGGCTCCTAAGCAGTCTTTACACCCAGCACAGAGCCAACACAGAGCTCCATCTCAGGACCCTGAGATCATGACCCAAGCCAAAATCAAGAGTTGGATGCTTAGGGGCGCCTGGGTGGCTCAGTGGGTTAAGCCTCTGCCTTCAGCTCGGGTCATGATCTCAGGGTCCTTGGATCGAGCCCCACATTGGGCTCCCTGCTCAGCAGGGAGCCTGCTTCCTCCACTCTCTCTGCCTGCCTCTCTGCCTACTTGTGACTCTGTCTGTCAAATAAATAAATAAAATCTTAAAAAAAAAAAAAAGTTGCATGCTTAACTGACTCAGCCACCCAGGGACCCCAGTATTGAGTAGTGTTAGAGTAAAGGACAAGCAGTAAAGCAAAGTTTGATTGCTAAAAACCTACCTTGGAATATCCTCTTCCTAAATTACCATAGAATAAAAAGGTAAAAGTATTGCATGGTATGACATACAAAGTGAGGGAAGGACTTGTGAGTTTCCTGAAGACATCAAGAAGACTTGCTTTTCTACCAATAACATCAAGGCACAGTTAGGGATTTAAGGACACGGAGAAAGACAGTGGAAGACCAGAGCTTGATTCATGATAAAAATATGTGAGAGCTAGTGTTGTGTTTTTGTTTTTTAAGCTAGTGGTTTTATAAAATCTTTTAAATAGGTAGCTAGTGTCCAGTTAAAAACAATTTGAATACATAGAATTGCATATACATAATATATGCATATTCATAATATATGAATATTTATATATTAATACACACACATATAATAAGGATTTGTTAAGAGGCTTTTTTGTATTTATTCTACTTCAGTTTAGCAAGATTTTTAAAAAATTCCTAAATGAAAATCTTGCAAGAAGGAAGAGAAATAAAAATTTCCTTTACATTAAACTCAGACAATACCCAGAATCATGCTTTATATGTTTAGTTGCTCAGATTGTTTAGAAATGAATGAAAAAAAGAATTGTGCGTTTTCTTTTACTCTCCAGTTTTTTAGCTCAGAAGAAATTCTAGGCCAAGAGATTGCTACAGCTTAGAATCTCAGAGATGTTTTGAATGAATTTGGGTAGGTTCGGAGACCTCTTACTAAAGCTGGAATTTATAATAATATTTGCACAAAATAGGAATAGATAAGCAAGTCAGTTTGCCAGGAAGAAATATATTTTATTCTAATTGTTTGGAAATACCCCATACAGCTCCAAATTTTATGCAAAATGATGATGAACTTCAATCAAGAATGGGAATGCCAGCGTATCCTGCTTATATTTCAGTGTGGCAGTTGGTATTTGGCTCATCCAGTCTTTATTTGGTGAAGGGTAATAGTTGTTAAAAATAGAAATAAAACAAAGCAAAATAAATGAATCAGCAGCAACATGAAACACATATCAAACCATCTGAAATACACCAAAATTATTGGCCCTATATTTACAAGTCCAGGGTGTTTTGGGCTTCACAGTTGCCTCGATGCATGTTCTTTTTATTCTCCTTTCTTCACTCCCCTTTCCTCTATGTTCATGGAATGTTCTCAGGCTTTAAGCAATATGAAGACCATAGTTCCTGGCTTTATAATCACCCAGAGAAACATTCCAAGGGAGAAGAATAAATGCTTGTATACCATGGTCATCTGATAGTCTGAATTAATAATAGAGCCTAGGAAAATGGAATGTTCTCTTTGGTTTAAGCTATGTAAGTCACATCAGGGCTGATTTTTATGTGCTGCTTGTGGAAGGGCTACCTGACAGAAAGAAGGGAGGAGTGAATGGATGTTGGTTACAGTCAGGCAACAGCAGTCTCCACAACATCTATTTGTGTGATGGACACAGCCTTTGTTACTTTCTCTGCTTGTGCTAAGTTTTGTTGTAGCCCATTTAAGTGTTATTCTAGCAGCTGAGTTCAGCTAGAGAGTCAAGGCAGTGATTTGATTGGGAACCCTTTGAGAGACTAATTTATATAAATATACTTAATTTTATTGCTAAGGAACACATTTCTCAGTCCTTCCCTCTCTTCTAAGGAAGGTTGCAAAGTGCTCAAAGTTATTTGCTGCAAAGGGAACTTTCATAAGTAGTTAATGAAGTTTAAGTGTCTGAACTGCAGGGTATTTGATTATTGGGAAATCTTGATTAACCTAAAACTCTTTCTTGGCTCTCTTACTCTATCATTAAAGGCATATCCTCATTGGTCAATTTATCTCCACTGATATTGATCTCACTCTATGTATTTTTGGACCTACCAGGTCCTCATTGTGGAAAGGAGAAGCAGTACAACCCTTTCCACTCCTCTTTATTTCCCTTACATATACAAGGTTTTTCCACACGGGGCTCATTGATTTTTAAAGCACCACAAGACCAAGTGGAATATATTTTATTTGAGATATGATTATGTTTTCTTATCATTTATCCATTTTTTTCCACTAAGGTTACCTTTTTCTTTTAAAAAAATTTTATTTAGGGGCGCCTGGGTGGCTCAGTGGGTTGGGCCTCTGCCTTTGGCTCAGGTCATGATCCCAGGGTGCTGGGATCTAGCCCCGCATGTGACTCTCTACTCAGTGGGGAGCCTGCTTCCTTCTCTCTCTCTGTCAGCCTCTCTGCCTACTTGTGATCTCTCTGTCCAATAAATAAAAAAAAAAATAAAAAAAAATTTATTTAAATTCAATGAGCCAACATATAGTGCATCATTATTTTCAGATGTAGTGTTCAGTAATTCATCAGTTGTGTATAACACCCAGTGGTCATCACATCACGTGCCCTTCTTAATGCCCATCACCCAATTATCCCATCCCCCCGCCTACCTCCCCTCCAGCAACCCTCAGTTTGTTTCCTATAGTTAAGTGTCTCTCATGGATTTTCTCCCTCTCTGATGACTTCCTGTTCAGTTTTCCCTGCCTTTCCCTAGGTTACCCTTTTTATAGGCAACAGGATTTGACACATTTGCTTCACCTATAGTATCACGTCCTTGGCATGTGTGGGAAGTCTGTGTGGATCAGACATAGCTTGATTGTTGTTTCACATTTTTCTCAGCTTTACCTGTGATTCCAACTGGAGAACAGTTGCTAGAAGACTCCCATCTCTGTTATGTTGTCCGTGCCTCATCTCAAAGATGAGCTGTCTGTCTCTTGCTTTCTGCCTTGGGGATTTTTCAGGTCCACTTGGCACACATGTAGATGTGGGGAAATTAATACCCCATCAGGGAAACAATCAATAGGCACTGGGATATGATAGCTAAATGTTTCTGCCTCTCATTCCTTAGGTAAGCACTTGTAAACTTTATTCTAAATAACACCGTGAAGGTCCCTGCAGAATTGAACAGCTGTTGGCTACAGTGTTGGTCAACTCAATAAAGCATTCTTTCAAAAAAGACAAAAAATTGAGGCATAACTCACATATAACTTCATAATCTTACACATATAGCTTTATGAGTGCATATATACATATCCATGGAACCATCACCAAGTTTAAGATATAGAATATTTTGAGCACCTCAGAAGGTTAGCTTATACACCCTCTGTTTCTGAATTTTAAAATATATTCATACTGTATATCTTGACCTCGGTCTGACTTCTCACATGCAATAGTATGCCAGTGAGGTTCACCTATATTGTAGGTTAGTGGCTGGTTCTTTTCACTGTTGTGTAGTGTTCCACATCAAACCATTCACTAAGGATTGTTATATTGGCATTCTTTTCTTTCCTGTTTTACTCTCCCTGGTTCTTCACTCCTATTAATTGGAATCACATCCAAAATAAACTACCATCACCCACTTTTCCTCTTTTCATACCTCTCTTACAGGCTCCCAGGGCTTCTGGGTTATTAATTTGCTAGGAGACAGGTATTCTTATTTAGCTCTGTTCTTTACTTGATATTTGGTACTGGGGTTCAAGTTTCCTCATCTATAAAATATGAGGCTCTCTGGAATATGTTCTGGTCTCAAATTTTGGCAATTCAGATCTGTAGTTTAAGAGAGGTCCTCTTAAACTACCTGTGATTCCAACTGGAGAACAGTTGGAATCCCTTCCCCCTACTAGGGAAGGTGATGCTCAACTAATGGAAACTTGTGCATGGTAGAATTTCATGCACAAGAGATCATGGGGTGAGAGACAGTATTCTTATACAGAGATCTTCCTGGTACCCTGAAGTCTCATCACCTGAAGTTGTCTACTTTGTGGATTCTCCTGAGCTAAGTCAGACTCATCTGCAAACAAATCACCAGATGGAGAAATCAGCAATTCAGTGTAAGGCACAGTTAGAAGGAGGCAAAGATCCTGGAATGGAAGATCAGTGCAGAGTCTGTGGATTGCTTAATTTTATTTTCCCTTTTTTTCTGAGGTTAATTAAAACTGTGAACCATTTCTGAGATGATTTATGTGGCAAAATGTATCTAAAATAAACTCATATATTATAAGGGTATGATGACTGAACTTACCTGAGATTTTAGGAGAAAAAATCTCTGATGGGTGGCCCCACCTCTCCCCCCATTCTGTGTTTCACATTAGATCAGGTAACTCATTCTAACTATTATAAATTACACAGCCATTTTATTAATTGATTTTATATTTCATTTGTGGATGTCACCAAGGTTTGCTCTTACTTGATGACATTGTTTCCATGGTAACTAATACATTTTAAATTATGAAAAATGTAAAAAGTAGAAAAGGTCAATTAGACATACATAACTTCAATTAATATATAAATGTTTGAAGCTATAGATGTAAAATACAATTTTTCAAAAGTGAACAAAATGTTCCAACAATTGTGATTGAACCGGTGGATGGTGCATATACTGGTGATAAATCTGTACTGTGTTACACAAATTATTTGACCATGCTACACTTCAAGCTTTTATATAAATGATAAAAGAGATAATCTTACAATCAGCCATCAAGTAGTCATGTATTATCTAAGTGTTTCCTGCCCCTCTTCTCTTATTTTTCTGCCACTTCATTCTTTTTTGGCGTTCTATTATTAAAAAAAAAAGAAGAAAAAAAAGGAGAAAAAAAAAGGAAAAGAAAATAAAATTAGATAGTGTTCATTTTTCTTTTCAATAGCTCTGTCTATGATGATACATTAATTAATTTGTTTATGTAGGATTTATTTCTTGAGTACAAGTCAAGAACTAGTGCATGTTTAGATACCATAGATACAAAGATGTATAGTTTTTGACCATCTATTGGAAATATAGAAAATTAACAGATAATTGCAATTGGGTAAAAAAAGCCATTCAAAGTTGTTCCTTTCTGCATTTTTGCTTTTGTTGCTATAATCGAATGACCAAGGAAGTGATAGAGCCTCCAGAATATTTAGAGAAATACTTATAGTTACTAATTAAGTATAAAATGCAAACTTACTGAATTAAAGAGCTGTTTAAGATACTGCAATTCAAAAAAGGAAGAAAGCTGAATTTGATTATGGGGTTTCATTTAATTCTCTTCATGTGATGGTTCCTCCAATATTACTAACTATAGGACTATTTACCTAAAAGTTGCCAGAATAGGCTTCCAATATAGAAAACACTGTTTTCTTAAGTGGGATTGTTAGAGAAAGTCATGCTTTTTGCCAGGGTCATCTCTACTGCCAAGGCTAAACCTAAAGTAGCTGATATCTGTGGTGGTCTGCTCCCCATACTTCCTTTTCTGGGAAACAAGTCCTTCCTGGAAGTGGAATTTGGGTAGTGCATCTCCATGGTACTGCACTTACTATCACTGTCTCAGTTTCACCTGATGGTTTTTCCTTATTTCCTAGACATCTAAACCTTTTCAAGTTCTTAGTCTTTGGACCTCTTCTACAATAATGCCCCTGGCAATTTGATCCTATCTTGTGTTTTTGAATACCACCTATGCTCTGACCAATCTTAAATTTATGTCTCCAATTTAGACCTCTTCCCTGAAGTTCAGGATCATTAATATTGAGTTGCCTCCAGACATCCCCACTTGGGTACCTAATGGGCATCTGAACTTTGTATAGTATTAAACTTTTGATACTTCTTTTCCTCCCACCCCAGGCCTATTCCTCCCATAGTCTTCTCCATCTCAGTAAATTAACAGTTTCCTTCTTTCAGTTTCTCAGGTCAAAAATCTTGATTCCTCTCTATTTTTCATACCCCATATCCAATCCCCAATCCATCAGCAAATCAATTGGTTCTACCTTTAAAATATATCCAGAATTTCATAGCTTTTTGCTATCTTGTCTGCTACCACCTTGGGCCATTTTATCATAATTTTTTTTTTTTGCATTTCATTATGACAATGCCCTCCTGAATAGTTGATTTCCCTTTGTGTGCCTTTAACTTCCTTCTCAGCATAGTAGCCAGAGTGATATTATTAAACATATTATTACATATATTAACATATTACTAAATATATTATAACATATATAAACATATTATAACATATATTAAAACATAAGCCAGATCATGTACCTCTTCCAATGGCTTCCCATTCAGAGAAGAAACCAGCCATCATACTACCAGGCCCTATAGGAATGGGACCCCTTCTTCTTACCTTTCTGATGTATTCCCACTCTTTCCCTTGCTTCCTCTACTGCAGCCAGCCTGGCCTCTTTCTTGTTTCTCAATTAGGCAAAGCACTTTCCTGCTTGAGGACATACATGCTCATTGTTCCTTTTGTCTAGAAAGCTCTTCTCTGGATTTATGTATGTATACTCATCATTTCTTTTATGCCTTTAATCAAATGTCACCTTCTTAGAGAGATCTTTTCTGTTATTTATAAAATATCAACCCTCACTCCCCCCACACAGTCCTCTGACCATCTACTTTATATTCTATATTTATTATCAGGATTGAATATAGTCTAATTTTACTTATTTATTTAGTTATTCTCCGTTTCCCCAATAAAATAAGATCAGTAGAACATGAGTGCAGAAAATATCTGCTTTGTTCACTGCTAGTTCCCAGGCTTCTAGAACAATAGTATTTAGTAAGAGCTCAAAAACTGTTTTTTGAATGACTGAATGAATATAGGGTGAAAAAGACAGACTGTGTCCCTACCTTCAGGAAACTTATACTTGGGAAACTGATAGCTAATAAGCAAGTGATTGTAATGAAAAAAAAAAAAACATTATTTCAGATGTATTGGCAAGATTGTGTAGGTCAAGAGGCACATTGCTATTCTAGTCCATTTAGAGCAGAATGTAATCTCAGGCCATATTTTATGTAACTGACACAATATTTTTAAAGATTGACTTTGAATGTTCTGAGATGGGGGGGCCCTCTCCAGTTGATCTCCCACTCCTCATTATATTACACTTCAGAGAATTTTTATATTAAACTTACCTGCTTGGAGCATATTGGTGTATAAGTCAGCAAACATTGATTTAGAATTTTCCAAAGATATGGAGAGTCCCTAAAATGTGGAGAAGTATGTATGCTGAACCTGAGGTCTTATAAGTGTTAGTGTGAATCACGATACTTAATCTTAAATATTAATGCTATTTTTATGATTTCAAAATATACTGGATAAAGTGTCATATCCTATACTTTTATAAAAGTCAGAGCAATTTTACATGAATGCATGTCTGACTGCTGTATTTTTAGGAGGTAGATATGTGAATCAAAATGGCAAAACCATATACTATTCCAAAAATGTTAGAGTTTTTAAATAGACATATTTGAAATGGTCTTTTTTTTTTCTTCTCTTCTCATTTTTGGGAGTGAGCTGTATGGAAGTGGAGGTTAGCATAGTTTGTGATATAACAAATACCAACACTGTAGTGCTCATCTTCATCAGGCCCTGGCCTTATTACACAAGCAACTAGCTTTGTGGATAGCAAGGCAGCATGACCTAGAATTTAGGAGTGTAGATTCTGGAGTCAGGCTTATGGACTTTGAATTCAGGCTTCCCCAGTTACCAGCTGGTTAACTGTGAGAAGTTACTCAATCTCTGTGTCTTAATTCCCTTCTTTGTAAAATGGGAATGATAATAGTACCTACTTGGTAGGGTTGTTATGAAAATCAAATAAGCTAATTTATATGAAGCACTTATAATAGTGTTTGACATTCAGTAATTTCAAAATAAATGTTACCGCTGTTACCATTCTTACAATAATTATAGAATAGCCAAGAAAATCCTGGAAGTTGTTAAACTTTTCTAAACACAAGATATACTGATCACTCATGTTGCTTTTAGGAAGAAGGTAGAATATAGAACAATAATTTTATGGTTGACAAAAACATTATTAAGGCTGATGGTATTTAACTTAACAATGTGGGTGTGAATTTATGGAAGTTGAAAAAAGAAACGTGACTTTTTTAAGATGCCAAAAGAAGTTTTATAAATTTGCCTATTTTTAAGATCTTACAATTGGCTGCTTTTAGACAAACGTATCTAGCAGCCTAAATAAAATACTTCCAAAAGCAATTTTATTATAATTTTAAAAGGAGGATTCCATAAATCAATATAAAATTCCTCAAGTTGCTGGGATCTTTTGTGTCCCACTTATTGAGCCTTTGGTAATATCAAGTTGGGTGATGAGGGGTGCCTGGGTGGCTCAGTCATTCAACATCTGCCTTCTGCTTGGTTCATGATCCTGGGGTTCTGGGATCCAGACCTGTGTCAGGCTCCCTGCTCAGCGGGGAGCCTGCTTCTCCCTCTCCCACTCTGCCTGCTTGTGTTCCTTCTCTCACTGTGTCTCTGTCAAGGAAATAAAATCTTAAAAAACAACAACAAAAAATTGGTGATTAAGCTTTTGGCAATGGCTCCTCTCATAGGGTACAACATTTTACTCCATACCTCAAGAACAGTGGAACAGCAAGATCTTGGAGGAGTACAGTGGAGCTAACTGCTAGAGGGAAACTCCAATTTCTCTCCTGCTCTTGAGGACATAGCTGCCTGTGGAGAATGTGAATAAGTTAGCTGACTATTTCCAGGCTTGGGAAATGGAAATTAACCCTGACATCTAATTTTGTTCATGTTTGCCTGTCTTCTTTCTTTCTAGTCTAGATCTACTGAGAACAGATTTGGGGGCCTGCTGGGGAGGAGTGGCTGTCTCACAAGCCTGGATCATAGTAAATCAGTCAGAATGAAAGAGGAGGTATATTACTGCCTCTTCAGAGATACGAATTTGTCTATGTATCTCTTGCCAACATTTAAACTTTTAGAATCAAGTATTTCCAGGCATGTGTGTGTGTGTGTGTGTGTGTTTATATTTGTATTTTAACCCACTGAGACACCCAGGTGCCCCTATATATTTGTATTTTAAAACATTCAAACAATTAGCTAAAGTTTTTTTCTCTATTTTTCTTAAACAGCTCTTATTTATTGTGATGTTTTTCATTTTTTATTTAAGATGAAGACTAACCAATATAACATACCCATGTTAGCTAATGAACAATTAATTACATCATGTAGTTGAGGGGAGTAGTTATACTAACACCTTAGTAAACATTTACAGTTTACAAGGCAAGGCTCTTTTCTCAGGGAATCTACACAGCAGCTAGTTAAAGTAGGCACTACTATTAACTATGTAATAATCAAGAAAACTGAGGCTTCGATGCACTCATTGTTTTAAATACACAGCTAGAAGATACCCTGTGAAGATTTGAACTCCAATATTTTTGATTTCTAGAGTTTTCTCACGTAATCACTTGTTTCTCAGTAAAAATGCCAAGATAGATGTAGGTCAAGAAATGAACACCATACCACAAATTGGTTAGGACTGAAAAATGTTATCTACAATGTAAGAAAGAAAAGGAATTCTTATTAGGGTTAAAGTAAAAGTTAAGGTTCAAAGGATAATTGTGTTTCCTGAATATTTCTATACAATAGAGATTTGTCTATGTGGAAGTGTATAGCTCAATTCTGTAGGAATTTCTGTAGGAAAGCTTAAGATAAGGAAGGAAAAATAGTGGGGATTTAAAGATAATTCTATTATTATTTGTGCATTTGTTCCTATATGGAAATGTATTCTACTCACATAATTTTTAATCCATGGGTTGTTCATTTCTTAATTTTCATGGTTAAATACAACCTAACATTTGCAAATAAATTAATGCTTTACTTATACAGGATACCACTATTTCAGGATGTTTTTGAATGTTCTTTTCTCTCCATTTTCCTACCTGCCTGTTTGCCATGTTGTAGCCCTATCCCTCTTCCCTCCAAGGTGTTTTGTGACAGTGTTATTAGTCAACTTGTATTGATCAGGTTGAGAAAGGCCATACAACGTCCCCAAAGTGCAAAAGCAACAACAGCAAACCATTCACAGGTAAAATCTCTCTCTACTTTGATTCTCAAAGCCTAGCATTTTAGGCCAGAGACTTTACATGTATGCATTAGCACAGAGAAATAGAATCTGAGGATTGTGGCTAGTACATTTTAGTGTGTGATTTCAGCTTCTAATCAACTTAAAATTTTTTTTTCCTCCTCTGCTAGTAGAGGAGAAGAAAAGAATGGTTAGAGCATTTAGAAAAATTTAAATTAATAGTCACTTGTGAAAATGAAATAATGCAGATACACCCTGTTCCTCCCCTCTCATGCCACAGTTTCATTCTTCAAATGGAGTCTACCTTAATGGTTCATAAATACCTTTCTAGACTTCTAAGCATAAACCACCACAAGCTTGTTAGTTTCTTTTTATTACAAAAATGGAATCATACTGTACATCATTTGCAACTAGTTTTCCATTTACTCAAAGCTATGTGAGCCTCATTCTTTTAAGTGACTACATAGTACTATATAATATGTGCAAAGATTTATCTTGTCATCCCCTTTTTATCATAATTCAGGTTGTTTTCAGTTTTGCTATTAGAAACAAAGCTTAAAGGGGCATCCTCCTACTCTGAGAGCTGGTGTAAATATTTCTATAGTGTAGATTTCTAGAAGTTCAATTAGAGTGAAAGATACTTGCATTTAAAATTCAAGTATTGCCAAAATCCCTTCCTGAAATATTATCTTAATTGTTTGGTCCAGAACAATATAAATGAGAGTCACCTGTTTTTGCCATATTCTCACCATCTGATTATCAATCTTGAAAAATGTCAGTGTAACAGGTGGAGCATGGCACCTTAATATTTAAACTAACATCCCTTTGCTATTAATGAGGCTGAAAATCTGTTGATTTTTGGTTTATGTCTTTTATTCATATGTATTTTGGCCTATTTTTCTTCTGGATATACAAAAGCATTTTATACATATATATTTAAGAGTTAATTATGTCTCTTTTTCCTAATCTGTCAATTGAAGAATTATTTATTTAACATTTTTTTTCCCCATCCATTCTCCCGTAAGCATGTTACTAGTAGTAAAATGACAAACTATTAAGCAGCAGGACTAAAAAGGGAGAGAAATAAGGTATAAAGATTATCTCTGTATATTGTACAAGAGTTTTAAATAAGTGAATTGATTGTATCTATCTAACACCAAACTAGCTGGTCAGCTTGGTTAATTTAGTTAAATGAGATAATGACCACAACTGTCTCATGAAGTTTTTTACTTAACTAGAATGAAAACTCTTGGGGTTAGGGGGATTGTCCTTCTCTTCTCTATATTACTAGTGCTTAACAGAATGCCTGTTACCCAGCTGGCCTTCAGTAATGATTGACAAATAAGTGGAGTAAAAGAGAACCAGATAAACCCGTGATCTTCTATCAGAAACCATAGCAACTCATTCTTTTAATGACTTTTAAACATTGGTAGTTGACATCATATTTTCTGTATGAGTATAATAAGCCTATGATAATTCTTAGGTAGATGCATTTTTACAATTTTTTTTGCTAGTTTTAAGTAAGATCCACCCCCACCCCCATGACTTGTAATATAAATTTGTAAGTCATTTTAAACATATCTGACTACTTTACTACCAGGTACTCAAGTTAATCCTTGTAATACCATTTAAAACCGTTACATTTTAGGGGCATGTGGGTGACTCAGTTGGTTAAGCATGCGCCTTTAGTTCAGGATCCAGGGATCCTGGAATGGAGATAGAGCTATAAGCATCCTGAGCATGGGGCTCCCTGCTCAGTGGGGAGTCTGCTACTCCTCCTTTTTCTTCCCCTCCCCCTGCTCCTGTGTTCTCTCCCTCTAATAAATAAATAAATAAAACCTTAAGAAAACCCATTACCTTTTAAATGCAAACATCCATATGGAATTCAAAGTAACTTATTACTAAGTGGACAGAATTCTTTTAGTGACTTATTTTATTCTTCTGAGAAAACCACTGGCATAGAGAAAGGGTCACTCAGGTGCCTGTGAAACATCTTGAAGATACTACCACACTAGAGAAAACCTCCATTTTCCTTAGAAAGAAAAGTGATTTTGTTATTCCCGGATCTACTTTTAGTTTCTTCTCCCTCATGATTCATGACATATCCTCAAAGGATATTAGTGACAGTTTTTGAACCTCTAAATTATAGGCTGACCTCTCTTGGCTTTTCCTTTAGAAAGGGCAGTAGCAAAGCCTTTGTTAAGTTAGCTTGATTGATGACAATTTGGAAAAATTGCTGGTCTAACATTAACCACTTCAAACCAAAGTCAGGTAGTCAGGACTGTGCTATTAGTCCCATGGCACTTAGCTTAGTTTATAAATGCCTGAACATGTCATTCTGTTCATTCAGATATGTTTACTGAGCATCTACTATATGCCAGATGGTGGGCTAGGTCCTAGAGAGTAAAGGCAATTAAGACAAAACATTGCTTTCCAGGGTTTCACGGTTTAAAGCAATAGTTGATTTACTGTTTTCATTAATGGTAAATAACATATTCAAATCAGTTCCCAGAATAGACATAGATGCAGATTAGGATACGGCTACATGCTCATCCACTACAATAGGATGGTGCTGTATAGGAAGGACCGAAATCTGAAATTAGATCCAATAATTAGAGCAGAGCACGTGTTTAGGGTACAAAGAGTTGCAGGTGCTGGGAGGAAGTCCAGCCTATGAGGCAAAAATGATATCTGAAATCTCTGGCAATAGGCTGTTTCTGGAGAGTCTAACAGTGATCAGTGAGAACAAGCAGGGAGGCTAATGCAAGATCAATAATCTCACATATCCAGGCAGGTAGGCAGTTGGCATCCAAGAAGTTTGCCAGCAAATCTTGAAGTGAGGAAGGCATGGTTTTAAAGCTGGATTGTAGGGGAAAGTTTAATCCTCATCAGGTGGAAAGGGAAAAGGGTGGAAATAGTGTGGCATATTTCTAGTCCAAGGAATATTTTTAAGGTAGATAGAACAAAGCAGAAAACTGGTTAGGCATACTGGGGCAAACACACCTCTAGGGGGAGCCTATGGCTGTTTTCTATTCTTGTACCTTCCACATGTCCCCAAACTCCCAGCTCCTAGACTGTGTACATATTTCCCCCCTAAGGAGGAATGCTCCTTAAACTTCTTCCCCTAAGGAGAAGTTTAAGGGCCCTCATCAGATCATAGTACTAGAAAGTAGAACTTTCAAAAGGATTAAAAACAGAACACAGATGGGCATGGATTCTCTTGTTTTTTCCTTCCAGAAATAATTAAGCATGAGTTTGTTCAAATTATCTGTGGCCATTTATTTTTCAGATGCTTTTCTTCTCCCACAGGCCTGGAAGTAACTCTTTTTTTGGAAACTGCACTCCCTGTTCCTCTTTCTGACAGCTGCCCCCATTAGCCGTGGAGAAGCACAGTGGAGAATGCTTCCTATCTCTCCCTTGCTTCTTTACATCTATATCTGGGATGTGTGGACTCTGGATTGTCATTTTTCTCTGTTTGGAGGGACACAGGGTCAAGCAATGTTGAGGAAGCAGCTTTTTCTCAAGTTTTGGTTCAATGTACTTTAGGTCATTTTGGATTAAGAGAACAAGCTCACTCACAGGATTCAGTCTAAATCTCTGTGTTCTTCATTAAATTCTACCCTAGAGCCTTTGTTCTTACTTTTCTCTCTGTCTGTGACACTTCAACCTATCAGATATGTGCATAGCTCACACCTATACTTCCTTTGTGTCTCTGTCCCAGTGTCACCTTTTCAGAGAGCACAGCCCTGGTTATGCTATATAAAATAACATCCACTCCAACTCGAGGCACACCTATGTTCTTTACACAGTTTTAGTTTTCTTTGTAACACATATCACCATTTGATGTATTAGGAGCCTCCTGATCTGAATATCTGATCTGAACATCTGCTTTATTCATTAGAATAGAGCTTGGTACATAGCAGGTGTTCAATAAATACATGTTGAATGAATAAGAAAGTTTATATATTCATAAAGAATTCATAAATATCTATTTACAATTAGGCCTACTCTCCTGGGCCTTTTGATCTTGTATGCCATAGAGGGTATAAGTTAAGATGATGGGCCCTGGAGCCTAACCATTTGGACTTTTGATTTTCGGCTCCAAAATTTACCAGTTGTTTGATGCAGTTACTTAACTTTCTCTGCATCAGAATTTTCTTACTTATGGAATAGATCCTTACATTATTATAAAGATAATGGTACTTCATAAGTTTTGAGTTTGTAAATGATACAGGCAAAGCACTTAGAATAGTATCTCATATGTAGAAAATGTGCTCAATAATTCTTAGCTGTTATTATTGTATTTTCAGTTACCTATTTGATCTACTGGTTGTCAAATAGGCATCTCATACTTGGTATGTCCAAAACAGAACTCTTGGTTCCTTATCCCCCATACTTGTCTTTCTTCTAGTCTTCACCATCTCAGTAAATGACACACTACCCATTACTCACAAAATTAGATAAAACGTCTTTGATTTCTCCCTTACACCTACCATATCCAGTCTACCAGGAAATTTGTGAAGATTCTACCTTCAAAATATATCCGTATCTCTGCATTACCGTCACCCTAATCCGAGATGCCCTGGTCTCCCCCATTAACTGTATCAGTACTTCAAGCTTGTTTCTTTTTTCTCCTTCTGTTCCTTTCTAATCCATTATCATTTAGAAGCCACATTAATTTTTGAAAAGCCTTCCCTGTTCATGTCTTCAGTGACTTCTCATCGGTTGTAGAAAAAAAGCCAAACTCTTTACAGTAGCTTACAAGATCCTGCCTGATGTCAAACCTACCTCATTCTCTATCATCATATTGTCCCACAATATGATGCTTTTTTTCTTCCTTGAAACTGTTTCCTACCTTTTTTCTTTTTTTTTAAAGTTTTTATTTATTTATTTGACAGAGAGAGATCACAAGTAGGCAGAGAGGCAGGCAGAGAGAAAGGGGAAAGCAGGCTCTCTGCTGAGCAGAGAGCCCGATGCGGGCTTGAGCCCAGGACCCTGAGATCATGACTTGAGCTGAAGGCAGAGGCTTAACCCACTGAGCCACCCAGGTGCCCCTGTTTCCTACCGTTTATTGACTCAGAGTTTCTGCATTGATTATTCCTTTCATCTGGAATGGTACTCTCTGAGTTCTTTCGCAGGGCTTAGAGCAAATGTTACTTGTCTCTCTGCAGAGACCATCTCACTATATTCTTGCTAAAATTTGAAGATTAAATGTGTATGATTATATGATATTTAACTTGAGAACCCTGCTTTAATGAGATGATTATTATTAGTGATTTTCAAGCTTTGTTTTCTCTAGATAACCTTTTCTGTCAATAAGCTATTGAACCCTATTATGGAAAAATGATAAAATTAGGACTTCTTTGCCTGCATTGGGATGGAGTGATGAGTGTGGAAACATTCCCATGTACTCATCCTTTCTGTAGTTCCCTAGAGTATTACTGACTTTTAGGACCCTGTTTGAAAGCCAACAGTCTGCATAATCTATACATAAATGAGGTGAATTTTGAATAGAAAGATGACCACATAAAATGAAGTTTCTAGACTTTAGTAAGAAACTACATTGTCTTATAATTTTATTTTCATGCATTTGTTCCTACAGCTACATTTTTTCTTCTTTAATGGTAGTAATCTTTGGATTTTTTACCACCTAACACCTAAGACCTTGCATACACAAGGCACTCAGCAAATTATTGACTAATTAGTGAATAAATAAAAACAGACAAAGGCGGATTGTATAATTTTGGCTTTATGCTGTTTTGTGGCCTTTACAAAAGCTCCATGTCATAACCTATTGTGCCAGTAGTCTGTTCAAGCATGGTATACTTATGACATGCCTACTGAGTACCCAGAGGAGCTAAGTGTCTATTTAATCAATTAAGTTTGTTTGTTTATTTGTTTATTTATTTATTATTCAGAAGATTTTATTTATTTATTTGAGGGAGAGAAAAAGAGAGAAACACACACAGAGGGGAGAGGCAGAGGAAGAGGGAGATGGAGAAGCAGACTCCCTGCTGACCTGGGAACATCATGTGAGCCTGGATGTGAGCTTGGATGTGAGGCTGGACGCGAGGCTGGATGCGAGGCTGTATGTGAGGCTCCATGCTAGAACCCTGGGATCATGACCAGAGGTGAAAGTAGACACTTAACTGACTGAGCCACCCAGGTGGTTTAAAAATCCCACCCTGCGTTGTGGCAGGTTTTAAAAAAGCCACTGATCTACTCTAATTTCTAGTATCATATGCAGCATGCATTCTCCTAATGAGTAATAAGTGTGAGGTAAGAAAAGTAGGTTTGTTTTTTTGTAAGGCAGTAATCCAATAGATATTTAATCACTGGGACAGTGTTAAAATGCTAACTGTTCAAAATGGAAATATGGAGAAAACTAGTTTTACAAAAGATAACATTATCAATTAGACATAGGTAGACTTGCTGAACTTTTTCCATATATGATTTAAAATCACGCTTCAAATATTGTAATGATATTTATTAGAATAATATTGGGAGGGAAGCAGAGAACAGTAATAGAATGTAATAATTCAAAGAATTGAAGGTCTTTGAAAGAAAAAAGAGAACTATTTTAAATTAATTCTGTCATTCTTTCTATGGATATAATTGAGTACCATCTCTCTCTCTAGGTCTATATACATCTGGATCTCTATATCTATGTGAAATCTATATGCCCCTATATCTCTATATCTATGCGAAAGGTTTACTTTCTAAGGAAATTAAACTGTGCTTCATATAGTTCATGACAGTGTAAGGTTATTACCTATTTTGAAAGTCATGGCTCCATTATACTATATTGTCATGAACCATGGAAATAGGTAGCAAGCAGTAAAGTTTTTTCTTTTTATAAGTGAGAAAAAAGAGGAGACATTTAATCAATTATAATTCATAATGATATTAATAATAAAATTGTTGGGGCACCTGGGTGGTTCAGTCATTAAGTGTCTCTCTTCAGCTGAGGTCATGATCCTGGAGTCCTGGGATAGAGCCCCACATCGGGCTCTCTGCTCATCTGGAGGCCTGCTTCTCCCTTTCCCATTTGCCCTGCTTATGTTCTGTCTCTCACTTTGTTTCTCTCTGTCAAATAAATGAATAAAATCTTAAAATAAACAAACAAATAAACAATAAAATTGTTAAGATAAATAAAAACTATAAAGAAGAATAAAGGAAAAGAAGTTGATTCTAAGGAGAGACTTGATGGATTCATAGTGAGGATGAACTTGTGGAGGGCAAAAACAAGTGGGTATCAACTATAGTTTTGAGGTGTCAAAACTAGCTGTCTGGGGTGCCCATGGCCATCAATCAAAAGGAAGACTGGGGACAAGTGCTGGTTTGGGAAGGAGGGTGATGGGATCGGTTTAGACATGTTGGCTCTAAGTAAAATGGAGACATCCAAATGCAAATATTCAGTTAGAGGTATGGAAGATAGTAGGACAGAAGTTAGAGATTTGAGAATTAAATAAACAGAAATGACATAGAAATTGCCAAGAAAAAAAGACTTTTTAATTTTATGGAAAATCTTAATTTGGGGTTGGAGTAGAAAGAGGACCATAAAAATAGGTGAAGGAGGTATTTAGAGTATTAAAGGTGAAAATATAAAACAGGCTTTACAGGGAGAATCATTCAGAAGAGTTTGGGAGTCACATAGGAATAAAGGAGGAGAGCATTTCACAGAGGAATAGGTAAAATCTGAAGCAAGATACTAAACTAGTACCTCAGAAATGTAATAATTAAGATGTGAAGACATCAAATCATATTTGGAACAGACTTGCCCAACATTTACTGGCTAAATGATTTAATCTTACTGGGCTCTTTGTACTTATCTGTAAAATGGTGGTAATATATACTTCTTAGGATTATTGTTGACATTAGAGGTAATATAAAGTATCTGCATATAATTGACATACAACAAAAATGTAACCAATATATTTTTGACCTGTAGAAAAGTTTTCAATTTTTTTTTAAGACAACTTAAAAAATAAGGATTTTTAAGACAACCTAAAAGATAAGGATAAGGTTTTTGTTTTTGTTTTTGTTTTTAAATAAAAAGGACCTGATAATTTAAAGAGAAAGAATAGTAATTCCATAGGGAGAACATTGTTGGAAACATTTATTTCTTCCTCTTTCTTGAAAAGACTAAATTCTCTTTGGATGTGCTCCATGAAGCCTATGCTTCTGAGGGGAAGTTGACTTCACTCCCAAATAGACTTGGGTCTTATTTGCCTCAGCCAGAGATTCCCAGGGTTCTTGGTATCTAACTAATTTAATCATAATGTCTTTCCGCAGAAAGAAATATCTAACAGCTCCAAATGTAACTTCTCCAACCTGGAATCAGTTTACATATCACCACCTTCTTTATTTCAGCCTTACTGATTTTTGTGCAGTTCTTATTTGTTTGTTTTGTTTTTGGGGGGTTTTTTGGTTTGCTTTTTTTTTTTTTCACAATAGCAAATGCTAAGAACCCAGCTTCTCAAATATCATTGAAAGAAATGTAATGTGATGTTGTATTGAAATCATGAATTACCTTGAGCTAATAGTTTCTGT
Source organism: Mustela nivalis (assembly GCF_964662115.1). Taxonomy (NCBI): domain Eukaryota; kingdom Metazoa; phylum Chordata; class Mammalia; order Carnivora; family Mustelidae; genus Mustela; species Mustela nivalis. The sequence goes on along the minus strand of NC_139031.1, from coordinate 35,179,235 downwards.
GGTATCCTGCAGATGTTGAATATCCCTGTATTGCCATCAAAAATATACTCAAGAGTGCTCCTTCATAGAGTTTTGGAAAACACATGCCTATGTGTAATTCTATACTCTTTACCAGTGACTGGCTCAGGACTGGGGATATGGCTTAATTTCAGCAGCTAAGGCAGAAATAATGACTTTTTAAAAACGTAGATTTTATTGTTATTCACATATGGTGAAGCCAACAGATTGTTGCAAAGATAGTTTATCCTGCAGATACTGAAAGGAGGGGGCACACAGTGCCATGGGGGACCACATGTGTTTGGTTATGGAGAGGGATTGAGAAGGGAAAGAGAAAATATGAGCAAGAGGGAAAGAGGAAGGAATGAGGAGAAAATGTGAACAAGAGCCTTTATTATGGTTTCCATATGAAGGAACAGGCAATGCAGTGTAAGCAGGTTTAGGATTGACTAGTTTGAGTAATTTTGGTGGGCTCTGGGGCATGAAGGCTATCTTACTTAGTTGTCCTATACTGGCCTTGGGGTGATTATGGCAGGAGAATAGAAGCCCTGAGTGTAAGAGCTCAATAAAAGAAGTAATTGAAGGTGAGGGTCAGAACTGGTTGGTTTGTATATAAAAGTGCACACTTGGAGGCCAGTCTTTTGCTATCTTCAGGAAATGGCTAGCACTCTCCAGGGTCAGCAGTTGTGCCAGATGGCAAAGCATCAAAAACATATGATTAATAAAATGATGTATCTGATGCTTTTTCTTGGTGTTCCTGGTATAGCTGTGGAAGTGTTCCCCTTTTCTCCCTTTGGAGATAGGAGAATTAGAACCGATGCCACATTCTTTCTACCACCCTGAGGATGAAGCTGGGACAGGGAGGTAGATGGACATAAGAGCATTGCAAGACAGCAGAGTAGAGTAATTTGTATTTAGTTTACCCTGACCCTTGTCAGAATTTAGACTTTTATTTATGTGAACTAATACATTTTCTTATTGTTTGAATTAGTTTATTGTTGCTGGGTTTTTTTTTTTTTTTTTTCGATTTCCTGTTACTCTTACCTGTGCTGTTCTAACCTTTATAAAACCACCATGCGAAAACCCACAGGATCTGTTTAGAAAGAATTAATTTTTTATAGGAAAGGAGAAATTTTCCAAGTGTGCTTTTGGTATTAAGATGTGTTACAGAGGGTGGTGAATGCCTTCATAGAATAAAGGGAGAATGCAGGGCTTTATTTTATTTATTTATTTATTTATTTAATGCAAGGCTTTTTATTTGCATTTCCATTCAATAAGTAACTGAGTTTGCTGACCTAAGTGTAATGTTCTTTTTCAAAAATCATTCTGAAATCTCTTAACACTGCTGGATAGGAGAAAGTTAGGTAGCATTTCTATAATAATCGCCCATTTTCAATATTTCATAGTGGGTAATAGAAACTCATAATGAGATGAGAAATAACATACAGGTTTTAGTGTAGGAAAGCTATTATTTTCATGTGAAGAGGTGGCTACCAGGGGACAATCTGAATTAAGCCCATTTGTTCAGTTTATACTATATATATGGGGAGAATGATGGTATTCCCCTCCCTCAAGATTCAACAATTATGTTAATAGCCCTGTTAAGTTGCATACCTTGTGTGTGTTTGTATGTGTATGTACACACACTTAATTTTTTTTATTGAAGTATAGTTGACTCACAATGTTACATTAGTTTCAAGTGCACAACATAGTTATTTGACAAGTCTATATGTTATGCTATGCTCACCACAAGTGGATCTATCATCTGTCACCATACAACAATTAAAATACCATTGACTGTATTTCTTATGCTATACTTTTATCCCGGGTCATTTATTCATTCCAATACTAGAGGCTTATATCTCCTACTCCCCTTCACCCATTTGCCCACATCCCACTCTCCTCTCCTCTGGTATTCACAAGTCTGTTTCTGCTTTTTGTTTATTCATCTGTTTTGTTTTTTAGATTTCACATGTAAGTGAAATCATTTGGCATTTGTCTTTCTCTGACTTATTTCACTTATGATAGTACCCTCTAGGTCTCTTATCACAAATGGCAAGATCATATCCTTTTTTATGACTAATATTTCTGTGTGTGTGTGTGTGTGTGCGTGCACATGCGTGTGTGTATACCACATCTTCTTTATTTGTACTTCTATGATTGGACACTTGGGTTGCTTTCATAACTTGGCTACTGTAAATAATGCGTCAATAAACCTAAGGGTGCATGTATCTTTTCAAATTAGTGTTTTAATTTTCTTTGGAGAAATAATCAGTAGTAGAATAACTGGATCATATGATATTTCTGTTTTAATTTTAAAAATTAAATTTTATTAAATTATGGATTCACATGTTTCTTTAAAAAATAATACCAGGGGTGCCTTGGTGGCTCAGTTGACCACCATGTTTAAAATTTGTTCAGTTTTTGGGGTGCCTGGGTGGCTCAGTGGGTTAAGCCGCTGCCTTCAGCTCAGGTCATGATCTCGGGGTCCTGGGATTGAGTCCCGCATCGGGCTCTCTGCTCAGCAGGGAGCCTGCTTCTCTCTCTCTCTCTCTCTCTCTGCCTGCCTCTCTGTCTACTTGTGATCTGTCAAATAAATAAATAAATAAATCTTAAAAAAAAAATTTGTTCAGTTCTTGTATGTTCATTCATCTTTTCTGTCTTTATCTTTCCATTTCATATATATGTTACATATTTATTTCCAATCTTTCCCCCTACGAGAATGTAAATTCTGCCATGGCAGGGATGTTAGTCTATTATTTCTTCCCTGTTGTATTCATAATACCTAGAAGAGTGCTGGCTTTATTGCAGTAAATACTTTTGATTAAATGATAAAAAAAAAAAAAAGCTAAAACTCATAACTAAGAACTAGAGGTAATGCAGGAGATAAAAACACCAGCACAACCATGAGTAACAATGAAGCTGAGTGCAAAACTAGGTAAGTAGAATAAATGGGTTGCATAGTTTTCATTGTGTTATGGTAACAAGCATAAATTTTATCACAGGAAACAACCTTTATTCCTGGACATTCTGTGAAAATTTTATCATGAGAAATTTTACAAAGAAGCATGGAATAATTTAATAATTATAACAAAAAACTTTCCTATATTATTATTATTATTTTAAAATCAGTTTTGTCTAATTAAAAGCAGTTCTTTAGGAGGTCAGAGTTCTGGATAGGTAGTTTAATATAAGGATAAAGTCTGAAGAATCCAAAAAACAAATATTTCTCTACCCTTCAGAATGTCTTTCTTAAATATTAGCTATTTCAGCCTAGCTTTGGAAAATAGATAGCAGGTTAGCCATTACTGATGTCTCCAGCAAGAACTGAAGTGCAGGTGATCTCTGTTTGTAACTAAAAGGAAATTCACGCCCCCTAGATATTTGTATGAGTGGCCAAGACATTTTATGGAGGAAAAACCTTTGGTGTTTTGCTTCTATAGAGGGCCTGCATAAATCTGTGGGAATGCTCATCTGGTTGGTTGGGCAGGGGGCAGGGAACTTTTTGTTGTTGTTTTTTTCTTTTATAGACAGCAATATTTGATCTGAAAAAGAACACACATTGAAACTTGCTTGAAGTGCCAAGTTTCTACACACAACAGCCAAGTCAGAAGCACAATGGGAGCCATAGGTATGTGGCTTGTAAGTATTGATACTATGATTATGATACATAAGATTATGAGGAAGACATTTCTGAGGTAGAAAGTTGGTTATGATGAATTATATTTAAGATGTCATAGGAGATATATGGGACATTTAGTTGCCTTTTGGTTACTTGACTTCTAAAAACTCCTTCCTGTGCTTAGGTAATCTAGTCTTTTATGGGGCATTGTTTAGGACTGGTGAGATAGTGTTAGAAGCAGTAGCTACATCTGGGCCATGGAAGCAGCAATGCCCCTTGTTTTACGAATAGTTTCTAGAAGGCTGAGCGCACAGAGGGAACTCTATGGTTAGTGGTGGTTAGCAGGTTCTCTCATCTATACCAAGGGCAAATGACAGAGGTGTTTTCATGATTCTAGGTGTTTTTTTTTCCTTCATAGCTCACAAACATATTTCTAAACAATTTGCTGAGGTGATTTTAGCAATTACTATTTCCACCAATTAATATCTCCACTGCGAGGAGAGCTGCAGTTGTTCAACAACTTCACCAACACTTGGCATTATCTCTAATCATGCAGTTTTAAGAAGTTGTTTCTCTTTAAATCTGCCAAAAATTTTTTTTTGTTTTTGTTTTTGTTTTTTTGGTTGATTGCCTCCACTCTGGCATCAAATGTGATTCTTAGTTTCATACAGGATTGGGGAAACATGAGCAGGAAGTATGAAAGGGAAGTCCAAAAGTGTGTGAGAGAAAAATTTATTGGTGTAAAGTCTCAGAAGATGTGGGTGTGGAGTTTTGGAGTAAAAGTATGGGAGTAAGGGCATAAGAGACACTATTGGAGAAGACAAAAATGTAATGGTAAAGTAGAAATAGAACATTTTCATATAGAAACCTACAAAATAGTAAAATTTTAAAACATTCAGAGTAAGAATTAAAGTACCTTAAAATTTTACTTGAAATCCATTTATCTGTAACTGGGACCCAGAATGTGAAGTTTAATCTTAGATAAGCCCTTTGACAATGCACAGATACTTTTTCTTTTAAAATGTTTTTATACTACTTGATTTCTCACATAAAATTATAAACTTGCTAATTTTCCAAAATAGTCATAACTCTAAGAAACATTCATTCTTTTCTCATGGTTTCCATTTGGAAAGGAAACTTTCCTTCTGGAGTTACTGTCTTTAGGATTTTTATTAGTTCCCTCCTTCAGTATGATCCTTACTTTGCTTCCTCTTGCTGCTGTAACAAGTTACTACAAACTTTGTGGTTTAAACAACACAAATGTATTATCTCACAGGTCTGGAGGTCTGAAGTTTGACATAGTTTCACTGGGCTAAAATCAAGATGATGGTGGGACAGAGTTCCCTCTGTGGGCTCTAGCAGTAAATTTTTTCATGGCCTTTTCAGTTTCTGGAGGCTTCTTATAGTCTTTGGCTCATGCTCCCAATCCGTCTTTAAAGTCAACAACACATCATCTTCAAATGCCTAACTCTGACCTTCCTGCCTCTCTGTTTCACTTATAAGGACCCTTGTGACTACATTGGGCCCAATCCAGGATAGTATCTCCATCGTGAGGTTAGTTGATTAGCAACCTTAATTCCATCTGCAACTTCAATTCCCCTTTACTGTATAACTTCACATATTCACAGTTAGATATGCTCTTTGTGTGACTGTTATTCTGCCTATCATACTAGAAGGGAGAAGAAATCATTATTAGTAGTGAATTTTATACTTTATTATTTTATACTACTATAGATATGTTGTGGTCCTTTTCTTGTGAGTTCTTTTAAGGAAATTTAATAGCTGGAAAAGAAAAGCTGGAAAAGGAGAGATAATGCCAGTGAATTAAAAAAATTCATTTCTGAAGCCTTTCTTCATAGGCTGAGTCTTTGTGAAGTTTCATGCAAATAGTTGAGAAGTAACATTTATCTGCTGTGGTCACTGAAATCTACATATACTCCTGAAAAGGGTTGTAAATTATGAACTTTCACAGTACTCTGTAATCATCTTTTATTTTATGTATGCCTTATTATACCTTAATATACTTTTCAGTAATGATGCTGTTACCCACTGAAGAGAAAATAAATACTGAAAATCCTGATTGGGCACAATGTATGCTACTGGTATAGATCTCTAATAAAACTGATTTAGCTTTCAGCTTTGAATGGATAAAAGCTGACATTGGCCTTAGTATTCAGTGCTTGGTATATACTTTAAAAGCCAGTGTTATTATGAATTCTGGATTCTTTATTGAATAGCACTAATTTTCATATCTAATTTACCAGCTACCAAAGACTTTCTACTAGGTTAAAGTGAAATAATTATCACAAGTGATATGAACTGCACAATTCTCTTTCATTAGAAAATCCAATTTCTCTTTTTACTCGTATATCACTATTAACTTTCACTTTTGTCTCATACACAAGTTTTTAAAGAGGTAGTTACAATGAGATATCATCTAATATGGCCTACCCATTGTCAGTTTTGTTCTTAATATTTATCTTTAAAATATAAAATGTACATGGAAATCAAATCATTTGTCCATTGTCCATGTTACAACTAAATAGAAATTAGATGTATGATTTTTCCTAAGATTAGTCACAACCATAGTAGATTAATTTTAACATATTGGAAAGAAAATAATGTCAACACATTTAGTACCAAAAATTTGATATGCTTACTTTGAAAATTGTATTGAGGTAAGACATTTAAACTATGCATCGGTCTGATCTGAACTATGTTTTTTTTAAAGATTTTATTTATTTATTTGACAGACAGAGATCACAGGTAGGCAGAGAGGCAGGCAGAGAAGAGGGGGAAGCAGGCTCCCTGCTGAGCAGAGAGCCTGATGTGGGGCTCAATCCCAGGACTCTGGGATCACAACCTGAGCTGAAGGCAGAGGCTTTAATCCACTGAGCCACCCAGGCGCCCCAAGATCTGAACTATTTTTAAAAGATAGTTTGATGTATAGAAAATATATTTGTTCTTCAAATTTTGCTTTTATCACTTGTGTTTATGCCATTATTATTCTATTCCTTTACTTTCTATGTCTTCCCAAATTTTCAGGGAAGTAATTATTGCTTATCACCTTTCATTTAACCATAGGTGGTAATATTACCTAGCTTGGGATACATTTTTTGCCCAATGTTTTGCCTAATGTTATGTTATGTTTTTCTGTCCCATTTTTAAAAAGATTAAAATAGATGACTTTTAATATTTGAATAATAACTATTACCTTATTGTTATATTGTTTCCAATTTTTATTTTTTATTTTATTTTTTAAAAGATTTTATTTATTTATTTGACAGGCAGAGATTACAAGTAGGCAGGGAGGCAGTCAGAGAGAGAGAGGAGGAAGCAGGCTCCCTGCTGAGTGGAGAGCCCCAGGCAGGGCTCGATCCCAGGACTCTGGGATCATGACCTGAGCCAAAGGCAGAGGCATTAACCCACTGAGCCACCCAGGCGCCCTTCCAATTTTTAATATTATAAGAAACATTGAAAAGGCATTTAAACCTTTAAATTTATGTTTGAAATTGGGTATGGAAATCAGTCATAGGTTTTCCTATGATGGCCTCATTCTTAGTATTTTTCAAATTCTCTCTGATCATAGTTTTTCTTTGAACTAATGGTTATTCAGGAGGGTATTAGAGTATTTTCAGTTACAAAGTTTTAATTTTTCTCCATTGAACATTACTAAACAGGTTTTAAGCTTTAGTGGATTATAGTTAAACTGTGTAGTTTCTGCTTCGGGGAATAGATTAGGAGGTTTCTTTTTTTTCTTTTTTCTTTTTTTTTAAAGATTTCATTTATTTATTTGACCGAGAGAGCTCACAAGTAGGCAGAGAGGCAGGTGTGGGGGAGGGGGCAGGCTCCCCACTGACCAGAGAGCCTGATGTGGTGCTTGATCCCAGGACCCTGAGATCATGACCTGAGCTGAAGTCAGAGGCTTTAACCTACTGAGCCACCCAGGCACCCAGGAGGAGGTTTCTTTAAGGTTATCAGAGTCAAGAATGAAATGGAAATCTGTGAAGTCCCCTGGGAGTGAGATGAAGAATTTTATTAAACTTTTTGAAGTTCCATCTGAAATCCTCTTTTCTTCCGCTGCTCTCACTGCATGTCTAGTCGGTACTATAGTGATTAGGTACAGTTTATCATTATTAATTTATGTATTTTTCATTATGTTCATTTTAAGAATTTTTTTTACAGTTACACTTGAAGGAAATATCTGGATTATGAGAGGATTTTTGTTTATATTTGTAATTCAGGAATTTGCCAGGAATATCTCTGTGTAGAGTACTTTTGATTTTATTTAGATATAGAGAGTCACATGTATTTGCATATTCATGTTTTTCAATTCAGGAAAGTTTCATCAATTGTATTTTTCATATTTTGTTTTGGTTGTTTTAAGAAATAGCTATAATTATTATGTTGAATGTACTTTTTTTTTTAAATGTATAACTGGTTTGAGCTTTATTCAGGCTAAGTATCAGGTTTTTATTTATTTATTTATTTATTTTTTATAAACATATATTTTTATCCCCAGGGGTACAGGTCTGTGAATCACCAGGTTTACACACTTCACAGCACTCACCAAAGCACATACCCTCTTCAGTGTCCATAATCCCACCCCCTTCTCCGAAACCCCCTCCCCACAGCAACCCTCAGTTTGTTTTGTGAGATTTGTTGAATGTACTTTTTTAATCCTAGTATTTGCATAGCATTTTTTTTCTTTTTTATTGCATAACATTGATGCCTTTCTTTTTCCTTTATTTTTTTTTTACTTTTTTCTTTTTTTAAAAAATTTTTAATTTTTTCAGCGTAACAGTATTCATTATTTTTGCACCACACCCAGTGCTCCGGGCAATCCATGCCCTCTCCAATACCCACCACCTGGATGCCCCAACCTCCCACCCCCGCCCCTTCAAAACCCTCAGATTGTTTTTCAGAGTCCATAGTCGCTCATGGTTCACCTCCCCTTTCAATTCCCCTCAATTCCCTTCTCCTCTCCATCTCCTCTTGTCCTCCATGCTATTTGTTATGCTCCACAAATAAGTGAAACCTTATGATAATTGACTTTTTCTGCTTGACTTACTTCACTCAGCATAATCTCTTCCAGTCCCGTCCATGTTGCCACAAAAGTTGGGTATTCATCCTTTCTGATGGAGGCATAACACTTCATACTGTATATGCACCACATCTTCCTTATCCATTCGTCCGTTGAAGGGCATCTTGGTTCTTTCCACAGTTTAGTGACTGTGGCCATTGCTGCTATAAACATTGGGGTACAGATGGCCCTTCTTTTCACTACATCTGTATCTTTGGGGAAAATACCCAGTAGCGCAATGGCAGGGTCATGGGGAAGCTCTATTTTTAATTTCTTGAGGAATCTCCACACTGTTCTCCAAAGTGGCTGCACCAACTTGCATTCTCACCAACAGTGTAAGAGGGTTCCCCTTTCTCCACTTCCTCTCCAACACATGTTGCTTCCTGTCTTGCTAATTTTGGCCATTCTAACTGGTATAAGGTGGTAGGTATCTCAATGTGGTTTTAATTTGAATCTCCCTGATGGCTAACCCAGATATGGACCCTCAACTCTATGGTCAATTAATCTTCAACAAAACAGGAAAAAATATACAATGGAAAAAAGACAGTCTTTTCAATAAATGGTGCTGGGAAAACTGGACAGCTATATGCAGAAGAATGAAACTTGACCATTCTCTTACACCATACACAAAGATAAACTCGAAATGGATAAAAGATCTCGATGTGAGACAGGAATCCATCAGAATCCTAGAGGAGAACATAGGCAATAACCTCTTCGATATCAGCCACAGCAACTTCTTTCAAGATATGTCTCCAAAGGCAAAGGAAACAAAAGTGAAAATGAACTTTTGGGACTTCATCAAGATCAGAAGCTTCTGCACAGCCAAGGAAATAGTCAACAAAACAAAGAGGCAACCCACGGAATGGGAGAAGATATTTGCAAATGACAGTACAGACAAAAGGTTGATATCCAGGATCTATAAAGAACTCCTAAAACTCAACACACACAAAACAGATAATCATATCACAAAATGGCCAGAAGATATGAACAGACACTTCTCCAATGAAGACATACAAATGGCTATCAGACACATGAAAAAATGTTCATAATCACTAGCCATCAGGGAGATTTCCTTTATATTTTTAATGAAGTTTCTTATGTTTACCTGTATACTTCAATTTCAGTTTTTTGCAGTGCCTATTCTTCCATTTATTGCTTCCAAAAGAAATATTGATATTGTGTTGTATTTTTAGTTTTATTTTAATTCTCCCTTATTTTAGTCAGTTTTTTTTTTTAAAGATTTTATTTATTTATTTGACAGACAGAAATCACAAATAGGCAGAGAGGCAGGCAGAGAGAGAGGGGGGTAAGCAGGCTCCCTGCTGAGCAGAGATTCCCAATGTAGGGCTCGATCCCAGGACCCTGAGCTCATGACCTGGGCCGAAGGCAGAGGCTTAACCCACTGAGAAACCCAGGTGCCCCTATTCAGTCCTTTTTCAGTTTTATCTAGTTTAATGCCCTTTAGAACTTTCTGCTCCCCTGTGACAGTGCTCCTTCTTATGTTATTGTGAGGATGCCAAATAGTTTTCAAAGATTAATTTCTTTTCTTATTGTATGCTCTATTCATGAAACCTAGGAATCTTTTGACAGCACTCTCTCCTCTCTTTTTCCACATTTCCAAGGAGTTTTATCTTTCTTCACCTGGTTTTCATTCAGTATTGAGAACCTATGTGTGCTGACATCATGATTAGTAATTGAACTAAAACAGCAAAAGCTCTGCCCCCAGTGAGGACAAGCCATTATTCAAATAAGCTGTCAACAATTGTAGATTTGTGCCAATGGTAGTATAAGGAGAAGGTACACAAAGACTGTGAAGCTCGTAAAAGGGGATTTTAAACTACTATTTTACTTTCTCTTCTACGTATTGGTATATTTCAGATCCCTGTTCTTGCCTGTCTTCTCATGGTGGACATTATTCTGGGAAGCTTGGTTTTAAACCACTTGCATGTATTCAGTCTGTAAGTAGGTGAGTCACGTCTAGAACCTAGAGAGTTATTCCCATGCCTGAACACAACCTGTCTCTAACCCATGTATTTTCTGCCTCATGGGGACTGACCCTGGATGTCTCACAGACACTAAATGCAGTATGGTCAAAACTGGGCACATCAGCTTCCTTCTCTTTACTACAAAAACTCCTTCCCTTTTTCTATTTCATGTTCTGTTAAGGTTACTACTATCCACCAGAGCTCAAACCATAAATCTGACATTATTTTTGGTTTAGTTTTTTTGATTGTTTGTTTTTGTGTGGTTTTTTTTTTTTTTCTCTTTCTTATTTCCCTTAATCAATTGGCCCCTTTGGTGAATTGTTACTAGGTAGAATCTAAAGGAGAAAGTTATTGCATGAATAAAGGCCAGTCATATTGGACTTTCTGACTACTTCTGTGGTCTCATTTCTCATTGCTCCGCTAGTTTTGCTCTAGAAATTATTATAGCTATTCTAACCTCTTGCAGTTTCCCAAATGTTTCTCTCTCTTTTTAGATTTCTTTCCTTAAGTTTCCTTCTCCTAGATCCTGTGTCTCATTTGAAATATAATAGATGGTACAATAGTTAAGAATATCAACTCTAGAGTCAGAAAATGCTGGGTTCAAGTCTCAGCTCTATTGTTTACTAGCAATAGGTTAATGTTAATTGACCATGCTGTTACTAAATTTTTAATTTTCAAAGTTATTATTATTAGGATAATAATAGCACCACACATAGTATTAAAGGAATTAATTGAGATAAGCACAGTATGTCTTACCTGTCTTGGTGCTATTATTATTCGGGAACTTGACCAAAGTGGTGTTGTCTCTGTAAATCCTTTTTTGGTATTTTCGGGGCAGTTGACAATTTTTTACCTTGTACATTTGTTTATTCACATGTCTCCTTATTTCAAGATAACCTTGAAGACAGGAGATATGTTTTTAAAATTTTTATATATTTTGACTGCCAACAGTGCTTAGTACACATTAAAGATGTAATAAAGATTTTTCAGAGGAGAAAACACAAACAAAAAACACTGCTGATATTCTGAAATTAGTATATATTCGGCCCTGTTTTGGTAATCTCTGATTTAGCAGGGAGATTGCCTTGAGAAGTTTGATATTTTGAGGACTCAGATTCAGAAGGTGTGGAAATCTTCAACTTCAGGTATGCAGGCAGCTCTTCAGAATTTCCATGTGCTGTTTTTGAAGGAAGTGTGAGGTATATATTTTATTGCAGTTGTGATTGAAAACAATGTTGAACTTTGAATAATGTAGAATTATGTTATAACATATAGAGTGATAAGAAAGTTTTAATCAACCTGCAGTAAAGAAGCATATTCTTTGTAAACAAGGCATGTTTTTAAAAATCACTATCTTTGATCAGTGATATAGATAAATTCTGCCTCCTATCCTTGGTGACTAGCACCTATCCTTGAAAGTTTATGGAACATAAAATAAGGTTTCTTTTTGTTCAACATTATCTTTAATTACTTTAATAAGACATTTATGACACCCCCATTAAATTTGCAGAGAACACAGACCTGGGAATAATAGTGAATATTTCAAAATCCAAAAATTAATAGGACTGAATATTGCATTCTCATTTGCAATAGGCTAGGCTATTTGCTAGGCTAGTATGGGCAGTTTTAATTAGGTACACAAAACAAATTGTACAAATGCCCACATGGCTCTAACTTAAATCTTAATTTTTTTTTTTAATTTGAGTTGACACAAAATATTACATTAGTTTCAGGTGTTCAACATCCTGACTTAAATCTTAAATGCAATATATGTCTATCTATCTAACATGAATTTTGGTGTATTATAAACTAAATTTTCATTGAGATTATAGTGACCCTGAAAAGTGCTCAGGTTGTTTGGTTCTGATGAAAATGAGGATGGCTCCTTGATTTGGCAAGTGGTTGTGGTGTTGAAGGTAGTTGTTCACACTAGGGATGGGTGCTGAAAAATGAAATGAACAGGATTATCTGTAGGATCAGTTTTCTTTTAAGAAGAATAGATTCCTGAGTAAATTCTTTGTATGTCTCCCGTGATAAGAAGACTTGCCTATACCTGGTTGGGTGGGGGAATGGATAGGTAAAAGAGAGATTTATTGATGGAATTCTCTTTTTCTTTCATGATCTAAGAGGTTATTGTGTGCCTATATGGCTAGCAACTGAGGAACGAAATTGAGTATGTCTTTTGCCACAGAGGAATTTATATTTTTATAAACCCATTATAATAGAAATATGAAAGAAGCAGTTGGATGAGGGACTTGATAGGGAGGACTGAATCATTACAACTAATGTAACTTTTAATATAATATTGATATAGAAAGAAAAATGAATTAAATGTCATTAAGTCCTGAAGTCTACCTTTGCCATTAGTCTCCTTAGTCTTATTTAGTCTGACTTAATTTTTTTGAGTCTGTTAAATGAGAACTAACTTTCATGTCCCTTATTTCTAGAACATCCAGTTACTTTATTAAAATTTTAAGTCTGTCAGACTGTTTAATGCCAAATAATTCTTTGTCCAAACAACTGATCTAATAGAACTAACCACCCAAATAATTCCATGGGACTGATTTTTCTATCTTATGAAGCCTGGGTCAGATAGGTTATTTTGAGCATGAATAATAGGAGTTGAATTTCTACTCACAATCCAGGTAATCCATCCCTCTGATAATCTTCATTATTGACCATCATAATTTTTCCTGGCCCTCTAATAGTCAATGTCAAGATTTAAAAAGGGTAAGATGTTGTGAAACAACATATTGAAAAAAGCTAGGCAATTCAATGAAATAATAAGCAAGAAATTAGATAGACTATTTACACAAAGGAGAATAAAGGAAAATAAAGGAGAGAGAAGGTTGCAAACTAAGTGCATCAGTAGAAAAATCTGTATTTTGATGGTTTCAAAGAGACATCCTGAAGTGTGAAATAATTTTTTTATTTGTTAACAAATATTTATTAAGTACCCAGTAGGATGACAAAGCATAGAGTTTACAACCTAGTGGAGATATGCAAAAATAAAGTAATTACATAAATAGTAGTTGCAGTTGGTTAAGAAGGAGAAGTACAAGGAAGTAAAAATAGATAGAAGGATGACTGAGCCCAGACATGGAGGCCACCCAGGTGCCCCAGAGGACACAGTGTCTAAAATGAGACGTTAACAATGGAGATGGGTCAGGGAGATGGGAAAGGAGAGGAGACTGTTAGCAGGGGCACAGTATGTGCAACCATTCAGAGGAGAAGAAGTGCATGGTTTGACATGTTTAGTATTTAGATCTTATATACTTAAAAAAAAAACAGTAATATAATGGAATATGTTTTAATGTTATGTATTTTTCCAGCTTGCGGTATTACTGATGAGTATAAATTACAGTATGTATGTTGTATAGCACGATGTTTAATATACATTGTGAAATGATCCCACAATCACTGATAGACATATCTATCACCTCATACAGTTACCTTTTGTGTATGTGTTTAGCGAGAACAATTGAGACTGACTTAGCAAATATCAAGTATACAATACATTATTATTAACTATGTTCACTATATGTTAGATTTCCAGATATTACTCATCTTGTAACTGGAAATTTGTATTCTGGGTCCATTATCTCCTCTTTCCCCTACCTCCTCCCCAAGCCTCTGATAACTTTTATTCTACTCTCTATTACTATGAGTTGATTTTTTTTTAAGATTTCACATGTAAATGAGATGAGATCATGTAGTATTTGTTTTTCTCTGTCTTATTTCACTTAGCATAACATTCTCTAGTTTCATCCATGTAGTCACAAATAATAAGGTTTGCTTCTTTTTTTTTTTTTTTTTTTGAGATATAATTGACCTGTAACATTCTATCAGTTTTCAGGTATATAACATAATGATTAAATATTTGTATGTATTGTAAAATAGTTACTATAATAAGTCCTTCATCACACATAGTTGTAACTTTTTTCTTGTGATGAGAATTTTCAAGATTTACTCAATATACTGTATATATTGAGTACTGTATATACTCAAATATACAGTACAGTGTTATTAACCATGCCCTACATACCATCTGGTGAATTATTTATTTTATAACTGGAAGTTTGTATCAGTTGACCTTCTTTAGTCATTTCACCCATTACCCACCTACTCCCAGCTCTGGCAACCACCAGTCTATTCCCTCTATGATTTTTTAAAAAAAGATTCCACATATAAGTAAGATATTACAATATTTGTCTTTATCTGACTTCTTTTATTTCACTTACATAATGTCCTGAAGATCCATTCAATTTGTCACAAATGTCAAGATTTTCTTCTTTTTTATGGCTGAATAATATTCCATTGTAAATATATGTAGGTACATATATTTTATACTGCTATATTACCTGTTATATATATGGTACTGGCATTTTATTTATCCTCTTATCAATGGACATTTAGGTTGTCTGCACATCTTGGTTACTATGAATAATGCTGCAGTGAATATGGGAGTGTAGAATTTTTTTTGTGATAGTGATTTTATATCCTTTGAATATATATCTGGAAGTGGGATTGCTAGAACTTCTGATAGCTCTGTTTTTAATTTTTTGAGGACCCACCTTATTGTTTTCCATAATGGCTGTACCAATTTATATTCTCACCAGCAGTACACAAGAGTTCCTTTTTCTCCACAGTCTCACCAACACCTGTCTTTTTGATAAGTAGCCAACCTAACAAGTGTGAGGTGATTTCTCATTATGGTTTTGATTTGAATTTTTTTGATGATTAGTGATGGTGAACACCTTTTCAAACACCTGTTGACCATTTGTGTGTCTTCTTTGGGAAAATGTCTATTAGGTTTTTTGTACATTAAAAAATCAGGTTATTTGTTTGCTAGGGAGTTCTACATGTTCTTTATATATTTTGGTTAGTAACCCCTTATTAGACATATGATTGACCAGTATTTTTTTCCACCCTGTAGTTTCCCTTTTTATTTTGTTAATTGTTTCCTTTGCTGTGCAGAAGCTTTAAATTTGGTGTAGTCCCATGTGTTTACTTATGTTCTTTTTGCCTGTAATTTTTGGTGTCATAGCCAATAAATTATTGCAGAGACCAATGTCAAAAAGCTTTTTCCTTATGTTTAACAGTTTCAGGTCTTACATTAAGTTTAATACATTTTGAGTTAATTTTTATTATGGTGTAAGATAAGGATTCAATTAACATTCTTTTTGCTGGATATGTGGATATCCAGTTTTCCTAACATCATTTATTGAAGAGATTTTCCTGTTCCCATTATGTATTTTTGGCACCTCTGTCAAAGATTGGCTGTGTAATGTGTAGGTTTATTTCTGAGCTCTCAGTTCTATTCTGTTGGTCTTTATACCTGTTAAAGTATGCTGATATCATACTATTTTGATTACCATAGTTTTGTAGTATAGTTTGAAATCAGGAAGTGTGATGCCCCCAGCTTTTATTTTTTTCTCAAGATTACTTTGGCTATTTGAAGTGTTTTGTGGTTCTAAGTGTATTTTAGGATTATTTTTCTATTTTTGTGAAAAATGCTAGTGACATCTTGATAGGGATTTTTTAAAATCTGTAGATCACTTTAGGTAGTATGGACATTGTAATCGTTTTCTTCCATTGTTTGAATACAGGATATCTTTCAATTAATTTGTGTCCTCTTCAACTTTTTTTTTTTTTTTTTTTTTTTTGTACAAAATGGTGGTTTATTAAAGCATGGGGACAGGATCCGTGGGCAGGAAGAGCGGCTGCCCAGGGCTGTGAGGGATGGCAGGTTATGTACCCTGCGGCTGGGGGAAGTTGAGGGGAAGGAAGGTTTCAATGGAGTTTTCATATGCTAAAAGAGGGCCTAGGAGGTGCCAAGACCAAGTTGTCTTTTAGCAAGCCATTCACATTTTTGCTATCAAGCGTCTTTGTTCGTGAGATTTGGGTTTAGAACTTTTTAAATAAGTGTTTTATAGTCTCCAGTATAAAGATACTTTACCTCCTTGGTTAAATTGATTCCTAAATATTTTATTATTTTTGGTGCTATTATAAATGGGATTGTTTTCTTAATTTGTTTTTCGGATAGTTTGTTATTAGTATATAAAAATTCAGCTGATTATGTTGGTTGTGCATGTTTACTGAATTCATTTACTAGTTTTAACCGTTCTTAGTAGAGTCTTTTTGGAGGGGTGTGTGTATTTAATAAATTTATGTGTGTGTGTGTGTGTGTGTGTGTATTCATGTCATCTTCAAACACAGACAATTTTACTTCCTCCTTTCTGATTTGAATGCCCTTTATTTCTATTTCTTCTCTAATTGCCCTGGATAGGACTTCTGGTACTAGGTTGAATAGAAGTAGCAAGAGTTGGATACCCTTGTTTTGTTCCTGTTCTTGGTAAAAGATTTCAGCTTTTTAGGATTGATATTATGTCAGCTGTAGGCTTGTCATATGTATATGGCCTTTATTTGGTTGAGATACAGTCCTTGCATAATTATTGTTGAGAATTCTTTATCATGAAAGGATGTTCAATTTTGTCAAATGCCTTTTCTGTGTTTCTTGAGATGATCATAAGATTATTATCGTTTATTTTGTTAATGTGTTTGGTTGATTTGCATATCTTGAACTGTCCTTGCATCCCAGGGATAAATCCCACTTGATCATGGTGATATTGATGAAGTTCTAGAACCTAGGTGAGGTTTGGTGGGCTGAGGTCCGGAGCCGATGACCAAGAAAGAATTCTTGAGACATCTTTGGTGCAAAATGGTGGTTTATTAAAGCACGGGGACAGGACCCGTGGGCAGGAAGAGCTGCTGCCCCGGGTTGTGAGGGATGGCAGGTTATGTACCCTGCTGTTGGGGGAAGGTGAGGGGAAGGGAGGTTTCAGTGGAGTTTTCATATGCTAAAGAGGGCCTACAAGGTGCCAGGATGTTCCAGGCCTGCCGGAGGCCTTGCCCTTGCTGCTGGATCAATGTTGTCTTTAGACCAGCCATTAACATTAAGATCTTTGGGAGACTTTTTGGTGGGGTGTCACAATCCTGCTATCAATCGTCTTTGTTAGTGAGATTTAGAACCGGGAGACTCCGGTCTAGCAGGATTGTGAGCTCTGCAAGTTAACTATTTGCTTATTGTTCATGGCAGTCCGGGCTGCCTGAGGGATGCTACACATATGGAGGGGAGCAGATGAAGGGAGGGGGGTGCAAGGCGCCAGCTTTTGCTTTGTCCTCAGCCAGCCTCCTGCTCCCTCATCAATATGATCCTTTTAATGCCTTGTTGAATTTGGTTTGCTGGTATTTTGTTGAGAATTTTTACATCTGAGTTCATGAGGAATATTGGCTTGTAATTTTATTTGTTTGTAGTGTTCCTCTTGGCTTTGGTATCAGGATACTGTTAGTCTGTTAAAGGAGTTTGTAAGTGTTCTCTCCTTTTCAGTTTTTTAGAGGAGTTTGGGAAAGATTGATATTATTCTTTGTTAAATGTTTGGTAGAATCACCAGTGACGCTGTCTGCTCCTGGACTTTAGCTTCTTGAGATGTTTTTGATTACTGATTAAAAATCCTTATTTGTTTTTGACCTGTTCAGATTTTCTACTTCTTGTTGGCTCAGTCTTGATCGGTTGTATGTTTCTAGGAATTTATTAATTTTTTCTAGATTAGCCAATTTTTTCACATATAATTGTTTATAGCCATCTCTTATGATCCTTTGTATTTCTGTGGTGTTAGAAAATACAATGAAGTAATAATCAGTGCAAGTATTCTATCATAAGAAGAAAGATTATTTATTTACCCAAGGTCTCCAATGTAGTAAATGGTTGAAGTAGAATTTGTATCTAGCCCCATATGATTGAAATACCTGTTCTCTTTTCACTTGATTCATTGCCTTTCTTGCTATTTAAGACAAGCCTCTTCAAGGTGTGCCTTGATGAGCAAGTACATTCTTGAATGTAAAATGATCTAGAAAGAGAAATTTATTGTGGGTGAGTGATAATGTAGCTTTTGTTTTGTAACGAGAAAATGTTTTCCTAGGGAAAGAAAGAAATGTTTTGAATGGGCAAGTAGGTGATTTAAACTCTCCAAATTGTAAACCCAAAACATAGTCCCCTCTGGAGACAAACTCTGAGAGACTCTTGAAACTGAGGGCTGTGGAAAAGGAGGTGGGTGAAGGGATGAGTCACTGGGTGATGGGCATTGAAGAGGGCATGTGATGCAATAAGCACATGCTCACAATTAGTGATGCAAAGTAATGAATCATCAAAATTATATTTCTTTTTTATTTTTATTTATTTATTTATTTTTAAAGATTTTATTTATTTATTTGAGAGAGAGAGACAGAGTGAGACAGCATGAGAGGGGAGGTCAGAGGGAGAAGCAGACTTTCCATGGAGCTGGAAGCCCAATTGTGGGACTCGATCCCAGGACTCCAGGATCACGACCCGAGCAGAAGGCAATTGCCTAACCAACTGAGCCACCCAGGTGCCCCCTTTTTTAAATGAAAAGAAAAAAGAACAAAAAATCCCAGAGTCCTCAGCTACCAATGATATTTTTTTCCTCTCTTTAGATGTCTTTTGTTTGCTGTCTAATTATTTGGAAAAAGTTGGGCCTGATGAACAGATAAGTAAACTATGAGAAGCTACTGAACTAAGATTTTTACCTGGATAAACATGGTAACTTAATTGCTTCAGTGTGATGATTTTTCCTATTAGTCTTTCCTGTCTTCATATTGACATCATGTATGTGTTTGTACTTATGAGATAGTTAATATTCCTTTAAATATCTTATTTTCCTCTAAATTATTTGCTGTTAAAGTATCCTCACATGCATGTTCAAAATGAAATATTTTAATAAAACATTTGAGTTCTTGACTTTTATATATGAACAGGTTTTTTTGATAGTAAAAAGAATATCTATTAAATCCTGTGATTTATAGTGAGGTATAGTAGATAGATACATAGGATTTTCTCTTTATTTTTAAATACTGTATTTGCATTTGTACTCAGAGTAAAGTATCTTTTTCAAAGTGTTACCTTTTCTTCATTTTTTATTTAATTTTAATTTTAATTTTTTTTTAAGATTGTATTTATTTATTTGACAGAGAGATCACAAGTAGGCAGAGAGAGAGGAGGGAGCAGACTCCTTGCTGAGCAGAGAACCTGATGCGGGGCTCGATCCCAGGAGCCTGAGATCATGACCTGAGCTAAAGGCAGAGGCTTAACCCACTGAGCCACCCAGGCGCCCCTTATTTTAATTTTTATTGAAGTATAATTAACATATAGGGTTATATTAATTTCAGGTATACAGTATAATGATTCAACAGTTCTGTACATTATTTGGTACTCATCACAATAGGTGTATTTTTTTTTATTATGTTCACTTAGCCAAACTGTAGTACATCATTAGTTTTGGATATAATGTTCAATGATTCATTAGCTGCACATAACATCCAGTGCTCATCACAGCACATGCCCTCCTTAATCGGCTTCACATATTTCTACCTCCTCACCTACCTTCTCCTGGAAACCACCAGTTTGTTCTCTATATTTAAAAGTCTTTCTTGTCTCTTTTTTCCATTGTTCACTTGTTTTGTTTTCTAAAATTCGACATGAGTAAAATCATATGGTATTTGTGGTTCTCTGTTTTGCTTACTTCATTTATCATTATATCCTGTATATCCATGTACATTGTTGCAAATGGCAAGTTTTCATTCTTTTTGTGGTTGAGTAATATTCTATTGTATTGTATTTACCACATCTTTATCCATTCATCTATTGTTGGACACTTGGATAACTTCCATATCTTTGCTATTATAGATAATTCTGCAATAAACATAAAAGTGAATATGTCTTTATAGATCCTGCATATCAATCTTTTGTCTGTTCTGTCATTTGCAAATATCTTCTCCCATTCCATGGGTTGCCTTTTTGTTTTGTTGACTGTTTCCTTGGCTGTGCAGAAGCTTTTAATCTTGATGAAGTCCCAAAAGTTCATTTTCACTTTTGTTTCCTTTGCCTTTGGAGACATATCTTGAAAGAAGTTGATGTGGCTGATATCGAAGAGGTTACTTCCTGTGTTCTCCTCTAGGATTCTGATGGATTCCTGTCTCATGTTGAGATCTTTTATCCATTTTGAGTTTATCTTTGTGTACAGTGTAAGAGAATGGTCGAGTTTCATTCTTCTACATATAGCTGTCCAATTTTCCAAGCACCATTTGTTGAAGAGACTGTCTTTTTCCACTTTACATTTTCTCAAACTCAACACACACAAAACAGATAATCATATCAAAAAATGGGCAGAAGATATGAACAGACACTTCTCTAATGAAGACATACAAATGGCTATCAGACACATGAAAAAATGTTCATCATCACTAGCCATCAGGGAGATTCAAATTCAAACCACATTGAGATACCACCTTACACCAGTTAGAATGGCCAAAATTAGCAAGACAGGAAGCAACATGAGTTGGAGAGGATGTGGAGAAAGGGGAACCCTCTTCCACTGTTGGTGGGAATGCAAGTTGGTGCAGCCACTTTGGAGAACAATGTGGAGATTCCTCAAGAAATTAAAAACAGAGCTTCATTATGACCCTGCAATTGCACTCCTGGGTATTTACCCCAAAGATACAGATGTCGTGAAAAGAAGGGCCATCTGTACCCCAATGTTTATAGCAGCAATGGCCATGGTCGCCAAACTGTGGAAAGAACCAAGATGCCCTTCAACAGATGAATGGATAAGGAAGATGTAGTGCATATACACTATGGAGTATTATGCCTCCATCAGGAAGGATGAATACCCAACTTTTGTGGCAACATGGACGGGACTGGAAGAGATTATGCTGAGTGAAATAAGTCAAGCAGAGAGAGTCAAGTATCATATGGTTTCACTTATTTGTGGAGCATAACAAATAGCATGGAGGACATGGAGAGATGGAGAAGAGAAGGGAGTTGAGGGAAATTGGAAGGGGAGGTGAACCATGAGCGACTATGGACTCTGAAAAACAATCTGAGGGTTTTGAAGGGGTTGGTGGGAGGTTGGGGGAGCCAGGTGGAGGGTATTAAGGAGGGCATGTATTACATGGAGCACTGGGTGTGGTGCAAAAATAATGAATACTGTTATGCTGAAAAAAATAAAAATTTTTTAAAAAGTGAGTATGTGTTTTCAAATTAGTGTCATTGTTTATTTTGAGTAAATACCCATTAGTGGAATTACTGGATCATATAGTAATTTTTAGTTTTTTGAGGAGCCTACGTACCATACCCATGGTGACTGCTCCAATTTACATTCCCACCAACAGTGCATGAGGGTTCCTTTTTCTCCACATCCTTGCAAACACTTGTTGCTTCTTGTGTTTTTTATTTTATTAGCCCTTCTGACAGGTTTGAAGTGATAACTCATCATGGTTTTTGTTTTATATTTTCCTGACTATTAGTGATGTTTTTGATCTGGAAGCTGTATATGAACTGTTTGTATCCCTCTCAAATTCATATATTGAAGCCCTAAGCCCCACTGTGATAGTAGAGATGGGGCCTTTGGGAGATAAATAGATCAGAGTTATGAATGTAGGGCCTTTATGATGGGGTAAGTGCCCTCATAAGAAGAGATACCAGAAACTATCAGAAATAATAAATGAATACAGTAAAATTGCAGGATACAAAATTAATATACAGAGCTGTTTCCATATGTTAATAATGAAAGAGTAGAAGAAATTAAGAAAAAAAAATTCTATTTATAATTGTACTGAAAGAGTAAATATCATGGAATAAACTTAACCAAAGAGTTAAAAAACCTTTGCCCTGAAAACTCAAACACTGATAAAAGAAATTGATGGTGACACAAAAATTGGAAAGATATTCCATTCTCATAAATTGGAAGAATTAATATTATTAAAATATCTATATTACCCAAAGCAATCTATATTCAGTGCAATCCCTGTCAGAATACCAATAATATTTTTCACAGTACTATAACAAATAATCCTAAAATTTTTTGACACACCAAAAGACCCTCAATAGCTAAAGTAATCTTGAGAATGAGAAACAAAGCTGGAGGTATTGCAATCCTAGATTTCAAGATATATTACAAAGCTACAGTAATCAAAACAGTCTGGTACTGGCACAAAAATAGATCAGTGGAACAGAATAGAGAGCCCAGAGTAAACCCATAATTATATGGTCAGTTAATCCATGACAAGGTAGACAGGAGTATACAATGGGGAAAAGATAGTCTGGACAGCTACCTGTAAAAGAATGAAACAGAATCACTTTCTTATACCATGCCCAAAAATAAACCCCAAATGGATCAAAGCAATAAATGTGAGACCTGAAGCCATAAAACTTTTAGGAGAAAACATAGGTAGTAATATCTTTTTTAAAAAAATTTTTTTAAAGATTTTATTTATTTACTTGACAGAGATCACAAGTAGGCAGAGAGGCAGGCAGAGAGAGAGAGAGAAGGAAGCAGGCTCCCTGCTGAGCAGAGAGCCCAATGCGGGACTCGATCCCAGGACCCCGAGATCATGACCTGAGCTGAAGGCAGTGACCTATCCCACTGAGCCACCCAGGAGCCCCATAACTTTTTTTTTTTTCGCAATAATATCTTTGTCATTGGCCTTTGCAACATTTTTCTAGATATGTCTCCTCAGGCAAGGGAAACAGAAGTGATAATAAAGTATTGGGACAACAGCAAAATTAAAAAAAAGGTTTTGCACAGTAAAGGAAACTATTAACAAAACAAAAAGCGGAAATATTTCAAATGATATATCTATATTTCAAATGATATATCTATTAAAGGGTTGATAACCAAAATATATAAAGAACTTATACAACTCAACACCAAAAAGTCCCCAAATAATCTGATTTAAAAATGCATAGAATAGGGGCACCTGGGTGGCTCAGTGGATTAAGCTGCTGCCTTCAGCTCAGGATCTCGGGATCCTGGGATCGAGTCCCGCATCGGGCTCTCTGCTCAGCAGGGGGCCTGCTTCCCTTCCTCTCTCTCTGCCTGCCTCTCTGCCTACTTGTGATCTCTCTCTATCAAATGAATAAATAAAGTCTTAAAAAATGCATAGAATATCTGAATTGTCATTTTTCCAGAGAAGACACACAGATGACCAACAGACACATGAAAAGATGCTCAACTTCACTAAAGATAAGAGAAATATAAATCAAGGCCACAGTAGGCTATTAACTCACACTAGTCAGAATGGCTAATATCCAAAAGATAAGAAATGACAAATGTTGGCGAGGATATAGAGGAAAGGGAACCCTCATACATTGTTGGTGGGAATGTAAATTGGTGCAACCACTGTGGAAACAGTATGGAAGTTCCTCAAAAAATTAAAAATAGAAATACCACATGTTTCAGTTATTCCACTACTGAGTATTTACCCAAAGAAAATGAAAACACTAATTTGAAAAGACACATGCACCACTATGTTTATTGCAGCATTGTATTATAATATGCAAGCAACCTAAGTGTCCATTGATAGTTGAATGGATACAGAAGTAGTGTATATATGTGTGTGTGTAAACACACACACACACACACACACAGGACTATTACTCAACCATAAATAAGAATGAGACATTGAAGGAGCCAGGTGGTGGGTATTTGAGAGGGCACGGATTGCATGGAGCACTGGGTGTGATACAAAAACAACGAATACTGTTATGCTGAAAATAAATTTAAAAAATGATTTTAAAAAAAAGAATGAGACATTGCTATTTGGAACAATGTGAATGGACTTAGTACTATGCTAAGTGAAATAAGACATACAGAGAAAGACCAATATCATATGATTTCACTTACAGGTAGAATCTAAAAAAATAAAACAATGAACAAAGAAAAAAAAGCAGAAACAGACCCACAGATACAGTGAAAAAACTGGTAGTTGCCAGAGAGGAGAGTGTGGGGGATGGGCAAAAAGAGGTGAAGGCAGGGAGTACAGGTACAGACTTCCAGTTATGGAATGAATAAATCCCAGGATGAAAAGTACAACATAGGCAGGACAGTCAATGGATTATAATAATATTCTGTCACTGTTATACAGTGACAGAATAGCTATAGTTGTGAGCATAGTGTAATAGAGCTGTTGAATCACTGTGTTGTACACCTGAAAGTAATGTAACATTGTGTCACATATACTTCATTTAAAAAATAATTTTTAATTATTTTTATTAACATGTAATGTAATATTTGCCCCAGGGGTACAGCTCTGTGAATCATCAGGCATACACACTTCACAGCACTCACATTATCACATACCCTCCCCAAAGTGCATGATCAAACCACCCTTTCCACAACCCCCTCCCACAGGAACCCTCACTTTGTTTTGTAAGATTAAGAGTCTCTTATGGTTTGTCTCCCTCCTGACCCCATCTTGTTTCATTTTTTCATTCCCTACCCCCCAAGCCCTCTACTATACCTCTCAAATTCCTCATATCAGGGAGATCATATGATAATTGTCTTTCTCTGATTGACTTATTTTGCTCAGCATAATGTGCTCTGGTTCCATTCACGTCATTGCAAATGGCAAGATTTCATTTCTTTTGATGGCTGCATAGTATTCCATTGAATATATATACCACTTCTTCTTTATCTATTCATCTGTTGATGGTCATCTATGTTCTTTCCATAGTTTGGCTATTGTGGACATTGCTGCTATAAATATTTGAGTGCACGTGCCCCTTCAGATCAGTACATTTGTATATTTAGGGTAAATACCCAGTAGTGCAATTGCTGGGTTGTAGGGTAGCTCTATTTTCAACTTTTTGAGGAACCTCCATGCTATTTTCCAGTGTGTCTGTATCAGCTTGCATTCCCTCCAATAGTGTAGGAGGGCTCCCCTTTCTCCACATCTTCACCAGCATCTGTCATTCCCTGATTTGTTAATTTTAGACATTCTGACTGGTGTGAGGTGGTATCTTACTGTGGTTTTTATTTGTATGTCCCTGATGCCGAGTGATGTGGAGCACTTTTTCTTGTGTCTGTTGGCCATCTGGATGTCTTCTTTGCAGAAATGTCTGTTCATGTCCTCTGCCCATTTCTTGATTGAATTATTTGTTCTTTGGGTGTTGAGTTTGGTAAGTTCGTTATAGATTTTGGATACTAACACTTTATCTGATATGTCATTTGTGAATATCTTCTCCCATTCTGTCAGTTGTATTTTGGTTTTGTTACATGCTTCCTTTGATGTGCAAAAGCTTTCGATCTTGTTGAAGTCCCAATAGTTTATTCTTGCCTTTGCTTCCCTTGCCTTGGGCAATGTTTCTAGGAAGAAGCTGCTGTGGCTGAGGTTAAAGAGGTTGCTGCCTGTGTTCTCCTCAGGATTTTGATGGATCTATTTCCACATTGAGGTCTTTCATCCATTTTGAGTTTATTTTTGTGTGTGGTATAATGAAATGGTCAGGTTTCATTCTTCTGCATGTGGCTGTCCAGTTTTCCCAACACCATTTGTGGAAGAGACTGTCTTTTTTCATTGGACATTCTTTCCTGCTTTGTTGAATATTAGTTGATCCTAGGGTTGAGGGTCTATTTCTGGGCTCTCTATTCTGTTCCATTGATCAGTGTCTGTTTTTGTGCCAGTACCATACTGTCTTGATGATGACAGCTTTGTAACAGATTTTGAAGTCTGGAATTGTGATGCCACCAACTTTGGCTTTCTGTTTCATCATTCTTCTAGCTACTTAGGGTCTTTTCTGGTTCCTTATAAATTTTAGGGTTATTTGTTCCATTTCTTTGGAAAAAAATATTGATGGTGTTTTGATAGGCATTGCATTAAATGTGTAGATTGTTTTAGGTAGCATAGACATTTGCACAATATTTGTTCTTCCAATCCATGAGGGGAAACCTTTCTCCATTTCTTTGTGTTTTCCTTAATTTCTTTCATGAGTACTTTATAGTTTTCTGAGTATAGATTCTTTGCCTCTTTGGTTAGGTTTATTCCTAGGTATCTTATGGTTTTGGGTGCCATTGTAAATGGGATTGATTCTGTCTTGTTGTTGATGTATAGAAAGGCAACTGACTTCTATGAATTAATTTTTATATTCTGCCACTTTACTGAATTCCTGTATGAGTTTTAGCAATTTTGGAGTGGAGTCTTTGGGTTTTCCATGTGAAGTATCATATCATCTGCAAAGAGTGAGAGTTTGCCTTCTTCTTTGCTGATATGGATGCTTTTTATTTCTTTTTGTTGTCTGATTGCTGAGGCTAGGACTTCTAGTACTATGTTGAATAGCATTGGTGATAGTGGACATCCCTACCATGTTCCTGACCTTAGAGGAAGGGCTCTCAGCTTTTTTCCATTGAAGATAATATTAACTGTGGGTTTTGGATATATGGCTTTGGTGATATTGATGTTTGTACCTCTATCCCAAAACTGTAAAGACTTTTGATCAAGAAAGGATTGCTGTACTTTGTCAATGCTTTTTCAGCATCTGTTTAGAGCATTATATGGTTCTTGTTCTTTCTTTTATTAATGTATTGTATCACACTGATTTGTGGATGTTGAACCAAACTTGTAGCCCAGGAATAAATCCCACTTGGTCATGGTGGATCATCCTTTTAATGTGCTGTTGGATCCTATTGGCTAGTACTTTGGTGAGAATTTTCGCATCAGTGTTCATCAAGGATATTGCTCTGTAATTCTCTTTTTTGATGGGATCTTTGACTGGTTTTGGGATCAAGGTAATGCTGGACTCATAAAATGAGTTTGGAAGTTTTCCTTCCATTTATATGTTTTGGAACAGTTTTAGGAAAATAGGAATTAATTCTTCTTTAAATGTTTGGGAGAATTTCCCTGGGAAGCATCTGGCCCTGGGCTCTTGTTTGTTGGGAGATTTTTGATGACTACTTCAATCTCCTTACTGGTTATAGGTCTATTCAGGTTTTCTATTTCTTCTGGTTCAGTTTTGATAGTTTATATGCCTCTAGGAATGCATCCATTTCTTCCAGATTGTCAAATTTTCTGGCATATAGTTGCTCATCATATGTTCTTATGATTGTATTTCTTTGGTGTTGGTGATCTCTCCTCTTTTATTCATGACTTTATTAATTTGGATCCTTTCTCTTTTATTTTCCATAAGTCTGTCCAGGGGCTTATCAATCTTATTAATTCTTTCAAAGAATCAGCTCCTAGTTTTGTTGATCTGTTCTACTGTTCTTTTGATTTCTATGTCCTTGATTTCTGCTCCAATCTTTATAATTTCTCTTCCTCTTCTGGGTTTAAGCTGTCTTTGCTGTTCTTTCTCCAGCTCCTTTTTAGGTGTAGGGTTAAGTTGTGTCCCTGAGACCTTTCTTGTTTCTTAAGAAAGGCTTGTGTTGCTATCCAGTTTCCTCTCAGGACCACTTCTGCTGTGTCCCACAGATTTTGAACAGCTGTGTTTTCATTTTCACTTGTTTCCATGAATTTTTTCAATTCTTCTTTAATTTCCTGTTGACCAGTTCATTCGTTAGTAGGATGCTCTTTATCCTCCATGTATTTGAGTTCTTTACAACTTTCCTCTTGTGGCTGAGTTCTAGCTTCAGAGCATTGTGGTCTGAAAATATGCAGGGAATGATCCCAGTCTTTTGATACCAGTTGAAACCTGATTTGTGACCCAGGATCTGATTCTATCTTAGAGAATGTTCCTTGTGCACTAGAGAAGAATGTGTATTCAGTTGTTTTTGGATGGAATGTTTTGAATATATCTGTGATGTCCATCTGGTCCAGTGTGTCATTTAAGCCCTTTATTGTTGATCTTTTGCTTGGATGTTTCTGTCCATTTCAGTGAGGGGGGGTGTTAAAGTCCCCTACCATTATTGTATTATTGTTGATGTGTTTCTTTGATTTTGTTATTAATTGGTTTATATAGTTGGCTGCTCCCATTTTAGGGGCATAGATATTTAAAATTGTTAGATCTTCTTGTTGAATCAGCTCTTTAAGTATGATATTGTGTCCCTCCTCATCTCTTATTATAATCTTTGACTTAGAAATCTAATTTATCTCATATAAGGATTGCTACCCCAGAGCTTTCTTTTGGTGTCTTTTATCATGGAAAATTGTTTTTCACTTCCTGACCCTGCATCTGGAGGTGTCTTTGGGTCTAAAATGAGTTTCTTGTAGGCAGCATATTGATGGGTTTTGGTTTTTTATCCGTTCTGATACCCTGTGTATTTTGATTGGGGCATTTAGCCCATTTACATTGAGGGTAACTATTGATAGATATGAATTTAGTGCTATTGTATTGCTTGTTAGGTGACTATTACTGTATATTGTCTCTTTCCTTTCTGATCTACAACTTTTAGGCTCTCTCTTTGCTTAGAGGACCCCTTTCAGTATTTCCTGTAGAGCTGGTTTGGTGTTTGCAAATTCTTTTAATTTCTGTTTGTCCTGGAAGCTTTTTATCTCTCTTTCTATTTCAGTGATAGCCTAGCTGGATATAGTATTCTTGGCTGCATATTTTTCTCATTTAGTGCTCTGAATATATCATGCCAGTTCTTTTTGGCCTGCCAGGTCTTTGTGGGTAAGTCTGCTGTAAGCCTTATATTTCTACCATTGTATGTTACAGACTTCTTTTCCTGAGCTGCTTTTAGGATTTTCTCTTTGTCACTAAGACTTTTAAGTTTTACTATTAGATGATGGGGTGTGAACCTATTTTTATTGATTTTGAGGGGGGTTCTCTGTGCCTCCTGGATTTTGATGCTTGTTCCATTTGGCATATTAGGGAAATTCCCCACTATAATTCACTCCAGTATACCTTCTGCCCCTCAGTCTCTTTCTTCTTCTGGAATCCTAATTATTCTAATATTGTTTAATCTTATGGTATCACTTATGTCTTAAATTCTCCCCTCATGGTCCAGTAGTTTTTGTCTCTCTTTTGCTCAGGTTCTTTATTCTCCATCAGTTGGTCTTCTATATCACTAATTCTCTTTCTATCTCATTTATCCAAACAGTAAGAGCCTCCATTTTTTATTGCACCTCATTAATAGCTTTTTTGATTAAAAATAAAATATAACTTGGTTATATTTTAGTTCTTTTATTTTTCCAGAAAGGGCTTTTATTTCTCCAGACAGTGTTTCTTTAATATCTTCCATGCCTTTTTCAAGCCCCATTAGCACCTTGGGAATCATCATTCTGTACTCTAGTTCTGACACATTCTCAGTGTTCATATCGATTAGGTCCCTAGCTATCAGTACTGCCTCTTTTTTTTTTTTTTTTTTTTTTTTTTTTGTGGTGAGTTTTTCCCGCCTTGTCATTTTATCCAGATAAGAATATATAAAAGAGAGAATAAAATACTAAAAGGGTGGCAAAGACCCCAGAAAAATGTACACAAACCAAGTCAGAAGAGATCCAAAACTGGGGAGAGAAGAATGAGGGGGAAAAATATATATATAGATATATATCTATATATACACACACACACACACACACGCACATACCACACAGATATATATATATATATTAGACTGGTGAATAGAACAGAGCCACTCACTTGATTCTGGGTGTATTTTGGTTTTGTAGACGAACTACCTCCACAATTTTAAAGAAATTTCTTTAAAGAAAGAAACTCATATATTTATACAAAAATAAAGGTAAGCATGATGAAGGGATGGAGTATGATTATAATTAAAAAAAAGTCTAAAAAAGGAATTGATAAGACAAGTTTGTTGGAAAAAGAAAAAAAAACACACACACAGGTGGGAATGTGCTGAGGCTGGAGATGAGAACAAAGCCATGTGCTGGATTAGGGTATATTTTGATGTATTAGAAGAAATTGTATCCCAAAATTTTTTTAGGAAAACAAACAAACAAACCTGTACATATACAAAAAACAAGGTTAAATACAATGAAGGGATAGAATATGACTATAACAATGAAGGTTTAAAAAGATTTTTTAAAAAGGAAGGTATTGTTAAGATAAACTCATTAATGTAAAGGGCCACTGTGACTTAAAGGCAAGAGTCCAGGCCTCTTTGTTTCTAGTTTTTGACGTAAGTGCATCCAGAAAGTCCCTTCTTTCCTCCTCTGGGAAGAAGCCATAATTAAGTTTTTATAGGGGATTAGAATATGCCACCCCAAAATATGTCACTTTGACATAAGGATTATTTTGAGTGTAAGATAGTTGAGAAACAGCAGCAGAAGCTTAAACAATTTTTTAAGATCCTTGTTTGCCCTCCTCACTGCCACCATTTGTCTTAAAAGCAGAGTATAAATTTCCTTTTTTAAAAGTGAAAAATGTTAAAAGATGAAAGAGGAAAAGTTAAAATATAGAATAAGAAAAAAAAATAAATTTAACTTTGCAAGACTGAAGGATTATGGGGAAAAAGCCATGGATTCTATGCGTTGCTTTCCCTTTGGTCTGAAGTTTCACTGTTCTCCTTTATCCATTAGCTTGGTCTTGGCCGGATGTTGTTGCTGATCTTCTGGGGGTAGGTCCTGTTGCAGTGGTTCTCAGATATCTTTGCCAGAGGCAGAAATGCACCAGAATTGCCAGGGGTCATGCTAAGTAATCCTCTCGGGTTTGTTCTCAGAGCTTTTGCTCCCTGAACGCTTCCCATACTGCTTTGGAGGATGGGAATGAAAATGGCAGCCTCCCAATCGGTGGCCTGGAGAGCCGAGACCTCAGGGCCCCACTCCTCAGTGCACCCTCAGAGATAAGCAGTCAATCATTCCTGTTTTCCTGGTCTCCGGCTGCACTCTGAGTTCACTTGGCCTGTGACTGAGCATTTCTATCTCTGGTGCACGGCCCCATTTGGAGTCTCCAAACCCAGCAGATTCCTTCCATGCTGCTCCTCTTCCTGAAGATGGAAGGTGAGTCTCTCTGGATCTGCCACTTGCAGAATCCCTGCTCGAAGAGCAGTGGTCTGACTGTGCCCTGGATCATGGTTTAAGATATCCTTGATCTGAAAGCTCACTCTTTGGCTCTGTCTCTGTAGTCGGCTTCCCCACTCCAATATGTGGCAGCTCTGCTACACTCAGACACCCCTGATCTTTCTGTGATCCCGCAGGACCTGAACCTATACTGTCCCTGTGAGGGCTCCACTCCTGCTTAGTCTCTGGAGCGATATCCCTCAGTGGAGCAGACTTCTAAAAGTTCTGATTTTGTGCTTCACTGCTCTGCCACTTGCTGGGAGCTGGCACCTCTGCCCGCGGTCTATCTTCCTGTTGCTTCAGATTCACTTCTCCACACATCCTACCTTTCAGAAAGTGGTCAATTTTCTCTTTCTATAATTGCTGCTCTTCTTCTCTTCTATCTCCTGTTGAGTTTGTAGGGGTTCAGAATGGTTTGACACTTATCTAACTGAACTGCTGATGTGATGTCATTTCAGTCTGTTACTCCACCATCTTGTCTCTCCCCCAAATTAATTAATTTTTAAAAAAGAAGAGACACTAGAGAGCTTGCTTTCTTTTTCCTTGAGTGTTCACATAGGAGAGATCATATGAACACACAGGGAGATGGTGAGACCCATAAGCCAAGAGAAGTTGTCTCAGAACTACACAGGCCCTTCTGGCATCTTGATCTTGGACTTACCAGTTTCCAGAACTGTAAGCATAAATTTCTGTTGTTTAAATTACCTAGGCTGTGGTATCCTGTTATGGCAGCACATGCTGATTTATACAGTTGTAGAGCACACAGGTTTTGAGAGTTAGGCTTAGTATCTAGGCCTTGGAGATAGCCATTTCTTTTAATGCCTACATTTATATTTAAAATGGTTTCTTTTCACAATCTAGTATAGATTTTAAAAGATCCATTGTACTATATAGTTTAGACTTTACCAAATTTATTACCCACGTGAATAATTGTCAGCTTTCCTATTATCTGTCTGGTTTCTTTACCAGCCTTTTACCCCACTCCTGACTTTATATTCATAATGAGAAATGTTAGCAATAACAGCTTTAATAATGGCAACACTGTCTTGAATTTTTATAGCATATTTCCTCTGAGAGGTTTAAAGTGATTTAGATGAATTTCTTAGTTTTCACTGGCAGCTTTCCAATGAGTTAGTGTCAGAATGAATGCTACCTCAGCTTTACAGCTATTGCTGTCATCCCCTTCATGTGACTGTTTGCTTCTGTCTTACAGGAACCTATTCTTTCCTTACTCTATTGCTAGAGTCACAGGAACCTATTCACTTAAGTATGTGTGGGGCTGTGTGTGTATGTGTGTGTGTGTTTCTTTCCACACCCCTCTCCTCCTCCCTGATGCACATCTGGGGGGTTTACAATAGGAAAGAACAGGATTCACTGAAACCTAACTTACAAAATATTCATTTTTGTAATATGTTAGATAAGAACTCTAAAGCAGGAGGTGAAGGCCAGGAGATATAGGATAACACTTCTTACATGTTAAGAGCAGTTGATTAAGTAACTAGTGGTTTTCTTGTTAACAGCTAACAGTTACCACCAGTTAACGCTGGTGTCAGCGCTGCTCATGTGTTTATGAGTCTTGGGAATTATACTGGAGTAATAGAGACTGAAAGAAAAGAACTCTTTACATTTAAAAAGAAAGAACTCTTCTTTACATTTAACAAACATATGTAGCGGCACCTGGGTGGCTCAGTGGGTCAAAAAACATAAGAGAATCTCAATTTAACCGTTAGTTTTACGTCTCAAAATCTTAAAAGTTATACTGCAAAATCACCTGCAAAACAAAATACAGAATCATGAAAATGGTCATATTTTAGTCAAGCTGATGAAAAAATTGTAATATGATTAAGAAATGGTGTTAAAGGAATTTATTGTTATGAGATAATGAATATTTAAATATATATTTAATTCGCTTAGAAAATGTTCAATAATTTTGATTCTGCTCTAAAGTGAAAAGTGGATATCATTTTTTTCATAATGACTTAGTGGCTAATAGTTCTTCATTTTTGTAACAAACTTTTTTTTTTTTTTTTTTTTTTAAGAGAAGGAGGTAGTGGGGCAGAGGGAGAGGGAGAAAGAGAATCTTAAGCAGGCTCCACACCAACCCAGCACAGAACCTCATATGGGGCTTGAGCTCACAATCCTGAGATGATGACGTGAGCTGAAATCAAGAGTCAGATGCTTAACCAGCTGAGCTACCCAGGTGCCCCATAACAAACTTTTGATTTAAATATCATACTATAGTTTTTTGTAGTTAACATGTAGATTAGAACATAAAATGCTGAGCATTTACATTACTCTATAGATTGCACAATAAACATTTTCAAAAATTATAATATGTATTATTAAGAAAATATTAAGTGTATTATACATATGTATAATATTATATATATATATATAATATATCATACAAATTATACATATGTATAATATTATATATATATATTCTTCTAGGGAATAAAACCCTGGAATCAATGAGAACCATGTGGCATATATGCTCTCAAAATCTAAAATTAATTGATTAAAATTTTACATATAC
Organism: Mustela nivalis; assembly: GCF_964662115.1. NCBI lineage: Eukaryota > Metazoa > Chordata > Mammalia > Carnivora > Mustelidae > Mustela > Mustela nivalis. The sequence continues at coordinate 35,145,210 of NC_139031.1, read as the reverse complement.
CTAGTTGGACCCTTATGACCATCTACTTCATTTGGACTGGTGGTATTTGTTTTTTTGTTGTATCTCTCTGATATTGCCTGAATCCAACCTTATGACCTCATAGTCTGTTTATTATGTCAATTTGGCTAGGCTATAGTCCCTAGTTACTCAAATAATTATTTAGGTATTAAGGTACAACATTCATTTGTAGATGTGATTAACATAATCAATTGTAGGGGAGATTATCCTAGATAATCATGGTGGTCTGTTTCAATCAACTGAAAGCCCTTATGAGCAGACCTGAGGTTTTTAGGACAAAGAAGAAATTGTGCTTGTGTATAGGAACTTCAGCTCATGCCTTAGAGTTTCCAGCCTGCCCTCCCTAATAGTCTGTACTATAAATTTCCGTTACCTAGTCAGTCCCACCAAATCCTGTAAATCAGTTTCTTGCAATAAATACCTTAATATTTACCTTCTACTTTTTGTTTCTCTGAACCTTGACTGATAGAACTTATAAATGGTCAAGTTTGATCTCCAGCTGCCTTTCTTTCAGTAGTTTTGCCAGAACCACCTTTTAGAAATCACTACAAGGAATTACTGAATTGTTCCTAAGAGAATTGCAAAAAAGACCCCATAATTTTAATATAAAGTATCCACAGATTTTCTTTGCTTTACACCAGCATCTGCTTCCTGTAGCATTGCACTTTGCACCTTGTTTTGCCATAGTCTTCTTTATGTCATGGACTTAATGTTACCTTCAGCTTGACTGAACTTGAGCCAGGTTTTCCTCCTATCAGCTCCTGACCTCCCTTTCTTAGAACATTTACTTTAAACTTGGAATTGTGAATTTATTGTTTCTTTGAGATACAAATCTTCCAGTCTCTTGCCAGTTTTAGAGCCCAGAAATGTCTTTGTCAGGGAGCCATCCTTTGAAAAGTAATCATAAGAAAGACAGAGCCCCTATCTCCAAGTCTCTGTGGGAGGGTAGGAGTCTAACTTCTCTAATCCATTAGCGTACATAAATGGCCCAATCACATTGACAGCCTCTCTTAAACATCCTTTGGTGCTTTTTTTTTTTTTTAACTTGCTCACCCCAGTTCTTCAAGACTGTCCCACCTTTTATTTTAGGGGAGTAGGTTTTAATTTCTCTCCCCTACTGCGATAGTCTTGACCTCTATTGCAGTATTCATTAATTAGAAGTTTGATCTGAAGTGATGTCAAAATAAATGACATAGCACTCTCAAATTATCTAAGATTATGGTTGCAGGGTATAAGTGTAAAAATGAATAGAACAATTTAAAAATAATAAATGTCTGATTATCTAAGCATTTAATATAAAAACACAGAGATAAAAAATATAACAAGAGAAATGAAAAGAGACCCCAAATTTTGCTTAGAAAGCAAACACTTACCAAACCAGGATAATATTGTGAAAAATCTGTATTCACACTGTACATGGCAAAGGGACTAGAGAGCTCCTTGTAGCTGCTTTTATAAGGTCACTAATCCCATTCATGAGAACTTGACCCTCATGACTTAATTACTTCAGAAGGGTCCTACTTCTTGATACCATTACAGTGGAGATCAGATTTCAGCATACAAATTTTGAGGGGATACAAATATTCAGTTTATTTTACATATGATTTTGGACAAATTATTTTTTGAAGAAAAACTATAGAACAAGATTTTCTTTCTTTCTTTCTTTCTTGCTTGCTTTCTTGCTTTCTTCCTTTCTTTCTTTCTTTCTTTCTTTTTTATTCTTTAAGCCGTTACACTATAACTGTATCTACACAGTCACTAACTTCAACAACATTTTGGTTTAAGGTCCTTGTGCCAAGTAAAAGACAGCAATTATAATAAAAAAAATTCAAAGGCAAGAAAGCCATCAGTTAATTTACTGCCCAGTCAGCATATTTGACATTTGGCTTATTCATTTATTCATTTACACATTTAATAGTATTTTTTGATATTGTACTTTGTTCAAAACCTTGGGTTAGGCATTCAGCAGTGATCAAGAGGAACACAAGAGCTAGAATTTAAGTAAATAATGACACACATAACTATATGATAATGATTGAATTAAGAACTATGAAGGAAAAGTAGAGGAAATGTATTTATAGAGTTATTATTTCTCTTTTCTTAAAAATTTTTTGGTAGGGTGGTTTCTTCTATTTCTTATGGCCATTTTCAGCCAGGAGGTAGCAGAATAGATGCTTGCACTGTGAGTATACAGAGGTTGAGTCTCTGGAAATACATCCTTTGACTTGAGAGGGCCACTGATTAGAGGAACCAGAGGTTCTGGGACAGAGGCAGCCTGGGTGGTCTTGTGTCACTAGTACAGCTAGGGCAAAGGTGCTTCTAGCTCTGCCTCATATAATTCTCCAGGATTCATGCTCCTACAGCCTGGGTCCTTGTGGGTTATTTCAAAAACAAATAAAAATTAGTAAACTTATAACAAGGTTAAAAGTTAAGTTGGCCTCATAGTAAAAATTAACACTAAGAAGAAAATTGAGAATTAACTGATGTTTAAAGGAAGGAGAGTTAAAAGATACAGTAAAAGTATAGAGGAAAGAAAGTAAACTAGATGGGGTAAAAAAAGATACATACATGGTAAAATTAGTAGAAATCTAATAAAAAGATAAAATTAGAAAAGTAGGAAAATGTACTTTAAAATATTTTAATAAAACATGGGTAACATTTACATATATGGTGATATTTTCATATTAAAAAGCCTCAGTTAATATGAAATCTGAAAGTACTATATCACTAAGAAAAGCAAAAGTCTATAATATGAAAAGCTAAGAGAAAAATGGGAAAAATTAGAACAGGCTACAAGGAAGTTATAAATATACATAAAAGTGTTTCTGTGGTAAAGTCAGAGTATTGGGGAAGAGGGAGGCTGCTGAAGTGGGGTGTCTCATAAGGTAGTGGATGAATCCAGAACATATGTTTGTTTTCCTGGACAAAGACACAGGGGCTGCAAACAGCCCTTACGTCCTTTGCCATCCAGAACATTCCCAGGGGATCTTGCCCTGAGAGCTCTATCCAGAAAAAGAGCTGTGAGGCTATAATCATTTGGTGCTGTGCTGATAGGATCCTGCAATAGCTGGAAGACATAGCCAAATTATTTCCATTTGTGTGTAAATGTAATGCATCCATAATAATAACTAAGTCCCAAATGTCTAGCATTTTAACTAATGTTATAGATGGTATGCCATATTATAAGAGGAGATTTATAAATATGCAGAAAATAAGGGCATTTGTATTATAAGAAGAATCTTTAAAGTATTTGAGCAGTTGTCTTCCTATAATTCCTAAGTTGATGAACACTATTATCAGTGAGTGTATATGTGATCTCCTGGGTGTGATACTGTTCTGTATTTATTAGTTCCCTCAAAGACACTCAAAAGTTTTTCCAGAGTGCTCAATTTCAAAATGTTAAAAGGCAAATTTCTGACATGCTGACAGCAGTGTCAATACTAATGAAATGTTTTTGTTGATTCTTGCCAAAATGCTTAGTAACTCTTCATGTCTGCCTTTGAATGCCAGAAACTGCAATTTTTCAGAGTCTTACCAGGCTCATACAAGGCAAACATTCTTTCTAGAGTGCTGAGAGAACTGTATCACATGGGTTGCCAGGTGTCTTAGGCTGGGTTCCTGCATCAAACTGGGAGATGGAGACCTGCGTACAGGAGGTTTACTGGGAAGGGCCCACGGAAGAACACCTGTAACAGAGGGAGAGAAACGGGATGGGCAGAGGGAATGACTAGAACTGTGATGCAGCTGCAATAAAGGTCTTAGCTCATCTTGCAGGGAGCTATGACTTAGGATGCCCTTCTGAGCTCCCCAGGGGGAAAAGTGTCTGTCTAGCCCCATGTAGGCAGCTGTGACTAGTATGTGAATGCATTACAGTTAGCATTGCCACTTTCAGTCACAGAAGTTACCCAAAGGGATAGTTTTCTCACCAGCTATTTGAACAATATTTATTTATTTATTTATTTATTTATTTATTTATTGTTACTCACCATACAGTACTTTATTAGTTTTTGATGTAGTGTTTCTTTTTCTTTTTTGTTTTTTAAATCTTTTATTTTTTATTAACATATAATGTATTACTAGCCCCAGAGGTACAGGTCTATGAATCACCAGGTTTACACACTTTACAGCACTCAACCATATCATATACCTTCCCCAATGTCCATAACCCAACCATCCTCTTCCTGCCCCCCTCCCCCTGGCAATCCCCAGTTTGTTTTGTAAGATTAAGAATCTCTTATGGTTTGTCTCTCTCCTGATCCCATCTTGTTTCATTTTCCCTACCCTCCAAACCCCCCACTTTGCCTCTCAACTTTCTTATATCAGGGAGATCATATGATAATTGTCTTTCTATGATTGACTTATTTTGCTCAGCATAATACCCTCTAGTTCCATCCACATCGTTGCAAATGGCAAGATTTCATTTCTTTTGATGGTTGGATAGTATTCCATTGTGTGTGTGTGTGTGTGTGTGTGTGTGTGTGTACCACTTCTTCTTTATCCATTCATCTGTTGATGGACATCTAGGTTCTTCCCATAGTTTGGTTGTTGTGGACATTGCTGCTATAAACATTCGGGTGCACGTGCCCCTTTGGATCACTATGTTTGTATCTTTAGGGTAAATACCCAGTAGTGTGATTGCTGGGTCATAGGGTAGCTCTATTTTCAAGTTTTGAGGAGCCTCCATGCTGTTTTCCAGAGTGGCTGCACCAGCTTGCATTCCCACCAACAGTGTAGGAGGGTTCCCCTTTCTCCGCATCCTAACCAGCACCTGTTGTTTCCTGACTTGTTAATTTTAGCATTCTGACTGGCATGAGGTGTGATGTAGTGTTTCTTGATTCATTGTTTGCACATAACACCTAGTGCCCCATGGAATATGTGTCCTACTTAATACCCATAACCGGGCTAACCCATTCCCCTACCCCCTCCCCTCTTAAACCCTCTGTTTGTTTGCTTCTCAGTTTGTTTCTTGGAGTCCATAGACCGTCATGGTTCATCTCGCCATCCAATTTCCCCCTCTTCATTTTCCCCTTCCTTCTCCTAATGTGCTCCACGCTATTCCTTATATTCCACAAATAAGTGAAATGATATGATATTGACTTATTTCACTCAACATAATCTTCTCCAGTCCCATCCATGTTCATGCAAAAGTTGGGTGTTCATTCTTTCTGATGGCTGGGTAATAGTCCATTGTATATATGAACCACATTTTCTTTATCCATTCGTCTGTTGAAGGGCATCTCAGCTCGTTCCACAGTTTGACTATTGTGGACATTGCTGCTATGAACCCTGGGGTGGATATGTCCCTTCTTTTCACTACATCTGTATCTTTGGGGTAAATACCCAGTATTGCAATTGCTGGGTCATAGGGTAGCTCTATTATTAATTTCTTGAGGAACCTCCACACTGTTTTCTGAACTGGCTGCACGAACTTGCATTCCCACCAACAGAGTAAGAGTGTTCCCCTTTCTCTACAACCTCTCCAACATTTGTTGTTTCTTGCCTTGTCAGTTTTTGCCATTCTAATTAGTGTAAGGTGGTATCACAATGTGGTTTTGATTAGAGTTTCCCTGATGGCTAATGATTATGAACATTTTTTCATGTGTTTTTTAGCCATTTGCATGTCTTCTTTGAGAAGTGTCTGTTCATGTCTTCTGCCCATTTTTAACTTGATTATTTGTTTTTTGGGTGTTGAGTTTAAGAAGTTCTTTATAGGTCTTGGATATTAGCCCTTTGTCTGTAGTGTCCTTTGCAAATATCTTCTCCCATTCTGTGGGTTGCCTTTTTGTTTTGTTCACTGTTTCCTTTGCTTTGCAGAAGCTTTTTATCATGGTAAGTCCCAAAAGTTCATTTTCACTTTTGTTTCCCTTGCCTTTAGAGACATGTCTTAAAAGAAGTGGCTATATCTGATGTCGAAGAGGTTAATGCGTATCTCCTCCTCTAAGATTTTGATAGATTCCCATCTCACATTGAGGTCTTTCATCCACTCTGAGTTTATTTTTGTGTATGGTGTAAGAGAATGGTCAAGTTTCATTCTTCTGTATAAAGCTGTTCAATTTTCCCAGCACCATTTATTGAAAAGACTCTCTTTTCCACTGGGTATTTTTTCCTGCTTTGTTGGATATTTTTTCCTGTTTTGTCAAAGATTATTTGACCATAGAGTTGAGGGCCCATATCTGGGCTCTCTATTGTGTCCCATTGGTCTATGTGTCTGTTTTTATGCCAGTACCATGCTGTCTTAGTGATCACAGCTTTGTAATAAAGCTTGAAATCAGGCTACGTGATGTCCCAGATTTTTTTTTTGTTGTTGTTGTTGTTTTTTCCAACATTTCTTTGGTGGTTTGGAGTCTTTTCTGGTTCCATACAAATTTTAGGATTGTTTGTTCCAGCGTTTTGAAAAACACCGATGGTATTTTGATCGGAATAGCGTTGAAAGTATGGATTACTATGTGTAGCATAGACATTTTAACAATATTTATTCTTCTGATCCATAAGCATGGAATGTTTTTCCATCTTTTTTGTCTTCAATTTCTTTCATGAGTGTTCCGTAATTACCAGAATATAGCTCTTTTACATCTTTGGTTAGGTTTATCTCAAGGTATCTGATGGCTTTTGGTGCTATTGTAAATGGAATTGATTCTCTAATTTCCCTTGTTAGTGAATAAGAAAGCAACTGATTTCTGTGGATTGATTTTGTATCCTGCCACATTACTGAATTGCTGTATGAGTTCTAGGAATTTGGAGGTAGGGTCTTTTGGGTTTTCTCCATAAAGTGTCATGTCCTCCGTGAAGAGAGTTTGACTTCTTCTTTGCCAAATTGAATACCATTTATTTATTTATTTATTTTTAAATTTTTTATTTCTTTTCAGCGTAACAGTATTCAATGTTTTTGCACCACACCCAGTCCTCCATGCAATCTGTGCCCTCTGTAATACCCACCACCTGGTTCCCCCAACCTCCCACCCTCCACCCCTTCAAAACACTCAGATTGTTTTTCAGAGTCCATAGTCTCTCATGGTTCACCTCTCCTTCCAATTTCCTTCAACTCCCTTCTCCTCTCCATCTCCTTTTTTCCTCGATGCTATTTGTCATGCTCCACAATAAGTGAAACCATATGATAATTGACTCTCTCTGCTTGACTTATTTCACTCAGCATAATCTCTTCCAGTCCCATCCATGTTGCCACAAAAGTTGGGTATTCATCCTTTCTGATGGAGGCATAATACTCCATAGTGTATATGCACTACATCTTCCTTATCCATTCGACCATTGAAGGGCATCTTGGTTCTTTCCACAGTTTGGCAACCATGCCATTGCTGCTATAAACTTTGGGGTACAGATGGCCCTTCTTTTCACCACATCTGTATCTTTGGGGTAAATACCCAGGAGTGCAATAGCAGGGTCATAGGGAAGCTCTATTTTTAATTTCTCGAGGAATCTCCACACTGTTCTCCAAAGTGGCTGCACCAACTTGCATTCCCACCAACAGTGTAAGAGGATTCCCCTTTTTCCACATCCTCTCCAACACATGTTGCTTCCTGTCTTGCTAATTTTGGCCATTCTAACTGGTATAAGGTGGTATCTCAATGTGGTTTGAATTTGAATCTCCCTGATGGCTAGTGATGATGAACATTTTTTCAGACATTCCCATTTTTTGATATGATTATCTGTTTTTTGTGTGTTGATTTTGAGAAGTTCTTTATAGATCCTGGATATCAACCTTTTGCCTGTACTGTCATTTGCAAATATCTTCTCCCATTCCATGGGTTGCCTCTTTGTTTTGTTGACTGTTTCCTTGGCTGTGCAGAAACTTTTGATTTTGATGAAGTCCTAAAAGTTCATTTTCACTTTTGTTTCCTTTGCCTTTGGAGACATATCTTGAAAGAAGTTGCTGTGGCTGATATCGAAGAGATTACTGCCTATGTTCTCCTCTAGGATTCTGATGGATTCCTGTCTCACGTTGACATCTTTTGTCCATTTTGAGTTTATCTTTGTGTTTGGTATAAAGAATGGTTGAGTTTCATTCTTCTGCATATAGCTGTCCAATTTTCCCAGCACCATTTATTGAAGAGACTGTCTTTTTTTGACTGTATATTTTTTTCCTGTTTTTCCAAAGATTATTTGCCCACTATTCTCCTGAAGCTGTTTCAAAAAATTGAAGCAGAAGGAAGACTTCCAGACTCTTTTCTATGAAGCCAGCATTACCCTGATCCCCAAACCAGGCAAAGACCCTACCAAAAAGGAGAATTTCAGACCAATATCTCTGATGAATATGGATGTGAAGATTCTCAACAAAATCCTAGCAAACAGGATCCAACAGCACATTACAAAGATTATCCACCATGACCAGGTGGGATTCATCCCTGGGTTACAAGGATGGTTCAACATTCGCAAATCAATCAATGTGATAGAACAAATTAATAAGAGAAGAGAGAAGAACCACATGGTCCTCTCAATTGATGCAGAAAAAGCATTTGACAAAATCCAGCATCCATTCCTGATTAAAATGCTTCAAAATATAGGGATACAGGGAACATTCCTGAACTTCATAAAATCTATCTGTGAAAGACCCACAGCAAATATCATCTTCAATGGGAAAAAGCTCACAGCCTTCCCGTTGAGGTTAGGAACACAACACTCTCACCACTCTCACCACTCTTGTTCAACATAGTATTAGAAGTCCTAGCAACAGCAATCAGAACAAAAAGAAATAAAAGGTATCCAAATTGGCAATGAAGAAGTCAAACTCTCTCTCTTCGCAGATGACATTATTCTTTATATGGAAAACCCAAAAGACCCCACCCCCAAACTACTAGAACTCATACAGCAATTCAGTAACGTGGCAGGATACAAAGTCAATGTACAGAAGTCCGTGGCTTTCTTACACACTAACAATGAAAATACAGAAAGGGAAATTAGAGAACCAATTCCATTTACTAGCACCAGGAACCATAAGATACCTGGGAATAAACCTAACCAAAGAGGCAAAGGATCTATACTCGAGGAACTACAGAACACTCATGAAAGAAATTGAAGAAGACACAAAAAGATGGAAGACCATTCCATGCTCTTGGATCAGAAGAATAAACATTGTTAAAATGTTTATACTGCCTAGAGCAATCTATACTTTTAATGCCATTCCAATAAAAATTCCACCGGTATTTTTCAAAGAGCTGGAGCAAATAATCCAGAAATTTGTATGGAATCAGAAGAGACCCTGAATTGCTAAGGAAATGTTGAAAAACAAAAATAAAACAAAAATAAAACAAAAATAAAATCACGTTACCTGATTTCAAGTTTTACTACAAAGCTGTGATCACCAAGACAGCATGGCACTGGCATAAAAACAGACACATACACCAGTGGAGCAGAGTAGAGAGCCCAGATATAGACCCTCAACTCTATGGGCAAATCATCTTAGACAAAACAGGAAAAAAAAATATTTTTTTCTGATTGTTGTTGCTAAGACTTCTAGTAGTATGTTGAACAATAGTGGCAAGAATGGGCATCCTCATTGTGCTCCTGATCTTAAGTGAAAGTTTCTCAGCTTTCCCCATTGAAAATTATACTCACTGTGGGTTTTTCATAAATGGGTTTTATGAAATTGAGGAATGTTCCCTCTATCCCTATACTCCAAAGAGTTTTAATTAGGAAATAAAACTAATAAAGAGACATATTGATAATAATACATTAATAGTAGTAGACATCAACACTCCACTCTCAACAAATCAACAAAGAAACAAGTGCTCTGAATGACACAATGTCAAATGCTTTTTCTGTATCAATTGAGAGGACCATGTGGTTCATGTTTCTTCTCCTATTTATGTGTTCTATCACATTGATTGATTTTTGACTATTGAACCATCCTTGTATCCCAGGCATAAATCCTACCTGATCATGGTGGATAATCCTTTTAATGTACTATTGGATTCTATTAGCTGGGATTGTGTTTAGAATTTGGCATCCATGTTCATCAGGGATATTGGTCTGAAATTCTTTTTTTAGATGGGGTCTTTGCCTGGCTTTGGGATCAAGGTAATGTTGGCCTCATAGAATGAGTCTGGTATTTTCCCTTCTGTTTCTATTTTTTTGAAACAGCTTCAGGAGATTGGGTATTATTTCTTCTTTGAATATTTGGAATAATTGTTCAGGGAATCCATTAGGTCCTGGACTCTTGTTTTGTTTGGGAGGCTTTTGATCACTGTTTCAATCTCTTTACTGGTTATTAGTCATTCAGGTTGTCAATTTTTTCCTTTTTTAGTCTTGGTAGTTTATATAGGTTTATAGGAATGCATCCATTTCTTCCTGGTTGCTTAATTTATTGACATATAGTTGTTGTTAATAATTTCTGATACTTGTTTCTAATTCCTTAGTGTTAATTGTGATCTCTTTCCTTTAATTCATAATTTTATTAATTTGGGTCCTTCCTCTTTTCTTTTGCTTAAGTCTGGCCAGTGGTTTATCAGTCTTACTACTTCTTTCAATGAACCAGCTTCTAGTTTCATTGATATGTGGATTCTAATTCATTGATCTCTGCTTTAATCTTAATTATTTCCCTTCTCATGCTTGGGTTAGGCTTAATTTATTGTTTATTCTCTAGTTCTTTAAGGTGTAAAGATAGTTTGTATGTTCAGGATTTTTTTTTTTTTTTTTTTGAGTGAGGCTCAGATGGTTGTGTATTTCCCTCTTAGGACAGCCTTTGCTGTATCTCATAGGTTTTGGACCTATGTGTTTTCATTCTCATTGGTTTCTATGAATTGTTTACATTCTTTGATTTCCTGGTTGACCCAAACATTCCTGAGGAGTATGGTCTTTAGCTTCCAGGTGTTTCCAAACTTTTTATTGTGATTAAGTTCCAGTTTCAAAGCATTGTGGTCTGAGAATATTCAGGGAATAATCTCAATCTTTTGGTACCAGTTGAGACCTGATTTATGATGCAGTATATGGTCTATACTGGAGAATTTTGAGTGCACACTTGAGAAGAATGAGTATTCTGTTGTTTTAGGGTAGACTGTTCTATATATATCTATGAGGTCCTTCTGGTCCAGTGTGTCATTCAGAGCACTTGTTTCTTTGTTGATTTGTTGAGAGTGGAGTGTTGATGTCTACTACTATTAATGTATTATTATCAATATGTCTCTTTATTTTAGTTAACTTATGTAGTTAACTAAATTTAATTAAGTTTTAGTTAACTTTATTTTAGTTGACTTATGTAGTTGGCGACTCCCATGTTGGGGGCATAGATATTTACAGTTGTTAGATCTTCTTGTTGGATAGACCCTCTAAGAATGATATAGTGTTCTTCCGTACCTGTAACTATAGTCTTTAATGTAAAATCTAATTTGTCTGATATGAGAATTGCTACCCCAGCTTTCTTTTGATTTCCATTGGCATGAAAGATGGTTCTCCATCCCTTCACTTTCAGTCTGGATGTATCTTTAGATTCAAAATAAGTCATATGGATGATAGCATATGGATGGGCTTGTCTTTTTATCCAGTCTGCAACCCTGTGCTGTTTTATGGGAGCATTTAGGCCATTCACGTTGAGAGTGATTATTGAAAGATAGGATTTTATTGTCACCTTGCCTGTGAAGTCCTTGTTTCCATAGATTGTCTCTGTAAATTTTTGTTCTCTGTCACTTCTGGGGTCTTTCTCCTTTTATAGAACCCCCCTTAATATTTCTTGCCGGGCTGGCTTAGTGGTTACATATTCTTTTAGTTTCTTTCAGTCCTGGAAGCTCTTTATCTTTCCATCCATTCTGAATGACAGCCTTGCCAGATAAAGAATTCTTGGCTGTGTGTTCTTCTCATTTTGTACCCCAAATATGTCTTGCCAGCCCTTTCTGGCTTGCTATGTCTCTGTGGACAGGGCTGACATTATTCTGATGTTCCTCCCTCTGTACATAAGGAATCTCTTCTCCCTAACTGCCTTTAAGATGGTTTCCTTGGTTCTAAGATTTGCAAATTTTACTATTACACACCAGGATGTTGGTCTGTTCTTCTTGATCTTGGTGGTGGTCATGGTAGGGCTCCTCTTTACCTCTAGGACAGAATTCTTGTTTCATTCCCCAGATCAGGGAATTCTTGGCTATGATTTACTCAAATATATTTTCTAGTCATCTTTCTCCACCCCCTCAGGGATCCCAATAATTCTGACATTGGAACATTTCATAGTGTCATTTATTTCTCTCATTCTGTATTCATAGATTTTAAGTTGTTTGTTCCAGGCCTCCTCCTCTTCCTTCTTTTCCAGCAGTTTGTCTTCTAGATCACTAATTCATTCTTCTCCTCATTTATTCCAGCTGTTAGAATATCTGGAGTATCTCACTGATAGCATTTTTAAGTTTTTCCAGATCAACTCTCATTTCTGCCCTCAGGGGAATCTATGTTGCCATTAATGCCAGAGATATTCTGTTGGTGTAGATCCAGATATATCTTCTTACATCACAGGTTGATTTTATGGGTTTTCAGAATGGTCTGGTAGATAATCAGCTCAATTCAGGGAACCTGTTGAAATACAGTAACCTACTCTTCTGCCATTTTTTTGGGCAATTTTTATAAGGCCCTTATTTGTTTTCTCCATAAAAAGACAAATTTTATGCCAATGTAGTACTAAATACTTGAAATCAGTTATGGCATTTCAAGTTCTTTTCTGATCTAATTCAATTCTGATAAAATAAATTTTGAATTGAAAAATATTGATTTCTCTATCTAGTGATCCTTCTTTAAAAATTTTTGGAACTGGGTTTGCATACCAACAGATTCAGTTTCTTTTCTCTTTTTCTTCTCTTCCTTGGCATCATTGTCTGTATACAATGAGTGATTAGTGAGGCTGTCTTTCGATCATCTGCACCGATTAGTGAGGCTGTCTTTGGATTATCTGCACCTTTCTATCTAACCTTGTTTGCGATACTATTTTTATGGAAAAAATGGGAAGAAAGGTGTGAAAAATGAAAATTTCTTGAGATATTTAAAGGATTTATAGCTCTTTTATCTTTAAATGTACTTTTCAATAAATAATTTTTCCTGTGTTTATGTATAATAATGTAAGCCATGCAAGCTTAAGATAAGTAATTTGATATTATACCAATTCCAGAGTTCATATTATAAATTGGTTTTAAATTTCAAAATGTTTAAATGATGTTTTATCATTTAGAAACAATTTTGTCCTTATTGTATTTTTAATCTACTAATTAGTTGAATAATGACTAAGTGTCAGGTATGATGCTAGGTCCAGGAGTAAGACTCTATCTTCAAAGATACCATAAGGTGGGTGCCGAGGTGGCTCAGTGTGTTAAGCCTCTGCCTTTGGCTCAGGTCATGATCTCAGGGTCCTGGGATTGAGCCCCACATTGGGCTCTTTGCTCCACGGGAGCCTGCTTCGCCGCCCCCCTCCTCCCAGCTGCCTCTCTGCCAACTTGTGATCTCTCTTTCTCTGTCAAATAAATAAATAAAATCTTAAAAAAAAAGATTCCATAGGGTAGTGGGACAATGGACAAAAGAGGAACATCTACAATATGGTATGGTAAGTGCTTGAGATCATTATTCCTAAAATTTCTTAGTATTATAACTAATATTTGAAGGTGAAAAGAAAATAAATGTAACTTAGAAAAAAATATCTATTTTTGTCTTGTTCTAATATAGATTCTCTTACCAGTGAGTATAATAACCTTGTGTCCCTTAAAAGTTTCATTCAGGTGAGGTGGAGATAACCACAGTCAAATACCATTAGAGGGTATATATACAACAAATTTTAAGTTATACACATTAGTATGGATGAGTTGATATTAATGTCTTAGGTAAAACTTTTGAAAAATGTAGTAGGAATTTAAGTATCTACCAACCATAAAAAACAAACATAATGCAAATTGGATATATGTTTATACAAATAAATTACAAAAATGGTGTTGTATAACATGTTGTGAACAGTGAGTTATAATTAATTGCATTTTAAAGTACTCAACAAAATCTTGAAATCTATCAACAATTCTCAAGCCTGCTGAGTGCTTTTGAAATCTCCAGTAGTTTTGCTTAATCAAAATAGAAGGTTAAAGATGAAAGAGTCTGTGTCTCTAAGAGTCAAGGTTAAATTGGCTAAGAATGTAACCTTGGCTGAGTCTATTCTAGGTTACACAAATTTGTATTATTATTCTCTGTATGATAAAGAAGTCTTAGGTATTTTCTAATCTTTCAGTATTGTCAGAGATGGTATAGGGTGGATGTTCACTTCTGGGCTGAGAATGTCTAAGAAGGTAATCTACTTCATCCTTGGCTTAGCAAAACCTTTCTTTCCAAGGTGTAGACCCATCAACTCCCCATGATTCTGTATCTTCTTTTCTTTTCATTTTTACTTGCTTTTTTTCCAATTTGTGCTGCTTAGGGCTGGGTTTGTAATCCTTTAAGAGGAGTCTCAGATTTTTAGTCTTACATGTGAGTCTCCCAAACATTAGCTATATAGTGCTACTTTCCTTTTTTATAGGAAACCAGATCATCCTGTTTTGCTAAACCCACTGTCATGCTTCATCTGGGAAGAGGGACCATAGTGTGATAAACCAATTAGTTTATATTAGCGACAAACTAACCAGTAGTAATGGTAATACTACAGAATATACACAGCTTAGCTATTTTACATACATTACTTCATTTAATGCTCAGAACAACTCTCTGAGATAGGTCCTACTACAAACATTCCACTACTACAAAATTCTGACTTTACAGATAATGAAACTGAGACCTGTAGAGGTTAAATATCATGCTATCAATAATTTTAGGAAAATGATTATACATTTTTACATAAATAACTTAATAAGTAATGTATAATCTAAAGTTTCACCATTGTAAAAAAGTGGAAGATTTACTGAAATGCCTGATTAAAAAAAGAATATATACCTTTATTAATAGGTTTTTTTTTTAATATCAAGACTAGAGAAGTAACTTCAGAGAGTCCCACTTTAAATAGGAAACAGAAGAGAGAATGGGAAACTCTGTAGTTCAAGTTTATAATCATTCTGAAAACTATAAAAGTAGAAAAAAACAAGCCAGTCTTTTCATAGAAGCTTGTTGAAACTTTTTCAGCACAGAACTTGGTGCTGATGGAGCCTTTTTACTATATGAACATTTGTTGAAAATCAATGCCCCGGGTCACAAATCCTGTCAGTAAATTCCTGTAGTACAACAAAGACCATATAGAAGTGCCAACTAGTCCAGATGTCATTCCTAAATTCATTTTCTCAAACAGGGAAATGCTTGAGGATTTAAAATTGGAACATAATCTTCAGATAAACAATCATGAATTGGCAGAATTAGAGATTCTGAGAAAAGGCCTAAAAAAATCATGAAAAATAAAATGAGTGTTTAGAAAGTTGATTTTGGCAAACATGTGAATTATAGGGCAGACTTTCAATCCGTTTTTTAAACATTTTGCAAAGTTTTAGTCATAGATGTTTTTCATCCCAGGCTCAGACATGGGCAATGCCCAGAGTCCGTTCTACCAGGGCAGGAAGTACATCATGAGCAAGAGATTCTTGACTGGAATTAAGATAGACCTTATTCATGATACCTGGGATGACCTGGTAGTTCCTGTGCCCAAAGTCACAGTTTTCCTGGACTGCTTCTGCCCTCACAAGAGGATCTCCCACGGTTTCCAGCTGGGTTGGGAACCCTTTGTTTTTAGCTATGGTCTTAACACACTTCTTGATGGTTGCCATTGAAATGAATCCATTTCTAGTACTTTCTGTAGTTGGCTGAGGACTTGTTAAGAAATAATATATTTTTCACAATTGGGATGACAATATTCACCCAATTTTGAGTATTGTTATTGCTTTTTATCTTTAGTCTCTTACCCAGATAATATGCTGCAGATGCTGTTAGAAATAGTTGGAATATGTTGTGACTTTTTTTATACCTGGGACAAGGGCCCAGCTTTATACTATTCAGTTATTCTCAGAACAAATTAGTCCTTTCAGTCTGCTTGGCAGAGTTCCCAGCATATCTCATGGGTTTGTCCACATTATCATGTGTTCTCATGAGAAAGAATTACATTAGGGTAAAAAGTTACAAGAAACTAAAGAAAACAATATTAAGGATGTTAGAAAAATCTAATATTATACCTCATGGTATAGAAAGGTGACTTAACAAAGAATTCAGAAAAAAGTAGTTATAATAGGAGCTAGGCTTGATGTTCAGTGAGGAATATAAAGTATAAAATTGCGAAATTTTAATACCAAGTGAGAAAAGAGTTGCAACCGGTCAAGGATCAGGAGTTTTTGAACTTCCTGAAATAAAAAATAGATGATAGAATTATAAAATAAATGGGATCTTAGTGCTTATTAAGTAAAATTCATTATATAATATGGGGAATCCTTCTATAACATTGCTGAAACTGATCATCCACACATGATTGAACTTCTGCAGCTCTGGGGAGCTTATTACTTATAAGTAGGCCACTGCATAAAGAAAAATAATAAGGGAATATATTTTCTTCTTAATAAGTGAAAAAGAGCCAGTAACAATGCACTAAAGATTTTTTTAAAATTTTTTATTTTTTATAAACATATATTTTTATCCCCAGGGGTACAGGTCTGTGAATCACCAGGTTTACACACTTCACAGCACTCACCAAAGCACATACCCTCCCCAATGTCCATAATACCACCCCCTTCTCCCAACCTCACTCCCCCCAGCAACCCTCAGTTTGTTTTGTAAGATTAAGAGTCACTTATGGTTTGTCTCCCTCCCAATCCCATCTTGTTTCATTGATTCTTCTCCTACCCACTTAAGCCCCCATGTTGCATCACCACTTCCTCATATCAGGGAGATCATATGATAGTTGTCTTTCTCTGCTTGACTTATTTCGCTAAGCATGATACGCTCTAGTTCCATCCATGTTGTCGCAAATGGCAAGATTTCATTTCTTTTGATGGCTGCATAGTATTCCATTGTGTATATATACCACATCTTCTTGATCCATTCATCTGTGGATGGACATCTAGGTTCTTTCCATAGTTTGGCTATTGTGGACATTGCTGCTATAAACATTCGGGTGCACGTGCCCCTTTGGATCACTACGTTTGTATCTTTAGGGTAAATACCCAATAGTGCAATTGCTGGGTCATAGGGCAGTTCTATTTTCAACATTTTGAGGAACCTCCATGCTGTTTTCCAGAGTGTGCTGCACCAGCTTGCATTCCCACCAATAGTGTAGGAGGGTTCCCCTTTCTCCGCATCCTCGCCAGCATCTGTCATTTCCTGACTTGTTGATTTTAGCCATTCTGACTGATGTGAGGTGATATCTCATTGTGGTTTTGATTTGTATTTCCCTGATGCCGAGTGATATGGAGCACTTTTTCATGTGTCTGTTGGCCATCTGGTTGTCTTCTTTGCAGAAATGTCTGTTCATGTCCTCTGCCCATTTCTTGATTGGATTATTTGTTCTTTGGGTGTTGGGTTTGCTAAGTTCTTTATAGATTCTGGACACTAGTCCTTTATCTGATATGTCGTTTGCAAATATCTTCTCCCATTCTGTCAGTTGTCTTTTGATTTTGTTAACTGTTTCCTTTGCTGTGCAAAAGCTTTTGATCTTGATGAAATCCCAATAGTTCATTTTTACCCTTGCTTCCCTTGCCTTTGGCATTGTTCCTAGGAAGATGTTGCTGTGGCTGAGGTCGAAGAGGTTGCTGCCTGTGTTCTCCTCAAGGATTTTGATGGATTCCTTTCTCACATTGAGGTCCTTCATCCATTTTGAGTCTATTTTTGTGTATGGTGTAAGGAAATGGTCCAATTTCATTTTTCTGCATGTGGCTGTCCAATTTTCCCAGCACCATTTATCGAAAAGGCTGTCTTTTTTCCATTGGACATTCTTTCCTGCTTTGTCGAAGATTAGTTAACTGTAGAGTTGAGGGTCTATTTCTGGGCTCTCTATTCTGTTCCATTGATCTATGTGTCTGTTTTTGTGCCAGTACCATGCTGTCTTGATGATGACAGCTTTGTAATAGAGCTTGAAGTCCGGAATTGTGATGCCACCAACGTTGGCTTTCTTTTTCAATATCCTTTTGGCTATTCGAGGTCTTTTCTGGCTCCATATAAATTTTAGAATAATTTGTTCCATTTCTTTGAAAAAGATGGATGGTACTTTGATAGGAATTGCATTAAATGTGTAGATTGCTTTAGGTAGCATAGACATTTTCACAATATTTATTCTACCAATTCAGGAGCATGAAACATTTTTCCATTTCTTTGTATCTTCCTCAATTTCTTTCATGAGTACTTTATAGTTTTCTGAGTATAGATTCTGTGCCTCTTTGGTTAGGTTTATTCCTAGGTATCTTATGGTTTTGGGTGCAATTATAAATGGGATTGACTCCTTAATTTCTCTTTCTTCTGTCTTGCTGTTGGTGTAGAGAAATGCAACTGATTTCTGTGCATTGATTTTATATCCTGACACTTTACTGAATTCCTGTATAAGTTCTAGCAGTTTTGGAGTGGAGTCTTTTGGGTTTTCCACATATAGTATCATATCATCTGCGAAGAGTGATAATTTGACTTCTTCTTTGCTGATTTGGATGCCTTTAATTTCCTTTTGTTGTCTGATTGCTGAGGCTAGGACCTCTAGTACTATGTTGAATAGCAGTGGTGATAATGGACATCCCTGCCTTGTTCCTACCTTAGCGGAAAAGCTTTCAGTTTTTCTCCATTGAGAATGATATTTGCGGTGGGTTTTTCATAGATGGCTTTGATGATATTGACGTATGTGCCCTCTATCCCTACACTTTGAAGAGTTTTGATCAGGAAGGGATGCTGTACTTTGTCAAATGCTTTTTCAGCATCTATTGAGAGTATCATATGGTTCTTGTTCTTTCTTTTATTGATGTGTTGTATCACATTGACTGATTTGCGGATGTTGAACCAACCTTGCAGCCCTGGAATAAATCCCACTTGGTCGTGGTGAATAATCCTTTTAATGTACTGTTGAATCCTATTAGTTAGTATTTTGTTGAGTATTTTCGCATCTGTGTTCATCAAGGATATTGGTCTATAGCTCTCTTTTTTGATGGGATCCTTGTCTGGTTTTGGGATCAAGGTGATGCTGGCGTCATAAAATGAGCTTGGAAGTTTTCCTTCCATTTCTATTTTTTGGAACAGTTTCAGGAGAATAGGAATTAGTTCTTCTTTAAATGTTTGGTAGAACTCCCCCGGGAAGCCGTCTGGCCCTGGGCTTTTGTTTGTTTGGAGATTTTTAATGACTGTTTCAATCTCCTTACTGGTTATGGGTCTGTTCAGGCTTTCTATTTCTTCCTGGTTCAGTTGTGGTAGTTTATATGTTTCTAGGAATGCATCTATTTCTTCCAGATTGTCAAATTTATTGGCGTAGAGTTGCTCATAGTATGTTCTTATAATAGTTTGTATTTCTTTGGTGTTAGTTGTGATCTCTCCTCTTTCATTCATGATTTTATTTATTTGGGTCCTTTCTCTTTTCTTTTTGATAAGTCGGGCCAGGGTTTATCAATTTTATTAATTCTTTCAAAGAACCAGCTCCTAGTTTTGTTGATTTGTTCTATTGTTTTTTCAGTTTCTATTTCATTGATTTCTGCTCTGATCTTTATGATTTCTCTTCTCCTGCTGGGCTTAGGGTTTCTTTCTTGTTCTTTCTCCAGCTCCTTTAGGTGTAGGGTTAGGTTGTGTACCTGAGACCTTTCTTGTTTCTTGAGAAAGGCTTGTACCGCTATATATTTTCCTCTCAGGAATGCCTTTGTTGTGTCTCACAGATTTTGAACCGTTGTATTTTCATTATCATTTGTTTCCATGATTTTTTTCAATTCTTCTTTAATTTCCCGGTTGACCCATTCATTCTTTAGAAGGATGCTGTTTAGTACCCATGTATTTGGGTTCTTTTCAAACTTCCTTTTGTGCTTGAGTTCTAGCTTTAGAGCATTGTGGTCTGAAAATATGCAGGGAATGATCCCAATCTTTTGATACCGGTTGAGTCCTGGTTTAGGACCGAGGATGTGATCTATTCTGGAGAATGTTCCATGTGCACTAAAGAAGAAGGTGTATTCTGTTGCTTTGGGATGAAATGTTCTGAATATTTCTGTGATGTCCATCTGGTCCAGTGTGTCGTTTAAGGCCTTTATTTCCTTGCTGATCTTTTGTTTGGATGATCTGTCCATTTCAGTGAGGGGAGTGTTAAAGTCCCCTACTTTTATTGTATTATTGTTGATGTGTTTCTTTGATTTTGTTATTAATTGGTTTATATAGTTGGCTGCTCCCACGTTGGGGGCATAGATATTTAAAATTGTTAAATCTTCTTGTTGGACAGACCCTTTGAGTATGATATAGTGTCCTTCCTCATCTCTTATTATAGTTTTTGGCTTAAAATATAATTGATCTGATATAAGGATTGCCAGTCATGCTTTCTTCTGATGTCCTTTAGCATGATAAATTCTTTTCCACCCCCTCACTTTAAATCTGGAGGTGTCTTCGGGCTTAAAATGAGTTTCTTGAAGGCAACATATAGATGGGTTTTGTTTTTTTTAATCCATTCTGATACCCTTTGTCTTTTGACAGGCGCATTTAGCCCATTAACATTCAGGGTAACTATTGAGAGATATGAATTTAGTGCCATTGTATTGCCTATAAGGTGACTGTTACTGTATATGGTCTGTTCCTTTCTGACCTACCACTTGTAGGCTCTCTCTTTGCTTAGAGGATCTCTTTCAATATTTCCTGTAGAGCTGGTTTGGTGTTTGCAAATTTTTTCAGTTTTTGTTTGTCCTGGAAGCTTTTATTCTCTCCTTCTATTTTCAATGATAGCCTAGCTGGATATAGTATTCTGGGCTGCATGTTTTTCTCGTTTAGTGCTCTAAAAATATCATGCCAGCTCTTTCTGGCCTGCCAGGTCTCTGTGGATAAGTCAGCTGCCAATCTAATATTTTTACCATTGTATGTTACAGACTTCTTTTCCCGGGCTGCTTTCAGGATTTTCTCTTTGTCACTGAGACTTGTAAATTTTACTATTAGGTGACGGGGTGTGGGCCTGTTCTTATTGACTTTGAGGGGCGTTCTCTGAACCTCCTGAATTTTGATGCTCCTTCTCTTTGCCATATTGGGGAAATTCTCCAGTATACCTTCTGCTCCCCTCTCTCTTTCTTCTTCTTCTGGAATCCCAATTATTCTAATGTTGTTTCGTCTTATGATGTCACTTATCTCTCGAATTCTCCCCTCGTGGTCCAGTAGCTGTTTGTCCCTGTTTTGCTCAGCTTCTCTATTCTCTGTCATTTGGTCTTCTATATCACTGATTCTTTCTTCTGCCTCATTTATCCTAGTGGTGAGAGCCTCCATTTTTTATTGCACCTCATTAATAGCTTTTTTTATTTCAACTTGGTTTGTTTTCGTTCTTTTATTTCTCCAGAAAGGGCTTTTATATCTCTCGAGAGGGTTTGTCTAATATCTTCCATGCCTTTTTCGGGCCCGGCTAGAACCTTGAGAATTGTCATTCTGAACTCTAGATCTGACATATTACCAATGTCTGTATTGATTAGGTCCCTAGCCTTCGGTACTGCCTCTTGTTCTTTTTTTTTGTGTTGAATTTTTCCGTCTTGTCATTTTGTCCAGATAAGAGTATATGAAGGAGCAAGTAAAATACTAAAAGGGTGGCAACAACCCCAGGAAAATATGCTTTAACCAAATTAGAAGAGATCCCAAATCGTGAGGGGGGAGAAAGGGGATAAAAAGAGGTTCAAAAAGGAAGAAAGAAAAAAAAAAGAAAAAAAAAAAAGAAAAGAAAAGAATTAAAAAAAAAAGGAAAACAAATAAGAAAAATATAAAAAATAAAATATATATATATTAGATAAACTAGTTAAAAAATGTTAAAAAAGAAAAAGTTAAAAGTTAAAAAAAATTTTACCAGAAGGCGAGAAAAAAATCAAAAAATGAAAAAGAAAAAAATTAAATTAACTGCAAGACTAAAAAGAATCACAGGGAAAAAGCCATGAGTTGCATGCTTTGCTTTCTCCTCCTCTGGAATTCTGCCGCTCTCCTTGGTATTGAAACCGCACTCCTTAGTAGGTGAACTTGGTCTCGGCTGGATTTCTTGTTGATCTTCTGGGGGAGAGGCTGTTGTAGTAATTCTCAAGTGTCTTTGCCCCAGGCGGAATTGCACCGCCTTTACCAGGGTCCGGGGTGAGTAATCCCCTCGGGTTTGCTTTCAGAAGCTTTTGTTCCCTGAGCGCTTTCCGTAGAGTTCCAGAGGACGGGAATACAAATGGCAGCCTCCTGGTCTTCGGCCGGAGGAGCCGAGAGCCCGGGGCCCCACTCCTCAGTGCGCCCTCAGAGAACAGCGCCCAGTTACTCCCGTCTGCCTGACCTCTGGCCGTGCTCTGAGCTCACCTAGCCTGCGACCGGTTCAAGGTAACACCAAACTGTGAGCTTACTGTCTGCTCTGTCTCTGTAGCCGGCTTTCCCGTTCCAATACCCGCAAGCTCTGCGACACTCAGACACCCCCGATCCTTCTGTGATCCTGCGGGACCTGAGGACACGCTGACCCCGCGTGGGGTTCCCCCCGGTTTAGCCTCTGGAGCGATGTCCCTCAGTGGAACAGACTTTTAAAAGTCCTGATTTTGTGCGCGGTTGCTCCGCCGCTTGCTGGGAGCCAGCCCCTCCCCCCAGGGTCTATCTTCCTGTCGCTTTGGATTCACTTCTCCGCTGGTCCTACCTTTCAGAAAGTGTTTGTTTTCTGTTTCCAGAATTGCTGTTCTTCTTCTCTTCGATTTGCCGATGCATTTTCAGGTGTTTGCAATCTTTAGATAAGCTAATCTAGCCGATCTCCGGCTAGCTGAAGTAGTCTCAGCCTGCTACTTCTCCGCCATCTTGACTCCTCCCTGCACTAAAGATTTTTATGCTTAGAAAGACTTTAATATTTTTAGCAGGAAGAACTGAAATCTGTTGTCCACAAACTAGACCATACATGGCTCTGGGCCTCAGGGCATCAACAGGGAATACAGTGTAAATGTATCCTCATTACATTAGTTCCATTCAGATCTTCATATCTGGATTTTTTATATCTAAGGTTACTTAAGAAAGTACTTAAAATCACTCCAGGAACACAATCCCTTTTTAAAAACTGAATAATGACAAATGCCTAATATGTGAAAGAATCAGAATAGAATGCATATCTCTTTCTCTATAAAACAGGTAACTTAATATTTTCATATATATATATATATATACATATATATATGAATATTTTATATGTGTTAACACACACACACAACCTAACTGAAAAGACCAGTTGGTAAATACCCAGATGAAAGAAGCAGATTATGGAATTATGCAGATAGCCTTGGAAACATGTGTTTTCCCATGCTACTCTGAGAATCACAGACTAGAGAGAGTATCACAAACCACAGAATAATCAGGCATTAGAACTAGAAGGGGCCATGGAGATATAGTCTTCCTATAAAGGGACCTACATACCATTTCATTCAAGAATATTTTTTCCAACATTTTACCTGAAAATCAACTCTGCTAAAAAAGATAAGAACCTGTCCATCTACCACTTCCTGTCTTCCCTCATTCCCTCTGCCCCTTTTCACCTTCTTCCCTCTATAGCAGCCCCTGAGGCACCTTCATTGAACCATGTGACTATATTGGCCAAAATGTCAAGCAAGCCATCCTTTCTTAAAGGACAGCAGTTATAAATTGGGATGCAGGACCATAGAAATAATTTGAATAACTCTCATAGAACTCTAAGAGGGGAAAACAAGAGTAAATTCTATCACTGAATTAGCTCACCAGGAATGATGATTGAAACAAGTCAAAAAAGTTTAACTCACAAGGGCTCCAGCACACAAGGATACCAAGATCCTAACTTTGTTCACTTTTTAAAGTGAATATACATTTTTGGGGAAAAGCTTATCAAGAATCAAATTATTGGGGCACTTGGGTGGCTCAGTGGGTTAAATCCTCTGCCTTTGGCTCGGGTATTGATCCTGGGGTCTTGGGATCGAGCCCGCATCGGGCTCTCTGCTCAGCAGGGAGCCTGCTTCCTCCTCTCTCTGTCTGCCTCTCTGCCCATTTGTGATCTCTGTCTGTTAAAGAAATAAATGGAATCTTAAAAAAAAAAAAGAATCAAATTATCATCCTTGAATGACAATAAGGTATGTTGGAATCTTCCTTAATTTGTGAACTTAATCAGTTTGATCAAACTAAAATGGTTCCATCTTATTTAATATTAAGCAGAAAATTATTTGAAGACCAGGTAGAGATCCTTAAATTAAAACAGACAAGGCAAGCATATTTCACATATTCTTGACCAATGGGAAATGTGTTATTGTTGGTTTCTGTATCACTGAGGAAAATCTTAATGTGTTCACAGATTAGGTTTTCATAATTTTTCGTGATTACTATGTGGATTGTTAGCTCTTGGCAGGATTGGCAGTGCCTAGCCCATATACCTTACTTCTGTTTAACTTTGAATGAAGGTTTATGACTTTTCAGAGACTACTGCATTCATTTGATCCAGGTGGTAGGAAGAATCAAGGGAGTAGAATATGATAGAAAATTTTTCAGGAAATCTAAAGGGTGAAGAGCTCTTTAACATTGGCATATAGCAACTCTTGGTTCTCATAAGTCACGATAGAAATGGGGGCCATTATTCATAAGCAAAGTATTGCAAAACTGTGTGCACCACTTCCCAGGAAACTGAAGTACACATATTGTGGTAAGAGATGGGAAACTGTAATGCCTGCCAAATTCCTAGAAGAAATCCTTTTTTTTTTTTTACTCAGGAATTATGCTTACTTGATGGCTAACATTTTTGTCAGGCAATAGAGAGAGAATTACCTCTTAATGTTCTGAATGAGGTAAGAGACTTTTGATTAGCTATCACTTCAGGTCTACTATTTCTGTCTTGATAAGGTAGTTAAAAAGGGTCATTTGACCCTCTCCCTCTAATGTGGTTGCTTAGTTGTGTTTATGGAGCTTAATGACCAGCTTTAGACAAACTCTTCTGTAAAATTCCCCTTTGTTCAGATGAGCTATCCCAGCTCTGGTTTCCTGGATATTTGAAAGAAACCTTAACGTTGGCAGAGGGCTTAAATCAGTGCTTAATTGCTTAGTATAGTCTTGAGTAAGACTAACTTAACACCTAAGGACTGTTTATTTGTCAGAGGCTGTGCCTTTACAAGCATTAGCTTGTGTAATTCTAATTTAAACAAATTTCTGACCCTTGGTGTCCTAAAACCACTATTATGATTAAGCATACTAAAGTATCTGATTCCAAAAAAAAAAAGTTGTAAAATAGGTTTTATACTTCTATTGAATTATAACAAGTATTCATTAAATGAGTTAATAATATTTATGGTTGGTAGAGTAGAAAGAAGAAATGATTCACATGTAAGAGATAATAAGAATCTAAATATGTATGTATTTAACAGAAAAAATCGAATGAAGACAGAAAAGTTGAGAATGAAACACATTATAAAATAGTCTACAAAGCTAAGATATCACAAAATCAAACATACCTAAGAATTGCTGGGCAATGATGAGTGGATGGTATTTGTAAGGAAAATAAAGGTAAAGATACCTAGAGAGCTTTATGGAGTTTTGATAAAAGGTCAGAGATAATAAAACTTGTTGGGGGCATTTCATTGAAATCACTATAGTGTTTTCTTCTGCTTCATCATGACTAGACTGCCTACTCTGGATTATAGTAACTGTTTATACAGAAGGGTGTGTGTGTGTGTGTGTGTGTGTGTGAGAGAGAGAGAGAGAGAGAGAGAGAGAGACAGAATATATCTCTGAATGAAACTAGGTGATTAATGCATCTTTTGAACAGTTATATTCCATGTCTACTGATACTTTTTTCTGATGTATTTATAGAAATAAATTAACTCTTCAATTGATTATCTCAGATGGGAAATTAGAAAATATCTTTCTTTTTCCCTTTTCTGTAACTCTGCATCTCATTAGTTATTAGACAATGTTGAGGTTCTTTTATATATATCTGCTTCTCTCCTCAATTGCTGACCTTGCCCTAACTTTGGTGCTTGTAAACATTACTAGGTAATACAATAGCTTACTCCTAATTGGGTCTTT
Organism: Mustela nivalis; assembly: GCF_964662115.1. Classification (NCBI taxonomy): domain Eukaryota; kingdom Metazoa; phylum Chordata; class Mammalia; order Carnivora; family Mustelidae; genus Mustela; species Mustela nivalis. Next base: position 35,119,104 of record NC_139031.1, on the reverse strand, counting down.
TGCCTACTGTCTGTTTTGCCAGTCTGTTTTTCACATTGCCCCTGAGTTCTTCTGAAAAGAGAAATCTGATTAAATTGCCCCTTGAAAAATAAACAATTTAGATGCCTCCCCATGGTTGACAGAATAAAGTTCAATATTCTATTTTTCAACTATGAATCCTCTAGGGTGCATATCTTGACACCATGTTTGGTACAAAGATTCAATGCTCTTAAGGATTTTTGGTTTTTGCCTGTCATAAAATTTTATAAAAATGTGTTGGAAATCTTAATTTAATTATTGACTTACTATGCTTACACAGTCAGTCTTGATTTCAGTTATATTGCTATTCCCAAGTCACTGCTCTGTCAGGTGCTCATTAAATATGAAGATTGGGTACCAGAACAATCTGATCTTAATTCAGTTTAGTTTTTACTTCATGTCCTTCTATGCACATTCCAGTACATCTGTTCTTCAAGCCTTCCAAAACCTCTTGCTTGGCTTTTCTTCTTGGTATCATCTCCATGTAGGACCACCTTCCTGTACATAGCAAAATCTTATCTTCCTGTGACACAGACCTCTAATTCCACATTGTTTTTGAAGTTTTCTCTTATCACATTCTCATGCTTTCCTTGCCTCTCTTAAAAAGGACTTATTTCTTTCTTTGGAATCCAATTCCATGTTCTTTTGGGCCTCTACTATGGCACTGAGTTTTTCTGCTTGAGAATGTAGTTAGCTTTTGAACTCCCATTTCCTCTACTTCTTTGAAAGTTTCTTGAAGACACAGGTGAGGCCCAACTCATCTTAATTGCCTCCAGGCATTGATAAAAAACACTAACTTCATGAAGAAAAGGCTTACTTAGTATTTATTAAGTGGGGGTTTGACAGATCAGTATTTCCCCATGAATATTCTTTGCAACTCTTATTTCTGCAGGATGTCAGCAGAATGTCATATTAGATGTCATATGTCAGATGTCATATTAAATGGAGTTCTTTGGCCAGAAAATACTGGGTTGACCAGAGTCAAATACATTTTTTTTTTTTTTAAACTGAGATGCTTATCAGAGCCTTAAATCCTGAAGTTCTCTAAGGGGAAAGTATCACATCTAGTGTTTTCAGACTTACCTGGCCACAGAACCTTTTATTCACAGACTGATATGCAATGTATAATCCAGTGAGAACTAGCTGGTTTATGTCTTAAAGGTGAGAACAGTTACAAATTTCAAACTATGTAGCCTGGGAGTTACTTTGCCTAGGAATTAACTCTTTAAGAGAATTTAGCACATAAAAATGCTGTCATGATTTTTCAGTTGGAAGAGGCATCTCAGGAACCTCATCAGGACAAGCACTGTCAGAAGATTTTTTTTTAATATTTTCCAAATGACTAATTACAGATAATTGTTATAGAATGTGTCCATAGTATATAATTCATCCTAGTGTTTGGGATAGTATATGGAAATTTTCATAATTAATTCTTACTTGATTTCTCTTAACTTATCCATTTTGGTATATATGCATATTAATATATATAATATAATGTATATATGCATGTTTTCTATAGCATATGAGAATCTTAAAGAACAATTTATAGATGCACAGTTGTATAGGCTGTTGTATAGTTGTATAGGCTTTAGACAAAAAGGACTGAACTTATTGCTCAGAGTCAAAGTGAAAGGGGGCTTAATAAGAAGCTTTTATGTAAAATATTTTATTTATTTATTTCATGTGCATGCACATGAGTTGGGGGGGTTGCAGAGGGAGAGGGAGAAGCAGACTCCCTGTTGAGCAGGAAACCCAGCAAGTTGGGGCTTCATCTCAGGACTCTGGGGTAATGACTTGAGCCAAAAGCAGATGCTTAACTGATTGAGCCTCAGGCATCCCAATAAGAAGCTTTTTTTTTTTTTTTTTTAAATAAGAAGATTTTAAGAAAGGGTTTATTTCTGCTCTGGTTTCAGCACCCTCATCAGTGATAGTCATTTCGGTCTCCACTGACAGATCACATATGGTACCACTAATTTCTTCACAATTAATGTATACTCAGTTTTCACTGGGACTCTGCACTTGGACATAATGGAAGAAATTGCTTTGGGAAAATATGCTTTAATTTCTGCCATTCTCTTCATCTCAAATTATAGTCTTTTTAAGACTGTATCTTTTATATTCTATGTATTCTCCTTTAACTTGTATTCTCCTTTAACTTGAGTACTGTGCTGTATACCCAGCAGGTATTTCAAAGACAATGTTAGGCTGACTTGCATGTAAGTCAGCACCTTCATTAGGTTTTATCTGAAAGAACATCTTAATGATAAGGTAGAGTGGAGTGCAGGGGTGGTGGTGGGCAGAAGTGTTAGTCCTGGGAATAGAATTAAATGATCTTGATGAGCAAGAAGCAAATATAAGGATTTTCACTAGTACACTCAACAAAAACCACATCATAAAATGTAAAATGAGTAATGAGGAGCCGGATCTAAGTACCTCTGAAAAATATCTAAAAGTCATAATGGATTACATAAAGCACCATGAGTTAGCAACATAACACCTTTTAGAAACAGGGTATTTTCCCCAGGATATGTTAAAAAGGAGTATAGTAGGCAATATCTATGCTTGAAGTCTATCTCATGTTACATGATGTAATTTTATGAGATAACTTGGAAAATATGTTATGAGCTAAAGAAATATAAAATGCCATTAATATTTCAATTTTGTGAATCTTCCCTGGTAGATTCCTGAAAATATTATGTCCATTAGTAATTAGTAAGTAATGGCAGCTTCTGCAAGCTGAGATCTCAAATTCTGAAGTATAATAATGGTTATAATACAGATAAAATACCCTTTATGTTTTTAGCCATAATAACATGACTGTCACCATACTGGGGAGACATTCCCATGTGAAGAAGAGAGACTTCCTTCTTGTCCTTGTAATACCTCTAGTGTATTAAGAGTAGTATTCCCATATTGCCAACCTGTATGTCGCTCTGTTTCTGAATATTCATTTGATTTCAGTTACACATGCTATGGGATTTCAAAAATTTGTAATGATTATAAGAACCCACATACCTATTTTGGGAAATTTATATTGAGTATTGAACATGCAACAAAAATATTCATTCTCTGCCATTAACTCATTAGCTATTGTTTAACATAGGTGAGGATTTTATTTTATTTTATTTTTTTAAGATTTTAATGACAGACAAAAGATCACAAGTAGGCAGAGAGGCAGGCAGAGAGAGAGAGGAGGAAACAGGCTCCCCACTGAACAGAGAGCCTGATGCGGGGCTTGATCCCAGAACCCTGGGACCGTGACCTAAGCTGGAGGCAGAGTCTTTAACCAACTGAGCCACGCAGGTACCTCTAAGTGAGGATTTTAAATAAATTATGTAACTGGAGAAAAATACCATAACCAGTTTTACTGTAGTTTTATAATGCTATGAAAAGGAACTTTGTCATCAAATGGGTTTCACTAGTGGGGGTTGTATGTGTCAAATAAATTCTAAAGCTAAAAAGTAAAAATTCCCTGTTTTATACAAGGCAGCCAGAAAATGTACAGAGATTTTGGACAATATAACTGATACAGTGATGAAAAATATTTCAGTTTTGTACATTATAAAAAGAGTTTTGCCCATCAAATTTGTTCAGGGTAGAACTAAAATGGCCGGACCTTTATGTTCCTGTCTTCCTCAGTCATCACATGGGAGCTGTTCTGGAAAGATGTGACCTCAGATGAAGTAGCTTTCTATACCTGAGGTGGACTCTGAAGGAGCTGACAGCTCGAGGTATCTACAGACTGCATTAACCATAATTGGGTAGCGAATCCTTCTCTGAAAACTGGAACCTGGTCATGGATCTCCTTAGCTGCCTCACCGTCCCCACACTTGGGGCAGAGATGAGTTGGCCTAAGGTGGTTTGTTATACAGCAGGATTAACTGTTAATATATATTTTTTAAAAATCCAGGTAAATAAAGTTACAAAATGAAAAAAATAGCAATAGTATTTTTTAAAAAATAGCAACAGTATTGTTTAATTTAGGTATTTATTTATTTGATCTCTGTATGGGTAAGGATTATTTAGGTGTTTATTTGGTCTCTGTATATAATGGAGGGAATCAAAAGAAGAAAATGTCAAGGGATAAAAATTCTTTAATGTCAAACCATCATAAAATGACAGTTTGAACAATAAATGGTACAATATTTGTAACAAAAAATAGGCAAAGATTTTCTTTCCTTTAATATATGATTTACTCACATAAATTGATGAGATTCTCAGTATAGAAACATGTCAGAGAAGATATACATACATGTAATGAATGTATGAAAAATATTCCATCTCATGAATAAATAATTATAAATTAGAATTATAAGAAATACCATTTTAACTTTTAAAAATAACAGCTTTTAATATTTTTAAAAGTTAAAATGGTATTTCTTATAAAATCTTTGTCTATTTTTTGTTACAAATATTGTACCATTTATTGTTCAAACTGTAATTTTATGACGGTTTGACATTAAAGAATTTTTAACCCTCAGTTTTTGTGAGATTGAGTCTCTTATGGTTTGTCTCCCTCCCATTCCCATCTTGTTTCATTTATTCCTTTCCTACCCCGTTAGTCCCCCACATTGCCTCTCTACTTCCTCATATTAGGGAGATCATGTGATAATTGTCTTTCTCTGATTCACTTATTTCACTCAGCATAATACCCTCTAGTTTCATCCACGTCATCGCAAATGGCAAGATTTCATTTCTTTTGATGGCCGCATAGTATTCCATTGTATATATACACCACTTCTTCTTCTTCTTCTTTTTTTTTTTAAACCATATGGTTTATTTTATGAGTTAATGAAAATACCAAAGCATATTATTTTACAAAATACCATCAAATCTATAAACAGCACTCCAGAAGCCATAATTTGGGAGTAAAAAATCTTCACATGTAAAAACACACTACTGATACAAAATTGATACAATTTGATACTGTAATTAAATCTGGCTTGCTGTGTTGGGGGAGGAAATTGTCCCAAGATCCTGCCTAAGATGGTGGGATGCGGGGGGAGGGTATTGAATACAGCTTGTGATATGGCCTCAGGAGGAGGGTTGAGTGTATTTCAGTCTTTTGCATTCCATGAAGAATGGGGGACTGGCTAGAGTGGGATGGGGCAGAGAGGGAAGCTCATTAGTCTACCCTGCCCAAGAGCAGCTGGGGAAATGCAGGTCATCTGCTCTTACATGGCCCTGGGCTCCCTGAGGAGGGAGGTAATGTGACTGTGGGGAACAGAAGGCCTGGAGAGGGCATGTTGTGGAGCAGGTACATGTGAGGTGAAGGCATGTGGGGACTGCCCCTTCTGGTGCTTCTTCAGTGTCTCCTCTGCCATGGACTGTGGTTTGTCCAGAACTTTTCCTTCCCTTTGCAGGAAGTATCTTTTTTTTTTTAATTTTATATATTTTCAGCATAACAGTATTAATTGTTTTTGCACCACACCCAGTGCTCCATGCAATACGTGCCCTCCTTAATACCCAACACCTGGCTCCCCCAACCTCCCACCCCCTGCCCCTTCAAAACCCTCAGATTGTTTTACAGAGTCCATAGTCTCTCATGGTTCACCTCTCCTTCCAATTTCCCTCAACTCCTTTCTCCTCTCCATTACCCATGTCCTCCATGCTATTTGTTATGCTCCACAAATAAGTGAAACCATATGATAACTAACTCTCTCTGTTTGACTTATTTCACTCAGCATAATCTCTTCCAGTCCTGTCCATGTTGCTACAAAAGTTGGGTATTCATCCTTTCTGATGGAGGCATAATACTCTATAGTGTATATGCACCACATCTTCCTTATCCATTCATCCATTGAAGGGCATCTTGGTTCTTTCCCCAGTTTGGCGACCATGGCCATTGCTGCTATAAACATTGGGGTACAGATGGCCCTTCTTTTCACTACATCTGTATCTTTGGGGTAAATACCCAGGAGTGCAATAGCAGGGTCATAGGGAAGCTCTATTTTTAATTTCTCGAGGAATCTCCACACTGTTCTCCAAAGTGGCTGCACCAACTTGCATTCCCACCAACAGTGTAAGAGGGTTCTCCTTTCTCCACATCCTCTCCAACACATGTTGTTTCCTGTCTTGCTAATTTTGGCCACTCTAACTGGTATAAGGTGGTATCTCAATGTGGTTTGAATTTGAATCTCCCTGATGGCTAGTGATGATGAACATTTTTTCATGTGTCTGATAGCCATTTGTATGTCTTCATTGGAGAAGTGTCTGTTCATATCTTCTGCCCATTTTTTGATATGATTATATGTTTTGTGTGTGTTGAGTTTGAGAAGTTCTTTATAGATCCTGGATATCAACCTTTTGCCTGTACTGTCTTTTGCAAATATTTTCTCCCATTCCGTGGGTTGCCTCTTTGTTTTGTTGACTGTTTCCTTGGCTGTGCAGAAGCTTTTGATCTTGATGAAGTCCCAAAAGTTCATTTTCACTTTTGTTTCCTTTGCCTTTGGAGACATATCTTGAAAGAAGTTGCTGTGGCTGATATCGAAGAGATTACTGCCTATGTTCTCCTCTAGGATTCTGATGGATTCCTGTCTCACGTTGACATCTTTTGTCCATTTTGAGTTTATCTTTGTGTACAGTGTAAAGGTATGGTCGAGTTTCATTCTTCTGCATATAGCTGTCCAATTTTCCCAACACCATTTATTGAAGAGACTGTCTTTTTTTCCACTGTATATTTTTTTCTGGCTTTGTCAAAGATGATTTTCCCATAGAGTTGAGGGTCCATATCTCTCTACTCTGTTCCACCGGTCTATGTGTTTGTTTTTGTGCCAGTACCATGCAGTCTTATGGATACACTAAGGTATCTTAGTGTATAAGAAAGCCACTGATTTCTGTACATTGACTTTGTATCCTGCCACGTTACTGAATTGCTGTATGAGTTCTAGTAGTTTGGGGGTGGGGTCTTTTGGGTTTTCCATATAAAGAATCATGTCTTCTGTGAAGAGAGAGAGTTTGACTTCTTCATTGCCAATTTGGATACCTTTTATTTCTTTTTGTTCTGATTGCTGTTGCTAGGACTTCTAATACTATGTTGAACAAGAGTGGTGAGAGTGGTGAGAGTGTTGTGTTCCTAACCTCAACGGGAAGGCTGTGAGCTTTTTCCCATTGAGGATGATATTTGCTGTGGGTCTTTCACAGATAGATTTTATGAAGTTCAGGAATGTTCCCTGTATCCCTATACTTTGAAGCATTTTAATCAGGAATGGATGCTGGATTTTGTCAAATGCTTTTTCTGCATCAATTGAGAGGACCATGTGGTTCTTCTCTCTTCTCTTATTAATTTGTTCTATCACATTGATTGATTTGCGAATGTTGAACCATCCTTGTAACCCAGGGATGAATCCCACCTGGTCATGGTGGATAATCTTTGTAATGTGCTGTTGGATCCTGTTTGCTAGGATCTTGTTGAGAATCTTCGCATCCATATTCATCAGAGATATTGGTCTGAAATTCTCCTTTTTGGTAGGGTCTTTGCCTGGTTTGAGGATCAGAGTAATGCTGGCTTCATAGAAAGAGTCTGGAAGTTTTCCTTCTGCTTCAATTTTTTTGAAACAACTTCAGGAGAATAGGTGTTATTTCTTCTTTAAATGTTTGGTAGAATTCCACAGGGAATCTGTCAGGTCCTGAGCTCTTGTTTTTTGTGAGGTTTTTGATCACTGCTTCAATCTCATTACTAGATATCGGTCTATTCATGTTGTCAATTTCTTCCTGGTTCAATTTTGAGAATTTATAGTTTTCCAGGAATACATCCATTTCATGTAGGTTGCTTAACTTATTGGCATATAAGTGTTGATAGTAACTTCTGATGATAGTTTCTACTTCCTTGGTGTTAGTTGTGATCTTTCCCTTTTCATTCATAATTTTATTAATTTGAGCTTTCCCTCTTTTCTTTTGGATTAGTGTGGCCAATGGTTTATCGATCTTATTGATTCTTTCAAAAAACCAGCTTCTAGTTTCATTGATATGTTCTACTATATCTCTAGTGTCTACCTTATTGATCTCTGCTCTAATCTTGATTATTTCCCTTCTTATGTGTGGAGTTGGTTTGATTTGTTGTTGATTCTCCAGTTCTTTAAGGTGTAGAGACAGCTGGTGTATTCTGGATTTTTCAATTTTTTTGAGGGAGGCTTGGATAGCTATGTATTTCCCCCTTAGGACTGCCTTTGCTGTAATCCCATAGGTTTTGGACCAAAGTGTCTTCATTCTCATTGGTTTCCCTAAATTGTTTAAGTTCTTCTTGGATCTACTGGTTGATCCAAGTATTCTTAAACAAGGTGGTCTTTAGCTTCCAGGTGTTTGAGTTCTTTCCAAACTTTTCCTTGTGATTGAGCTCCAGTTTCAAAGCATTGTGAATTGAGAATATTCAGGGAATAATCTCAGTCTTTTGGTATCAGTTGAGTCCTGATTTGTGACCCAGTTGTGGTTTATTCTGGAGAAGGTTCCATGTGCACTTGAGAAGAATGAGTATTCTTTTGTTTTAGGGTGGAATGTTCTGTATATATCTATGAGGTCCCTTTGGTCCAATGTGTCATTCAGTGCTTTTGTTTCTTTATTGATTTTCTGCTTTGATGATCTGTCCATTACTGAGAGAGACATGTTAAGATCTCCTACTATTAATGTATTCATATAAATATGACTCTTTTTCTTGATTAATAGTTTTCTTATGTAATTGGCTGCTCCCATATTGGGGGCATAGATATTTATAATTGTTAGATAAACTTTATACCACTTCTTTTTTATCCATTCATCCCTTGTAGGACATTTAGGTTCTTTCCATAGTTTGGCTCTTGTGGACATTGCTGCTATAAACATTTGGGTGCACATGCCCCTTTAGATCATTACCTTTGTATCTTTAGGGTAAATACCCAGTAGTGCAATTGCTGGGTCATAGGGTATCTCTATTTTCAATTTTTTGGGGAACCTCCATGCTGTTTTCCAGAGTAGTTGCACCAGCTTGCATTCTCACCAACAGTGTAGGAGGGTTTCTTAGGAAGATTCTTAAGAAATATTAATTTCTACCCACTGAGAACAGGGGAAAGATAAGTGCCCACCTTAATACAAGACATTCGTGTCTTCACTGTGGGGGCATTTACAGGTATTCAGGACTTTTGGGCAATAAGTGGTTCTCAGGCAATAATTAGCAAGTGGTTCACCCTCAAGCACCTCCAAGTACTGAGATTCTTTCACTTATGCATTGGGTCTTGTGGTCAAAGGTCCCTTTCCTTTATTGGATCTCCTTTCTCTCCCCAGTTTCTTCAGATCCAGGTACCCCCCGCCTCCTTTTATTTCTATCTTCCAGTCACAGTTTTCTCCCCCAAACTGGGTTCAACCAAAATTAGAATGGTGTGGTAATCTTTTTTCCTGCTTCAGTGACAGCTTCAGTTGCCACTGAGTATATGGGAAATATATGTATCTAAGTGACTTGGTCTAATAAATGTTTTGTCTTGACATATCCACATTATTCTTGTAGGATTTATGCTAGTTAGAGGAAGTTAGATGAAATATAAATGACATCCACCTAAAATCCTGCAGTTTCTACTTGAAGCCCTATAGTTCTGAGAACTTTGGCAAAGTGCATTGTATTTACATTGTAACATTGTTTGTATTCAGGAAATTCAGAAGACTTTCAGAAAGGCATTGTAGGTCACACTGAAAATTTGTCATCTGAGTTGTAGAGAAATGTCTCAATTACCTCATGAGACCTCTGTGCTCAGTTTTTCCTCTAATCTGTTTGGTGACAGAAATAGGCAGTGCTTTGGTCTCTTACACTACTGAAAAGTAGTAGTCTTCTCTTTTTCAGAAATTTCTCTGTGCTTGACTCAGATTTTCTCTGTGAAGTAAAGAGATAATATATGAAAGGATTTTTAAGGCATTTTTATGACTATACCATACCAACCTTTTAAGCATCCCCTCTATTCTAGTTTCTTCTCCAGTAGAGAAGAAAATCAACAGAAGCCAAGTTGGCAGTGAAGAAAGCATTTCTGCCTATGACAGTGTGTCTGGCAGAAACTGGTCTGTGCATTTGTGGATGGTTTAGTCAATGGTCCTCTTAACAGCTGGGTCTTTTTTTCCTGGTGTGACCCAGTGGCTCATCCTTGCCCTTGTTTTCTCTATGTCTGTCTTTATTACTCATTATGAGAAAGAAAGCTGTAGACCTCCACTTCTAAGGTTATTTCCTTAATCTCACAAAAGCTGGGAAGATACAGAGCAAAAGTTGGGAATAAAAGAAACAATCAAACCATACAAAGTATTTGAGAAAATACATTCAGTGATACAGAGAACCAGAGCTTAGTTCCCAGTAAAAGCCCTGCCACTTTTTGTAGGTATCTGTGCTCATCAGTTAATTTCTTCAAGCAGTTGGGCTAAGTTTATGAGATTGTCTAAATATGGGTTTTTAAGAAAACAAGTACATAACTATCTCACCAGCAATGTATATTCTTTAAGTGTCACTAAACTTAAATTTAAATTAAATCATCAGTTAAGCTTTTACATAGAAAAAAACAAATGATCATCATAGGAACCAAAGTCAAGAAAATGTTGGGATTTCTTCTTTGTACAAATCAATAAAAGTGAAAACTGAATAATAACCTTAAGACCTTTAAAGAAAAAAAGTATTTTTTAAAAAGATTTTATTTATTTTAGAGGAGAGTGGGGAGAGAAAAGTGTGCAAGTGGTAGGGCCAGAGCGTGAGGGAGAGGGAGGAAGAGAGAACCTTAAGCAGACTCCTTACTGGGTCGGGAGCCCAGGAACCAGATGTGAGGCTCTATCTCATGGCCCTGAGATCATGACCCGAGCTGAAACCAAGTATAAGATACTTAACCAACTGAGCTATCCAGGTGCCCCAAGAGTATATTCTAATAAAGCTCTTCATCTGTGTTATCATTCACTACTAAGATAGACACTCTGACTTAAAAACTTTCAGAATACTTACTACATAAATATCTTTATTTTGTAGCTATTACTAAAGGAAATGTTAGAATTCCAGAAGAAAAATGAAATTGAGGTGAGGCAGTTGGGTATGTGGAGAAGGGACAAGAAAACCTGAATAGGGCAGTTGCTGGAATGTGGTCTTATGATTACAAAAGCAAAGAACCATCATTTTTGAGGGTGTATGTTTAAAGGGTGTATGTGTGTATGGCTTAACGTTTACTGATATGACAACAGTAGATGAAATGAATTATTTCTCATTCACTAATCTGTTAAACAAAAGCAGAACATAAGGGGGAAAATTATTATGCAACTAGAGGTAGTAGTAAAGAGGTAGTAAAGAGGTAGTAGTGAACCTCTCTACTTACTACAAAGTAGTAATCTTGGAATGGGAAAATGAGTTTCAGAAAGGCAGAAAGTCCCCAATTGAATTTTTAATATAAATAAAGGGAATAAAAACAAATCTATAGCTGATTATATGGTTTTGAATTAGTAATTATACAATAAGTAATATTTGTGAGATATTTTATATTAACCTGAATGATTTTAAAATATTTAGCTTCATTCTAAAACAAAAAGAGAATATGATCTGTTTTTCACACCATATTAGAGAAGGGCAACATATTTGGAAAGAAAAACTTGAGGAAAGAAGACATAGCATGGAGCTCTGAAAATTGTGACGATTATATAAAACTATTGAAAATGAGTAATGTTAGGTGAAATATAATACTACTGAAAAAATGAATTATTATGTAAATTGTTTAAGTATACATTCACATAGAAGATAATATATTAGGATTATTAGGGTAGTGACACTAATAATTTAGAAGTATTAAATTATTTTAACATTCCCACAGTTTTTTATCTTAAAGAATAAATTGTTCTTTTAATGATTTACTTTAAATAATGTATTTTTGAATAAAATGCCTATCTCTGCAAAGAATTTACAAAGGAAATATTTTATTTTTGTCTTGTAAACAATTTTAACATTCCTGATTCACTTTCTGTATGTGATAAACCAAGAGTTTATACAAAAGCATATCCTATATTTACTTTTGATAGTTTCACAAACTAACAACTTATACAAAAGCATCACATGTAATATTATTTTAATGAAGCTGTGTTTCTTGTCCATGATGGAATTGAATTTTGGTTCAAATAATTATCAAATAATCAAAGTAGTTCCTTATGTGACTCTTTGAAAAAAACTTCTTTAATAACCTTGTATCTTTTCCTTATTTGAAGTTATTGCTACATCACTGGAATAATCTAGCTCATCTTCAAATTATTTCAATATATGTTATATTTCCCAGGATTAGTAGCCTTAGTATATGTTTACTGGAGCTGAAATATAAAGTGTGGTCAAAAAGAATTCAGGAGGCTTATTTTCACTGAAGTCTCCCTGAGGACAGAGACCATTTCTCTATTTATTTATTTGACAGAGAGAGATCACAAATAGGCAGAGAGGCAGGCAGAGAGAGAGGGAGGGAAGCAGGCTCCCTGCTGAGCAGAGAGCCGGATGCGGGACTCGATCCCAGGACCCTGAGATCATGACCTGAGCCGAAGGCAGCAGCTTAACCCACTGAGCCACCCAGGTGCCCCCATTCCTCTATTTAATGTTGTTCATGTCATTGCTGCCCCAGCCTCAGTAAGTCAAAGAACATTGAAGAAGCACTGTAGACAGGGGTGCACCATGGTAAGGATCGGTAACATGGCTGGTCACTGTTGTGATGTGGCTATCCCATTTCAGCAGCATTGGGAAGTGCGGCCCTAGTTGTGATATCCATACATCTGATGAGGAATTGTGCTCTTGCCTAGAGTACATTTTTTTTTTTAAGATTTTATTATTTGTCAGAGAGAGGGAGAGCACAAGCAGTGGGACTAGCAGGCAGAGAAAGAAGCAGGCTCCAGGCTGAGTAAGGAGACTGATGCAGGGCTTGATCCCAGGACCCTGGGATCATGAACTGAGCTGAAGGCAGACCCTTGACTGACTGAGCCACCCAGGTGTCCCTGCCTGGAGTCCATTTTTGATGGAATACATTTTCCTTGAAGAGGAACTCTTTTTTTCCCAAGTGATGTAATTGTTTTCAAATGATTAAGTTTTAAATTAGGAAGAAAATGTGGGTAGTGTGTAACACTCATTTGGTTCAGTCATGATCAATTATCCAATGTCTCCAGCACATCCAGTGCTGCTTTTAATACAAAGTAAAAATGAGGTTACTGAAACTCTGCTGATGATATGCAGAACTCAGAATGATCCATGTTGGAACCTCAGTGAAACTTCAAGTCAGAAATGTTATGAAAATGGAGAGTAGGTAAAGTTGATATAAAATAACATTAACTCATTTAATGCTTTTGCTAGCCCTGTGATGTATATATATATAAGGAAGCATGGCTTGGCATAAAGAACCTGAAGGTCCTTTCCTCTGCCTCCTAAAATAGACTCCATCAGGGCTGGTTGAGGTAGTAAGGTCCTCTGCAGAAAGTGGTTTTATCTGAAATATATGTAACACTCTTATGAAAGAAAATAATCTTATTTTCTAATAATACAGCAAAATAATATAGGTGGTTTGAGCATGCCAACTTCCTTCTTTCTATGAATCCAATATATAACTTTTAATTTACAAGTTCTTGGGATAAAATTGAAATTCAGCTTCCTTCTCTTTAGATGCTGTGGTTTAGAAATTTATTTCTAGATGAATATTTATCTCAGTCATATTCTCCTTTTATCAAAAGTATTTTTAGCTCTTATTGAGTTCAATATGTAATAATTGTATTATTAGAATTATTAAATTAATACTTCTTATGTCAACATAGGAATCACAATTGGAAGAAACAGACTCTCTGAGTCTGATAGTTTTAATCTCAAGCCATAATTTTTTACTAGAGTATATCTATAAGTATGGCATGTGTGCACATGCACACATATGTAAATGTATATGTATATGTGTATGTATATGTGTATCTCTATATCATTTGATCAATAAGTGTTCTTTGAGAGCCTATCACATGGTAGGCATTGGTGATCAAGAAGAGTCCTGTTTCTAGGGAGCTGACATTCCAGTAGGGTGAGATAGACAATAATCATGTCAAATACAAGGTAGTTTCAGGTACTGATAGGTGCTCTAGAGAGGGCAAATATGGTGCTGTAAAGAGTGAGTATTTGGGCATGGATGTATTATTGCTGCTGGGGAGCAGTGATTACTTCACTGGAGGAGGTAGAGGGAGATCTGAGTTGGGATCTCATTGGAGAGAGAATGATGGCCATGCAAGTCTGTGGGAAGAGTTCCGAGCAGAAGGACTAAGAAGCTTTACATTTAAAAAAAAAAAAAAATTAAAAAATGGAGGGGCCACTTGGGTGGTTCAGTGTGTTAAAGCCTCTGCCTTCAGCTCAGGTCATGGTCCCAGAGTCCTGGGATCAAGTCCTACATCACATTGGGCTCTCTTCTCAGTGGGGACCCTGCTTCCCCCTCTCTCTCTGCCTGCCTCTCTGCCTACTTGTGATCTCTGTCTGTCAAATAAATAAATAAAATCTTTTAAAAAATGGAGAACAGTGAAGTTGGGGGAGCAGTAAAATTGAAGAAGTGGGCAGGGGCCAGATTATATTAAGCCTTTTAAGTCAATAAACAAAGTTGAGACTCTTAAGTATTTTGGGAAGCCGTTGTTACAAGGATGTAGTTGGTGAGGAATATGATCATACTTAACACTTTAGGAAGATGACTGATAAAATTCCTCCTTCTCTTTTATTTTGCATTTACTAGTTTGGGAAGGCCTGCCAATTTTTTCTCTGTGATTGCCCATTCATCCATCTATTTTTCTCCATTCCCACCATCACTGTTTTAGATCAAGTCTTTATTTTCTTGAGCTATTACTATGACCTACTTATCTTCTTGGCTCCAGTCTTTTTCCTTTCTCATACATTCTAATTTCTGCTGTTAGATTCCTTTGTCTTAACTCATTAGCCTCCCAGTGCTCCCACGCATACCTATGGAAGGCTTTCAGAAAGAAGTCTTTTGTTTCTACTCAGGGCCTTCTCAGGGTAGATCTAGCATTATAATATTTATTTGAAGAATTGAGTTTCTTAAAAGGGAGAGATCTTTTTTAAAAAGAATTACAGCTTACTGGCTTGATCCAAAGATAAGGGGTCAAAGGGTCAGTGTTGAAAAAGAAGGCTGATTTTGAATGTAGCTGAGGCATGCCACAGAAGTTTCCCTTTAGTTCAGCCTCCTGGACTGAAGCAAAATTTCCAAGGGAAGTTGGATGTCAAAAACAGAAATTCTTTAAAAGAAAATGCAAAACAGAGTGTAGCAATACTTCACAAGGGTATGCCATGAGCTACTCCCTTATTTGAAAATCTGTGGATCCCAAAGATATATCCTGGAAAAGAAGTAAGGTTATTAAGCACTCAAGAAAGATTAGGCAGTGGTGTTTTCTGACTTTCTAATGGAGAAAATCATCAGCATTTATTGGAATGATTCTAAGAGTTTAAGTTGTAACTTTACCAAATACAAACTTTATTCAAATTTGGGCCAGTCTTGTACAACTCAGTGAGTTATTCAGGGCACTGTTTGGCTATTAGTGGAAATCATCACAGACAGATCCATAGATAAGTGGATGAAATCAGTGGAGAACACATTGTGCTGCGGGTTTATATTACAGCAATTAATCTAGCATCTGGGAAGAACACAGACTAAGGCCTTAACATCATTCCTCCATCAGAATTACTCCTCATTTAGCTTGTTTGGAAAGCTTCGCCAAAGCCTGAAAATAAAGGATCGTAGATGAAAGTTGCCACATCCTGTTGAGAATGGGCAATTATCCTTTATTTGATTTCCAACTTTCCTTGTAAATATGCCAGAAGATAAAATGTTGGTTTGAGTGTAGGGCTGTTAGAATTAACTTTTTCTCACCACACAAGTAGCATGTCCTCAGACCTCATTTCCTGGAGATGGCTGTGGTCCTACCAATGGCTATTTCTCCATGATAGCAAGTAACCATTATAAAAGGGAATATAATGGTCAGGTCAATGGACCAATGGCCTGTTCCTGTGATCACACCATATTGATTAGTTGTTTTCAGTGTAAACAAAAGGTAGTTTTAAGGTTTTTCCTTGGAACACTGGGTTCCAAGTGTGACAAGATGGGGATTTTTCTTCCTCAGGTTTTGTCCTATAAAGGCCTGCCTGTGGTCATTCCTGATTGTCCTACACAGGAATGCTGATGCATGGTTGCCACAGGTTTGCAGTCATGTAGGCTATAGAGTCAGCCACACAGAGGTTATTGGGAAAATAGTTGGCACAGGGGAATCCAGGGTAAAGAATATGAGATTTTGAATCACAATTCAAGTCTTGACTGCCAGTTATTAACGAGTTTTATATATCATTGAGGTTGCATTTTTTTTTTTTTTACTGTGATAAAAACCACATAGAATTTACCACCTTAACCATTTTTTAAATGTACAGTTTAGTGTTATGTACATGCACATTGTTGTGGAACAAATATCCAGAACTTTCTCATCTTGTAAATCTGAAAATCTATACTGATTATACAATGGGTCCTCATTTCTGTGTTTCTCCAGCCCCTAATAATCACAATTCTACTTCTTGTTTGTATAAATTTGACTATTTTTGATACCTTATGTAAGTGGAATTATCTAGTATTTGGCTTTTTTGATTGGATTATTTCACTTAGCATAATGTCCTCAAGGTTTACCATGTTGTAGCATGTGACAGGATTCTTTCCTTTTTAAAGGCTGAAATAATGAGAAATGTTCCATTGTACGTAAATTGTACATAAATACCACATTGTACATACCATTGTACGTAAATACCACATTTTGTTTATCCATTCATGAGATAGCATTTTGTTATCTGTAAAATGGGAAATCAGTTATTTTTACCTCAAAGAATTATTGTTACCTTCTAGTATAAAGGCTGGAGCAGTACATGTTTTTCCTCTTATTTTGGAAAATTTTGTTACAGCAAAAAGTATTGGTCAAAGGTTTATGAAATCTGGGTTCTAATTTTGGCTCTGCTTCCAATTTTTGGAGCACACCAGCAATCTATGTGCTCTGGAGCCACAGTGTACAATCTATAAAATCACATTTGTTCTAGCTATCCAACAGGATTTTTGAGAGGTGAAGAGGCATATTCATTCCTCAGAAATCTCTCTGTAATTCTTGGTGTCGGGTGCTCAGCTGTTACTTCTTTATGTGGCTCTTATATCACTTAGGAGGGATAGGATCTTAGCTGAACCTGAGTCTCTTGATCTATGAAAATTATTTGAGTCTAAACCAGATCACTGAAATAACTGAACTTTAAAATCAATTTAAAAACTCGATCAATAAACAGACATTTTGTGTCTTACTCCAGTTTTATTTTGGTATTTTTTAAAAATCCTATGTGGTTAAAAATAAGGTACTTTGTAGTTTTAGAATCTCCTTTTCCAAAACTGTATGTTCCAATCACTCCCTTCTTTTCCTTGTCAGAGTCTAATAACAGGTACTGCCCACCATATGCCTTCAAAATATCCTAAAGAATTGTATTAGATAAACTTTAAGACATATTGGAGATGTCTATGACTTGTAGTTTTGAACTTAGGTAGTTTTCCATTGCATAAGTTCTTCTGGCGTTTTCAGGATCTGTGCCAAATGTGCAATCAGCCTTGGCACTGGGGACTTCTAACTGCCAACTACCAAAATGATGGACTTATCATAGAAAGGGATATCTATATTTTGAAGGACTAGGGATACTACATATGTAACATTAATAAAAATTACATTCACTTTTGTTTAAATTGGGAAAAATAAAGCAATGGTGGCAAGTTTGAAAATACCAGTCTAAGAAATAGCGCTGCCTGGCTCAACATCTGATGATTAAATAATTGAACAAAAAGAAGCAAGAGCTAGGAAGATACAGAAGTTTGCTGAACCCTCTCCCTTCCCTGTTCCAGTATGCCATTTAACTTCATCTCCTTATCACAAGGTTATTTAAGTACAAGATTTATGGTAGAGATGGAGTAGGCCAGGGTGGGTCATTAAGGGAGTGTGAAGTAAGAAATCTATCAGAACAGAAGGAACTTTCTGGTTACAATTAGATTTTTATTAGGTTGATTATCAGCACTTCAGGTTAAATTCAGTTAGAAAAACTCTGATTTCTCAAAGGCAATATTTAAGATCTAGCTATCTTAGAATAACTTCATTTCCATATTTATACCATTTAAATTTTATACTGAAAACTTCTTTAATAAAAACTTAAAACTGTTAACAACATATAAAGTATGAAATATGTTTTATTGTGAATATCTAAATATTTGGTGATCAAGAATCTTTAAAATCATGACATATATAGTTTTTTACATATTTAAAAATAAGATTATTTATCCTATTGATAATGAATTAATTATTCACATTCTTTGGTGTTATTATCTGGACATGCAACTATTAATAGCATAGACTTATCAGAAAGTATTTTGATGGGGTGCCTGGGTGGCTCATTTGTTAAGTGTCTGCCTTTGGCCCAGGTCATGATCCCAGGGTCCTGGGATCAAGCCCCACATCAGGCTCCTTGCTCCAAGGGAAACCTGCTTCTCCTTCTCCCACTCCCCTGCTTGTGTTCCCTTTCTCGCTGTGTTTCTCTCTGTCAAATAGATAATATTTTTTTTTTTAAAAAGAAAGTATTTTGATGAAACAGAATGAAAGTCTATATGTAGCCTCTCTCCTTAGTGAATATGATGCCAGTGCTATTCAATTGTAAGTGATGAGAAGGCTTAATAAAACACAATTCCAATTCCATTTGAGTTAAAATTATATATGCATATGACATAAATCATTATTTTGAACATAAAGAAAGGTATGTACAATTTTTATTAATGGAAAATTAATTTCTTCCTGTTATTTTAAAATAAATATTAAACAATAGGAGTTTGGATGAGTATCAAATTATTGGTTGGCACTGAAGATGAACATGTCTAGTCTGGTTTCAAGGATGTTCTATGGAATTCATGTGGTTTTTGTCCATGCATGAGAAGAGGAGTGATCAGGTAGTTACAAAGAAGCATAGATCAAAGAGTCATTAATTTTACCTGATAGTGAAGATGGTAGTTCAGAAAACCTTCATAAAAGATATAATGCTTGAACTTGCTTTGAATTGTGACAGTGTTCACTGGGTAAAGGGGAGATGTCCATCACAGAGGATATTGTGTAAGTGCAAGGCACACAAGTGTGGAGCATTGTGGTTTGTGTGATTTCAAGAAGGAAATAAATGCTTGGTGAATGATTAAAAGTAGAGGAAGGATAAAGTGGGATTAAAGATAATGCTAAGATTTCAGGTCGTATTCATTTGTCCTTGACAACATTTTTGATTGCTGTGTGCATATGTACTATAATGTTTTGATCAAAGTTTTATAAAGCATCTCCAAACAGAAAATCTCTTGTCATCAAAAATTAAGGAAAAACTTACCTTTAACATCGATAATAATCATGTTAAATAAAATCTCTTCCTGAAAGAAAAGCACAAATCAATTAAAAAAAATAAGGAGTAGGAGTAAATCTCATTCAACCTTGTGGCTTTTAGGCAATATTAGAAAGATACTCTTTAAAGTATGGCAATGAACAAATCCTGCTCTAATCCAGGAAACATAAAATCAATCTTTAAACCTTTAAATGCTTTTTTCAAGTGTGTGTGTGTGTGTGTGTGTGTGTGTGTGTGTGTGTGTGTGTGTATGTGTAGGGGAGTGGGAGAGGGAAAGGCAGGGAGGGAGAAATGGGAAAGAGAGAGTTTAGAAATATTATTTTAAGAAGGGCATATCAGGCAGATATACATAATCTGCAACCAGGATATAAGCTTCATTGTACATGAAAATGCAATAACTATTTAATTGGGTAAACTGTAAATTGCAGAAGTATATAAGTGATTGAATTTATTTAGAATTTTTTCAATACAAATCAGCACCCATGATTGGAAGTGGAAGAAAAATAGAGCAGAGTACATTGTAAAATTGTTGTTTCTATAATGATATTATCCGATGTAGCAAGGGTTTCTTGCTCCCTCTGTACTTCTTGGTAACGGAGTATAAACTTCACCACTGCTCCATATATACACATAAAATGTCTTCAGCTGTTTTTGCACATCCCAGAGAGAATCTTGTGAGTGTTCCTGAATAGATGCTCTCAGTTACTACATGTTTCTTTTTATTTTGGTGCATGTTTCTTTTGGAGATATCACCAAAAAGATTCAGGAAGTTGTGTTGCTCTCTCTGTTTCTTGGTTTGTTTCCTGTTATTCCTTGTTAATCGCCACTGTACGAAGATCTCACTCTTCTTTTAAAGAGAAAGGATACACCCAAACACACACACATCTTTATGTCATACTCTATCAGAGAGGTCCCAAACATATGTCAGTTTTATTCTCTGAAACTCACTTAGATAATGCATGAACAATTATTTTGGCATCTTTCTTGAGCATCTTTTCTTTGTGCTTAGATGGGAGTTCAGAAAGGTTGGCCTGGAAGCTAGGAGTCTACTAAAAACAAGACTTTCTTTTTATGCTAAGTCTTTTCTAGTCTTTGAATTAAAGTTTAAAATTTATAAATAATTGTTTGATATTAAACTTTTAACAATCCTATTTAGGTAGGTAGGACAGATTATTACTGATACCATTTTACAGACCAGAAATCTGAAACTTGGAAAGTTGTATTTACTGAGCAAGTAAGTTGCAGAGGTGAAACTCAGATCCAAGTTGTCAGAGTCCAGACCTAGTTCACTATCCTTAGCTGTCTCTGCAGAGATGGAGATAAGCTGTATGTCAAATGCTATCCTGTAATGTGTAACAACTGCAACTGCAGAATGATATTCCATCCTTAACTGAGAATAGATTCCCCTTACTGCTTAGAGGTACCTCATCAAAGCCACAGTTCTTCTCCCCCCAAAAATACACATTAGTGGGCAACTCCATGCAAATACACACTTCGCATCTTTTGCAAGTAGATCTAAGGATTTTAGGATGTCCTGAACCACAAAGCTATATTTAAAAGAACACCTGCCCATTGCATACTGATCCTGTTCTCTAAGGTGGGTTTTATAAAAGAGATTCTATTGTGTGTATTTCAGTGCTAGTATATGTGTTTCTTTTGATATCAAAATCCTTTATCCAAGGTGTATATCCTTATTAAAAATATTAAAAATGCATAAAAGTGAGTCCACATGGTAAAGGAGAAATTTGGGTGTATTAACAAATTATGGTTTCTTATCATATTTATAATATTTAATTGAACTGTTAAATAATACCTATATATTTGAATTGAAGTTATATATAATCTATATGTATTATGTATATGTGTGTGTGTATATATATACATATATATAAACAGACATATTTAGTTGCTTCTTCAAATTACTTAGAGCAGATTTGAGCAAACATTTATTGCACACTTAACAAAGTATTTTTAACAACTAAAAAATTATGTGTGCATGACCTTTTAGTCAACTGAGTGAATGACTAGTATCTGATCAATATCAATAACCTGTGTGAACTTTGTGAAGGATGGTAGTGGAGAGAGAGGCTCAACCTCAGTGGTTCTCAACCTTCCTTGTCCTTTTGAATCACCTGAGGGAACTTTAAGGAATGATTGTTGCTGTGATTCCAGTTTTAGGAATTTTGATTTGACAATTTAGAGTGTGACCTGAACAGTGGGATTTTTTAAAAGCTTCTCAAGTTGTTCTAGTTTGCAGTCATTGCCTCAATGCGTTTGTTTCTCCCTAAAAGGGAGAATTCTCAAATAGCACAAGAAAGAGTATAATTCATCATCATCTATCAAGCCAGGACATATTGAGATGATTTTTGAGGAGAGGACCTGTATTTAACAAGATAGTATGGGGAACCAAAGTGATAAATTCAGCCCACTCTTTTATAAATCAATCTTTTTCCTTCTTATAAATTATATACAACAGATAAAATCTGAATTGATAAACATGCAGCTATAGGCTGATTACATAGTCTATGTAATTAACCTTTTTGCCTTTCCTGATGAATCAAAATCCATGATTATGTTTAATCAGAATTATGGAATGTAGTTTCTGTAAGTCTCACCTGGCCATGTGATGCACCTCCTTATTCTTAATATGTCACAAAATGTCTTGTACATGAGGTTACATTTTTGAATCATAGTTTAATAAACCCAACAAAAGTATTTTTAAAAAACCCTCAAGACCTAATTTCTGTCATCATAAGTGTCAGCTTTTTGAACCATATCTAGAGTGGTTTAGGGAGTTGGAATGGTAGTGGAGGGGAGGGAAAGGAAGACCTTTAGAGGAGTCCAAGAAATATGGATCCAGTTTAATTTCTTAACTTGTATTTATAATGATGTCTTTCCTGGATACCTCTTATTCCTACACCCCCATTTCAGGCAATATAAAATTAGCAATTGAAGAATGTGCAGTTACCTGAAGAGTGAGAAGAATAGATTTAAAAGGATGATTTCAGAGCTGATGTCATGCCTCTCTCCACCCTTGCATTTAACCTATGCAGTAACTAGCAGAACTGTACCTGGAAGGACTGGGGGCAAAGGGCTATCTCTAGAGAAGCTTAAGGCTTTAGATCCTAAATATAGATGAGTAGATCAGAAATGGAGTGAATATTAAAAAATGCAAATACGTTTTTATCATATACATAGCCTCCATTTTTTTTTCTTCCCATCCCCATAGTGCACTATAATGCTAGTTTGTTTGTTTGAGTATAGTTGATACACAATATTACATTAGCTTCAGGTATACAGCTTAGTGATTTGACAAGTTTATTCATTATGCTCTGTTTACTATATCTACCATCTGTCTCATTATATCTCTATTACAGTATCATTGACTGTATTCCTTTTACTCTGCTTTTTATTTCCATGACTTAGCCATTTCATAACTGGAGGCCTGTATCTCCCATTCCTCTCACCAATTTTGCTCAAGTCTTCACTTCCTCCCCTTCTGACAACCATCAGTTTGCTCTTTGTATTAATACTTCTGATTCTGCTTTTTGTAGATTCCATTTATGAATAATTAGTAAATGAACACAAAGTGAAATTTACATATAATCATTGCATGAATCAAAGAATAAAATATTGGTAGCGCCACAGATATGTTTCTTGGGCTCTCTTTTGACTTCTAACACTACATACTGGTTTTGCAGATTTTGTGTTTTATATAAATGGAACATGATGTACATATCCTTTTGTGACTTGCTTCTTTTACTCAACCTTATTATATTTGTGAAGTTAATCCCTGTTGGTGCTTGTAGCAGTAATTCATTTATTATCATTGCTATATGCTGATTGTGGTAGATTGCTGTAATGATAGCTTCCAGTAAATCATGCTTTTCTGTATACATGCCCTTCTGCAATATGCTATTGGCTGCTTCTCCTGTTAAAAGATGGAAGCTCTTTTTTCACTGCCTTGAATCTGGGCTGGCTTTATGAATGCTTTGACATAAATTGTGGTAGAAATGATATTGTGCAAGTTCTAGAGCTTATCCCTAAGGGTGCTTACAGTTTCCTCTCTTAACTTCTTAGATCCCTTTATTATCATATTGTGAAGAATCCTAAAGTAGCCTACTAAAGAGGAAAGGCTCTGCAGGATGAGAAGAATAATAGATTACCCCAGGGAAAGTCAGCACCATGTTCCACACACCATCTTACACTTGCGTATCTAGGTGAAACATCAGATGACTGTAACTATCTGAGTGAATCCAGACACACTGATAGAAGAAACCCCTAGCCAACCTATACAGTTTCCAAAAATAATAAACAGGTTTGAAGCCATCGAGTTTTAGTGTAGTTTGCTATGTAGCAAAGGATAACTGAAATAGCACATGTGAAAATATTACCATTTATTTATCCATTCTACTTTAGTGGACATTTGGATTGTTTCTAGGTTTTGGCTATTACAAGTATTTCCACTATGATGTGTTTTAGGAAACACATATATGTTTCTGTTGAATATATATCTAGAGGTATACCTGCTACATGTGTTTTGGTAGATATTGCCAAAGAGTTTTCCAGAGTGGCTGTACCAATTTATACTTCCTTCAGCAATGAAGGAGAGCTCTAGTTGCTCCATATCATTATAAATTCAATATTTCTTATTTTCACTTTAGTCATTCTGGTCTGTGGGTAGTAGTATCTCATGGTAGACTTAATTTGAATTTCTCTAATGACTGAAGAATTTGATCTTTTTAGTATGTTTATTGGCCGTTGGGATATCTTTTAAAAATAAGGTATTTGTTTAAAGTCTGTTACCCATTGTACTTTTGGGTTGTCTGTTGAAATAAAAGCTAGAAAGACTGCTTGCAGACTGGGAAGTATCCTCTTGATCTGGGTCATTATAAAAATAAATATATTAAATTCACCTATATAAAAGAGACTTGAATTAGTCAAAAAACACTATGTAGATATAGTTCATTTATAACTAGACACAAAACATTATATTATGACCCAGAAAGATAAAATACATTTTTGGAAAAAAATGTACTAGAAAATACCAGTCAAATAAATGCTTGTTGATTAATAAACAAAAAATATTTAACATACAAAACATTAATAGGGATGAAAAGGGATACAACATAGAGATAAAAGGAATATTCCACCAAGAAGCAACAAAATTAAATTGTATATATCATGACCTTGCAATACTTAAAGCATGTTTAAATATTAAATATTTAAAGGTTGAAGGTAGACAAAGGTACAAACTTCTAGTCATCAGATAAATAAATCCTGCGGATGTAATATACAGTATGGCAACTATAATTAATAATACTGTATTCTATATTTGGAAGTTGTTATGTATTAAGGGTATGTCTTAAAAGTTCTAATCAGAAGAAACATTTTATAGAAATAATACTTAAAGCAAAAAATGGATGGAGCTGTAAAGAGAGTTTGATTAATCCATAGTTATGGCAGGAGATTTGCATATGTCTTTTTTAGTAACCAATAAATCACACAGACAAAATGTTTTCACAGATGCAGGTTTGAACAATTCAATTAACAGGTTTGACCTAAGAGATATGAGATATGTGTGAGACCTGATGCATATAGTTCCTGACCATAAAAATAGAGAACTTTCCAAGTACTCAGAAATTGGTTTCTCTATTGTGTTAAAATGTTTTGAAAGTGAAAGATTTCCAAAACAAAATGTTATATATAGGAAGTACAACATGAGATTATATATATATATATTAATAAAAATATGACAATGGAAACTTAGTATGCATATAAACATATGTAGTAAAGTATAGAAACCCAGATGAACTGCATGGTGGTTGTCTCTGAATAAAGAGGGAGCAAATGAGACCAGGGAGGTGTACAAGAGGATTTTTTTTTTTTTTTTTTGATTGATGAGCACACTTTATTCGTTTTTCAAAAAACTTATGTCAAATACCCAAGATGGAGTGATCATAGTTTGTCAGTCATTCTTTTAAATAAGAATTATTATTATTATTTTTTTTAAATTTATTTTTTATTTTCAGCATAACAGTATTCATTATTTTTCACCACACCCAGTGCTCCATGCAATTCGTGCCCTTTATAATACCCACCACCTAGTACCCCAACCTCCCACCCCCCACCCCTTCAAAACCCTCAGATTGTTTTTCAGAGTCCATAGTCTCTCATGGTTCACCTCCCCTTCCAATTTCCCCCAACTCCCTTCTCCTCTCTAACTCCCCATGTCCTCCATGCTATTTGTTATGCTCCACAAATAAGTGAAACCATATGATAATTGACTCTCTCTGCTTGACTTATTTCACTCAGCATAATAATCTCTTCCAGTCCCGTCCATGTTGCTACAAAAGTTGGGTATTTGTCCTTTCTTTCTTTTTTTTTTTTTTTTATAAACATATATTTTTATCCCCAGGGGTACAGGTCTGTGAATCACCAGGTTTACACACTTCACAGCACTCACCAAAGCACATACCCTCCCCAGTGTCCATAATCCCACCCCCTTCTCCCAAACCCCCTCCCCCCAGCAACCCTCAGTTTGTTTTGTGAGATTAAGAGTCACTTATGGTTTGTCTCCCTCCCAATCCCATCTTGTTTCATTTATTCTTCTCCTACCCACTTAAGCCTCCATGTTGCATCACCACTTCCTCATATCAGGGAGATCATATGATAGTTGTCTTTCTCTGCTTGACTTATTTCGCTAAGCATGATACGCTCTAGTTCCATCCATGTTGTCGCAAATGGCAAGATTTCATTTCTTTTGATGGCTGCATAGTATTCCATTGTGTATATATACCACATCTTCTTGATCCATTCATCTGTGGATGGACATCTAGGTTCTTTCCATAGTTTGGCTATTGTGGACATTGCTGCTATAAACATTCGGGTGCATGTGCCCCTTTGGATCACTACATTTGTATCTTTAGGGTAAATACCCAATAGTGCAATTGCTGGGTCATAGGGCAGTTCTATTTTCAACATTCTGAGGAACCTCCATGCTGTTTTCCAGAGTGGCTGCACCAGCTTGCATTCCCACCAACAGTGTAGGAGGGTTCCCCTTTCTCCACATCCTCGCCAGCATCTGTCATTTCCTGACTTGTTGATTTTAGCCATTCTGACTGGTGTGAGGTGATATCTCATTGTGGTTTTGATTTGTATTTCCCTGATGCCGAGTGATATGGAGCACTTTTTCATGTGTCTGTTGGCCATCTGGATGTCTTCTTTGCAGAAATGTCTGTTCATGTCCTCTGCCCATTTCTTGATTGGATTATTTGTTCTTTGGGTGTTGAGTTTGCTAAGTTCTTTATAGATTCTGGACACTAGTCCTTTATCTGATATGTCGTTTGCAAATATCTTCTCCCATTCTGTCAGTTGTCTTTTGATTTTGTTAACTGTTTCCTTTGCTGTGCAAAAGCTTTTGATCTTGATGAAATCCCAATAGTTCATATTTTCCCTTGCTTCCCTTGCCTTTTGCGTTGTTCCTAGGAAGATGTTGCTGCGGCAGAGGTCGAAGAGGTTGCTGCCTGTGTTCTCCTCAAGGATTTTGATGGATTCCTTTCGCACATTGAGGTCCTTCATCCATTTTGAGTCTATTTTTGTGTGTGGTGTAAGGAAATGGTCCAATTTCATTTTTCTGCATGTGGCTGTCCAATTTTCCCAGCACCATTTATTGAAGAGGCTGTCTTTTTTCCATTGGACATTCTTTCCTGCTTTGTCGAAGATGAGTTGACCATAGATTTGAGGGTCTATTTCTGGGCTCTCTATTCTGTTCCATTGATCTATGTGTCTGTTTTTGTGCCAGTACCATGCTGTCGTGATGATGACAGCTTTGTAATAGAGCTTGAAGTCCGGAATTGTGATGCCACCAACGTTGGCTTTCTTTTTCAATATCCCTTTGGCTATTCGAGGTCTTTTCTGGTTCCATATAAATTTTAGCATTATTTGTTCCATTTCTTTGAAAAAGATGGATGGTACTTTGATAGGAATTGCATTAAATGTGTAGATTGCTTTAGGTAGCATAGACATTTTCACAATATTTATTCTTCCAATCCAGGAGCATGGAATATTTTTCCATTTCTTTGTGTCTTCCTCAATTTCTTTCATGAGTACTTTATAGTTTTCTGAGTATAGATTCTGTGTCTCTTTGGTTAGGTTTATTCCTAGGTATCTTATGGTTTTGGATGCAATTGTAAATGGGATTGACTCCTTAATATCTCTTTCTTCTGTCTTGCTGTTGGTGTAGAGAAATGCAACTGATTTCTGTGCATTGATTTTATATCCTGACACTTTACTGATTTCCTGTATAAGTTCTAGCAGTTTTGGAGTGGAGTCTTTTGGGTTTTCCACATATAGTATCATATCATCTGCGAAGAGTGATAATTTGACTTCTTCTTTGCCGATTTGGATGCCTTTAATTTCCTTTTGTTGTCTGATTGCTGAGGCTAGGACCTCTAGTACTATGTTGAATAGCAGTGGTGATAATGGACATCCCTGCCGTGTTCCTGACCTTAGTGGAAAAGCTTTCAGTTTTTCTCCATTGAGAATGATATTTGCGGTGGGTTTTTCATAGATGGCTTTGATGATATTGAGGTATGTGCCCTCTATCCCTACACTTTGAAGAGTTTTGATCAGGAAGGGATGCTGTACTTTGTCAAATGCTTTTTTCAGCATCTATTGAAAGTATCATATGGTTCTTGTTCTTTCTTTTATTGATGTGTTGTATCACATTGACTGATTTGCGGATGTTGAACCAACCTTGCAGCCCTGGAATAAATCCCACTTGGTCGTGGTGAATAATCTTTTTAATGTACTGTTGAATCCTATTGGCTAGTATTTTGTTGAGTATTTTCGCATCTGTGTTCATCAAGGATATCGGTCTATAGCTCTCTTTTTTGGTGGGATCCTTGTCTGGTTTTGGGATCAAGGTGATGCTGGCCTCATAAAATGAGTTTGGAAGTTTTCCTTCCATTTCTATTTTTTGGAACAGTTTCAGGAGAATAGGAATTAGTTCTTCTTTAAATGTTTGGTAGAATTCCCCTGGGAAGCCGTCTGGCCCTGGGCTTTTGTTTGTTTGGAGATTTTTAATGACTGTTTCAATCTCCTTACTGGTTATGGGTCTGTTCAGGCTTTCTATTTCTTCCTGGTTCAGTTGTGGTAGTTTATATGTTTCTAGGAATGCATCCATTTCTTCCAGATTGTCAAATTTATTGCCGTAGAGTTGCTCATAGTATGTTCTTATAATAGTTTGTATTTCTTTGGTGTTAGTTGTGATCTCTCCTCTTTCATTCATGATTTTATTTATTTGGGTCCTTTCTCTTTTCTTTTTGATAAGTTGGGCCAGGGGTTTATCAATTTTATTAATTCTTTCAAAGAACCAGCTCCTACTTTCGTTGATTTTTTCTATTGTTTTTTTGGTTTCTATTTCATTGATTTCTGCTCTGATCTTTATGATTTCTCTTCTCCTGCTGGGCTTAGGGTTTCTTTCTTGTTCTTTCTCCAGCTCCTTTAGGTGTAGGGTTAGGTTGTGTACCTGAGACCTTTCTTGTTTCTTGAGAAAGGCTTGTACCGCTATATATTTTCCTCTCAGGACTGCCTTTATTGTGTCCCACAGATTTTGAACCGTTGTATTTTCATTATCATTTGTTTCCATGATTTTTTTCAATTCTTCTTTAATTTCCCGGTTGACCCATTCATTCTTTAGAAGGATACTGTTTAGTCTCCATGTATTTGGGTTCTTTCCAAACTTCCTTTTGTGGTTGAGTTCTAGCTTTAGAGCATTGTGGTCTGAAAATATGCAGGGAATGATCCCAATCTTTTGATACCGGTTGAGTCCTGATTTAGGACCGAGGATGTGATCTATTCTGGAGAATGTTCCATGTGCACTAGAGAAGAATGTGTATTCTGTTGCTTTGGGATGAAATGTTCTGAATATATCTGTGATGTCCATCTGGTCCAGTGTGTCGTTTAAGGCCTTTATTTCCTTGCTGATCTTTTGCTTGGATGACCTGTCCATTTCAGTGAGGGGAGTGTTAAAGTCCCCTACTATTATTGTATTGTTGTTGATGTGTTTCTTTGATTTTGTTATTAATTGGTTTATATAGTTGGCTGCTCCCACGTTGGGGGCATAGATATTTAAAATTGTTAAATCTTCTTGTTGGACAGACCCTTTGAGTATGATATAGTGTCCTTCCTCATCTCTTATTATAGTCTTTGGCTTAAAATCTAATTGATCTGATATAAGGATTGCCACTCCTGCTTTCTTCTGATGTCCATTAGCATGGTAAATTCTTTTCCACCCCCTTACTTTAAATCTGGAGGTGTCTTCGGGCTTAAAATGAGTTTCTTGGAGGCAACATATAGATGGGTTTTGTTTTTTTATCCATTCTGATACCCTGTGTCTTTTGACAGGGGCATTTAGCCCATTCACATTCAGGGTAACTATTGAGAGATATGAATTTAGTGCCATTGTATTGCCTGTAAGGTGACTGTTATTGTATATGGTCTCTGTTCCTTTCTGATCTACCACTTGTAGGCTCTCTCTTTGCTTAGAGGACCCCTTTCAATATTTCCTGTAGAGCTGGTTTGGTATTTGCAAATTCTTTCAGTTGTTGTTTGTCCTGGAAGCTTTTAATCTCTCCTTCTATTTTCAATGATAGCCTAGCTGGATATAGTATTTTGGGCTGCATGTTTTTCTCGTTTAGTGCTCTAAAAATATCATGCCAGCTCTTTCTGGCCTGCCAGGTCTCTGTGGATAAGTCAGCTGCCAATCTAATATTTTTATCATTGTATGTTACAGACTTCTTTTCTCGGGCTGCTTTCAGGATTTTCTCTTTGTCACTGAGACTTGTAAATTTTACTATTAGGTGACGGGGTGTGGGCCTATTCTTATTGATTTTGAGGGGCGTTCTCTGAACCTCCTGAATTTTGATGCTCGTTCCCTTTGCCATATTGGGGAAATTCTCCCCAATAATTCTCTCCAGTATACCTTCTGCTCCCCTCTCTTTTTCTTCTTCTTCTGGAATCCCAATTATTCTAATGTTGTTTCGTCTTATGGTGTCACTTAATTCTCGAATTCTCCCCTCGTGGTCCAGTAGCTGTTTGTCCCTCTTTTGCTCAGCTTCTTTATTCTCTGTCATTTGGTCTTCTATATCACTAATTCTTTCTTCTGCCTCATTTATCCTAGCAGTTAGAGCCTCCATTTTTGATTGCACCTCATTAATAGCTTTTTTGATTTCAACTTGGTTAGATTTTAGTTCTTTTATTTCTCCAGAAAGGGCTTTTATATCTCTCGAGAGGGTTTCTCTAATATCTTCCATGCCTTTTTCGAGCCCGGCTAGAACCTTGAGAATTGTCATTCTGAACTCTAGATCTGACATATTACCGATGTCTGTATTGATTAGGTCCCTAGCCTTTGGTACTGCCTCTTGTTCTTTTTTTTGCGTTGAATTTTTACGTCTTGTCTTTTTGGCCAGATAAGAGTAAATGAAGGGGCAAGTAAAATACTAAAAGGGTGGCAACAACCCCAGGAAAATATGCTTTAACTAAATTAGAAGAGATCCAAAATCGTGAGTGGGGAGAAAGGGGATAAAAAGAGGTTCAAAAAGGAAGAAAGAAAAAAAAAGAAAAGAAAAAAAAATTTTTTTAAAAAAAGAAAACACCTGAGAAAAATGTAAAAAAGAAAAAATATATATATTAGATAAACTAGTAAAAAATCGTTAAAAAAGAAAAAGGTAACAGTTAAAAAAAAAATTTTACCCGAAGGCGAGAAGAAAAAGAAAAAAAGAAAAAAAAATGAAAAAGAAAAAATTAAATTAACTGCAAGACTAAAAAAAAAATCACAGGAAAAAAGCCATGAGTTCCGTGCTTGGCTTTCTCCTCCTCTGGAATTCTGCTGCTCTCCTTGGTATTGAAACCGCACTCCTTGGTAGGTGAACTTGGTCTGGGCTGGATTTCTTGTTGATCTTCTGGGGGAGGGGCCTGTTGTAGTGATTCTCAAGTGTCTTTGCCCCAGGCGGAATTACACCGCCCTTACCCGGGGCCGGGGTGAGTAATCCGCTCGGGTTTGCTTTCAGGAGCTTTTGTTCCCTGAGCGCTTTCCGTAGAGTTCCGGAGGACGGGAACACAAATGGAGGCCTCCTGGTCTCCAGCCCGGAGGAGCCGAGAGCCCAGGGCCCCACTCCTCAGTGCGCCCTCAGAGAACAGCGCCCAGTTACTCCCGTCTGCCTGACCTCCGGCCGCGCTCCAAGCTCACCGAGCCTGCGATCGGTTCAAGGTAACACCGAGCTGTGAGCTTACTGTCGGCTCTGTTTCTGTAGCCGGCTTTCCCGTTCCAATACCCGCAAGCTCTGCGACACTCAGACACCCCCGATCCTTCTGTGACCCTGCGGGACCTGAGGCCACGCTGACCCCGCGTGGGCTTCGCCCCGGTTTAGCCTCTGGACTGATGTCCCTCAGCGGAACAGACTTTTAAAAGTCCTGATTTTGTGCGCGGTTGCTCCGCCGCTTGCCGGGAGCCGGCCCCTCCCCCCGGGGTCTATCTTCCCTTCGCTTTGGATTCACTTCTCCGCCGGTCCTACCTTTCAGAAAGTGGTTGTTTTTCTGTTTCCAGAATTGCTGTTCTTCTTCTCTTCGGTCTGCCGATGGATTTTCAGGTGTTTGCAATCTTTAGATAAGCTATCTAGCTGATCTCCGGCTAGCTTAAGCAGTCTCAGCTTGCTACTTCTCCGCCATCTTGACTCCTCTATCTACAAGAGGATTTAAAGACTGAAATGATTGGTTTCTTAATAATAATTTTGAAAAGATCTAAAGCAAAGATAGCAAGATGTATTAGCATATTGTTAGCCCTGGATTGGGGTTACATGGGTATTTGTTATGTTATACTGTAATTTTTTGTATGTTTGGATACATCATAATATTTAAAAAGAGTAAGGAGATTCTTGTGGAAGAATTAATTGGTAGATAATAACTTGCTTCTGGGATGGTATGTCCTGAGTCTTATCTTGTTATATTGAGATAAGCTTGATATTATGAACTCTGATAAAATGAAGTATCAAGAAGGTTTTTATATCAGCAGCAGAGTTTTACCAAATTTCTTGGAATTTGTCTAAGAAAGTGCTGTATAGGTAGAACAGTTTAGGGGTATTTATCAAAATACCATAGAGTCTGCCTTCCTATCACTTAGAGCTGATCACTTTGACTGGGTCGAAGTAAACCTCAATATCATAGAGTTCTTAGAATTAATGTCAGTAATGTATGCCAGGCATATAATATAAATCAACAGCAAAATTATGGTATAATATTGAATATTGAAGCAGAAGATACATGTTAGTTAAAAGTGTTAGGAAAACAAAATAAATCAAGCTGGCTTCAATATTCTCCTGAGGACATCAAATATCAGTAGTCAACCAAGCGACACATAAAGAGTCTTATGGGTAAGCTAATGTGACCCCAATATTTCATAGCAGCCATGTTTTCCTTCATGTGTGAAGGTAATCTAAAAATAAACTTAAATAAGCAAAGAATCCTAAAATATATTACCCATTTGTTCTCTAAGAAACTTACCTGAACAAGGAAACCTTCATCAAAAAAAAAAAAAAAAAAAGAATAACTCTTGTTTTGTTTAATGTTCTGTATGTTGTTTATTTTGCCCAGCATTGGTGTTGCTGTATTTGTTCTTTTTTTGTTTGTGTACTTCTGATTGTCTTATGCCTACCCTTGTATATTCAAGCTATGAATTACATTGTTTTATATCATCTTGTATACAGTATATGGTGAGAACTAGTTTCCTTTACCTCTTTCAATTCAGGAGTCAATTTCTTTTAAAAGGTGTTTTTTTTTTTAATGTCTCTTACCTTCATTTCTATGATAGATGTTTTAACTTAATTCTCTTGTATCAGTGTTTATTTATGTATGATCCTATTTTTGGTTTTCTTGATGTATTCTGTTTCCTTTCTGCTGATATATAATATCCATTTCCTTTGTGCCTCCTCTGAACTCTTCCAACACATCTCACACTGAAAATCTAGAAATATTTTGAAATATTTAAAAATACATACTGAAGTATATTTTTAGGTCTTCTAATAATTGTCTCCATTAATTTAAATATTCTCATTTTACAGTTTGAGAAAAGAAATGGCATATATTGACTGCTCTCTTATAAAAGATGAGGAATTAGCAAATGTCTATTTTTGTTTTATTTTTTTGTCACCATTTTGTTAGCATATAATTAATGTTTTTGTTTTTATCTTAAAAAGCTTATGTTAAATAATGACAACAATTGCATTCTTGTTCTTAGAGAACTATATCACATCAGGAACTTGGGCTTCACAGAATAAGAAGATTTTAAAAAGTAGACAAAATGATTTGAACAATTATTATAAACATATATTAATTAATAAAGTATACCATACTTAGTTCCCTTTAAACAGAAACCGACTAGTTTTATGGGCAATGAAACATTTACAAAGATGATCATATATCAGACCACAAAGAAAACCTCAAGTTTTCTTGAGAGTTTGCTTCTCAAAGGGGTACCTGGGTGGCTCAGTCAGTTAAGTGTTAGACTCTTGGTTTCAACTTAGGTTATGACCTCAGGGTTGTAGGATTAAGTTCCCTGTCAGGCTCTGTGGCCAATGCAGAGTCTGCTGGAAATTCTCTCCCTTTCCTCCCACTCTGTTCCCCCTCCTTTGCTTGCTCATGAGTGTGTGAGCTCTCTTTCTCTTAAATAAATAAATAAAATCTTTAAAAAAAGAAAAGCTTAATAAATATTTTAGATTGGAAAGAGTACAACAGTGTCTTACTGATCACAAGGGAATAAAAATTAGAAGTCCATGACAAAAAGAGGAATAAACAATGAAAATTAGTTTTAAATATTTTAAAGAGTAAATAATATTAAGAAAAATAAACATTTCAAACATTTAGAAATGAAATAGATATACAATTTTTAGAACTTCTCCCAAATAACTCTTAAGTTTAATAGAAGAACTAAATATAAATTATGAATATCTAGACATTGATGAGAATGAGACCACTGTTTATCATAACATATGAGATATCTCCAAAGCTGCACTCAGACGGAGTATTTATAGCTTTTGACATCTTCAATATATAAAGAAGAAGTAAAAACAATGAATTAAGCATCCAATTTCAGAAGTTAGAAAAGAACAAAATAAATCTAAGGAAGCAGTAGGAAAAGAGTCAAAGATGAATACAGAAATCAATGAATTAAAGCTAAGGCAAGTAAGAGAAAATATTAAGTAAAAAGAAAGGAGAAAATATTAAGTAAAAAGAGATGCAGATCTTTTTATTAAGTAAAAAAAGATAAGATCGATAAACATTAATCAACTAGGCAGGGATCTAAAGTATGGAATATAAAAATGATTAATTCACTAGATTAATCAACATTAGAGTTTAAAAAATTGCAAATATACATATGTAGAAAATGAGTAAGAAAAATAAATATAAAGAAGAAATTATAAGATTTATAAATAAATATTTCAGTTGTATAACTGAAAATGTTAATGAAAAATATACAAGGAAATGGAAAAATAAAAATACCAAGATTGGTTCAAGAAAAGAAAGAACTGGCAAATTCATCAATAAGTGTAGACAATGGGGAACATTGTCTAAAACTGTATCTCAGAAATAAAGGACTGAGATGATTTTGTAGGTGAATTTACTTGATTTATTTATTTTTATTTTTTTTATTTTTAAAGATTTTATTTATTTGACAGAGAGAGATCACAAATAGGCAGAGAGGGAGTGAGAGGGAGGAAGAAGCAGGCTCCCTGCCCAGCAGAGAGCCCGATGCGGGACTCGATCCCAGGACCCTGAGATCATGACTTGAGCTGAAGGCAGAGGCTTAACCCACTGAGCCACCCAGGCAGCCCCTTACTTGATTTATTTTAAATCTTTAGAGAAAAGATAACTCTGATAATAGGAAAATGAGGAAACCATTTTTTTTTTAAAGACTTTTTATTTATTTATTTGACAGACAGAGATCCCAAGTAGGCAGAGAGGCAGGCAGAGAAAGAGAGAGGGGGAAGCAGGCTCCCCGCTGAGCAGAGAGCCCCATGTGGGGCTCCATCCCAGGACCCTGAGATCAGGACCTGAGCCGAAGACAGAGGCTTTAACCCGCTGAGCCACCCTGGTGCCCCAATGAGGAAACCTTCTGACATGTTTTAAAAAATAATAATAATATTGGTACTTATATTTGACTTTGATAATCCAAAAAAAAAAAAAAAAGCCTAATTCCAATTTCACTTGGGAATATCAGTGTAAGAAAGTCTTGTGAAATACAGTGCGGTAGTGTATTGGAATATAACCATTACCAAGATCCTTTTGTGCCATGAATGCACACGTGGCTCAATATTAGGCAGTCTACTACCGCAATTCACTCTAATAAGAGGTGAAAGCATGATTAATTTGATAGCTGTCACTTGATAAGATACAGTGTCTTCTTCTAATAAATGCTCTTAGTAACCTAGAAGAAAAGGAAACTCCCTTAATGACCTAAGGAGCATCAAAAACCAGCAGTGACATATTTAACAGTGGACTCCAAGAGGGTACTTTCTTTGAACTCAGAAAGAGACTAGTTGGAATCTAGTTTACTACTAAGAAACACCCTGAATCCTCTGGGAATAATTAGTTTTAGAGGAAGCACCAGTTTGCATGTCTAGAGGAGGAGCAGAGGTTCTGTAGGAGCTAGCATGAAATGAACATTTCCGGGGTCAGTTTTTGAGAAGCAAATTCTCAAGAAACCTTGAGAAGAACATTTCCCTGAAACCCTTTCAAACACTAGCAAATCTCTGTAATCCAGAATGATGAAGTTTGCTGCTCACTCAGATTTCAAATTCCTAAGCTCACAGTAATCACTGCCTGAAATTCCACTACCTGGAGATTTTTGAAGTTAACAAACATTTATGCATATACCTGGGTGGCACGGGAGTAACTAATTCCTAATCACTTACATTGCTGTGATGAGACTTTCAATAGGTTATCACATCACTGACATGTTAAGGGAAGGTGATAGTGGTAGTTTGTATTTATTGAGTGTTTATTCATGTGCCAGGCACCATTATGATATTATACTTACCATCTCATCTAATCCTCACAATAAACAGAGTCTTAGTGATGAGATAGAACTTACTCAAACTAACATAGCTACTAAGTCCTGGAGCTGAGATTCAAAATCAAGCAGCTGAGTGCCCAATCTGTTGCTCTGAACTACTACCCTGCACTGCCTGCTCTTTAGAAGGCAGATATTCTATGTATGGGTATCTGACCCAACTAAATTGATTCAAAACATGCTGATAGTTCCTTATGTGCAAGGCATCTTGAGTCCTCTGTAGTTGATAAACACATGAATATGACACTTGCCTTCAGGAAACTTACTCTGTATCCTACACTTGCATAACTAATTACACTTCAAGGGTGAATGTACAATGTTTGGCGGTGGTTGTGGAGGGTCAGGGCTCCTCAGATAACATGTTTGGAATGTGGAGGCAGAGGAGTACGCTACTTCTTTGGAGTAGCTTTTAGAATTCTGTATTTTCCCTATGAGGGCACAAATCTATGGTGATACTTTCTGAAGTACATGGTGAGTTCTGAACTTTCAATCTGTTTTTGAGTGCGTGTCATAAAAAGACAAAGGGACTGTTTCCCGTCTGTGTACAGCACGCCCCCGCCACCTCTGCCACCAGAATATTATTACTTCTGTTGCCAAGGGAAGGACTTTGGGAGAAACAGTAAATAATAAATAAATATGACTAAGTAGCATGCAACTTCTGACCCTCTTTTTAGAGAATAAAATGAGTGATATCATCATAAAAAGAAAGATGCCTTAATTTATTCTCTAATTTGGATAATCTACCGGGAGAAAACCTTGATAGCCATAGATATGAAGGTGAGAGAAATCAGTCCTGCTAGAATTGCTCTTTCACTTGTCAGCACATTTTAATGAAATGCCAGTCTTTTCATGCCAAATCCTGAAGGAAACCTCTGGGTACTGATTGATGAAATGATTTCATTCCCAAAAGGAGTCTAAACTAAAATAAAGCCTCTCCCATTTTGCAGAGCACAGCACTCTGTAAGTTCAAAAGGTAAGACATACTTTCAGTATGTATAAACTGTGGAATACATTTGAAAATAAAATTTTTAATTATGTTTGACATCTCAGACCCAGTGCTGTCATCCTGTAGGAAAGTAACATCTGTTTTGACATCTCTAGTGGTAGAGACTTTAAATCTGTTTTCATATTACTTGTCTGCTGGCTAATCAGAATGGATGCAACATTCTTCTAACCAACTCATTCACAGCAAAGAAAGAAAAGATATGCAAAGAAGTAAAGCTGGGCTCAAACTGGTATAATGAATTTAAATCTAACTCCTTTGAAGATATCGTATCTCTTAATTTAGTGTAAAATTTGAAAATATTCATTTAATCCTAAATGTGCAGTTTTTTTCCCCTTATTCCTGATACATGCCTTTTGCTTTGGCTTAAACCAATAGAATATTAAGATATATTTTATTTCCCAAACCATTTGGTTTGATCTCAAGTTCCAGGTTTTAACTGGAGAAAGTTGATTTGCTTTTCAATAAGAAGTAATTTAAAAATGGCTGAAATATAGTTTTTAATGTTTTGTGTTTTAGATTATAGGTGTTAGAAAGGCATCATGTTA
This sequence comes from Mustela nivalis, assembly GCF_964662115.1. Lineage (NCBI taxonomy): Eukaryota > Metazoa > Chordata > Mammalia > Carnivora > Mustelidae > Mustela > Mustela nivalis. Next base: position 35,081,005 of record NC_139031.1, on the reverse strand, counting down.
TATTGTCTCTTTGATGGTTGTATATATAGTCTTAAAATCTGTTAATTCATCATGTTTTAGATTTAAAGGCATGGTTGAGGAAAACAGCTTCCTATAGGAATCATTAATTCCATATCTTCCCATACTCATGGAAATTTCTTAAAGATATGCTAACATAATTTTAGGTGTCTCTTACAAGTAAAATAAAAAGATTTCTACTTGAATAACTCAGGATTTCCCTTCATTATTGGGATAAAAATCATGTTGCCTCCATTCTCTTTTCCTTTTTATATATGTTATACAGTCTTCATATTTCTACTTAAACATCTACCTATAAATGCTAAACTGGTTGGGTTACAAAAGACACACAGAATTATTTCAACTGGCTAAGTCAGTTAAGCAATTTTGTTAGTATAGATGCAGCTTTAGTTAAGAAAGAAGCTGGAGGAAGCTTACAGATGATTTTATTAGTAAATATGTGGTAGGATAATCCTTTAAACATATTAATGCTAAAAGGGACTTGCATGTTCTTCAAAGAAAAAGGCAGAATTTAAGAAAACTAAAAATAATTGAAATAATTTTTGCATTAAATGTACACTTACTGGAAAATATGTTTGAATGGGTGAAGATGTGCCATGTCTTAAGATCTAACTTAGCAAATAAACAAACAAACAGATAAAAAGTAATTACTGATTACCATTAAAATAAAAGTCTTTTCTTTGCCTTGAGTATGTTTATTGGATGCAGTGGTGAACACAGTGCAGACCTCCTTTTTATTAAGCATTAATAATACTTAGATGAGCCCGTGCTATTTTTATGCTAGAATGAAGGTCAATAATGGGTATTTTGACAAATCAGATAATCCCTAATGGGTTGAAATAGGGACATGGTCAAGCCTTTCTTTTTATTTTTATTTATTTTTAAAGATTTTATTTATTTATTTTAGAGATAGAGCATGAGTGGGCTGGGGGGCGGGGAGGGAGAGGAGCAGAGGGAGAGGGATAAGCACACTCCATGCTGTTCATAGAGCCTGAGTGGGGCTGGATCCAATGAACCTGAGATCATGACCTGAACAGAAATCAAGGATCAGACACTTAATCTACTGAGCCACCCAGATGCCCCTAGACTTTCTTTTTAGTTTATAATTATGAAGCTGTGTTTGAATAACTTGTAAACATAATTCCGTCCTTCTCTGTTATCACCATATCATAGCATTCCATATTGTCTCTTCACAGTACAGGAATTATAATATATTCATCATAATTGTAAAAATTACTATAAATGTCTTAATTCTCACTAGACCTATATTGCATGCACATTCCCATAGGACAGGATCTCATCCAAAAATTACTTAGAATTCAAAACTACAGTGAAATAATCTTGCTTTTTGGGAAGCCTGGGTGGCTCAGTGGGTTAAGCCTCTGCCTTCAGCTCAGGTCATGATCTCAGGGTCCTGGGATCGAGCCACATCAGGCTTTCTGCTCAGCAGGGAGCCTGCTTCCTCCCCTCTCTCTGCTTGCCTTTCTGCCTACTTGTGATCTCTCTCTGTGAAATAAATAAATAAAATCTTAAAAAGAAAAGAAAAGAAAAGAAATAATCTTGCTTTTAAATTGGTGGTTATTTTTTGTTAAATATAAAATATTTGTGAGTTAAGGAATAAAAAAAAACTAGCATTCTTCTATGTATAAATCATTTCATTTTATAATCATAAAATAAAAACAGTTTTAATTCTAACTGTTTCTGGAAGTACCATAGATAAACTTTGAACCAAAAAATCATTTTTGGTGGATATCACACAACTTTAATGGCCCTGTTCTATAAGATATTTAATTTAATTTGCATTCATTTTATCTGGGAAGACACACTCAGAAGTTACATTGATGAAGGTTAGACATTTTGTGGGGTTTTTTTTTTTAGTGTTTTTTTTTCATGGCTAAGGTGAGTATTGCATATACCTTCTTAGACATTTTTTACTACCATTACCATTATAGCAGTAATAATATTAAATGTTAAATAATATTTAATACTTAAGTATTAACATTTAAATATTAAATAACAATTATATTAAATATCCTGGTTTTCTCCAAGAATCAGTCATGAGTTGGTCTTCTTTAACCAAATTTCCTAATCTACAAAATCTGTATAAGCAATGGATACCAGGGTCAGAAGTATTGTGCTATTCTAGGTCATATACTCTGTAGAGAGATTAATGCTTCCAATTCTCTTTCTCTGATATTGTTTTAATATTATTCAAAGATAGTTAAGTAACTCAGTAACTCAGAAATAAGTAATTTTACCTGGGGATTGAGGTTTTTTTAAATTAAAAAGAATTAAGGAATGATGAACTAAATAATGCATGTGACAGTAGCAGATTTAGCTATTTATTCTTTTTACCCGACTATAATTCTGTTAGTGTGGTTGAGAACCTAAAGGTTCTTCCCATTTCAGAAAATTCTCTTCTTGGGTTTCAAGAGGGACAGAAATAAAGACCAGGAGGGAAGAAACATCAAGTGTGACACTTCAGGAAGGAGGGAAGTCTCTTCCATATTTCTTTTTTCCTTTTTTTTTTTTTTTTTTTTTTGCCCTTGCCATTTGAGTGATAACTTTTGGAGAGTCAGAGTTTTGGAGAGACAAAGCTAAAATGATGTCTCTAACAGAATGGACATAAAAAAGGATATTTAGGCCAGTTTTGGGTTTAAGCTTTGTAAGAAGAGAGCCAAAGGGTAGTGTCCTCAAGGTCTTGAGTAAGAAAAAAAAATAAGTTTTTCAGGTAGGATAACTTGCAGACATTTTGGTATAAAATCCTAATTAGCATTATCATGGGCTAAGGATAATGAGGGCCTGGAGAAGGTGTCCTCTCACACTATGGTGCTGGTGAACAAATGCTTTGAGGGCAAAAAGTGCTATAGGAATGTATAGTATCTGGTGTTCGCTGAGTCCCAAATTGCTTTTGACAGTTACACTATCATATTTCTCCTCAAGTACTTGTGGTAATAAACAATGTTTTAGTTAAAACTTGATTTAAATTAGTTGAAATAGGCCTATTACTCTATTACTCTCATGTATGGTACAATGAACTATGAATATTAAGTTTCTGGGCACATTTTAGCCATTCAGAGGTCTCTTAACTTAAAGATAGCCCATCTCTAATGTAGATTGAACATGCAATTTTACTTAGTAGGAAAACAGAGATTGTGTCTTCTCAAATTTTTGGCATTTTTACAAGAGAGAACAAGGCTAATATTAGTAGCTTAAAAAAAGGTCAACAGTATAATTATTCCTTCAATGTAATTTCAAATTCTGAGTGAAGCAATTAATATTCTATTTTTTAAGACATTTCTTTAGGATACATGATTATGTACTTTGAAACAAGTGGTATTTGAAATTTTGCATTAATTTATGTCATTTTACACTGTGATATGCTTTTATACTTTATCTATATAGGCTATATTTGAAATCAATAATACCACAATATTTTTGGTTTTCTAAGATTTTTTTCATGTATGTATTGTTTCATGTATTCTTTTTTGGTTCAGTAAAATTTTATTATATTTGAGTGATGAAATGGGATTTGGACTATTGCACTCTGTCCCAATAATTGTTATAATTAGTAATTAGTAAATTAACTTTATCAGTAAACAGGCAAAAGTGGGTTCAAACACATTCTGACCCTTGAATTATGTGTTTTTCTTGTTGATTGGATTTGCCAGATTTTTAAAAAATTTAAATGTGTTTATTCCATTTCTTTTTATTTTTTCCCTTTTTAAAAAACCAGTTTAATTAACATACAATGTTGTATTCGCTTCAGGAGCACAATATAATGATTCAACAATTCTATATGTTAGTGCTCATAATGATAAGTGTACTCTTTTTTTTAACATAGTGTTATATTACTATCATATAGTATTTAATATAGTGATTCAACAATTCTACACATTACTTGGTGCTCATCATCTTAAGAGTACTCTTAAAGCCCTTCTATTTCTCCCATCTGCCCACCCACCTTGCCTCTATTAACCATCAGTTTTTTTCCTCTGTTTTATTTCAATCTGTTTCTTTGTTTCTCTTCTTTCTTTGTTTTGTTCCCTAAATTCGACATCTGAGTGAAATCATATAGTATTTGTCTTTTTCTGAATTGACATATTTCACTGAGCATTGTACTCTAGCTCTGTCCATGTTGTTGCAAATGGCAAGATTTCATTTCTTTTTATTGCTGAATGATATTCTGTTGTATGTATATATACCACATCTTCTTTATTCATGGACACTTGGGTTGCTTCCATAATTTGGCTATTGTAAATAATGCTGCAATAAACAATGGGGTGGGGACTCCTGGGTGGCTCAGTCGGTTAAGCGGCTGCCTTCGGCTCGGATCATGATCCCAGTGTTCCACAGGGAGCCTGCTTCTCCTTCTGCCTCTGCCTGCCACTCTGCCTGCCAGTGCTCGCTCTCTCTCTCTCACTCTAACATATAAATAAATAAAATCTTAAAAAAAAAAAAAAAACAAAGGTGTGCATATATCCTTTTAAATTCGTGTTTTTGTATTCTTTGGGTAATTAGCCAGTAGTATACAATCACTGGATTGTAGAGAAGTTCTATTTTTAATTTTTCGAGGAATCTCCATACTGTTTTCCATAGTGACTGCACCAGTATGCATTCCCATCAACAATGCATATGCTCACCAGTGCTTGTTTTTTTCTTGTGTTACTGATTTTAGGCATTCTGAAAGGTGTGAGGTGATATCTCATTGGGGTTTTGATTTGCATTTTCCTGATGATGAGTAGTGTTGAGCATCTTTTCATGTCTCTATTGGCCATCTATATGTCTTCTTTGGAGAAATGTCTGTTCATGTCTTCTGCCCATTTTTAATTGGATTTAGGTTTTTTTGTTTGTTTGTTTGTTTGTTTTTGGTATTGAGTTGTATGCATTCTCTATATATTTTGGATATTAACCCCTTACTGGATATATTATTTACAAATATCTTCTCCCATGCAGAGGTTGTCTTTTAGTTTTGTTGATTGTTTCCTTTGCTGTTCAGAAGCTTTTTATTTTGATGAAATCCCAATAGCTTATTTTTATTTTGTTTCTTTTGTCTCAGGAGACATATCTAGAGAAATGTTGGCTATGACCAATATAAGAGAAGGTACTGCTTGTGCTGTCTTCTAGGGCTTTTATGGTTTCAGGTCTCACATTTAGATCTTTAAACCATTTTGAATTTATTTTTGTGTATGGTGTAAGAAAATAACCCAGTTTCATTCTTTTTCATGGTCCTGCCCAGTTTTCCCTACACCAATTGTTGAATAGATTGTCCCCATTGTATATTCATTCCTCATTTTTCAAAGATTAATTGACTATATAATTGTGGGTTTACTTCTGGGTTTTCTAGGCTGTTCTGTTGATCTGTGTGTCTTTTTTTTTTTTTTAATGCCAATATCTTAACTGGTTTGATAACTGCAATTTTGTCACGTATCTTGAAATCTGGGATTGTGATACCTCTAGCTTAGTTCTTCTTTTCAAGATTGCTCGAGCTATTCGGGGTCTTTCAGCATTCTATACAAATATTGGGATTATTTCCTCACTTCTGTGAAAAATGCTTTGGTATTTTGATAGGGATTGCACTAAATCTTTAAATTGCTTTGTGTACAATGAACATCTTAACAATATTGGCTCTTCCAGTCCATGAGCATGGAGTATCTTTCTATTTGTTTGTGTCATGTTTAATCACTTTTATCACTGTAGTCTGAAAACTACAGTTCTTCCACTTCCTTGGTTAAGTTTATTCATAGGTATTTTATTATTTTTGGTGCAATTTTAAATGGAACTGTTTTCTTAATTTCTCTTTCTGCTGCTTCCTTGTTGGTGTATAGAAATGCAACAGATTTCTATACATTTATTTTATATCCTGCAACATTACTGAATTAATTTATCAGTTCTAGTAGTTCCTTGGTGGAGTCTTCCTGGTTTTCTATATATAGTATCATGTCATGTGTAAATGGTGGAAGTTTCACTTCTTCCTTACCAATTTGGATACCTTTTCTTTCTTTTTCTTGTTTGATTGCTGTAGGTAGGACTTCTAGTATTATGTCAAATAAAAATGGTGAGAGTGGACATCCTTGTCTTATTCCTGATCTTAGAGGAAAAGCTCTTAGTTTTTCATGATTGGTATGATGTTATCTGTTGGATTTTCATAAATGGCTTTTATTATGTTGAGGTATGTTCTCTCTCAATCTGTTTTGTTGATGTTTTTCATCATGAATGGGTGCTGTACTTTGTCAAATGGTTTTTCTGTGTCTGTTGAGATAATCATGTGGTTTTAATCCTTTCTCTTGTTGATGTCATGGTTGATGTTGATTGATTTGTGAATGTTGAACCTCACTTGCATCCCCAAATAACTCCAACTTGATCATGATAAAGGATTTTTTTTTTTAAATTTACTAAGGAATTCAGTTTGCTAGTATTTGTTGAGGATTTTTGCATCTATATTCATCGGAGATTTGTCCTGTAATTTTTTTTTTTTTTTGTAACGTCTTTATCTGGTTTTTGTATCAGGGTAATGCTGCCCTCATAGAATGAATTTGGAATTTTTCCTTACTTTTCTATTTTTTGGATTAGTTTGAGAAGAGTAAGTATTAACTCTTCTTTAAATGTTTGGTAAAATTCACCTGTGAAACCATCTGGTCCTGAATTTCAGTTTGTTGGGAGTTTTTTGATTACTGATTCAGTTTCATTGCTGGTAATCAGCAATTTTTCTGTTCAAATTTTCTGTTTCTTCCTGATCCACCTTCCCATTGGGAGGTTATAGGTTTCTAGAAATTTATCCATTTCCTCTAGGTTGTTCAATTTGTTGCATATAATTTTTCATAGTCTTCTCTTATAATCTGTTTGTATTTCTATGGTGTTGGTTGCTTTTTATCCTCTTTCCCTTGTGTTTTTTTTTTTTTGAAGAGTGTTTAAAGGTTCATCAATTTTGTTGATCTTTTCAAAAAATCATCTCCTAATTTCAGTGATCTGTTCTATTGATTTCTTTTTGTTGTTGTTAGTTTCTATTTTATTTCTACTATAATCTTTATTATTTCCTTCATTCTGCTGGTTTGGGGTGTTGTTTGATCTTTTTCTAGCTCCTTTATGTGTAATGTTAGGTTGTTTATTTGAGATTTTTCTTGCTTTTTGAGGTCAGTCTGTATTGCTACAAAATAACTTCTTAGAATAGTTCTTGCTGCATCCCAAGGATTTTGGACCATTGTGTTTTCATTTTCATCTGTCTCCATGTATTTTTGATTTCTTCTTTGATTTGGTTTTGTTTGATTTCTTCTTTGATTTGATTTGATGTGGTTGACACATTCATTGTTTAATAGCATGTTACTCAACCTCCACGTATTTGTGCTCCTTCCAGAGTTTTTCTTGTGGTTGATTTCTAGTTTTATAGCATTGTGCTCAGAAGAGATACAAAATTCAGTATTTCTGAATTTGGTGAGTCTTGTCTTCCTCCTCCTTCCCCTTCTCTTCTCCTCCTCTCCTTCCTTTCCCTCCTCCTCCTGGTCTGGCTAAAGGTTTATTCTGCATGTTATTATTATTATTCTGAATGTTTCATGTGCAGTAAAAGACTATTTATTCCACTGTTTTAGGGTATAGTGTTGTGAATAGATCTGTTAGATCCATCTTATCCAACGTGTCATGCACAGCCACTCCTTTCTTACTGATTTTCTGGTTGGGTAATCTATCCATTGATGTAAGGGAGGTGTTAAAGTCTACTACTATTATTGTATTACTATAGATTGCTTCCTTTGTTAGTTATAAGCTGCATTATTTATTTAGTGCTCCCATGTTAGTTGCATAAATATTATAATTATTATATCTTCTTGTTGGATTATTACCTTAATTGTTATATTGTGTCCTTCTTTATCTCTTGTACAACCTTTGATTTAAAGTCCATTTTGTTCAATAAAAGTATTACTATCCCAAATTTCTTTTTACTTCCATTTACATGATAAATACTTTTCCATCCTTTCACTTTCAATCTGTATGTGTCTTTAGGTCTGAAATGAGTCCCTTATGGATAGTGTGTACATCGGTCTTTTATCTATTCCTTCATCCTGTGTCTTTTCATTGGAATGTTTAGTCCATTTTACATTCAAAGTAATTATTGATAATTATGCACTTATTGCCATTTTTAAACTTGTTTTAGTAGTTCTCTATTCCTTTCTTCTGTTGCTGTCTCCTCTTATAATTTGCTGGATGTCTTTAGTGATAAACTTGGATTCCTATCTTTATTTTTTGCATATCTATCACACTTTTTTTTTAATAAGCTCTCTACCCAGAGTAGGTCTTGAACTATGACCCTGAGAACAAGAGTTACATGCACTGACTGAGCCAATTAGGCACTCCTATTACTGGTTTTTGATTTGTGGTTACCATTAAGTTTGTATATAGCATCTTCTGTGCATAGCAGTCTATATTAACTTGATAGTTGCTTAAGTTTAAACCCATTCTTCACCTTCCTGCACCCCACCTGGTGATTTAGGTTTATAGTGTCATACTTTGCATCCTTTTATTTTGTGAATTGCTTAATGGATTTTTATAGTTATATTTAACATTTAATATTGTTGCTTTTGTGTTTCCTTTTTTTTTTCTTATGATCTTTCTATTCTCAGTCTCCTTTAACTCTTCTTAAAGGCTGGTTTAGTGGTGATGATTCTTTTAACTTTTGGCTGGGAAACTCTTTATCTCTCCTATTTGGAATGATAGCTTTGCTGGATAGGGTACTCTTGGTTGCAGGTTTTTTCCTTTCTGCACTTTGAATATACCATGCCACTTTTTCTGGTCTGCAAAATTTCTACTGAAAAATCAGCTGATAGCCTTATGGGGTTTCTTGTTTGTAACTGTTTTACTTTCTCTTGCTGCTTTTAAAATTCTCTCTTTATCCCTACTTTTTGCCATTATAATTACTGCATGTCTTGGTGTGGACCTCCTTTTATTGATTTTGTTGGGGTTTCTCTGTGCCCCTGGAATCTGGATTTCTGTTTCCTTCCCCAAATTTTGGAAGTTTTCAGCTCTTATTTCTTCAAATTAATTTTCTGCTTCTTTTTCTTTCTTTTTTTCTTCTAGGGTCCCTATAATGTGAATATTATTACACCTGATGGTGTCTCTCAGTTCCCTTAATCTATTCTCATTTTTTATTATTCTTTTTTCTTTCTCTTGTTCATTTGATTGCTTTCCATTACTCTTTCTTCCACTGATCCTGTTTTTTCCTGGTCTATGATTTGTTCCCTTTAGTGGGCTTTTAGTTGCCTTCAATTCTTTATCTCTGATTGGTTCTTTTCTGTCTTTTTTTGTCATCTTGTTGAGGGTCTTGTGGAGAGACTCCACTCTCTTTTCAAGTCCAGTGAGTATTTTTATGACTATTAATTTAAATTAATAGATAGGCATATTGCTTATCTCCTTTCATTTAGGTTTTTTGCTGTAATTTTGTCCTGTCCTTTCATTTGGGACATATTCTTCTGTGAACTCTTTTTGTCCAATTCTCTGTGCCTGTTTCTGTGTGTGAGAATGTCAGCTATTTCTCCTGCTTTTGAAAATAATGGCCATATGAAGAACAGGTACTGTAATGCCTTGTTGTGCAATGTCCCCTGGTCACCAGACCCTTGTGCCTCAGGGTTGTCTTCCATGGGCCTGTTCCCTACTATTGCGGCTGAGCCATGTTTCCTTTAGCCTAGTCATCTGCACTGGTTCTCTTTGCCTGTTGTGGGCAGGGTTTGGTCCTTATATTTTTAGTGTGTCAGTCTGCAGCTGCTTTGGACAGATCAGGCATTTACCAGAGCTTCAGTAGCACTGAACTACAGGGTACTCTCTTAGTGTTGTCCTCTGAGAAGCTTTCATTGATGTGATGGGGCCACAATCTGACTGGTCTGTGTGGTTATTTTTTCTTTCTGGGGCAAGAGTCACTTTGGAGTCATTCTGGTCTCTGTCAAGGCTGCTTGCACTCTGCCATGCTTGTGGCACCGCTTTGGGTGATCTCTTGCCAAGAGCATATTGAAGGGGGGCATTTCTGCAGGAATACAGAGGGACCAGGTAAATGGTGACTACAAGGTTCATATTATTCTGTTGCTTGAAGGAACCTGCTACTTCCCTGGCCTGCTGTGGTCAGGCTAGTATGGAGGGGGTGGGTCTGCAGAAGACTGTGGGTTGATGGGTGCTGTGAGCAACCTAGGTGGAAAGTGTTCATTCCTTGATGGTTCTCACAAGTGTCCATGTGTTTAGGCCAGTGGGTGTAGGAGGTAAATTGTGTCTGCCAGTCTTTTGTTTTTTGTTTTCTGAAGAAGTCTCCCAAAGATCCTCAATCAGATGCTCAGTCAACTGAGCTACACAGATGCCCTGCCATGTATCTTGTGTCTTTTCACTTTCTTATATTTTATTAATGTTAAATTCTGGATAAAATATTTCTTCTGAGTTAGTTGATTTACTTTTCCCTCAAAACATTCTTCCAATATTTTAAAAATTGAATTCCTCATTGATATCATTTTGTTTGTCTTTTTAAAAAATCACGTACTTTTAAAACTTCAAATCACTCTTTTCTGTGGAAATGATGTTATAAAAATTGCATCTGCATTCATGAGTACACCCTGATACAAATTAACAATTGAATAGATTTTTAAAAAGGGAAGGAATACGGAAGTCTCTTGTGTGCAATTCCCAATAATTATCTAGGTACTAGATAATTGACCTCCTATGGTTAAAATATGAGCTGAGGATAATGACTCTTCCAAAGATAAAAGAAGGAAAAAGAGTAACTTTATAGAAGAGAAACCTGACAAACCACTATTTCAGCCAGTGGTTAAAGTTAAAAACCAACAGTGATAAGTCATGTTGATAGTATGTACCCTTGCTGTAATGTAGTACAAATGATATTTTACTTCTGTAGTCTTCTGTAAAACCCATAATCCAAATCTAATCATAAGAAAAAGATAACAATTTTAGTTGAGGAAAATTCTAGAAATTTCCTGACCAGTTCTCCTCAAACTTGTCAAGTTCATAAAAAATGACAAATACCTGAGAAAATGTCATAGCCAAGAACAACCTAAGGAGAGATGACAGCAAAATATAATGTGGTATCCTGGAATATGAAAAGAACATTTGGTAAAAACTAGGGAAATATTAATCACAAAATGGTTCTTCGCTAATTGAAAGAGATGCATTGGCTAGGCAATCCCTTCTATTGGTATACCAAAACTTGCTCCTGTTTATAAAAATATATAAAAATTCTTTCCTTTTGCAGTGTTTCTAAGTCATTCACCTTAATTCAGTGCTATGCTAGAACAAAGAAACTGGTATCACGCTCAGGTAAAAGGCAATCTATAACAAATGCCAGTTCCTTTTTTTCTTTTTTTTTTTTTTTTAAATTTCTCATACCAAACAAAATCAATTAAAATACCATTTGGTATACTGGAACAAGAAGAGGACCAAACATCTGAAGACTGTAATGGGAGAAAGCTTGAGTAAAACATTTCTAAATTAAAGACAGAAATACATATATTTATAATAATATCAAACATCATACTTAGAATATAAGTTACTTAGCTTTCTGTATGTGACATATGTCTCGGAAGCAATCTGTATGAAGATATGTCAAAAAAGATTATATCTGTGTCTAATCATGTGCAGTTTTGAAAATGACATCTGCCATGGTTGAAGAGAGACCATTGGGTGATCTCTACCATATAAGATAATGGTCAGCAAATGTGTTATGGTCCTAACATTGCTGTGATTTCCAAGTGTATTAGAAGTTTGATTAAATTTATTCATGACCATGGGATAAATGAAAATGTGTATATTTTCCATTTTGTATCACTAGTGGTATTATCTTAAGAAGGATAGCACCTTCTGGAGGAACCGTATGACTGAAGCATAATGATTTTTATTCTTTGTAGATGGTAATGCATACATTAACAGGCATATTCTCTGGTGAATGGCAACATAATGTAGAGAAGGAGAGCTTTGGAGAACCATATGGAAGTTCTGTGTTCCCATAGCAACTTGAGCATACATTGAAAGGATCTTGTGTATATATGACTATTCTCTATCTGTTGTAAAATGGACTTAGTACAGAGACTGTATCTTGTTTTTCTTTCCTCATGGCCTACATAGTTATTAAGGTGAGACATTCTGATCTTAAGTGATTTTAGAGTCAGATGAATGGTCCCCAAAATAATTTATAAATTATAATCCCCCCTCTGCTACTTAATATCAATATGATAGTATCAAAGTTACATTTCCTAAGTCATAGAAGTAAGATGAGAAGTTTGCAATAATTTGATCTAGAATAGATGCTAAATAAATAGGTCCCTCCAAACTAGTTGAGGTCATGGATATTTTTTCAGTATCATTTCAATCATTGTTTTTATTTCCATTATTTAAAAAATATTTGTTTCTATTACCATTTTATTTTATTTAAAGATTTTTATTTATTTACTTACCAGAGAGAGAGGGAGAGAGAGCACAAGCAGGGGGAACAGCAGGCAGAGGGAGAACCAGGCTTCCTGGAGCTGAATGTGGGACTCAGTCCCAGTATCATGACCTGAGCCAAAGGCAGACAGATGTTCAACTGACTGAGCCACCCACAGGTCCCTCTATTACCGTTTTAGAATCAAATTTTATTTTGAAAGAAATGTCTCCTTGTAGGAAAACTGATGAACTAGATGGCAGAGAATATATATATTTTAATTTTAATTTTAATTTTTTTTAAAGAGGGAGAGATGGGGGAGGGGAAGAGGAAGAGAGAAAGAGAGTATCCCAAGCAGGCTCCATGCTCATTGCAGAGTCCAGCATGGGGCTCGATCCCACCACTCTGAAATCATGACCTCAGCCGAAATCAAGATTGGGATGCTTAACTGACTGATCGATGCAGGCGTCCTGGCAGAAAATATTTTTAATGGTTGTTTGATAACAGCCTCTGACATGAAGGAAGAATGGGTTATAATTCTTTGCATGGTTTCTTTCAGTAAATGTGACTGAGTTCAGTCAACGAATTTATTTTTCTAACTTCATAGAAGTTTCAGTTCCCTTTCTTTTTTGATTTTCCATTTATTATTCTTTCCATTATTTAAAAAAATTCTTTCTTTAAAAAATATTAGTTTTTTAATTTACTTTAATATTTACTTTAATATTTTATAATTTTATATTTACTTTAAAAATATTATTCTTTGTAATAAATACAAGTGAGAAACTTAAAATGTAAAGTAATAAAAGTAAAATATGGAAGTTGTGTGTATAATGACAGCCATCATTATAAGCACTAACAAATAAATATGGGTAAAATATGAAAGAATTTGTTATATTAATATAATAGACTTACATTTTTCAATGTAAACTTAAGTTTTCTGTGCTATTTTAAGTCAAAACACTTAAAATTTTGTTTGGTAATTTATTTCTGAGAAAGAATTGACATAGGGAGGATCAGTTGTCTCTTTGTAATCAGCAACTTTTTGAACTACTTCTCGGGCTTTTGACCTTAACATTACTTATGTGTGTTTACTTGCTTTTGTCAGGCTGCCTCCTATATTAAAACTGTGCACCATTCTTCTGGCGTAAGATTTACAACATTTTATATGAAGTATGGGGAGCTTAGCAGAGAAGGTATCTTTTTACATAAGGAGTGATTTCCTTGTTAGTGGAGACTAAAGGATCTACCTAGAGGCATTAAAAATGTATTTCCTTTTCAACACTCTGGTCCATTCTGATGTCCAAAGAAGACAGACCTTTGGACTAAATTCTTTTTTTTTTTTTTTTCAGCTGGCATTTTGCTAGTCGTCTTTCTAAAGCACATGTTCTTAACCTGGGGTATAGAGACAGAATTTATCTGGAAAAAGATATTTTTTACTCTAACTGAAATTTAGTATTTAATTATGAATGAAGGTAATCAGTCACAGTGCTATTAGCAGTAATTATGACTTTGTCATTATAAATCAGAGATGTTTTCATGTCACATTATAGTTGGTGTAAATATCTCAATATGTTTGTATTCTCTACTATTTCAAAATGCAGTATTTATTAGATTCAGTATTAGGTCTTGATACTTGATGCCTTACCAAGCAAGATGGGTTGATTAAGGCACAGTTTGGCATAAGGAGGCTAGAAAACAAAATCCAGAGGCATTTTCTATTTTATTTGTATTATCCCATTTCTTAAGTTAGATGGTAAGTTCACGGGTGTTCATTTTATTGCTATGTTTTAAAACCTCTTTATCATTCATCATGTTATTTTCTATGTAAAAAAATGTATATAGCTTCTAAGTCTTTTTATAATATCTCTGTTAGATGCCAGTATTGCCTAGACTACTCCCCCTTTCTGAAAAATCTCTACCCAATATTGCTGAGATGATAGAGCATCATGTGACCCTAACCTGTGGTATAGTTTATTGAGCTAGAGATGAACTCCTGATCTGTAGAATAATCTATGAGGTTGCTCAAACTCTTGAGTTTTAAGGATGTGATTTGAAAAGAAGAGTTGGAGAGAGCTGCCTCTTGATCAAAATTTATATTTATATAAAATATATATATAATATGTAATTGAGCCTAAAGTCATATACTTATGAAACAGAGTAAGAGGGACTCATGGTTAGACCTAGTAGGCAAATGAACCCCTAAAACTATGTATGTGCCGAAATTTATATGATCCTTCAATGATGCTCAAGGGTGCCTGTCTACTTTCAGCTCAGGTCCTGATCTCAGGGTGCAGAGATAGAGCTCCACATCAGCTCACTGCTCATTGGGGATCTGGCTTCTCCCTCTCCCTTTACCCCTCCCCCTGCTTCTGCTCACACTCTCTCTCTCTCAAATAAATAAATCTAAAAAAAAAAAAAAGAAAGTAAAGAAAAGATGCTCATGGCTCACACCTATGGTCTGTGATATAACATGGAATAAGAAACACAGGGGCAAAGTCTTGTGAAGAACTTGAATAGTTAAGTGAGAACAGAGCAGGTAAGTAGGGGGAGCCAGAAAGGCTAGGATAGACAGTAAGGTAGAACTGAAAAGGCTCATGTCCAGAGCTGCTTGTCTTTCTACCCTTGCTGAGCCATCCTTCATCTTTTTGAAGGAGATTCTAATGGGAAATCTGATCGTTTCCAAAGGAAGATCAGTTCAGTTTTTTTTTTTTTAAATCTTTGGATTAAAAGATTTTTAACCTGCCTATGGAAAATATAGAAGTGATACTCTTAATGAATTTTTATTTTTTCATTTTTACTTTTTAAAGATTTATTTATTTGAGAGAGAGTGTGAGCAAGAGAGCACAAGTGGGGGGTGCAGAGGGGGAAGCAGACTCCCCACTGAGCTGGAAGCCAATGCTTAAACAACTGAGCCACTCAGGGGCCCCGCTTAATGAATTTTTAATTAATTTGGAAGTTTTCTTAAAAAACAAATCAACTTGCAGTTATTCAGAAACTGTTCATTACTGTTCATTAGTAGTTGGAATGGTTAATTCTTAGGAACTATGTAACATTTGAGCAAGAGCTGAAGGGAATTTTTTTTTAATTATAGAAATAGAGAACCATTTTAGTCATGCTAGGCATATTATGTGTGTTAAAATGCTAGTGAGAATTCTTTTTTTTTTCCCCCCCTCATCAATCACTGGTCTGGGAAACACTACTTTTGAACTGTAATGTGCTTGGCCGTGCATTACTTTACAGTGATTTGTGGTTCCAAGGAAAATTCAATGCTTCTGATCACACATACTCAAAAACCAAAACCAAAATGAACAAGTCAAAATAAAATTGTCTTTTTTGAGTTGCAAATTCCAGAATATTCAAACAGAATGAATTCTGTCAAGCAAAAATGGAACCAGGTTCTAACTTCTAAAATGTATTTCTTTTCTTTCTTTATATTTTTGAATTAATTAATTAATTTGAGAGAGAAAGTGAGTGCATGTCTGCACACACAAGGGGAGGGATGGAGAGAGAGGGAGAGAGAAACTTTAGCAGATCCCTTACTGAACTTGGAGCCCAGTGCAAGGCTTGATCTCAAGATCCTGAGATAATGACCTGAGCTGACTGTGCCACCCAGGGGCCCCCTAAAATGTATTTCTTTACGGCACATACCGCTCCTTCTTTATTGTCCTTGCTTTCTCAGATTTTTAATCATTCATAGGGCAAGAGAACTAGAATTTGCAAACATTCTTACAATGTTTTTCTTATTGTGTAAAGAGTTTTTTGGCTTTGTATTCCCTAACCAATATTTTTGAAGAATTATTATCTTACTCATGAAAAGTACTTTGCCTTATGTTAGGAAAATTTATCATTTCATACCTAAGGGGGGGGCAGGAATTAAGATGGCGGAGTGGTAGGGTCACCATGAGCTTGCTTTGTCTCTTGAGCACAGCTAGATCAACTTCCAACTGTTTTGAACAATCTAGAATATGATCTGAAGATTAAGAAAACAATCTGCCCAGTTGGAAGGAGAGAATATGGCAGATGAGAGGCTTATAGTTCTTTTTGCTTATTTGTTTACATTTTTCTTCCTTTTCCTTTTCTCTTGTCTTGGATCAGGAATTTTTTTTCCTTCCCCATTTTCCCCCCAAGCTTAACTTAACAAACAAATCAAAGCACACCTAGTTAAATACTCTCCACTACAAGCAAGGAAGAACTTTGTAGAGGATAGAACAATAGGAAAGAGCAACCAAAACACAACATACACCTGAGTGTATGCAGCATACACCAGAGACACTTCCTAAAAGTTTGTTGTTGTTGTTCCTATTGTTTCTTTTCAGGTTTCTTTTTTCTTTTATGTTCTGGACAAAATGGTGAGATAGAGAAATTCATCTCACAAGAAAGAACAGGAATTAGTACTCACTGCCAGGGATTTAATCAATAAGGATGTAAGTAAGGTGTCTGAACTAGAATCTAAAACACGATTATAAAGATACTTGCTGGGCTTGGAAAAAAACATAGATGACAGTAGAGAATTCCTTCCTGTAAGGATAAAAGAACTAAATATAGTCAGGATGAAATTAAAAATGTTGTAACCAAGATGCAGTCCCAAGTGGAGACCATAAAAATGAGGATGTATAAAACGGAAGAGCAAATCAGTGATATAGAAGATAAAATTGTGAAATTTTGTGAAAATAATGGAGCTGAAAAGAAGAGGGAAAGAAAAATATTAGATCACAAAGGTAGACTTAGGGAAATCAGCATTTCCATAAAGTGAAATAATATGCATATCATAGGACTCCCAGAAGATGAGAATCAGGAAAAAGGAGCAGAAGTTTTATTTGAATAAATTATATCTGAGATTTCCCTAATCTGGGGAAAGATACAGGCACTCAAGACCAGGAGGCACAGAGAACCGCCTCAAAATCAACAAAAATATGTCAACACCTCAGCAGGTAATAGTGAAACTTGCAAATCTCAGAGACAAAGAGAAAAACCTGAAAGCAGCTCAGGACAAGAGGTCCATCAACTAAGTCTAGAAACATTAGACTGGCAGAAGACCTGTCCACACAAAACCTGACAGGCCTGAAAAGGCTGGCATGATATATTCAATGTGCTAAATGGGAAAAATATGCAGCCAGGAATACTTTATCCAGCAAGGCTGTCATTGAGAACAGAAGGAGAGATAAAGGGTTTCCAGGACAAACAAAAATTAATGGAATTTGTGAACAGTAAACCAGCACTGTAAGAAATGTTAAAGGGTATTCTTTGAGCAGAGAGAGAGCCCAAAAGTAAAAAGATCAGAAAGGAACAGAGACAATCTACAGCAATAGCGCCTTAACAGATAATACAATGGCACTAAATTCATAATTTCAATAATTACTTTGAGTGTAAAAGGACTAAATGCTCCAATTGAAAGGCATAGGGTTTCAGAATGGATAAAAAGAAAACAAGACCCATCGATATGATGCTTACAAGATACTCATTTTAGACCCAAAGATGCCTCCAGATAGAAAATGATGAGGTAGAGAACCATTTATCATGCTATTATACATCAAAAGAAAGCTGGAGTAGCCATCCTTATATCATCAGACAAACTAGATTTTCAAGACTGTAATAAGAGATGAAGAAGGATACTACATCATAATAAAGAGGTCTATCCAACAAGTAGATCTAACAATTGTAAATATTTATGCCCCAAACCTGGGAGCAGCCAAATATGTAAACCAATTAATAACAAAATTAAAGAAATTGATTGATAATAATAAAATAATAGTAGGGGACTTTAACACCCCTCACTGCAGTGGACAGATCATCTAAGCTGAAGATCTACAAGAAAACAGGGTTTTGAATGACATAATGGACCAGATGGACTTACCAGATATATTCAGAGCATTTCATCCTAAAGCATTAGAAAACACATTCTTTTTGAGTGCACATGGAATATTTTCCCAAATGGATCACATACAGGTCACAAATCAGGTATCAAATAGTACAAAAAGATTGAAATCATACTGTGAATGTTTTCAGACCACAATGCTATGAAACTTGAAGTCAACCACAGGAGAAATCTAGAAGGACCACAAATATCTGGAGGTTAAAGAACATCCCACTAAAGAACAAATGGGTCAACCAGTAAATTAAAGAGGAATTAAAAAAAAAAACATGGAAGCAAATTAAAATAAAAACACAACAGTTCAAAACCTTTACAATGCAGTGAAGGCAGTCCTAAGAGGGAAGTACATAATAATACAGGCCTTACTCAAGAAGCAAGAAAAGTCTCAAATATACAACCTACCCTTACACCTAAAGGAGCTGGAAAAAGAATAGCAAATAAAGTCAAAATATAGCAGAACAAGAGAAATAAGAAAGATTAGAGGAGAAATCAATGATACAGGAATCAACGAAGAGCATTAGAACAGATCAATGAAACTAGGAGCTGGTTCTTTGAAAGAATTAATAAAACTGATAAACCCCTCACTAGACTTATCAAAATGAAAAGAGAGAGGACCTAAATAAATCACCAGTGAAAGAGGAGAGATCACAACATTGAAGAAATACAAACAATTAATAGAGAATATTATGAGTAATTATATGGCAACAAATTGTGTAATCTGGAAGAAGTAGATAAATTCTTAGAAAAGCTGAGCAGACCCATAACCACCAAGGAAATTGAATCAGTAAGCAAAAATCTAACAAACAAGAGCCCAGGGCTGGATGACTTCCCAGGGGAATTCTGTCAAACATTTAAAGAATTAATACCTATTCTTCTGAAATTGTTTCAAAAACTAGAAATCGAAGGAGAATTTCCAAACTCTTTATATGAGGCTAGCATTACCTTGATCACAATGCCAGAGAAAGATACTACTAAAAAGAATTATAGACCAATATCCCTGATGAATATGGATGCAAAAATTCTCAAAAAGAGTCTTAGCTAATAAGACTCAACAATGCATTAAAATGAGTATTCACCACAACCATGTGGGATTTATACCTGGGCTGCAAGGGTGGTTCAACATCTTCAAATCAATCAATGTGATGCACCACATTGTAAAAGAAAGGACAAGAACCATATGATCCTCTCAAAGATGCAGAAAAAACATTTGACAAGTTACAACATTCTTCCTTGATAAAAACCCTCCACCATGAAGGGATAGAGGAAACATTTCCCAACATCAAAAAGCTATATATGAAAGACCCACAGCTAATATCATTCTAAATGGGGAAAATCTGAGACCTTTTTCCCTTAAGGTCAGGAACATGATAGGGATGTCTAGTGTGTCCACTCTTGTTCAACATAGTACTGGAAGTCCTAGTCCTAGCAATCAGACAAAAAAAAAAAAAAAAAAGAAAGAAAGAAAGAAAGAAAGAAAAGGTATCCAAATCAGCAAAGAATTCAAATTTTCACTGTTTGCAGATGACATGATATTCTATGTAGAAAGTCTGAAAGATTCCACCAAAAAATTGTAGAAGTGATACAGGAACTCAGCAAAGTTACAGGATGTAAAATCAATGCACAGAAGTCAGTTGCATTTCTATACAATAACAATGAAACAGAATAAAGCTATATCAAGGAACTGATCCCAATTTTAATTGCACCAGAATCCATAAGATACCTAGGGATGAACCTAACCAAAGAGGTAAAGGATTTGTACTCTAAAAACTACAGAACACTTATGAAAGAAATTGAGGAAGACACAAAGAAATGGAAAAACATTCCATCTTCATGTATTGGAAGAACAAAACTTGTTAAAATATCTATGCTACCCAAAGCAATCTATACATTCATTGCAATCCCTGTCAAAATACCATCAGCATTTTTCACAGAGCTGGAACAAACAATCTTCAAATTTTTATGGGAAAAGACCCCAAATAGCCGAAGTAATGTTGAAAAAGAAAACCAAAGCTGAAGGCATCCCAATTCCAGACTTCAAGCTATACTACAAAGCTATAATCATCAAGACGGTATGGTACTGGCACAAAAACAGAGGAACAGAATGGAAAACCCAGAAATGGACCCTCAAATCTATGGTCAACTAATCTTCAACAAAGCAGGAAAGAATAGCCAATGGAAAAAAAGACCAATCTCTTCAACAAATTATGTTGGGAAAATTGGACAGCCACATACAGAAGAATGAACCTGGATCACTTTCTTATACCATACACAACAGTAAACTCAAAATAGATGAAAAGACCTAAATGTGAGACAGAATTCCATCAAAATCCTAGAGAAAAACAACCTCTAGAACCTCTGCTGCAGCAACTTCTCACTAGATGCATCTCCAGAGGCAAGGAAATAAAAGCAAATGAGCTATTGGGACTTCAAGATAAAAAGCTTCTAGGGATGCCTAGGTGGCTTGGTCAGTTAAGCAGCTGCCTTGGGCTCAGGTCATGATCCCAGGATCCTGGAATCAAGTCCGTCATTGGGCTTCTTGCTCAGCTTGCTTCTCCCTCTCTTTCTGCCTGCCACTCTCCCTGCTTGTGCTCTCTCTCTCTGTAAAATAAATAAATAAAATCTTGGGGCGCCTGGGTGGCTCGGTGGGTTAAAGCCTCTGCCTTCGGCTCAGGTCATGATCCTGGGATCAAGCCCTGCATTGGGCTCTCTGCTTAGCAGGGAGCCTGCTTCCTCCCCTCTCTCTTTCTGCCTGCCTCTCTGCCTACTTGAGTTCTCTGTTAAATAAATAAATAAAATCTTAAAAAATAAAAAATAAATAAAATCTTTTAAAAAAGATAAGAGCTTTTTTTTTTTTTTAAAGAATTTTATTTATTTATTTGACAGAGAAAGCACAAGTGAGAGAGCAGCAAGCAGAGGAAGAGGGAGAAGCAGGCTCTCCACTGAGCAGGGAGCCTGATGCAGGGCTCGATCTGGGGACCCTGGGGCCATGACCTGAGCTGAAGGCAGCTGCTTAATCGACTGAGCCGCCCAGGTACCCAAGATAAAAAGCTTCTGTACAGGAAAAGAGAGTCAATAAAACTAAAAGGAACCTATGGAAGGGAAGAATATATTTGCAAATGACATATCAGATAAAGGGCAAGTATCCAAAATCTGTAAACAGCTTCTCAAAATCAACACTGAAAAACCAAAAAATCCAGTTAAGAAATGGGCAGAAGACATGAACATACATTTCTCCAAAGAAGACATATAAGTGGCTAACAGACACATGATAAAATGTTCAGCATCACTGGACATCAGGGAGATACAAATCAAAACCACAATTAGGGGCACCTGGATGGCTCAGTGGGTTAAGTCTCTGCCTTTGGCTCAGGTCATGTTCGCAGGGTCCTGGTTATGGCTTTCTGCTCAGTGAGGAACCTTCTTCCCTCTCTATCTCTGCCTGCCTCTCTGCTTGCTTGTCAGAGATCTCTCTGTCAAATAAATAAATAAAATATTAAATACACACACACGCGCGCGTGCACGCGTGTAATGAGACAGCCTCTCATACTGGTTAGAATGGCTAAAATTAACAAGTCAGGAAACAACAGACATTAGTGAGGATATGGAGAAAGGAGAACACTTTTACCCTGTTGGTGGAAATGCAAACTAAGGCAGCCACTCTGGAAAACACTAAGGACGTTCCTCAAAAAGCTAAAAATAGAGCTACCCTATGACCCAGCAGTTGCAGTACTAGGTATTTATACAAAGGATACAAAAATGGTGATTCGAAGGGGCACCTGCACCCCAATGTTTATAGCAACAATATCCACAATATCCAAACTATAGAAAGAGCTCGGATATCAATTGACAGATGAATAGATAAAGAAGCTGTGGTATATATAGACAATGGAATATTACTTAGTCATCAAAAGAATGAAATCTTGTCATTTGCATTGACATGGATGGAACTAGAGGGTATTATGCTAAGTGAAATAATTCAGTCAGAGAAACACAAATACCATATGATTTCACTCATGTGGAAATTAAGAAAGAAAACAGTGAACATAAGGGAAGGGAAGGAAAAATAAAATATAAACAGGGAGGTAAACCATAAGAGACTCTTAATTACAGGAAACAATTCAAGGGTTATTGTTTTGAGGAGGAGAGGTGGGTGGGGAGATGGGGTAATCGGGTGATGGGCGTTAAGAATGGCACTTGATAAAATGAGCATTGGGTGTTATATGAAACTGATGAATCGCTAAATTCAACCCCTGAAAATAACAACACATTATATGTTAACTAAACTGAATTTAAAAATTTAAAAGAAATACTTTTTTTCAATCTTTTTTTTCAAGTGGCCAAAGTTGCAAGAAAAACACATGTGACAAAACAGTGGCCCCTCCCTGTTATATAGGGTCAGTGTTAGTTAGCCCCCTTGCATAGCCCTCCTGAAGTTAATATGATATAGTAGAAAGCAAACCAGACAGGAATTTAATACTTTTTTTTTCTGTTTCTCTGATTTTAAACATTAGCTTTCAAAGTGATTATTACGGTGTTAGTTGGAAAGTAATTGTGTATTTTACTATGACATGGTTTGAGGTTCAATAAATGTGACTTCTGAAGTTTCAAGGAAAGAAGTAATAAAAAAACAGTTACCTTTTAAAAAGGTGTGAGTCCTGTTAAGTACTGTTAAGTATTTTATATCACAATATAAATATAATTATATTACAATGAGTTATTTGAATAACTCATGGTAAATAACATATAAAGGACATTATGGTTTTAAGTGCAATATGGTTTCAATGTATAAGCATCCTCAGCTAGGCATGGTTTAATCTGATTTCCCTATCAGTGCTAACATTCTTCTTTTAATATAGTAATTTAATGTTGCACCTGTGATCTTGACTTCATTCAGATAATGTGTTTTGCTGTAATAACCTATGAATTTAATGGGGCTCAACTGAAAAAGCAGCTCAAAGTGGACAGACCAGATGAATAAGGAGACCAAATAATTCTAATCTTCTGAAAAATTGTCATTGAAAAATTAACACACATGAGAAACACAGTGACAAGGAGCATTGTTTGCATATCATGAAAAAGGCTTCATTATTATAGGTTAAGGATAAAGGCATTCTGAAAAATGTCAAAGGGATGCTCAGCATTGATTAATTTTGCATCTTTAAGAAAAAGAAGGAACCGATAATGCTTGGCCATTAGAGAAGATTTAAGAATTTGTCAATAATTCTCTAACTGGATTTAGCAAAAACAAATAAGCAAAACATAAATAAACAGAAACAGCTTTCACTAGACTTAAAAACTTGATGAAAATTGTGCTTGTGTGTTTTGCTGTTGACTCTAATGCAGTGATTATACTTTAAAAATTACAGAATGCCTTTACATACACAGTATTTAATTATGTGAAAAATAGTTCATGCGTTATTTTGAAAAGCAATACAAGTTTTATGACTGTACTTAGGGCTGAACTGTGTTTGCTCAAAATTTATAAGTTAAAGTCCTAACCCCCAGTATCTCAGAATGCAACTTTATTTGGAGAGAACACCTTTAAAGAGATAATTAAGTTAAAAGGAGATGGAAGGGTAGGTTCTAATTCAACCTGACTGGTGTCCTTGTTAAAGATTAGGACATATAAAAAGATACCAGGAACATTTGTGCATAGAAAAAAGATAATGTGTGAGTGCAGCAAGAAGGCAGCCATCTGCCAGACGAGGAGAGAGGCCCTCGAAGAAACCAAATCTGCCAGCACCTTGATTTTGGGCTTCTAGTTTCCACAACTGTCAGAAATAAATCTCTGTTATTTAAGTCACCCAGTTTGTGTGGCATTTTGTTTGGGCAGTCTTAGTAATCGAATATACTCTTTCTTACATAAAATACTGAAAGAAGCCATGTCAGGTAGTTACTTGAATTGTTACAGAATTATAAGAAAAGTGAATACCAACTCAGGTTCAAGGATCTTTTAGAAATATAAGAATAAATGAAATCGATGTGGTGTCTCAGCCGTCATGTAAGTAGAAACATATTTCTTTAAGAGATATTCCGAGGTTAAATTATGCTTTTCATAATGCTTTGTGTTAATCCCCATTTTATAAATCTAAGAAGAGTAACAAGTCTATTTAACAAGAAAATTTTTAGATGCTGCACTGGAAATGATTACCACATATTAAAGAGTTGGTCTGGAGGACTAAAACCTGTTATAGAATATTAAATGATACCTTTTTTTAGAGTCCAAATTGGTAAACAGTTTCTTTGTTGCCCTCAGTTTGACATTGAAGAATTTATTTTAAATGTACAAGAAGCCACATTTTTGTTGCATCTTAATTTTATTTTATTTTTTATTTATTTATTTTTAAAGATTTTACTTATTTATTTGACAGAGAGATAGCACAAGTAAGCAGAGAGGCAGGCAGAGGGAAAGGGAGAAGCAGGCTCTCTGCTGAGCAGGGAGCTTGATTCAGGGCTTGATCTCAGGACCCGGCATCATGACCTGAGCCGAAGGCAGCTGCTTAACCAACTGAGCCACTCAGGAGCCCCTGTCACATCTTAATTTTAGATAGGAGTCTTCCATACAATTAATTATCAGTTATTTTTGGTACTAAAGCATTTGAATGACCATAAGCCTTCAGTTTAATTGCAGTATCTTTTATTTTCACCACAACAATGATATTTGGTATAGCTTTGCTATTATGGGTTATGCCTGCTACATCAGCCAAGGCAGCAGTTCAGAAGGTTTAATTAGTAAACTCAGTAAACCTCACTATTCCATCTCTTCCACCATTTTTTTTTAAACTGGTAACGTGCTTTTATTTATTTATTTTTAAAATTAAAAAAAATTTTTATAGACATATAATGTATTATTAGCCCCAGGGGTACAGGTCTGTAAATCACGAGGTTTATACACTTCACAGCACTCACCATAGCACTTACCCTCCGCAATGTCCATAATCCCATCGCCCTCTTCCTATCCCCCTCTCCCTGGCCACCCTCAGTTTGTTTTGTGACATTTAGAATCTCTTATGGGTTGTCTCCTTCCTGATCCCATCTTGTTTCTTTTATTTTTTTCCTAACCCCAAAACCCCCTACATTGCATCTCCACTTCCTCATATCGGGGAGATCATATGATAATTGTCTTTCTCCAACTGGCTTACTTCGCTCAGAATAATACCCTCTAGTTCCATCCACGTCCTCACAAATGGCAAGATTTCATTTCTTTTGATGGTTGCATAGTATTCCATTGTGTATATAAACTACTTCTTCTTTATCCATTCATCTGTTGATGGACATCTAGGTTCTTTCCATAGTTTGGATATTGTGGACATTGCTGCTATAAACATTCGGGTGCACGTGCCCCTTTGGATCACTATGTTTGTATCTTTAGGTTAAATACCCAGTAGTGCAATTGCTGGGTCATAAGGTAGTTCTATTTTCAGCTTTTTGAGGAACCTCCATGCTGTTTTCCAACTTGCATTCTCACCAATAGTGTAGGAGGGTTCTCCTTTCTCTGCATCCTCGCCAACATCTGTCATTTCCTGACTTGTTAATTTTAGCCATTCTGACTGGTGTGAGGTGATATCTCATTGTGGTTTTGATTTGTATTTCCCTGATGCCGAGTGATATGGAGCACTTTTTCATGTGTCTGTTGGCCATCTGGATGTCTTCTTTGCAGAAATGTCTGTTCATGTCCTCTGCCCATTTCTTGATTGGATTATTTGTTCTTTGGGTGTTGAGTTTGCTAAGTTCTTTATAGATTCTGGAAAAAGCTGTGAAAAAGCTTTTGATCTTGATGAAGTCCCAGTACTTCATTTTTTCCCTTGATTCCCTTGCCTTTGGCAATGTTCCTAGGAAGAAGTTGCTTCAGCTGAGGTCAAAGTGGTTGCTGCTGGTGTTCTCCTCAAGGATTTTGATGGATTCCTTTCTCACATTGAGGTCCTTCATCCATTTTGAGTCTATTTTTGTGTGTGGTATAAGGAAATGGTCCAATTTTATTTTTTCTGCATATGGCTGTCCAATTTTCCCAACACCATTTGTTGAAGAGGCTTTTTTTTTTCATTGAACATTATTTCCTGCTTTGTCTGTGATTAGTTGACCATTGAGTTGAGGGTCTATTTCTGATCTCTCTATTCTGTTCCACTGATCTATGTGTCTGTTTTTGTGCCAGTACCATACTGTCTTGATGACGACAGCTTTGTAATAGAGCTTGAAGTCCAGAATTGTGATGCCACCAACTTTGGCTTTCTTTTTCAATATTCCTTTGGCTATTCGAGGTCTTTTCTGGTTCCATATAAATTTTAAGATTATTTGTTCCATTTCTTTGAAAAAAATGAATGGGATTTTGATAGGGATTTCATTAAATGTGTGGATTGCTTTAGGTAGTGAAGACATTTTTACAATATTTATTCTTCCAATCCATGAGCATGGAACATTTTTCTATTTCTTTGTGTCTTCCTCAATTTCTTTCATGAGTACTTTATAGTTTTCTGAGTATAGATTCTTTGCCTCTTTGGTTAGGTTTATTCCTAGGTATCTTATGGTTTTGGGTACAGTTGTAAATGGGACTGACTCCTTAATTTCTCTTTCTTCTGTCTTGTTGTTGTCTTCCACCATTTTTTGATGTGTGACTGTTAGTTAATCTTAAATGTTAAACTCTGTGTAAAACATGATTATGGATATCTTCTATCATATAATAATACATTTTTAAAGTAAGACTATAAGATATACAAAAATGTACTGTTCATACATGAGTAAAAATATTTGAATACCATCTGATACTCATAATTTACTCTCATAATAAATGTGAATATTCAATTAATATCTGTATGATAGTCACTTTTTAATTTAACAGTGATTAGTGTATGAGATGTTTTGCTTTGTCATTTCTTCTCCATGCATTTGTCTGATCAGATATAACCTGTAAGAAATGGTGAACAAGGCATTGTAAAAGGAAGAAAATTTTAATTGGCACATTTTCAAAGTTGAGAATAGTTTTGGTAAAAGATGAGTATTTGGGCTTTTTTTTTTTTTTTGCCGCCATAATGGTGCGCATGAATGTCCTGGCAGATGCTCTCAAGAGCATCAACAATGCTGAAAAGAGAGGCAAACGCCAGGTTCTTATTAGGCCGTGCTCCAAAGTCATCGTCCGGTTTCTCACTGTGATGATGAAGCACGGTTACATTGGCGAATTTGAAATTATTGGTGATCACTGAGCGGAGAAGATTGTTGTGAACCTCACAGGCAGGTTGAACAAGTGTGGAGTGATCAGCCCCAGATTTGATGTACAACTGAAAGATCTAGAAAAATGGCAGAATAACTTGCTCCCGTCCCGCCAGTTTGGTTTCATTGTACTGACAACTTCAGCTGGCATCATGGACCATGAAGAAGCAAGACAAAAACACACAGGAGGGAAAATCCTGGGATTCTTTTTCTAGGGATGTAATACATACGTGCAAATAAAATGCCTCAATGGAAAAAAAAATGAGTATTTGGGAATTTTAACTATTGATTAATATTAAATTTACAGATTATTTATAAAGTAGTCTCTATTTTATGGAATTTTAAAAGTTTACAAATAAATTCAAATAATATATAAAGCAAATTATTATAATGCTATTTGCCATTTTATACAAGGTAAAGTAACTGAAACATGGACATATAAAGTAACAATGATAACTAATGAAATAGGTTTAAACTAGAATTGTACAGAAATGATCAAAGGATTATGTGACTTTTAGTTCCTTCTTCTCTATCCCTGGAAAAGTATAAAATAACTGCATATCACACCAGCCACTAAGAAAATTCTTTGCTACTTTGAAAACAGCCAAAATTGTCCATAGAAATTTATGCAAAAGAACACAATTCCATACTGAATTGTGATTATAGATTGAAAATAGATTATATATGAAATGTGTACATATTTCACTGATGATTAAGATGGATAACAGGATGCACACAGAATGTTTTAGATATCTTACAATAAATATCCCCTCAAAAGAAAACAAAACTAACATATTGATATAACCTTCCCATCTTAGATTTCATTGTCAGGCTCCAAATGTACAGAGGGTTAATATGTCCATTTCTTCCCTCTCAACCTTCCTATTTATAGACTTTAAAAGATTGCCATGACTGGTATAAGAAGAAAATGTCGAAAGGTTATAAAACACTGCAGAGAAAACATTTTTAATGAGTCTTCCAGAACTCTGAAATAAGAAAAATCAGAAATAAGGTTATTATAATGAAACCAGTGTTCAATACATGTTTTCTAGTATTAGTTCTTCCTATCTGTATTGCATAATTAGTGGTAGGCAAGTTAGGTTGTAAACTGTGAGAAAAACAACATATTTTCCAACTCTGGCTCCTTGCTCTGCTGCAGGCAGCTGGGAATATTTTCCAGAAATAGAAGGTGGCTGTGACAAACAATAAAATATAGGGAGTGAGAGCCACGATGATCTCTTTTTCACATCTGTCATCACTGCACATACTGACAGATATATCAGAATGCCATGTGAATCTGAAGGCAATGTGTCAAAATCTGTGGGTATGCCTGGTCCCAAAGGATTTATTGCTTTATTAGGAACGAAGGGAAGAACTAAAATAAAAGAAATTAAAATAATGAATTTATATTCCCTAATAACCTGGAATGAGATTTTGAATGCTATAATAAACATGTGCTTCAATTACACATACTTCTGCCTTTACCTATTGCTCTTTTTTAAAAATGCCAGTCTTTGGTTCTAAGTCAGAAATGCAAAGGGTTGAGTTTTGGTACTTAATAGTGTGATGGTCTTGAAGACTCCAAACCCAAATAATAAAACTGGCTGAAGGTTTTTTTTTTTTTTTAACCTTTTCTTCTGATCAAATCACTAAGGAAAGTGAACCAGTTGTCCACATTGCTTCAGCCTGAGGTTGTATCCTCTCAAATGGGTAATTATATGACCTTACTTCTAAATATGAGTATGTCAAAAAGGATTCTGAAAGGGTTGAAAACCTGGGTCCTGACAGCTCTTAGGAACTGTGTTTCTTTAGAGAATCATTAATCAGGATGTTGTGATACTAAATAAAGTATTGCAAATCTTTATAAAGAGGAAAATGATATTCATTCATTTATGATTGGGCTAGAGTCATTCATTATACTGGAGTTAAAGCATTGAGAATGTAGATCTAATACTCTATGTTTAATAAGTTCTACCAGCTTTGTGGGATTTACCTGAATTTAGTTTTTGCAGTAAAAAGCTGCTTTGTTAAAGATCTGCTAATATCACTTCCCCCCACCCCCAAAGATTATGGCCTCTTTGATCTTTGGTTAGTCACTTAACCTCCCTGGGATACTAGTTTCTTTGTAGGAACATAGAGGAATTGGAGTTAGATGATCATTTATGTTCAATCCATTCTTACAGTGTTCTACCACATTCACACTGCTCATTCTTCATGTTGAAATCTAGGACAGCAGGCACAAGGACCTTTGGACTCAGCATTTCCTGTTTGCACATGGCTGAATGGGACTGAGATTATCTCCATCACTGGCTTGCCTGTCCAGTTTGTCTTCATATTACAAATTCTGTTACAAAGTACTTTCTATTTTGGTCATCAGGATTCTTGCTTGTTTTCACCTGAGGCTTGCAGAGTTATGAGTAAATATTTCATCTGTTAAACTAACACTTAAACTAACCCTTTATTTTTTTTTCCTGTTCTCATGAAAGACTTGTCACAAAACCAACTACATACTAATGTCACAGAAATACACTGTCAACAGTTCAAAATTTTGAACCACAGATATCTCTCCTGAAGGTAGAAATTAGAGTTTCAAATGCAATTCTGCATTTTAAAGAACTGTGAGTCCTGAACAATCACAGTCCTATTTCCTGTTATACTATTGCTCATGCTTTTTATAATGTCTTGCAGTTTTGACAGATGAAGCCAGTGCATGTTAAGTGACATGAAAGCAATAATAGTAAAAGCACTTTAAGTATAGATAAATGTGCATAGAAAATCATAATTTATATCAAGAAGGTCACAGAGGATTGATTATCAATATTTTAAATTTTACTTTCTGCCTCTTTTTTGATTTAGAATGCTGGTGAATCAATTATCCCTTTTACTCTTTTATTTTTGATCATCTTGTATTAGTTAGGTTTCTCCAGAGAAACAGAACTATTGATCTATAGAACTATAGATACGGTATATTGACATAGAAATATAGTTTGTTGTTGTTGTTGTTGTTGTTTTAGGAACTCATGAAACTGTGAAGGCTGGTAAATCCAAGTTCTGTGGGGCAGGACAGGAGGCTGGAGAATGGGAGAGTTGTAATTTCAGTCAGAAGGCAGACTGTTGGCAGAATTCCTTCTGGCTAGGTCAGTTTTTTCTAGGAAGGCCTTCAGTTTATGGGATGAGGCCCACCCACATTATGGAGGGCAGTCTTATTTAAATGTTAATCTTATCTAAAAAATACCTTCAGAGGAACATCTAGAGAAATGTTTGATCAACCAATTTGGTACCATGGCCTAACTAAATTTACCCAGGAAGTTAGCCATCACATGGCCCTTCATGGGTACTTCATTGTTTTCTCCAAAATATTGTTTTTAGCCTCCCTATCTTTAAGACTAATCTACCACGTAAGGAATAAGGACTTTTAAATGTATATCTTCAGTTCTCATCTTTTATCATAGTTCCAGCTGTCTCCTGAATATCTTCACTGGGGTGCCCTTAGACACTTTCATCCAACATGTTTAAGACAAAAACTCATTATATTTTCTTCCTTATCTACTGCCTTATTTTTTTTTTTTAATGACGAGATTATTCAGTCTAGAAATCTTGGAGTCATCTTTGAATTATCCCCTTCATCCCTTTCTCTAATGAAATTCCAACTCACTCATTTTCTCAACAGTATTTATTAAATGTCTTCTAGGTGTCCAATAATGTCTTAGGCACTGTGGACAAATTAGTGATGAGGTAGATAATAAACAAATAATACCCCAAATGATTTAATTGTGATAAATGCTATGAAGAAAAAACACAGGGTGCTAGGAGATTGTGTAATTGAGGGACCTCATGGAGTGTGAGAGGGACAGTCAAGGTTGGCATAAGAAGGATACACGAGTTAGCTAGGCAAAATTGGGGAGTAAGGAAAGGAATAGTATTTCAGGCAGAAGAAACAGCATCTGCAAAGACTCTGATGTAGGATAAAATGAGAAGGAATATGATGTCTGGCTATTAACTTTGAGTTAGGAACTTGTATTCTCATAGTGACCCAGTGATATAGGTATTATTATTATTTTTTAAAGATTTTATTTATTTATTTGACACGAATTGAGAGAGCACAAGCCGGAGAAGTGGCAGGCAGAGGGAGAGGGAGAAGCAGGCTCCCTGCTGAGCGGAGAGCATGACCTGTAGCTCCCCTACAGGACACTGCGATCATGACCTGGGCGGAAGGTAGATGCTTAACCTACTGAGCCACACAGGCACCCCTGATATAGGTATTATGATGTAGATATTATATAAATCAATCAATCCTTGTTTTTAACTGAAGAAACTGAAGCTCAGAAACATTAAGGGGCTTACATTTAAATAAGATAAAGTGGCAGAGTGAGGAGGATTCCATTCCATTCTCTGCAAGAGATTCAGAGAAGAGAACCACTGCCTCTACTCACCCCATTATTGTCCCATCGGCAAGACTAAGAAACACCATCAAACTTCTTAGTCATTGGTAAATCCTGGTAAAGCAATGCACAATATTCTTATTTTGCTAGATAAGAATATTTTTTCCAGTGTTTGATTTGCATGATCTCAAACACTTTGGAATATGTTCACATTAAATAACATGGCATTGATTAAACAATTCATTTTCCTTTCTGCTCTTAATTAATATCAGTATTAGTTTATTGACTTCTTTACTAAAAGTAGAAATGACCTTTTTTTAACTTATCAAAATATTTGCTTTAATCTCATATGAATGAAGTGACTATGAATTTCAAATTGCCTAGATTTCAGAATAATTTACTGCGTAATTTGGTTTTTGTTTTCCCCTTGCAGGAAGAAGCAACCCTTCTAATTAGAATATAGTATCTCTTCAAAATAGAATAAAATTTAAGTGAACTTCATGAAATTCCCTTTTATTTTGTAATTATAAACTTCACCAAAGGAAATAATAGAATTCTTAGAGAATCATTTTGAAATTAAGAAATTTGTCATAGATTTCTAGTTTAATATTCACTCTGGTGGTATTGGCACCAAGTTAGAAATTTTTCAAACAGACTATCAAATGTAAGTATTCACATAAAGTCAAAAAAAGATGTAAAGAGACAACAGGTGGTATGATTGCCTGCTTGTGGCTACTTTTCAGTTTATTGCACTGCAGCTTCTGACCCCACTACTTCCACAAAACTGTCTTTGTCTGGAGCCTCAGTGAATTCCAGGTGGTTGAATACAGTAGAAACTTTGTTGTACCATTAGATACAGCAGACCTCTTTTCATTCTTTTCTTAGTTGTGAGTACATCCCTTTCACCATGTTCTTGGTTGGCACTTCTTCTTAGGAGACCTCCAGATGCTGGAAAGGAAGCCTATTAATTCCTCTTCTTGATCAACGTCTCCTCCCTAAGTGATCATGTTAATCAACATTACTTTAAATATCATCTATGAGCCAAAGGCTTCCAAAGTATCTTTTCAATCCAGGTCTTTCTTTAGAGCTTCAAGATCATATATTCATTAACTTCTTTGATATTTCAAAATATCAAAAAAATCCAAAAAAGTCCATGGATTTTGGATTTCTTTTAAACATCTCAAACCTAACATGTCTAAAACAGAACTGCTCATCTCCCATCATATGCAAACCTGCTTCTTTGTCTTCTCATTTCAACCACCATCTAGCCAAAAATCTGTCGTCCTTGACTTAACTCTTTTCCTTCCAGTGAATTCCTTTAATCTTATCTTCAAAATATAATAAATATGTCACTTTATTTCATTACTACCACTCTCATAAAAGCTACCATCACTTTTTGCCTGGACTCCTTCAGTAGCCTTGTAGCTGGTCTCTTTGCTTTTATTCTTGCTTTTAGTCTGTTCCCCATACAAAGTTCATTTAGAAGGTATAGGTCATCATTTAATGTCTCTGCTCAAAATGCTTTTCATTGTACTTGGAATAGAATCAAATGTTACCATGGCTTCCGAGGCCCTATCTCTACCTGTGCCTGTCTACCTGTCCCTATCATGTGAATTGCTCTTCCTTGCTCACTCTACTTCAATATTGTTGACTAGCCTTCTTTTGAATCCTCAAATACACCAAGGTCATTTTTGCTTCATTTCTGTTTCTCAAACGTGCAAGGTCTTTCCAACTTTGGGGTTTTATTGTTGTAGCCCTGCCTAAAAATTTCTTCTGCCCTTTTTTTTTTTTAAAAAAAAATTTTTGTCTTTCTTTTTTTATATTGGCTATTTTTTTTAAAATCCTTTAAGGATATTTCTTTAATATTTCCTTCTCAGGGAGTTATTTCCAGACTGCCCTGCGTAAGTGCCTCCTTCTAGTCCAGAGTCATACTCTCATATCTTTCTGTTTATTTTCTGTCCATCACTTGTTCCAATTTAAAATTATCTTTATTACCATTCTCCTCTAGCTAGATCATAAGCAATCTTTCTGTAAATCTAAAACTAGTCTTAAAGGAAAAAAAAAATTTTAAGGTGATTAAGCAAAGAATACTTTAAAGTGAAAACTGAATGGGAAGAAATCATAGCGGGAGAAAACCATAAGAGACTCTTAACTATAGGAAACAAAGTGAGGGTTGCTGGAGTGGACAGGTGGGTGGGGGGATGGGGTTACTGGGTGACGGGAACTAAGGAGGGCACATGATGTGATGAGCACTGGGTATTATAGGTAACTGATGAATTACTGAACTCTACGTCTGAAACTAATGACGTTCCGTATGTTAGCTAATTGAATTTAAACAAATAAAAAAAGAATTGATGACCTGACAAAGAAACTTAGAAATTTGCAGAAGTCAAAATGAAATGAAAGCAGGAATTCCTGGATTGGGATTGTTACATTAGTGAAATGGTGTCTTTTTTTTTTTTTTTCCTGGTAAATTATTTTTGTGTTGGAATGGGATGTTGAGAGTTTTTCTGCTCTGGGCCTCTTGTGTATCTTCCTGTCTTGCTGAGCCTGGTTAGGCCAAAAGTGCTTAAATTGCAAGGTCTCTACTGAGCCACTTCTTTAGTTTTTCTCCTGAAGACAATCTTGAAAAGTAAGCCATTTGTCTTATACCATATATCCCTCTGGACAAAGAAGCCTTGCTTACTTTTTGCTATAAAAACTGGATTCAGGTTTCATCTCCTATAGCACATCCTCACGTACATATAAATTGCCTACCTCCCTCCTTGTGGCTTTGTGGTTTGGGGCTCAGTGAAGCACAATACCAACTAGATTGATAATCCTTTTATTATTTTTGCTGTAATCAACTCCTTTCCTGTGATCCAGAAATCTTGTGTCTTCTGTCAGCTTTCATGGAACTATGTAAGGCTTGCAGAGATATTCTGACAGGCATTCTCTTGGTTATAGCACTTCTCAACACTACCATGCTTAGTTAAGTAGCATAAAATCCTGACAGAGTGTCAGTTTTCAATTCTATCTTCTCTTCTGAAACTCTGATTAAATATGTATTGGCCTTCTTACTATATTCATTTTTTTTTAAATTTCTCTTGTATTCCTTCCATTTCTAGTTCCCTGTTTCCCATGATTTCATTTACTAATTCTCTTTTCATTTGTTTTTCTTATGCTTTCTTAAATTGTCTGTGGAATGTTTAATATCAAGTTATAATTTTTTCTATAAATTCCACTTGTTCTTTTTCCAAATCTGCCAGACATTAAGAAAAATGTTCCTGACTCATGTTTTCAAATTCATCTTTTACTTTAAGTACTTTTAAACATATCTTAAAATTTTGTTTCTGATAATTCAATAATTATAAGAATAATTCTAAAATATCAATCAGAATAATTCTGATAATATAATATCTGTTAAAAAATCTGAATTCGTTGAGATTCTATAATGTGTTTTTTCCTGCTTTTTTCCCCTTATGGTGCCTGTTTCTTTGTGCATTTTGTAATTTTGTAATGTAAGTATATATTCAGTTAGGTCTGATTCAGTGACCAAGCTTGAGATCATTCCTATAGAAAAGGATCTGAATTTGCTTTAGCCAGGTGCCCTGGAGCACTCCAGCCTGACGCTTTTTAAATTAATTACCATTAAGGATGAATCTGTTGCCAAAATTATCAAGAGTAACTTCTTGCTCCCTTAGCGCCCCAGAATTCAAAGCCTAGGAGGAGAATGAAAAGTTTTCCTGCTACTTACTTTTGCCTTTGGTATTATTTTTCTAACTTCATCATTTCATTGAGATTATAGATTTGAGTACCTCTACCTTTCCCAGATTATCACCTTATGCTCATTTACAGATGGTTGTAGTGTGACCTTTGTTCCTTCTTCTAGTATACAAGTAGGGCATTTCTCTTTTCTCTATTTTTGCAGTCCTATCTTAGAAGTTTGACATTCTATTTCTTTTTTTTTCCTTTTTTTCTGTTAAGATTTTATTTACTTATTTTGACAAAGGGAGAGCAAGAGAACAAGCAGGGAGAGTGGCAGAGGAGAGGGAGAAACAGGCTTCTCACTAAGGAAGGAGCCTGATACGGGGAGGACCCTGTGATCATGGCCCAAGCTGAAGGAAGATGGTCACCTGACTGAGCCACTCATGCACCACTATTCCTTTTCTTTTATTATCATTGTTACCCTTAAATTTTAATATGCATACTTAAAATATCTTAGTCTTTCTGTCCTCATTTAGAATAACACAAGCACATTAGATCAACATAACTATAAGTCTTCTTTTCCTATCATGTATTTCTATTTAGTTTTTTAAGTGCTACCTTTTTTCTTAAAATAAACTTTTAATTGATGTATAATATACATAGAGAAAAATAGACTTAAGGTTCTAGCTCAGTAAAATTTACAAAGATTTTACCTGGTAAACACAAAAATAGAATAGTTATATCATCCCAGAGACCCTTGTGTACTTTCAGTAATTACCAAAGGAAGCACATTTTTTGACCACTGACTAATTTGACTAAGTTTTGGTTTTGAACTTTATTTAAATAGAATAAGTCAAACATGTAAATACTCTTCTGTTTGGCATCTTTACTCAATATTATTAGTGAGGTTTATCCATATTTTTGTTTGCGACAGTAGATTGTTTATTGTTGTAAATTATTCCAGTGTATAAATATGCATTTTTATCCATTTTAATAGAGGGGTATTTGGGTTGTTTCCAGTTTTTAGCTTATACTAATATCAG
The DNA here is from genome assembly GCF_964662115.1 of Mustela nivalis. Classification (NCBI taxonomy): domain Eukaryota; kingdom Metazoa; phylum Chordata; class Mammalia; order Carnivora; family Mustelidae; genus Mustela; species Mustela nivalis. The sequence continues at coordinate 35,044,402 of NC_139031.1, read as the reverse complement.
CTATTATGATGTGATACAAATGGTGCTATGGAAGTGCTATGAAATTTTTTTACATGTCTTTGGTTGCATTTTGTGTGCATTTTTCTGTTGGAGTAGAATTACTATAACATAGAGAAACATATGCTCAACTTACTAGACATTGCCAAGCAGTTTTTCAAAAGTGATTATTCCAATTTACACTCTTACATAAAGTGTTTGAGAATATCAGTTGCACCATATTCTTGCCAATATTTGGTATTGCCAGCTTCTTTCGTTTTAGCCATGGTGGATATATAGTTGTATTTCATTTTGCTCTTAATTTGGATGTCCCTGATGAATAATAACATTGAACACTTTTCAAATACTTAGTAGCCATTTGTTTGTCGTTTTTATTTTGAACTCTCTTTTAAAGTTCTTTGCCTCTTTTAAACACTGTTTTTTTTTTTTTATTATTGGTTTGTTGAAGTATTCTATATATACTCCAGATACAAGTCCATTTTCAGATTAATATACTACAAATACATTCCCATAGTTAGTTCTTTGCCTTTTCATTCTCTTAATGGTATCTTTTCATAACAAGTTCTTTATTTAATGTCATTTAATTCATCATTTTATCCTGCTTACAAAATCTTTTCCTACTCTAACATTTTTATCTTTTAGAGCCTGCATTGTCTTACCTTATACATTAAGGTCTGAAATCTACCTGGAAGTGATTTTTTTTTATGCATGGTGTCCAACATAAGTCAGTTTATTTTTTGAGTATGGGTATCCAATTAATCTAGCTCCATTTTTTCGAAAAGGTTATCCTTTTCTTCACTATGCTGAATGCAGTGCCATCTTTTTGGCACAAAATCAAGTGCTCCATAAATGTAGGCCTACCTCTGGGCTCCCTTTTCTATTCTGTTAGTCTTTTTGCCTATCTTGCATGAATACCACAGTGCCGTAATTCCTATAACTTTAAAGCAAAAACAAGTTTGTTCTGTGTATTATTTAACATTGTCTTCTTATTTTTACCCCTGTGTGTTTTCTCCTAAATTTTGAATTGTTTTTCTAGTTGAAAAAAAGTCATGCTAGGATTTTGATTGGAATCAAATATCATTAAATTTATAGATCAGTTTGGGAAAATGAAATCTTTACAAAATTGAATTTTAAAATTTATGAACATGACATATCCCTCAATTTATTTAAGCCTTATTTTCTCTCAATAATGTTTTATATATCTCTTTATGTAATATCACTTTTACTTTTTGTGCTATTATTGTCATACCACCTTGTTTCTTGCCTCTTCTCAAATAACCATTTTTATATATATTACATAATTATTCGGATCTACTAATCTACTTATTAATTTTTTACATGCCATTGATTTTTATATTCTACTCTTTCCATCTACAATTAATTTCTTTTCTATTGACTATGTCTTTTAGTATTTATTTCAGAATATGTTCATAGTATGTAAATTTTCTCAGTCTGTATTAGTCAAAAACAATTTTTATTTTGGCTGTTCTGTACATTTATTTTTTACTTGGATTTATAATTCTAGTATTGGCAGTTAATTTTCTTCTGTATTTTGCAGATATTTCATTGCCTTTGATTTCTTTTGATACTAATAAAAAGTGTTCTATTATATAATTCTGTTGAAATCAGTCTTTTTCCTGCAGATACGACCTTTTAACAATATCACCTGTACTTGATAGTCTTCAGATACTTCATAGTCTTCAAATTCCATCAAATTCTCTTTCTGTTTTGTTTTCATCAATCCTGCTAAGTATGTGGTAGTTTTCTTCAATCTGAGAGTATATTCTTTTTTAAAAATTTTCATTTTGCAAAAATCTTTATGTAGTATTCCTTTAAATAATGGTTCTCCTTAATTCCCTGTTTTCTTATTTCAGAATACCTATTGGACTTCAATTTTTTATCCTCCATGACTTTTAACTTATTTTTCATATTTTCTATATCTTTAATTCATTATGTGGCATTCTGATAATTTTTTCAAATAGAACTTCCATTTGCCTTATTTTCTTTTTTGCTCCCTGTTCTAATCACTAACCCAATCATTGAATACATCCACTAGGTTTTTTTGTTTTGTTTGTTGTTTTTTTAGGTGGGAAAGAGAGAAAGAGTGGGCAGGGGGATGGAAGGGTAAGAGACGGGGGAGGGGCAGAGGAAGAGAGAGAATTTACTTGTCACAGAGACAAGGAGGCTTCAAGCCTAGTAGGAGCTCAACCCTGAGATCATGACCTGAGCTGAAATCAAGAGTCAGATGTTTAACTGACAGCCACCCAGGTGCCCTTCACTAGTTTTTTATTTTAATTTAAATAACTAAATATGTAATTTTTGGAATTCTTATTTGGCTCTTTTTCAAGTCATTCTGCTGTTTTCTTATAGTCATAAGAAATTGCTTCATAGTTTTATTTCTGTTGTTCATCTTTTTGAAACTTATATGTACTAATTAAAATTAACTTTCAGGTAAATTATTTTATTTTATTTAGATCTTGAGATTGGAATTTTCTATTTGTAGTGCTTTCCAACTCTTCCTCTTGCTAGTATTCATATAAGTTATATTTGTGACTTTGAAATTATCTTTAGCAGTGGTTAATTTTATTGGAGGATTTGTTGTATCCTGCACTGTAGAAGCATGAGTCTGGTGGTGTTTCGTTCAATTCTCTCTGCTTCTGGAAATTAAAAAAAAAAAAAATACTTCTTTGGCTTTCCACAGAGATGAGCTTAAAGACTTTAACCTTTTCTGTGTATAGCTTATCATTGTAGCTGCTTGGAGAAATTGTTTTCAACCATGTTGGGAACAGATAGCAAGTTTTAGTGATGCCTGAAGAACCAGAAGACAGAATTTCTCTAGCTCCTGTTTATGGGCAGAGTTACCCTTCATGGATCTTGGCTTTATATTTGGGCTTACAGTTCAACTTTCTACTTGTTATTTTCCTGAGACCTCTGATGTGTTCATGTGCAAGCTTTACATTCTCAGCCTCTGCCACTAAGATCTACATATTTTAATCCTAATGAACTGTTTGACTTTTGCTTCAGATTATTCCTTTGAATATTTCTTGTTTCTGGAACATTGGGTTTTCCATTCTATTCCTTCTTTCCATCACTCCCTCCCACCCACCTTCCTTCCTTCCAACTTGACCATATATTAAAAATAATTTGAATACACTTTACCTAACATTTTCATATGTTTAGATCATGGTGAGACAAGCATACTGATCAGATTTCCTATCCAGGACTCAAAATATATAGAAAACTAAGTTTTGCAGTAGATAACATCCTAACTCTATAATTTTTATAATAATGAATTGTAAATTTTTTGTTCTTAAATTATATCATTATTTCATTAACTACTTTTTATAATTATAAACTTATGAAAAGTCACTTAATGTTAGAAAATGTGTTAGTATCTGTTTTACATAAATATTGTTCACTCACCTAGACCATTATTGTCTAGTTGAGGAGAAATGGAGAAATAAATACTATTACACATAAATGACAACTACAGAGTGCTTTGAGGGGCTGATTTTATATTGGAGAGATTTTTAGGAAAATCTCTCTCAGAAAGTGATATTTAAGCTGATGAGAAGAAACTCACCAGCTTAAAAGGTAAGGAAGAAGACCTCAGACAGAAAGACCATTGTATGTAAAGGTAGGAGAAAACTTGATACCTTTGAAGAACTGAAATAAGACCAGCATCATTGGAGTGTCCTAGGAAGGGGGAGACTTCCCAATGGTGAAACTAGAAAAACTTGAGAGTCAGGTCATTTAAGGTCTGGCTGACCTTGTAAGGAACGAGTTTTGTTCTGAATGCAGGGGAAAACATTGAAAGGATATTACGTATATGGTGGTGTGGCATTATAAAATATCACTTTGATTGCTATTTGTAATAGAGTTAAAGGGGAAAAAAAGGAAGAAAAATTAGGAAGTTGTTTCAGAAGTCTAGGCAATATACAATAGTGAACTGAACTACAATGGTAAAGATGGATAGAAGGGGAAGGGAGAGAATGGCATATTTGATTATATAAAAAATTCTACAAGTCATAATGATATCTAAGTGTGCATCTCTCTGGGGCTTGATTGAGAGGTCCATTTTAGCCTATAAATTCAGGGGATTTAATCTGGACTTCAAAGGGCTTTCAAATTTTTGAAATTTAAGTTTTGAGTCTATGGGCCTATGTGAAGTTTTCTTGGGAGACAGTCCAAACCCCTTATTTTCAAAGTTTCTATGTCCCTAGATACCAAAAACTCCTGATTTGGGGGAGTTGTTTATAGATACTTTTTCTCTTAGGTAGTCTTTTGATAAGGATTTTCTGATAATATAACTAAAAATTAGCAAGAATCCCTTGGCAAGGACCTAGAAAAAATATGTTCTATATAGGCATGATATTAAAAATATTTAACAACTAATATTTCACTGACATATACCAGTAAGGATAGATAGCACAATCAGAATGGATATTGGCTATAATCAACAGCTGTTTCATTACTGGTGTACTGCAGCCAGATTCTATCTTGTCAGTTAAAGGGAAAATTTAGTTGTTATCAACCATGAAGAGTATAGCATTAAAATCCACTTATAATAATTGAGGGATGATGTCTACATACAGGATAAATCCATCACTCTTTATGGTAGTAAGTCATGGTTCCACATTGAGTAGCTTATCTTCTAAAATAAAATTGAGTTATAGAACATGGGTTAAAAATACTATAGATACTAAGAAAGTATACCATTAAATTCAAGCAAGTTGTGCTTTTTAAAAAATTTTCACATCCATAGGATTCATAAAACAGAATAAAAAGTGGAGACTCAACTGAAATAATTTAAAAATAATGATACATAATTTTAGAAACTGAAAATTGTTGTTTTCAAGCTTTGTTCCAAGGAGATATGACATAAAAGGCAATGAGAGCACATGAAGAAAAAGTGGTTTTTTTAATCTGTTCTAGAACCTTTCAATAACTTGAGAGGTATCAAGGTCTTAAGTAATGAAAGTAGTACAAGTAGGTTTATTTTACAACCTAAGCAAATGAAAATATATATAACAGAGAAACTGAAACCAGACACATGTTTTAAGACTAGCCTGAAATGATAGTTTAAGACTAGCCTGAAACGAAAAAGCCTAAATGATAAGCTATTCTTGAAAAGATACAGTCTTGTTTTTCTGTAAGTACACACAGTTATTTAAACAAGTTATTTTCAAACCATTTTAAGCAGAGCTCCTGTGGGTCTTCATTTTAAGAATTAATGAGGCTGACTTGTAATAAAAAACATCCATTTATGTAAATATTTGCTAAAAATCAATAAATGATTATACTTAGGTTATTTAGAGGTTCAATATCATCTCCTGTAATTTGGCCTATATTGTTAATTTGATTAACAATTGCTTTTTCATAGTACATACCCCAGGCTTAATTATCATAAATCATAAATTAGTATTGTCCAAATTATTGAAGTTTGACTATTCTTAAAGATGAATTCCTTTAAATGAAAATAATCTCCACTACAAAAACTGATGAAACATTAATCTCTAGGAAAACATGTTTTTGGCATAATACTTTTTTTTAAGATTTTTAAATTTATTTTAGAGAAAGAGTGAGTGAGTGTGAGGGGGCAGAGGCAAAGGGAGAGACAGAGGGAGAGAAGCAGACTTCCTGTTGAGCATGGAGCCCCATGTGGGGCTTGATCCCATGACCGTGATTGACATCATGACCTGAGTGGAAAGGGTCGGACACCCAACTGACTGAGCAACCCAGGTGCCCCTTTGGCATCCTGCTTATTATAAACTGTCTTGGATGTGGTAGACTTGAGAGTTAAATATGCCAGTCATGTGAACTTAAGCATACCTTTCCTTCCAAATATATATTTATATTCTTTCATTTTTTCAATAAATATTATTAATGTTCCTTGGGTGACAGATATTATTCTGAGTTCAGAAGATAAATGAGTGGACAAAACAAACTCTCTACTATCATGGAATTTACATTCCCAACTGTCTAATGAGACAAAACAGATAACAACTCAATAAATAAGTGAAAATATTATGTTAGATGGCGAAGAGGGCTAAGGAGATAGTTAGGGAAGGGGAAGAGCAAATGTGTTATAAAGGATTGCAATTTAGGTAGGGTCACCAGGAAAGGACTCACGAGCAGGGTAATTGAGTAAAAATTTAAAGAAGGTGAGAGAATAAGATATGCTAATTCTTAAGGAAGAACATTCTAGCATAGGAAATATGAAGTGCCAAATCTTGAGACAGTGGCTTACTAGAAATGTTAGAGTCATAAAAGAAGAAAAGCAATAGGAAATGGGATCTAGAAGAAACTGCTCCAGATGTCATGGGACTTTGTAGACTTTTATGACTATGGTTCATATTCTGGCAGATAGAGAACCACTGGAGGATTTAGAGTAGTCCATTGACATTACCTGCCTGTAGTTTTAGAGACACCACCATTCTTGCTATGCTTCAAGTACACCAAAGAGGAACAAAGGGCAGAAACAGAGATATTAATAGGAAAATACTATGATAATCAGGAGTAAGAGAAAGGTGATTTGGTCAGGTTAGGATCTGTGAAAGTAGAGTTAGTTGGATTGTGATTATATTTTGAAGGTAGAATGATCAGGACTTTTCTGATGGATTAGATGTTGGATGTGAGAGTGAGAAAGGAGACCAGAATGATTGTAATATTTTTAAAATCTTTTATTTTAGAATAATATTCTAAAATACCTAGAATATTAAGTATTCTTAATATTCTAGATATTTTAGAATAGTGTTAGAATTACTGAAAAATTACAAAGATAATACAGTTTCTGTATATCCTACATCCAATTTTGTATATTACTAACATCTTACTGTTGCATGACACACTTTTTATAATTAATTAACCAATATTGATACATTATTATTATTATTATTATTTAAATATTTTATTTATTTATTTGACAGAGAGAGATCACAGGTAGACAGAGAGGCAGGCAGAGAGAGAGAGGGAAGCAGGCTCCCTGCTGAGCAGAGAGCCCGATGCGGGACTCGATCCCAGGACCCTGAGATCATGACCTGAGCTGAAGGTAGCGGCTTAACCCACCAAGCCACCCAGGCACCCCGATACATTATTATTAATTAAAGTTCATACTTTATTCAGATTTCTTTAGTTTTTGCCTGATTTCCCTTTTCTGTTCCAGGATCCCATCCAGGATACTACATTACGTTTGATTGTCATGTCTCCTTAGAATTCTTCTTAGGTATTACAGTTTCTCAGACTTTCCTTATTTTTGATGACCTTGGCAGTTTTAAAGAGTACTAGTCAATTTGAAGAATGTCACTCAGTTGAGACTGGTTTGATGTTTTTCTCATGATTAGACTGGAGTTACGTATTTTGGGGAGGAATACCAGAGGTGCAGTGCAATTTTCATCACATCATCTCAAAGGTGACTTTAATCAACATATCTTATCACAGTTGATGTTAAACTTAATCATTTGGATAGGGTAGTTTTTGTGAAATTTATCTACCATAAAGTTACTCTTCTTTCTTCCTTTCTATGCTGTGCTTTTTGGAAGAAAGCCACAAGGTACAGCCAACAATTAAGGAGTAAGGAGTTAATGCCTCACTCTTTAAGGGCTGAGTATCTACCCAGACTATTTGGAATTCTTCTTTTTGGGATGTTTGTCTTTTATCCCTATTTGTTTGTGTTATTGGTATGGATGCATGGATATTTTATACTTTGGGTTAAAATCCAATGCTACTTATATTTGTTGCTCAGTTGTTCCAGAATTAACCATTGGGAACACTTTCAGTTGGCTACCCTTTGACATATCACCATATATGTGGAGGTGGAAATAGAGTGAACATGTGAGTGAGTGAGAGAGCAGGAGAACAGAGACTTAGAGAGAGTATTTTCTTACTTTTTGACACAGTAACATTATTTAGGCTTATCTTTTATGGTTCTTGCTCCAGTCCAAGAATTTGCAATATCTCCAGTTAATTCTGGTTCCCTTTGTTGGAGAAAGTATTTGAAACCAAAATTTTGGTGTTGGGTGTGCTCATTACTACTGGGGTGTCATATTTCTGGTCCTCTTAGATCACAGAGCAAGGAATTATATGCCTGCCTGCTAACCTATGTACATATACATATATATAAATATTTCTCTATGTAGACAACTGTGTTTCTATTAAGCTAAGCATGAGTTCATACTAAGGTCTCTAATTCATTACCAGATACCATGTTTATCATTATAGCCATGTCTTGTTGCTTATTGGTGATTTCCTGCTCCAACAGTGGGAAATCCGGTGTATGCCATCTGCCATCTATGTACAAAATTGTTCAGTTCCAGTATACATGTGTGGCAGTTTCAGAATTATTAACCTATACAATGGTGTCATATAACTTTATTAATAAAGTACAGTGCTTATATATTATACTTGTGCCCTTAATCTTATAGACTCTATACATTTCTTTTTTTTTTAAATTTTTTATTTTTTATAAACATATATTTTTATCCCCAGGGGTACAGGTCTGTGAATCACCAGGTTTACACACTTCACAGCACTCACCAAAGCACATACCCTCCCCAATGTCCATAATCCCACCCCCTTCTCCCAACCCCCCTCCCCCCAGCAACCCTCTTGTTTTGTAAGATTAAGAGTCACTTATGGTTTGTCTCCCTCCCAATCCAATCTTGTTTCATTTATTCTTCTCGTACCCACTTAAGCCCCCATGTTGCATCACCACTTCCTCATATCAGGGAGATCATATGATAGTTGTCTTTCTCTGCTTGACTTATTTCGCTAAGCATGATACGCTCTAGTTCCATCCATGTTGTCACAAATGGCAAGATTTCATTTCTTTTGATGGCTGCATAGTATTCCATTGTGTATATATACCACATCTTCTTGATTCACTCATCTGTTGATGGACATCTAGGTTCTTTACATAGTTTGGCTATTGTGGACATTGCTGCTATAAACATTCGGGTGCACGTGCCCCTTTGGATCACTACGTTTGTATCTTTAGGGTAAATACCCAATAGTGCAATTGCTGGGTCATAGGGCAGTTCTATTTTCAACATTTTGAGGAACCTCCATGCTGTTTTCCAGAGTGGCTGCACCAGCTTGCATTCCCACCAACAGTGTAGGAGGGTTCCCCTTTCTCCGCATCCTTACCAGCATCTGTCATTCCTGACATGTTGATTTTAGCCATTCTGACTGGTGTGAGGTGATATCTCATTGTGGTTTTGATTTGTATTTCCCTGATGCCGAGTGATATGGAGCACTTTTTCATGTGTCTGTTGGCCATCTGGTTGTCTTCTTTGCAGAAATGTCTGTTCATGTCCTCTGCCCATTTCTTGATTGGATTATTTGTTCTTTGGGGGTTGAGTTTGCTAAGTTCTTTATAGATTCTGGACACTAGTCCTTTATCTGATATGTCGTTTGCAAATATCTTCTCCCATTCTGTCAGTTGTCTTTTGATTTTGTTAACTGTTTCCTTTGCTGTGCAAAAGCTTTTGATCTTGATGAAATCCCAATAGTTCATTTTTGCCCTTGCTTCCCTTGCCTTTGGCGTTGTTCCTAGGAAGATGTTGCTGTGGCTGAGGTCGAAGAGGTTGCTGCCTGTGTTCTCCTCAAGGATTTTGATGGATTCCTTTCTCACATTGAGGTCCTTCATCCATTTTGAGTCTATTTTTGTGTGTGGTGTAAGGAAATGGTCCAATTTCATTTTTCTGCATGTGGCTGTCCAATTTTCCCAGCACCATTTATTGAAGAGGCTGTCTTTTTTCCATTGGACATTCTTTCCTGCTTTGTCGAAGATTAGTTGACCATAGAGTTGAGGGTCTATTTCTGGGCTCTCTATTCTGTTCCATTGATCTATGTGTCTGTTTTTGTGCCAGTACCATGCTGTCTTGATGATGACAGCTTGAAGTTTGGAATTGTGATGCCACCAACATTGGCTTTCTTTTTCAATATCCCTTTGGCTATTCGAGGTCTTTTCTGGTTCCATATAAATTTTAGCATTATTTGTTCCATTTCTTTGAAAAAGATGGATGGTACTTTGATAGGAATTGCATTAAATGTGTAGATTGCTTTAGGTAGCATAGACATTTTCACAATATTTATTCTTCCAATCCAGGAGCATGGAACATTTTTCCATTTCTTTGTGTCTTCCTCAATTTCTTTCATGAGTACTTTATAGTTTTCTGAGTATAGATTCTGTGCCTCTTTGGTTAGGTTTATTCCTAGGTATCTTATGGTTTTGGGTGCAATTGTAAATGGGATTGACTCCTTAATTTCTCTTTCTTCTGTCTTGCTGTTGGTGTAGAGAAATGCAACTGATTTCTGTGCATTGATTTTATATCCTGACACTTTACTGAATTCCTGTATAAGTTCTAGCAGTTTTGGAGTGGAGTCTTTTGGGTTTTCCACATATAGTATCATATCATCTGCGAAGAGTGATAATTTGACTTCTTCTTTGCCGATTTGGATGCCTTTAATTTCCTTTTGTTGTCTGATTGCTGAGGCTAGGACCTCTAGTACTATGTTGAATAGCAGTGGTGATAATGGACATCCCTGCCATGTTCCTGACCTTAGCGGAAAAGCTTTCAGTTTTTCTCCATTGAGAATGATATTTGCGGTGGGTTTTTCATAGATGGCTTTGATGATATTGACGTATGTGCCCTCTATCCCTACACTTTGAAGAGTTTTGATCAGGAAGGGATGCTGTACTTTGTCAAATGCTTTTTCAGCATCTATTGAGAGTATCATATGGTTCTTGTTCTTTCTTTTATTGATGTGTTGTATCACATTGACTGATTTGCGGATGTTGAACCAACCTTGCAGCCCTGGAATAAATCCCACTTGGTCGTGGTGAATAATCTTTTTAATGTACTGTTGAATCCTATTAGTTAGTATTTTGTTGAGTATTTTCGCATCTGTGTTCATCAAGTATATTGGTCTATAGCTCTCTTTTTTGATGGGATCCTTGTCTGGTTTTGGGATCAAGGTGATGCTGGCCTCATAAAATGAGCTTGGAAGTTTTCCTTCCATTTCTATTTTTTGGAACAGTTTCAGGAGAATAGAAATTAGTTCTTCTTTAAATGTTTGGTAGAATTCCCCTGGGAAGCCGTCTGGCCCTGGGCTTTTGTTTGTTTGGAGATTTTTAATGACTGTTTCAATCTCCTTACTGGTTATGGGTCTGTCAGGCTTTCTATTTCTTCCTGGTTCAGTTGTGGTAGTTTATATGTTTCTAGGAATGCATCTATTTCTTCCAGATTGTCAAATTTATTGGTGTAGAGTTGCTCATAGTATGTTCTTATAGTAGTTTGTATTTCTTTGGTGTTAGTTGTGATCTCTCCTCTTTCATTCATGATTTTATTTATTTGGGTCCTTTCTCTTTTCTTTTTGATAAGTCAGGCCAGGGGTTTATCAATTTTATTAATTCTTTCAAAGAACCAGCTCCTAGTTTTGTTGATTTGTTCTATTGTTTTTTCAGTTTCTATTTCATTGATTTCTGCTCTGATCTTTATGATTTCTCTTCTCCTGCTGGGCTTAGGGTTTCTTTCTTGTTCTTTCTCCAGCTCCTTTAGGTGTAGGGTTAGGTTGTGTACCTGAGACCTTTCTTGTTTCTTGAGAAAGGCTTGTACCGCTATATATTTTCCTCTCAGGACTGCCTTTGTTGTGTCCCACAGATTTTGAACCGTTGTATTTTCATTATCATTTGTTTCCATGATTTTTTTCAATTCTTCTTTAATTTTCCGGTCGACCCATTCATTCTTTAGAAGGATGCTGACTCTATTCATTTCTAATGTTAACTTAAGTCAGCACCTTTGCCGCATCTCCTTCAGTGAGGGTATTTCATACATTTGTAAAACACTTAGATCATTATCACGTTCTATAATCCATTCTGAAATCCTCCGATGTCCTAAATTTTTTTAATTAGCATGCATTAAGATCTTGTGAAGTTTTATGGGTTTTGACAGATGCATAGTTTCATATATCCACCACAGTAGAATCATACAAAATAGCTAAAAATCTCCTGAGCTTAATGTACTGAACCCAACCCCTCTATCTACCACTTAATATTAACTCATGATCTTGAACTGCAGAGTACAGGGCTTTAAATAATCTTACTCATTTGTATTTGTGTTTATAAGTTTCTTTAATAAGAATATAAGAAGGAGGAACATGATTATGGTTGTTCTGGTTATATCTTGCTGCTTAACAAATCACCCACAGCTCAGTCATGTAAAAGAATGTTTCTTCCATCCTCTCTTTCTTGTTTTTTAATCACAAACTTGCAATTTCTGCAAGGCTTAGTGAGCAAGTCTTATTGTGATTCTTCTACTTTATGATACAACTTTATCCTTTTGGTGAGTGGTCTACTTGTATAAGGATGTTATCCAATGAAGATTTTGGAAAGTATGTTCAGTGCAATAAGTATTTATTGAGTACTTTTTATGTATAAGGCATTCTGCTAAGCAAGGTGATGAATACAAAAGATAGAAAGGTCAAGAAGAAGTAATTCCTGCCCCCAAGAAACTTGTAGAACATATTAATTTAATGGAGATTTAGAAGCTATAAGAAAAACCAAAATATCAGTGGCTTAAATAAGATAAGGTTGTTTTTATTTTTTAAGGTACAATCTAGTATAAATCATCCAGGGTCAATATAGTGCATCCATGATGTCAAGGACCCAGGTGTCTTCTAGTTGTCTATGTAGCTGCTTCACCATTCCTAGGACACAGTTATTTCACAAACACTGTCACATTTGGGTGATGAATGTCAGAAGAAAGGATAGAAAGAAAACATATCACTCTCTTTAAGGTCACATATGGAAAGCAAGTATATCAGTTCAGCTTGCGTCCCCTTGAAATTTTTGTCACATGACCACATCTACCTTTGAAGGAGGATGAGAAAGTATTTAGATGGAAAGCCCATTCAAAGATTATATTACTGAATGTAGGTGGGGAGAGTATTTCCACAAAGGAAGTATAAACCTTTTTGAAAGGTTTTTGAAAAAATGACTATGATGTAAAGAAGAATGTGATAGGCATTATTAAAGTGATATAAACAGCATGGTTTAGGAATTCAAATGAGATAGAAATTAATTCTGGATTTTAATAAACAGGAATGTGTATACACACATTTAATTATGACTAAAACTTTGAAAGACTGAATTCTGATACTCCAGTTGAGTTTTAAGTCATGCTTCAAGAGTGAAAGTTGCTGGATGATAAAGCAAGAAAGGGAAGTCAGCAGCCAGTTGTTGTAGATGACTTTTAATTTGAGGATATATTCTGAAGTGAGATTTGTGGATGGGTTAAAATATATAGCACATAATAGATTATTAATAAATATTAGATTTCCTTACTTAAGGATTTAGATATAATTCATTTAGATTTAATACTTCTACTGAATGTGTTAATTATTTTTAAATAAAGGAAGTAACTTATATAACCTTACTTTGGAGAAGTTGCTTCAATAGTCGACATCAGTCCTCCATGGCTACTTGGTCTCTCTCTCTCTCTGCAGCAGATGCAGGTCTATTGGCCTATGTTCACTGCTCTCATGACCCAGTAGAAAGATCCTGTACACTCTCCACAGAGGTCAGACATAGCAGTAGGGCTGGCTAGGTGCCACATGCTTATGCAGAACATATGAACATATATTGGGCTTGTAAAAAGGAAAGATATTCCCAAACAAGTTGATAATTCCAGTGGAAATTACAAGGGCTCTTTAACTCTTGGTAAGGAAGTGTTCCAAGTCCCAGCCTTTCGGGCTGAGTGGGGGCTGAAAGGCTGTATGTATGAGATGGCTTTTCTCAGCACAATTCCCCCCATAATTTTAGAAAAAGTGTAAAGAAGCTGATAAAAGATAAATTACCTGGATGCACTCTCTTTAAAATAATTATTTGGAAAAATGTCAATAGACAATATTACAGCATAGGTCTTACAGAAATAGTATATACTATTACATGTGAAAATTATAACTAATTACTAAGCATTATATCATATTTATCTTCTTTTAATTATAAAGTTCAAGCTTGAGTCAAGTACTATGTCATTAAAAACTAATTATTTTTATGGCAGAGTATGATTCATTGACTTTTTCTGTGGGTTCTCATTTTGGTATTACATTGATTTCTGCTTTTATTTTATTATCTCTTGTATTTAACTTGAATTTATTTTGCTCTTCTTTCTAAAGATGGAAACTTAGATTATTTGAGTTATTTGTTCTTTTTTCCCTTTGGGGGGATATTTGTTCTTTTTCTAATAAAAACATTTAATACTATAAATTTAATGTTTTAATAGCAGCCTACAAATTTTGATATATTGGATTTCTATTTTCATTATATTAAAAATTTTCTCAACACATGTGTTTATAGATTATTGTTTAATTTCTGAAGCTTTGGGTTTTTCCCCCACATTTCTTTCTATTTTTTTTCCTTGCAGTTTTATTCCACTGTGATCTGAAAATATATCTTGTATAATTTCAGTTCTTTTCAATTTGTTGAGGTTTGTTTCATGGCCCAGAATGTGGACTGTCTTGGTGAGCATTCCACTGTATTTGAAAATAATGTGCATTGTGCTCTGTTTGGGAAAGTGTTCTCTAAATATCAACTAATATGATAGTATTCTTCAGGTCTGCATATCTTTATGAATTTCTATCTGCTTTTTCTACCCATAACTGAAAGTGGATTATTGAAGTTTCTATTTTACCTCAGTTCTATCAGCATTCCTTCATGTGTTGTGAAGTTTTGATTTTGGGTGCATAAACATTTAAAATTGTTATGGCCTACGTAATGATGGTGAAGCTGATTTCCTTATAATTATATAAATCCTACTAATATTCCTTGTCACTGAAATCTGGTTTTATTTGACATTAAGATAGACACTTCACCTTTTTTACTTAGTGCTTAAAGTAACTGACTTTTCTTTTTTCTTTTTTTTTTTAAGATTTTATTTATTTATTTGACAGAGAGAAATCACAAGTAGACAGAGAGGCAGGCAGAGAGAGAGAGAGGGAAGCAGGCTCCCCGCTGAGCAGAGAGCCCAATGCGGGACTCGATCCCAGGACCCTGAGATCATGACCTGAGCCGAAGGCAGCGGCTTAACCCACTGAGCCACCCAGGCGCCCAGTAACTGACTTTTCTTTTCTATCTTCTTATTTTTATCCTATGTATGCCTTTATATTTAAAATATTTTACAATTTCTATAATTGGTTCTTATTTTATCTTCCCATCCGAAAAACTTTACCTTTTAATTGGGATTTTCAGATCACTTAAATGTAACGTAGCTAATGTTACTTACATTCTTTTAAAAAAATTAATCTGCCATCTAGTTATCTCTCTCATCTATTCTTTTCTTTCTATATTTTTTATTGAGTATTTTTGTGATTATATAAATGTCCACTATTGGATTATTAGTAATACAGTTAAAGGAATTTTTTAGCAAATGCTCTAAGATTTGCAATGCAAATTTGTAACTTAATCACAGTCAACTGCCAAATACTACTGTTTCACTTCATGTATAATTAAAGCAGCTTACAACACTACAGTTACATTTGCTCCTTCTCATTTTTATGCTACAATAGTCACTCATTTTATATCTTATATCTTACAAACCCACAATTGTGTTACTATTTTTGCTTTAGAGGGTCAGTTATCTTTAAAATGATTGAAAATAAGGAAAAAAAAGTTTTTTATGATTACCTTCATTTTATCATTTCTGGTGCTTCATGTTTCTTTGTTTACATTTGCATCTGATATCATATTTCTTCTGCTTGAAGAGTTTCCTTTAACATTTCTTGTTGTATATTGTATTGACAATGAATTCATCTTTAGTTTATCTGGGGAAAAAAGACCATTTTGCTATCATTTTTGATAAATATTTATACTAGGAATGGAATTCAGAATCAATAGATTTTTCTTTCAGTGCTATAAAGATTCCATGCTTTTGTATTCTGACTTAACTACCGATAAGAAGTTTGTGGTAATCTTTATCTTTGTTTTCCTCTATGAAATGTTTCATATTTCTCAGCCTGCTTTAACATTTTCTTTTTTTTTTTTTTCCCAGCAGTTTGACTACAGTATGTCCAGTTTTGAAGTTTTCATTTTGTTTTTAGGGTGTTTTCCCACATCTCCTGAATTCTTTATTCTGTGTTCTCCAGTCTTTAAAAAAAAAAAAAAAAAAAAAAAAAGTCAGTTTGGATCATTTGTTTTGCTCCATGTTTAAGTTTACTGATTCCTTAGCTGTTTCCATTCCAGTAATGAGTATTATGAAAAAAAATTTTTATTTCTGTTTCTGTTTTTATTTTTATTATTATTTTTACCATTTCCATTAGAGTTTTAGTTTTCATCTGTCTGGTGAAATCCCTTATCTACTCATACTTACCCTCTACCTTTTCTTCTGATCATTTAATATATGCATTATGGTTATTTTTGTATTCTTGTCTGATAGTTTCAAATAATGGGTCAGCACTAAGTATGAGTCTTTGATTGCTTTATCTCTTCACAATGGGTCATTGTTCATGGTTTTTTGTTTGTTTGTCTCATAATTTTGCTTGTCTCATAATTTTTTATTGAATGCTATCATAATATATAGAAGAGTAGAGACTGAGGTTGATAGTATCTATGCCAGAAATGCCTCTTCTTTGTTCTGACCCTTAGTATGAATCAATCTCATTAGGAATTGTGCAGGGTTTAGATCTTGTTGTTGTTATGATTCCCTTCAGTGCAACATAAGCCACAAATTTATCCGGCGGTTGGGAAGAATTACCTTGTGTTTTTGTCAGCATTCTTGCTCTACTCTCAGCTTTAGAAGTTTTTCACACGTCTTATGCTCTTGACCCTTTAATAGTGGGAGATGGCTGTTGCTTGTTACTTGGATTTGTTTCATGTTAAGCGCCAAGAAGAGTTTCTTCTTGCACTTGTTTTGTGTGTATTCATCTTCAGTGTTCGGCATGCTTTGTGTTTCTGGGTCTCAAAGGTGGATCCATGCTTGCATTCCTTCCTTTCCTTCCTTTGGTAGTGAAATCCTGCTTTGTGTTTGTGGCTGATCTAGGGCTAAGTTATATAATTCCTTTCCCCTTATCTGGTGCTGGCTAATCTTTGCTTGCTATTGGTGCTGGGTCCGGGGGTTAAGAGACTTTTATTTATTCATTTATTTATTTATTTATTTATTTATTTATTTATTTATTTATAGATTTTATTTATTTATTTGAGACAGTGAAAGCACAAGCTGGGAGGAAGACCAGAGGGAGAGGGAGAAGCAGACTCCCCACAGAGCAGGTAGCCCAATGTGGAGCTGTATTTCAGGACCTTGGGTTCATGACTTGTGCCAAAGGCAGATGCTTAACCAATTGTGCCACCTAGGTGCACTTCAAGAGGCTTTTCTGTTCTTCCCTGATGCTTATAGAGTTTTTGATTATATACTTCTCCCAGAAGCAAAGGCACTTTGCCTTGTTCTGTGACTGAGGAGTATTTCCATCCAATCCTGGTGGCTGTGGGTTTTGATTCTATCCTGTAGCATAATAATGAATTTTTTACCTCTATCCCAGTGGATGAGAGATTTTGCTGCTCTTCTCCAAGAGGTTTAAAGCTTTTACTTCATAGAAAGAAAGGTATAGGGAACATAAAAGACTTTCCACAATAGCTTATTATATGCTGAATGCCTGTGTCAAGTGAAGAGAACTCTCTCATCAGTACCCCCCACCCCACACTGAATCAGTCTTCCTCAGGAGCACATGGGGGAATGCCATGGAAAAGAGCTTGCAAATGAATGCAAACTCCCCTTGTTTCTGGGTTACCTGTTATATAACTGACATGCACCCCCCATACTATTCCTTAAAATGTTGTTAAAGTTTTAGCTTATTTATTTTTATCTGCTCATTTGAAGGCTATCTCTTTCTCTTATGCTTCGACATGGGTGAAATGGTTTGTGTGTGGCATTTCTGCTCTTAGAGGCTTGTCACTCTGTAGAATTTAGTTTCTTGATTGCCTGGAGACCTCAGGTCTCTGATGGGCTTTGGAAAAGTTATAATTTTTAGATTATTTGTCTTTCTCTCATTACTAGTGAGAAGGCAGATTTTCTTGTAGCTTTCTACATCTTCATCCTAAGTTAGAATCTTCATCCTAAAGTGAACCAAACCAATTATAATAGATTCTTATTTTCATGCTATCTTAATGAAACATTAAGCATTTTCTTATTTTATTCAGAATTTTAGTTGTTATCAATGAAAAGGTCTTCATGATATTTAGTTTTCTATGCCACTGGACTAGTTTTGATTAAGTCTTAAAATTGATAATAAAACTATATACTTAAATATTAGTGCTAAATATAAAGATAATCACTAAAGCTTTATAATTACCATATACAATTTCCAACCTATCACTTCTCAGCCTGTTGGCTAAGATCAAGTGTATAATTTCCAACCCATTTAAAAACACATGGAATTTTACTAATTTGATTAAAGGTAGGGCATGTAATAACATTACTTTCCATATAATTTAAAAGAAAGACTTGTATGCATTATTTCAGAAGACCCCCTTGAGTAGGAAACATTCTACATGTTTTTAATTTTTTTTCTAAAATTGGATTTTTCTAGAAACAGTATAAGATTGTCTTCTCTGAAGACAAAAATGGGAATTTTTCATTTCTTTTAATGTCTGTACTGGAGAAAGAGCAGCATTTTAATAAGGCTGTTCATTATTAGTGTTACTATTCATCATTAGCTCTTCAACAACATTTATTAAAAATAAAAATCTAACATTAAGGCAGATTAGTTTACTGAATGGTGGGATTTTAGGTACCTTTTTTTCCCCAGGAAAAATATTTTTTTCTGACCTTTGCTTTTAGCACTAACAGAAATGTCTTTTAAATGTATGAAAATCCATTATACTTTCATGTTTGTGCTACACAGTTCAAAAATGCTATCAGTGTCATTCCCCTCTTTGCATGTATTTTGTTATATAAATAATGGAGAAATGTGTAACCACAGGTCATTTTTATGTAGATGAACTGGTAATGGTGATAAAGATCTTGAAATATTTAGTTAATTCTCACATTTTACTTTCAGTATATTCACATTCATCACTTCTAGATACAGTAAAGGTAGTATGGTTATCTTTGTTTTTTTCTTAAAATTCTGAATTGTCTTAAGAAAAACACATATATAGTTATTCTCTCATAGAAGCCTCAAGCTCTAAAACTCATTGATTCTCTAGTATCAGTTATTAAAGGGGGCTTAGAATATGGTGAATCTGTCTTAAACCCTATTCCAAAAGATTTTCTAACTGAAATATAAGTTTATGACAATTCTCTAGCATAGAACCACAAATGGTGAGATATGATAAAGCTTCATTGTCTTATGTAGCATATGCCTGGAAAAAAATTCTCTATTGTACAGTATGATGAACAATTTAAAATCATACTCTTTGTAAGTTCTCTGACTTACAATTCATGCCTATAAATTGCCTTTAATATGTAAATGTCTTGATGAATTATTTGTAGAACATTCAGTTTAGAGGATGTGTTTATAGCCACTTAGAATAATATTCTGAATTAGGCTGATTTTATTTCCATCCTGCAGATAGAAAGAAAACAGTATGGAAAGAATTTTCAGCCATCCTAGTTTGGACTTTAATTAAGTAACAGTGAGACTTCCATTCCTTTAGTCTTTACTACCTTTGATATAGGCATTCTGTTAGATACTGATAACACATAGATGAAACCTGCAACTCCTGATCATAATATGATTATATAGTGATAATTTTAAGCTGGTAGGAAGCTAAAATAAATAATGGATACAATGGAATAATTGCTATAGAGAGAGCATGGACAAAATGCAGTGAAAGCACAGACAAAGGAGAGGCTAATTGTATTCGGAAGTATTAGGAAAGACATGTTGACAAATTATATGGTACCATTGAATAGCTCCTGAAAGAGGGAGTAGACATGCTAGTCACATATCAAGGCCTAAGGATTGGATGGAGAGAAGAACTTTTAAGGTGTATAAGATGACATGTCCAAAATCTGGGAAAATATGGAAGTTTGAAACATTAGGGAAACATACAGTATGTCTGGACTCATTGGGCAGAAATTTGAATGCAGAGATCAAAGAAAAGTATTCTGGAGATAGGGACGGATACAGTAGTCAAAGATTTTACAAGTTTTAGGCTTCTGCCTTAGGAAGTAGGAGGAGGCCATTGGAAAGTTTAAGACCAATCAGAGGATTCGAATTGCATTTCAGAAATAGAATTGTGATTTCACTGTGATAGATAAAACCACATGGGGCAAGATTTATTTTTTCTATATTCCCCAAACACTATTAGAGATTTGGTGTGTGTTGAGCCCTAGGGATATAATAATAGCCAGTGGAATTTACAGTTTAGGGGAGGAGCTGCACAAAACTCAAGCATAGATATACCCTTTAAAAATTAGAAACTCAGTGATGGAAAGGACTTTAGCCAGTGGTCAGGGAAGGACACTCTTAGAACTTTTGTTGCTATAAACAACACATTATGTGTGATTTACAGCAACCAGATTGTCATGGCACTTGAGCTGAGAATGTTGAGGAGTTCTAAGGTAATATTCAACCTGGAATTTGTTCTATTACACCCCAATCTAGAAGATTTATTAAAATCGTTTTATTGCAGGTATATATTCAGAAAAAGTATTTTCATAAAAAGAATTTTTCAAGACGAGTTGAAAATAACAACAATTTTGGAGGTTATTGCATTTGTATTAATCTTCAAATAGAAAGAGAAATACTTGAAGTCTGTAACTAAATATTTAACTTTGAGCAATTATAAAGCTATGGAAAAGATATTGTACTAAAGTTAGCATAGGAGGCCTGATATAACAGAATAACCAGATCTGTATGAACTAGTAGTGATTACAGTGAACCATGGACTGGTTTCATATACTAAAGTGGGTCAGGGCACAGTGTAGAAACAGCTGTCACAAAGAAGTCTTCATCATGGATCAGGAAAGACATTTTATAAGCTTCTCTGGTCATTGATGGGGCATATGTGATTCAAAACAGAACCACAACCTATTGTTTTTTATTTTACTGTATGTGTGCATATGGTTTCCTTATCTAATAACTGTATTTTATTTTATATGTGTGACTTTTATTTTTTATGTGTAATCTATATATAGTTAAGATTTTAGTATAAACTTATAAACTATAGATTTTATAATGTAGGTTTTCTGAACTAAAAATTTTAAATGATATTCCAAATAATCTTTTACCAACTTATCTGGATTGGTTAGATTCTGTAGCAATTATATATACAAAGTAAGTAACACCTGTTACCTAATGATATATGAGCAAGGCCTATTCCTATATGGTGTGTTGGCAAGTAGTTAACGTTTTTTAAATTAAAAGGTTGTTTATGTCTTTTAGAAAGTGTTATATTATAGTGCCTAATAGTGTTGACTTAGCTGTCAGATGGCCTGGATTCTAATCCTGTATCTACCATTTGTTAGCTTGAACTTCAGGCAAATTACTATCTAATCTTGTTGTTTCAGTTTCTTCACATTTAGAATAGGGAGTGAAATGCTACCTACATATATGCTATCTATATATAGGCAGGTTGTAAGAATTCAATGAGATAAGTCACAACCTCTTCCACATATTAATTGCTCAATGTTTTAACTTCTGATTATTTAGCAAAAAAAAAAAAAAAAAGTGCATTGTTTCCCTAAAGAAAAATAATTTGCTATCTAAAATCAAAAGTAAAGTTGGAAAAATAGGTTAATTTTGCTCTGATTAAAGTAACAAATCTGTGTTCAATAACAAGGTCATCTCATGAAGAGGAGGAGAGAAAAAACTCTATCCTCTGTGTAGTTCATGAAGTTTCATGTAAAACTTTTGGTAATCACAGTGTGGATATATAGGTAACATAGTATTCATATGATGTTCCTTTTTAATTGGTTTATCTAGTTGACACTTTGATAGTTTTTATTAGCATTATCATTTGGATGGTCATGAATATCTTGGTTGAAGACCAAAATCTCTTAGCATGATTTTACTTAAGTGATTTACTTTAGGAAATGTTTCAAAAATCAAGGTATACATTTTATAAATTAAAACTAATAAAAGAGAATAAACAACAATATGTAAATGAGTTGTTCAGTAAAGTGTTCCCATTAAAATTAGTTTCTTATTTGGGGAGAGGATTGGTGAAGAAGAAAAGCCTAAAACTAGAGGCACCTGGATGGCTCAGTGGATTATGCCTCTGCCTTCAGCTCAGGTCATGATCTCAGGGTCCTGGGATCAAGCCCTGCATTGGGTTCTCTGCTCAGCAAGGAGCCTGCTTCCCCTCCCCGCTCTCTGTCTGCCTCTCTGTCAAATAAATAAGTAAAATCTTTTTTTTAAAAAAGCATAAAACTATATAAGAATTCTCCTTGTTTTATAAATAATTTAAAAATGACATCAAAATGCAAAAATGATGGCCATTATTTCATTTCACTCCTAGATATATTTGAAATGTAGGTGAATATTTTTTAAAGATTTTATTTATTTATTTATTTAGAGAGAGAGTCAGGGTTGGGGAGAGGAAGAGGGAGAAAGAAAACCTCAAACAGACCCCATGCCGAGCAGGGAGCCCAGTGCATGGCTTGATCTCACAAAAATCGTGCAGGTCTAATCCAGTCAAGAAATGGGTAGAGGACATGAACAGACATTTCTGCAAAGAAGACATCCAGATGGCCAACAGACACATAAAAAAGTGCTCTACATCACTCAGCATCAGGGAAATACAAATCAAAACCACAATGAGATATCACCTCACACCAGTCAGAATGGCTAAAATTAACAAGTCAGGGAATGACAGATGCTGGTGAGGATGCAGAGAAAGGGAAACCCTCCTACACTGTTGGTGGGAATGCAAGTTGGTGCAACCACTCTGCAAAACAGCATGAAGGTTCCTCAGAACTTGAAAATAGAGCTACCCTACAACCCAGCAATCGCACTACTAGGTATTTACCCTAAAGATACAAATGTAGTGATCCGAAGGGGCATGTGCACTCGAATGTTTATAGCAGCAATGTCCACAATAACCAAACTATGGAAAGAACCTAGATGTTCATCAACAGATGAATGGATAAAGAAGAAGTGGTATATACCATGGAATACTATGCAGCCGTCAAAAGAAATGAAATGAAATCTTGCCATTTGCAATGACCTGGATGGAACTAGAGGGTATTATGCTTAGTGAAATAAGTCAATAAGAGAAAGACAATTATCATATGATCTCCCTGATAGGAGGAAGTCAAGAGGCAACATGGGGGATTTGAGGGGTAAGAAAGGAATAAATGAAGCAAGATGGGATTGGGATGGAGACAAACCATAAGAGACTCTTAATGTCACAAAACAAACTGAGGGTTGCAGGGGTGAGGGGGGTAGGAAGAGGGTGGTTGGGTTATGGACATTGGGGAAGCTATGTGCTATGGTGAGTGCTGTGAAGTGTAAACCTGGTGATTCACAGACCTGTACCCCTGGGGCTAATAATACATTATATGTATATATAATACATTATATGTTAATAAAAAAATTTAAAAAGTAGAAAAAAAAAAGTAAAAAAAAATCATACATTTATCACTGAAATCATGCATGACCTGAACTGATATCAGGAGATCAGGAGTTGGGCACCTAACTGACTGAGTCACCCAGATGCCCCAAAATGTATCTTAATATTTAGGAACACAGAAATCTTGCTATTGCTATGTCTAAAATGTTTGGATATTATAGGTGAAAGTCCTCTATAATGAAATTAACTTTATTTATAAATTATTTGTACTTCTCCTTTGTTAGAATATTTTAAACACCTTGAAAGCACTGACTATATCTTAATTCATTTTGTATTTCCTTCAGGTTAAGGCATATAAACATTTGTTCAATTATTATAAAGTTCATGATAAATTTCACTTATACCTAGTTTTACTCTAAATAGAATATGTTCTATGGGACGCCTGGGTGGCTCAGTGGGTTAAGCAGCTGCCTTCGGCTCAGGTCATGATCCCAGCGTCCTGGGATCGAGTCCCACATCGGGCTCCTTGCTCGGCAGGGAGCCTGCTTCTCCCTCTGCCTCTGCCTGCTATTCTGTCTGCCTGTGCTTGCTCTCCCTCTCTCTCTCTGATAAATAAATAAAATCTTAAAAAAAAAAAGAATATGTTCTAATTGGATTCTAATGTAAACAGTTATCAAAATATCTTCATTTAGAATTTCATTAGGAAATACATTTTTCTGTCACTATTAGGGCTTACTGAAAGAGGAAAGTAAAGGATATTTTTAGCCTATACTGACATGGTTTTCAAACTGATATTTATTGACCTCTTATAGATATACTAGCTATTGGAAAGGTTGAAAAAATGTATTTCAAAGACCTGTAGTACAAAATGGAAAAGGAAAGACACAATTTAAATTAATTTTTCACAGCTCTAAAATAATGAAAGCCAAATTTCATCTGAAACAAGGTATATATTTTTTATTTTGAAAATAATAAAATTGAATAGATATGGGTTTAAAAACTTGGTCTTCATGGGCAATCTGTATTTTAAGGAAGAACTGGTGCTGGGATTGAATTTGGGGAAAATATTTGAGTGGGGTATAAGCATTTAATTAAAGTTAATATTTTGACTGTATTATTTGTGTACAACAGAGAAAAATGTATAGAATATAATTATCTTGGCCATTATTTCAAACAGGATACTTGAACTCTTTCAAAAAGTTTTATTGTTTTTTTCTCTTTCAGTGTTGGTAATAACTTAATTTTCCTGTTGAAAACATCACTAATGTCAGACCAGAATCCCTAACAGAAAGGCTAATTGCTGTCATTACTATGAAATTTGGTCTAACCTTTTTCTCATCAGAGCTCCCTTAAAAAAAAAAAAAAAAATTCTCAGGAGCCAATAGTTCATTAAAACATCATGACCTATGCACTCTTTTCCTCAACACTTTTCTCTTGGCAGTGGAGAATAGAATTTTTACTGAATTTTGATTGAGTGGGTGTAGAAATGAATCTAATGCCTTGATATTTTTGGGTTTTTTTTGGGGGGGGGAATGTTAAGCATTCAAAATTTCATAATACATTCTAAGTGGTTTTATATCTGAAGAGTAAAAGCCTTAAGTATGTTCCTAACATACTACTTCTACTTTCTGTAAGAAATGTTTGACTCTATATGCAAGTTAAAAAATAAAAAACAAAAAACAAAAAAGCAGGGGTGCCTGAGTGGCTCAGTGTGTTACGCCTTTGCCTTCAGTTCAGGTCATGATCTTGAGGTCCTGGGATGGAGTCCTGTATCGGGCTCTCTGCTCAGCAGGAAGCCTGCTCCCCACTGTCTCTCCGCCTGCTTCTCTGCCTACTGGTGATCTCTCTCTCTCTCCCTGTCAAATAAATAAAGAAAGAAATAATCTCTTTTTTTTTTTTTAAAGCAAAAACAATATTGGGTCAAATGCTGAATTCTTACATTTTTTGTTGTTGACAGGTATTTCAATATTGTCTGTTCTGTGAAAAATGTTAGCGTTCTGTGGAAGGACAGTCTCTCAGCCCTACAAGACTCAGTCCTTATATTTCTTCTGTGATTGTTTCTGTCTTTCTTAATTAACTCGTAGAAGTGGATATTAGCAACTAAGATCATAATATAATTGTATATCTTGTTGCCATAAGAGGATTTTATTTTTAAGAAGACATTATTTTCTGCTTCAGGGTAAAGATATATATTTTTTCGTGTCATATTTGTCCTAAATTCAGCTGTGCTACCTAAGAATCTGGTTTTCATTATTTTTGATGAGGAGAGAACTGTTCCTAAGCTCAAATAAAGACATGTGAATACATTGGGCTGATGTTACAACTCAACACTTATGCTTGTTATTAGCTTGTGACTATACTACCTGGCGTCCACATAATTTGCCATTTTTGAAATCTGAACTCAGATACACAGGACAGTTCTTTAAACATAGACACACACACACACTCACCATTTCAAAATGATTATTTTAACCAAATGCAACTGGAACTCGGCAATTATGAAATGTGTCATTTTCCCCCAAAGGAACTTCTGGGAATGTTGCCCAAATCAGACTTTTATCTTTTGAAACAAAACTTGAAATTTAGCAAAGATGTATTTCTTACCACACATACATATCATTATATGAAAAAATTAAGGACATCACATCATCCCTGGTATCTGGATTAGTTGAGTTGCTATTCAATTTTTAAATGAGAAAAGGAAATTTTCTTTAAATTGAGAGTTTTCCCCCCAAAGACCTAGTTATGAAGTATTCCATAGCTAAGAGAAACATGTCATTAGATGACAAATAGAATTTTTTTCAGAGAAGGAGATATTCATGTTCATTATTTTTTAATCTTATCAAAGAAACTCTTCATTTTAATCTAAATTTAGATAAGCAAATATAAAAAATAAGTAGTTTACTTGTTTCCATTTATAAGGAACATTCTGTGTATCATCTAATTTCATCATTTATCTGTGTTCAACCTTACTAATCTTATATCATTACACCCTTGAGTCTTTGTAATAATTTCATATAACCAATGTGAATAATTTACCTTTAAACACAAATATATTTGGTCATATATAATCTGTGAACTCACAGATGTGAATATCATTAAGATGAATCATTTGGAAACTTAACATTTGTGGATGGATTTCAGGCAGGCTCAATTTACTCTAATTCTGCTGCACAAAGTCTACTGAAATGTCTTATATCTAAATTCCAGCATTTATGATCCTTTTTAGTTATTAATGACTTATGATGGATAGAGTGATGACAAACTAGGTTATCTTGTTATAGATTCAGTAATATAAAACATGATTTTTACAATTTGTACCATATACCAACATAAAATTCTTACTTTTTCCATCTTTCTATACTTCTGCTCAGAAAAATTTTGCTAACTTCCAAGATGCTACAGTGAAATCATTACCTTGATATTAAAGGAATTTATATTACTATTTGACTAATCTGTATTTTCTATTCAAATTTTGACCATATTCCTACATAAAATCTTCTAAGTAGTCATATTTATTTGTTAACTTCTGAAATTCAATCTTTTCATTTCTAGTTTCCCAGTTCATCATCCTTGGTGAATCAGGTAAAGAGACTGGAAATTCAGCACCATGAATAGTTTTTGTAGTGTTGAAGTCAGCGGCTTCCTTTGATACAGAGTGAGCCTTGCCAATCTACCCTCTGCAGAATCTGTCCAGCTCTTACAAGTGCCATGTCTGCTTCCTCCAGAGTCACTGCTATGAAGAAAGTGGTTCAATAGTTCCAGCTGGAAACCAGACTCAGCCACATGAAGGTTTCTCAGGCAGCTGCAGATTTGAAACAATTCTGTCTGTAGAATGCTCAACATGACCCCTGGTGACTAGAGTATCTTCAAGTAGGAATTCCTTAAGACTCCAGAAAGTCTGTTCCTTTTTGTAGCAAAAAAAAATCTTTGGATGGTTTTCTAAACCACTATTTATGAACCAGTGAGTATTCAAAAGAGAACTGGATTTGAAACCTATGCAAATCTTATCCCTATAACACATACCATACTATATTAAGTCCTGCTTTTGTCAGTGCTTCACATCTACTTCTCTGAATCTTCATAAATTTCTATTTCACAAAGCTAATTATTTTATATACTCTGGCAGCAGTATACAATAAAATACTTAGTGAAAAAAAAGAGTCATCCTTAATAACCCTGCTCTTTCTAAAAAAGTTTTATTACAGTATAATTAACATACAGTGTTATATTAGTTTTAAGTATACAATATAATGATCCAGTAATTCTATACATTGCTTAGTGCTCCTCAAGATAAGTGTATTCTTAATGTCCTTTATCTATTGCAACCGTTCCTCCACCCACCTCCCCTCTGGCAACTACCAGTTTGTTCTCTGTTTTTAAGACTCTAGTTTTCTTTTTTTTTTTTTTTTTGTTTGTTTGTTTTGTTTCTTAAATTCTGCATATTAATTCCACATAATTAATTTCATGTATTTGTCTTTCTCTGCTTGACTTATCTCAATTAGTATTATATCTGCTAGGTCCATCCATGTTGTTACAAATGAGCCCTTTCATTCCAGAATTTTTGTGGATCCCCAAAAGTCCAATTTATGTTCTTATCTTTGATATGTTTAATTCATCAATGTCAAAAAAAATGTTTTTTCTTAGATATTTGCTTTCCAACTAGTGCTAGCAATAATGCATCTCTTTTACATACATATTCTCTTTATCTGCATTATAGTCGCTAATATTTTTGACAGAGATCTATAGATTAAAAAGCCTTATTAATTTATTGGGAGAGTCTGACTACATATGTATATATTGGACATAACTGAATCCATTTTCCCTGTTTCAAAATGAAGAATTTACCTAGATAGTTTTTTTTTAGCTTTCCAGTTTGAATTTATATCTAACCTGGCTGCATCTGTTTTTGTAGTCAGTTCTGCTTAACTAAGTTACTCTTTACATTTTCTCCTGTCTCCTGATTTATCTCTCTCTTTTTTTTCCTATACTGTTTACTTTATCCCCTTTACTGAGACATGGATTCAACCCAGTGTCCATTTATTTTCTCTTTTCCCAATCAACCTCTCAGTTATCACAAATTAACATTCAGGAACAGGTTTTGACATCAAAAATTATCATGGTCTTCCTATAGTCAGAGTTGTATAAAGAAAATAAAGATTTTAAATTTATACATTTTAAACTACTTTGCATTAGCAATACCAGGATATTAAAGAAATATAGCACACGACTTACTGTTGAATGACTTGCAAACTAATCAGAAATATAAGGAAGTGGTCTTTTGCCTTTTAAAGGTGGTTTCTTCTTAGGATGGGGGCCTCTTGCCTCTGCCTGCCTTTCTTCCAGCTATCCTCCATTGACCTTAGAGTCTTGACCTGAGCTAAAACTAAGAATCAGTGCTTAACCGACTTTGCCACCCAGGCATCCCAACATTCAGACTTTAAAACCAAAGCTTCTATGTAGGATTTCATCAGTTGACAGGAAAGAGTAAAACTCTGTTCTCATCATCTTCCCCTCTGTTCATCATCATCTACATCACCCCTACTCCTTGATCATAGGACAAAAGGGATCCTCAAGTTCAGGGCTTCCTTTCAACAAATATGAAAACTGTGTAAGGAGAGGTTTACTTCTTCTTGGGCTGATATGAGATGTTTACTACAGTTGGACTACAAGTTGATTTAAGTGTGAGAGATCTTCCTTGGAGAATTAGTCTTTTGTGTAGGATCTTTCTATATTTAATCCTCCCACCAACTTGGATAGGGCTTTCTGTTTGAGAGGTCATTTCTTTATGTCAGGGATTATGTAGCATAGATATATTTTCAAATTGTTTACCCTTACCTTCTCCATGGTTTTTCTTTATGTAATATTTCCCTTGCATATTTATCCACTATTGGGCAAATATCTGGATAGGCAGGCCTCTGAACACATTGCTCAGGTAAGACATTACAAGATAGTTGATGATTCATTTTTATTATCACTGATAAGTTTATGCTTGCAACTAACATGTCTTATGGTTGAGTTTTTTAAAAAGCCTTATAAAGGGAAAGTATAAAAACTATAGAGAGGCATACATTTAAACTTGAACTTTTTGAAAAGATCTTAGTATTTAATACATGAGGTGATGTAAACTATTAAACTTAGAGTCAGCAGATATAAAATTAGTTCCACACAGTAGCTCATTTTCATCTGAATGCCATCTGAGTACATAATGTGTAAATGATTTTAAACTGTAGAGTGCCATAAAATGTGAAACACTGAAATTATTGCTAGACAATGATAGTAATACATTTTTGTTCAGACCAGACTATTTAGAGCAAAGTACAGTGATAAGATTTAGGAAAGTTTCATTATGGAAATGCAACTTGATATAGGCTCCAAAGAAAATTAGAGTTGAATAACCTATGGAGAAAGAACAGTTTTAAAGGTGGAGGAAGCTGGATGATCACAGCCTCATATTGGGGAACAGTAAGGTAAATGATCAGATTGGGGAACAGCAGATTGGGGAACAGCAAGATAAATGGTCAGTTGGTACGAAGAACATGCTGAAAGAAGTTAGAAAACGTGCTTACCTGTGATTAAAGAGATCTTCTTCCTAGAGATATTATAAAGATACATTAGATTGATATGGCCAAAGGTAAAAGAGGGTTATATGAAATATATATTAAATTGCTCCTAATATCTACTGTCAGTTAACATTTTAAAATGATTTTTTTAAGTAGGAGGGGCTAGTTTCATTCACTGCCTCTTGTAGCACTTTTAACAACCCTAGAATTAAAGGTATATTATGTTTTCCAGAATCACATATAGACTGAAGTTTAAATATATTGGTTAACTTGCTTAATGACAAAAATGTTTAGGTATAGAATTCAGGTTTGAAATCTGGCATTTTTGGTTTGGAGTACAGATTCTCTCTGTTTGCTTGTTATTTTGTTTTTTGTTTTTTTTTTCCCCTTTGCTCATTTTTAAAAATTTCAATTCCAGTGTAGCTAACATATAGTGTTATGTTAGTTTCAAGTATAACAGATAGTGATTCAACAGTTTCATATACTACTCAGTGTTCATCAAGATAATTTTAGAGTACAGACTCTTAATCATAAAGCCATACTGGCTCTCTTGGCTAAATGATAGTACGCACAAGTAATGAATAATTAGCCTCCAAAACTCACAGAGTTTTAATAATTTTTAAGGTAAATTATTACACATGAAGAAACAACAATATAGAATATTTTAATCACAGGCTCAAGAAATTTTAATATTGTAATGACATTTGTTTTACATCACTAAACTAAAGAAATATTATAGTTGTAGTTATTGCCTCTGTGAATTCTTTCTGATCCTAATTTCCTTACTTCCTAGAAGGAAAAACTACCAAGAATTTGGTATCTATTAGTCCCATGCAAGATTATTTTTTAAAAATAAATTTATCCCATAACCTATTGTCTTAAAATAGTATATGGTTTTTTTTTTTTACAAGTTTTTAAATGTTATGTGAAGGCATGCTAAGTTCAAAGTATTTTTGAGGTTAATACCCAATTATGTATATATATAACTCTTGTTCATTCATTTTAACTTATGTAGAGTCTTCTATTTTATGAATGGGCCAAAATTTCCCTAATCACTCACCTCTGGTGGATAACTAAACTCATTTCAGTTTTTCTATTTTATAAATAATGCTGTGGTACATACAAGGATTGAAATATCTTCAGATTGGGTTACTACCATTCTGCATGTAGGGAGATTAGAAGTTGCCACTCTATCCTAACAAGAAGTAAAAAGCCAAACAGACTGCCATCAGGAATTCTTCTTGGATTTGTAAGAGTGGAGAACACAGACCAAATCACTGTTCCCCATGACTGTGCTCCCAAGATTGAATAGACAGACAGATAGATACAGGAATCATGGCTTCCCAGAGCAGGGACTTACCAATGGAAAGTGTTAGGATAGGAAACCTGAGCTGTCATTGACAAATTGCTGGAGGCTCAGTGTGGACAACTCTGAGAGTTAAAAACTCCAGTTGGATCCTGTCACAGGGGGACCTCTATCTCTATGCCATTGTGAGTATTACTTCCAGAAATTTGACAAGGTTTTCAACAGTAAATATGAGAGAAAAATTCCCTCATTTTTCTAGCAGGGGAAGAGGAAAAGGATACATTTTGAAATACACCAGAGCACTCTGTTCTTAAGAAGGTCTGCCCTCAGGAGTGGCTAATCAGGTAGCATCTATTATGCTGGGGTTTTATCATAGCCTAACTTATTTGGCAGGAAAGAAATAATCAATTCCAACGAGCTATAGATTCCATGTGAGAGAAGAGGAATATTTAACTTTAACTTATTCTAGTCCTCTTGTCCTATCTATGGTGGGGAAAGGGGACTGAGAAGCATGTCTGAAGTTCACAGTCCAGAGGCACAAGCTCACTAGAAGATTGAAGCCTAATTATAGGATATGGAATGCTTCCCCTCCTCCACAACTTACCACCACATTATTAAAGGACTATTTACAATAGTTCCTTTTACCCAGGATATCATGTCCAGCTATTAAGAAAAAAGCACAAGACATACTAAAAGGCAAGACAACACAATTTGATGAGATGGAGCAAGCACCGAAATCAGACATGGCTGGGATATTGGAATGATCAGATTGTGTTTAAAATAACTGTGATTAATACACTAAGGACTCTAAGAAATAAAGTAGACAGCAAGCAAGAACAGATGGGCAATGTAAGCAGAGAGATGGAAATCCTGAGAAAGAACCAAAACGAAATGTTAGAGATCAAAAATACAGTGACAGAAGTGAAGAAGAATCTATCATGGGCTTACTAGTAGACTAAGTTCCTCCTGTATTTAGATGGTCTTTTTAAAGATGTGTTATAAAGATTTGGACATAAGAAGTTGCACAGAGGAATGAGATAGTGGATGCCAAATATGTCTCACAGGGAGTTATTTTTGAACAGCAATATATATTAAGGTGCTTTTCATCCAATGTCCAGAATGCAGTATAGGTGTCGCTATTTAAATGTATCATGCTTTTAAAAGCCCATCTTTGAAGTTCTTTATGTAGGAAAAAGAGTCTTGGAAATCATGGGCAGCAAGGCATTCATCTTTTATTTAGTGTGCTCTAGTGGTACTTCATCTTCTAGCGAATTTCTAAAGCTGCTAATTCTAACAACTGGTGCACTTTTGTTGGACTTGACCTTAGTAGCTTGTTTTCAACACTATAATATGTGTTTCGGAAGAATGGCTGGAAGTAAAGCAGTGAATCTTTGTTTCTCTCATTTGTCGCACTGCTATCTGACCTGACTCCAGGTGAGCTAGATAGTTGGCTCTTTTTGTGTTGGGTTGCTACCTAAAATGCTGCTACATATAATGTTTACTTCGAAACTTGTTTAAAAATTACTTAACTGTTTTACTGAGTTGACTTGAT
The DNA here is from genome assembly GCF_964662115.1 of Mustela nivalis. Taxonomy (NCBI): domain Eukaryota; kingdom Metazoa; phylum Chordata; class Mammalia; order Carnivora; family Mustelidae; genus Mustela; species Mustela nivalis. Next base: position 35,011,475 of record NC_139031.1, on the reverse strand, counting down.
TTTCCTTACTCACTGAGATCTGTAGACCTGCCAAGTTTGAATTTTGTAGCTTTAGAAGATAAATGTATATATTTATTTTTATACATAAATATACATTTATATTTATATATATTATACAACATATAATAATATTTAATATAATATAATATATAAATATATATTTACATATATTTATTTATATTTATTTATTATAAATATATATTTATTTATTCCCTTTTGCATGCTGGCAAAAAGGTCAGTGTCCTTTTCCAAACTCATTTTTCATAGCTGCAAAACTACAACTCAACTTAAAAATTATGGGCAAACATAGGTTGAAATCACAAAATTCTGGAATAATCACATTAGCCAATTTCTGGAAAAACAAATCTGAGAATCAAGCTTTTTAGCTTAAACTATTGTCATCTGTTGCCTATATTGCATAATGTGTGGGGTGGAAGCCTTAGATTATAAGAAAATAATTGGATTCAGTCTTATAATGTGGACTTTATATTAAAGATATTGAGAATAACTGGTGGTTTTTTTTGTTTTTGTTTTTTACTGTGTTTAGCATATGTGGTTTATTAACAATGCAATAATATTGAAATGATTGGCTTTCTTTTATATTCCCCATAAATGTTACTAGTGATGTACTGATAAATGTTTAACATATGGCTCTTGGGCTGGGGAACTCGGATTTGTAGATTTGCCATCTCCATGGTATAAATACTTCCATCATTGCTGATGTCAAGCAGTTTGCAAAAGTTTTGAAATTTTAGCAGTCAGCTCTCAGAAGCTAGACACACTGCTGTGTAATTTTGTCTACTTCCATGAGTTAATGTACATTTATGAAAATGTTTTATTTGGTAATGTTATTTTTAATAACTATTTTTGTATATCAAAAATAAATTTGAAGTATTGTAAGATGTTTTAAAATTAAATAATTGAAGTCTCAATAGTTTATTTTTGCTTTTGTTTCACTTACCTCAGAAGACATACCTAGTAAGAACTTGCTATATGGCCGATGTCAAAGAGGTTACTACTTGTGTTCTACTCTAGAATTTTAATGGTTTCCTGTCTCACATTTAGGTCTTTAATCCTTTTTGACTTTATTTTTCTGTGTGGTATAAGAAAGTAGTCCAGTTTCATTCTTTTACATGTTATTGTCCAGTTTTTCCCAACACCATTTTTTGAGCAGACAGTCTTTTTCCATTGGATGTTCTTTCCTGCTGTGTCAAAGATTAGCTGACCGTAGAGTTGAGGTCCATTTCTGGGTTCCAAATATTACTGTGATCCAAAATGTTAGAGAAGAAAAAAAGACTTATTTTTATCTTCTTTTAGAGCTAAGAAGCTTGGGATGAGACTTCCTAGATCGAGCTATTTGTTAGTGGGCTGGCTCAGTGATTCTTTGAGTTCCAGTATTTTAAAAGAATGAATCAGTTTACTATCTTACAGTATGTTCATGGTTAGTCTGTACCTCTCAAATTTCTGCATTAGAATGAAAGAACATCAGTAGAACTTGTTTACTTTGGTTAAAGGGTGATTACAGATGTGGTTTTGTTGTCATTCTTTAGTATTTGCTCACAATTTGGTCCTTTTCTAAACAATTCTAATCTGTTTTCTTTTATTTCTTTGGACCAGTGAAAAATTGCTTCACAGTAAAGACCTCTATCTGTGCTATTTAGTGGGATATGCAAGAACTGGGTGTTCTCTACATTCCTGATATGGTTACCACCTTCTTCTTTCTTCTCCTTCTCCCTCTCCCCATCCTTATACTCCTCTTCCTTCTTTTAATGTATCATGACATAATTCCATACATATCATGAAAACCCTGCTAGCTCTCTTTTGTGAGGCCTTTAAGGTTTTGGAGTTTATACCTTGCTATCTAGCCTCTAGGCCTTCACATAGTCTGTTCCTTTCTGAACTTTTTCCTTAATTAGATGCCTTTAGTCATCATGTAATTCTCAGCTTAGGCACTTAAAATTTTTTTCTAGGGTAGATTTTTAAATTCTGTGTTCACCAAATATCTTGCATGATGCCTGACACATAGTAAACTTTCAAAAAGAATTTGTTGAACAAATGAGTAGAGGACTGAATAACTTACCTTGGACATTACTTTGAAAATGAGGTGGTTTTCTTGACCTGTTACAAGAACTTGTTTCCTTATAGTTCTCACTTTCCCTCAGTAAGCTATACCAAACAGAGATATTCTGGTTGAGGATTCTTTATAGTTAAACTGTTGTATTTTCCATATTGGTTTGTGTAGGAAGGAACAATATTAAATAGTGAGGACAGAGAGTAGCAGCTTTAGATTTTGCTGTTTCCTTCTGATGTGAAAATAAATAGGAAAAAGAAACTCAGACAGACACAGTCAACTTGATAACAATTTCTGAGATAATGTTACCTAGAATGTACTTTATAATTTAAAATACATTGTGTAACATAGTCTTGCAATTTTTATAGCCAAGGTGTTTTAGGAATACAGCAAAAATAAATTAAAAGGTGGTGTAATCTTCATGAAAGTCACTGGTCTGGAGAGTCCCAGGTTTTCTTGAGTGGAAGATTTTAAATAAAATGACATTCAGTATCTCTTCTATACTGTCTGGCTGTAATTGTTACATGGGATGGCCAGTGTGACTAGGTTGCCAAATCTCCTCTTAATCTATGGTAAAAATAGAATATGGGGTGTGTGTGTGTGTGTGTAGTTTGTGTATAACTTTTAAATTTAATTCATTCTTGATAGGAAAGCACAATTGCAACAAAAGCTACAAATCTCAGTAATGCCACAACATCCAAGAATAGCAGCCAATGTACATAGTAGGTACTTTAAAAATATGAAATGATCAGGGGGGTGCCTGGGTGGCTCATTGGGTTAAAGCCACTGCCTTCGGCTTGGGTCATGATCCCAGGGTCCTGGGAGCAAGCCCCACAGCGGGCTCTCTGTTCAGCGGGGAGTCTGCTTCCCCACCCCCCACCGCCCCCGCTGCCTGCCTCTCTACCTACTTGTGATCTCTGTCTGTCAAATAAATGAATAAAATCTTTTAAAAAAATGACATGATCGATGCACTGCATTTTATTATTTAAGGTTAGACCATTCTTGAAAATATGTTCTGTATTTAATACTTCTCTTTGCTGGAGCCGTTTCTTCCACCAGAGTGCCTTATTTTTTAATTACACCAGAATATCTTCCCTGGCTTGGGTAATTGAAAAAAGAGCTTTTTTTCAGGTGCCTTTCTAGAACAACCAGACGCCACAGATATCCTTTTATCTTTCTGAGCTACAAAATACTTGTTAACCATTACCATAGCAATTAATTGTGAATTAAGTTCAGTGCATGATAATTTAACAAATATTCATAAAACCCAAAACATATGTTAGATCTTATACTCCAAAATTGTTTACAAGATTTTTGTGACATTACTATTGACCTCTTGTTACTATTTTTCATTATTTCCATATTGACTGCTCTAAATAAACTTGAAGTTTCCTCCCTAGCATACATTTCAGCCTTCTGCCTTTGTATGGTATCCATTGGCTAGGGATGATATGAATTCCATTTCTAGCCTCAGTAACTGACTCTGATTGATATTTGCCAGTCAGTATAATCTTATTAATTCGTTCAAGAATGGACTGTAACTGAAGCCCAAGTAGATTAGTGCTTGATATTCTCGTAGCCACTAAGATTATTTTGGTTTGGTCCAAATAAGACTGTGTTTGAAGACCTCACTTTTCTAGTGTGTGGATATGAACCTGGGAACACTGCAACCATTTTGTCACAATGAGAAAAGGCAGCATGAGAATTAAGTCAATCTAAATACCTGATCTTCGACAAAGCAGGAAAGAATGTCCAATGGAAAAAAGACAGCCTCTTCAATAAATGGTGCTGGGAAAATTGGACAGCCACATGCAGAAAAATGAAATTGGACCATTTCCTTACACCACACACAAAAATAGACTCAAAATGGATGAAGGACCTCAATGTGCGAAAGGAATCCATCAAAATCCTTGAGGAGAACACAGGCAGCAACCTCTTCGACCTCTGCCGCAGCAACATCTTCCTAGGAACAACGCAAAAGGCAAGGGAAACAAGGGAAAAAATGAACTATTGGGATTTCATCAAGATCAAAAGCTTTTGCACAGCAAAGGAAACAGTTAACAAAATCAAAAGACAACTGACAGAATGGGAGAAGATATTTGCAAACGACATATCAGATAAAGGACTAGTGTCCAGAATCTATAAAGAACTTAGCAAACTCAACACCCAAAGAACAAATAATCCAATCAAGAAATGGGCAGAGGACATGAACAGACATTTCTGCAAAGAAGACATCCAGATGGCCAACAGACACATGAAAAAGTGCTCCATATCACTCGGCATCAGGGAAATACAAATCAAAACCACAATGAGATATCACCTCACACCAGTCAGAATGGCTAAAATCAACAAGTCAGGAAATGACAGATGCTGGCGAGGATGTGGAGAAAGGGGAACCCTCCTACACTGTTGGTGGGAATGCATGCTGGTGCAGCCACTCTGGAAAACAGCATGGAGGTTCCTCAGAATGTTGAAAATAGAACTGCCCTATGACCCAGCAATTGCACTATTGGGTATTTACCCTAAAGATACAAATGTAGTGATCCAAAGGGGCACATGCACCCGAATGTTTATAGCAGCAATGTCCACAATAGCCAAACTATGGAAAGAACCTAGATGTCCATCCACAGATGAATGGATCAAGAAGATGTGGTATATATACACAATGGAATACTATGCAGCCATCAAAAGAAATGAAATCTTGCCATTTGCGACAACATGGATGGAACTAGAGCGTATCATGCTTAGCGAAATAAGTCAAGCAGAGAAAGACAACCATCATATGATCTCCCTGATATGAGGAAGTGGTGATGCAAGATGGAGGCTTAAGTGGGTAGGAGAAGAATAAATGAAACAAGATGGGATTGGGAGGGAGACAAACCATAAGTGACTCTTAATCTCACAAAACAAACTGAGGGTTGCTGGGGGGAGGGGGTTTGGGAGAAGGGGGTGGGATTATGGACATTGGGGAGGGTATGTGCTTTGGTGAGTGCTGTGAAGTGTGTAAACCTGGTGATTCACAGACCTGTACCCCTGGGGATAAAAATATATGTTTATAAAAAAAAAAAAAAAAAAAAAAAAAAAAAAAAAAAAAAGGACCAATACCCAACTTTTGTAGCAACATGGACAGGACTGGAAGAGATTATTATGCTGAGTGAAGTAAGTCAAGCAGAGAGAGTCAATTATCATATGGTTTCACTTATTTGTGGAGCATAACAAATAGCATGGAGGACATGGGGAGTTAGAGAGGAGAAGGGAGTTGGGGGAAATTGGAAGGGGAGGTGAACCATGAGAGACTATGGACTCTGAAAAACAATCTGAGGGTTTTGAAGGGGTGGGGGGTGGGAGGTTGGGGTACTAGGTGGTGGGTATTATAAAGGGCACGAATTGCATGGAGCACTGGGTGTGGTGAAAAATAATGAATACTGTTATGCTGAAAATAAAAAATAAATTTAAAATAAAATAAAAAAAAAAAAAAGAGAAAAAGAAGAGATAATGTAAAAAAAAAAAAAATAAAAAAATAAATACCTGATCAATATTAAAATTGGGGGGCACCTGGGTGGCTCAGTCAGTCTTTGCTGGAGCCGTTTCTTCCACCAGAGTGGAAACTTCAAGTTTACTTCAAGTTTACTTAGAGCAGTCAATATGGAAATAATGAAAAATAGTAACAAGAGGTCAATAGTAATGTCACAAAAATCTTGTAAACAATTTTGGGTCAGGTCATGATTCCAGGGTCCTGGGATCAATTTTGGGTCAGGTCATGATTCCAGGGTCCTGGGATCAAGTCCCCTATCACATCTGGCTCCCTGCTCCATGGGGACCCTGCTTCTTCTTCTCCCTCTGCTTGTGCTCTCTCTCTCTGTCAAGTAAATAAAATCTAAAAAACACGAAAAAACAAAAGACAAAACAAAAAAACCAAAATTGAAATTAGTTTATCTGTATACTCTTCATTGATACTCATAAATTGTTACTTTTTAAGCCATTTTGAGCTTTCTGATTCTTTCAAGTGAAAAGAGCCTAATTGACACAACTCTCAAATGGACAGCAAGTAGAACAGGGTCTGTGTTTTATACTTCTTTACATCCTCAGCACCTAGGAGATATATAATCACAGGAGTTATTCAGTTATTTGAGCTGATTTGATTAGGGAGATGAACTCCAGGCCTGTCTGTATTCAAAGCTCATCATAGCTGACATCATTTAGGAAATCATCAGTTTTCAGAGGCCAGTTTCAAAAATACTGAAACTGGGAAGTTTGCCATGTTGCCAGCGATGGGTGTATAACTATCAAAGAGCTACAAGAATATATACCTAAACAAATTCTTGGAAAATTCATTTCATGTTAACTCATCATAGGATGACAAAAAGAAAAACACAGTCATGATTCAATGTTAAGATATAACTTCCTTGTTACGAAATTATATATTTAGTAAAAAACTATAAGTAAAAATTATTTTTTTAATAATTTTATAATATATATATACTAAATAATATTTATACTAAATAATATATACTAAATAATTTATAATAATAATATATACTATATATTATATAATATATACTATATATATATATTATAATAATATATACTAAATAATTTATATATTTATAAATAATATATACTAAATAATTTATAATATACTAAATAATATATATTTAGTAAAAAATTATAAATATATAAAAATTATATATTTAGTAAAAAATTGTAAGATGCTGGTCTTTAAGAAAAAAATAATTTTGCCGCTTCTAATGGACATTTCTGGTTCATCACCTGGGTTTTGACATACTCTCCTTCTCAAAATTCTTCTAAAGTGTTTCAGTTACCTCAGTTTGGTAGTAGCAGACTAGGACTAGTGTATCTTCTTGAGAGAATGATTTAAAAAGAGTAAAGCCATATCAAGTAACTTAGATTTTTAAGACTCATTTTTAGAATAAATGATATAACATATTCATTGTAAATGTAATATAGCTATATTAAGAAAGAGAAAAATGAAGAAAAAAGGACCTTAATGCAATTAGCATAATTTGTATATTTTCTCCGAAATGTGCTTTTTACTACTTTCTTGTCATCAGAGACAGGATGCAAATTTTTAGGTTTTATTTTTGGTGTAATTATTCATGTAAATGAACAGTGTTACTAGCAAATTCTTTAGGTCTTCTTACTGCAGATTTTAAGTATAATAGCTTTAGGGGTGAAATCTGAGAATGAGATCTGTTTGGATATATAAACATCTTGTTTGCCTTGAGCAACTCGACAGAGGGCTTGTGGAGGCTGAAAAAAAATGGATGACTACAAAATAAAATACAGAGCAACTCTTCATATGGTTTGCAGCAAAGTCAGAAGGAAGAGAAAGCTTTAACTCCCCAATACTCTCATTTATTTTTAAATAAAAATATAATCCAAAAATTTGGATCAGAAGGAATCAGAAGAGATGCCGAATCATTAAGGAAATGTTACAAAAATAAAACTGGGGGCATCACATACTTGATTTCAAGCTTTATTACAAAGCTGTGATCACCAAGACAGCATGGTACTGGCATAAAAACAGACACATAGACCAGTGGAACAGAGTAGAGCCTCAGATATGGACCCTCAACTCTATGGTCAAATAATCCTCGACGAAACAGGAAAAAGTATACAGTGGAAAAAAGACAGTCTCTTCAATAAATGGTGTTGGGAAAACTGGGCAGCTATATGTAGAAGAATGAAACTCAACCATTCTCTTACACTGTACACAAAGATAAACTCAAAATGGATAAAAGACCTCAACGTGAGACAGGAATCCATCAGAATCCTAGAGGAGAACATAGGCTGTAATCTCTTCAATATCAGCCACAGCAACTTCTTTCAAGATATGTCTCCAAAGGCAAAGGAAACAAAAGTGAAAATGAACTTTTGGGACTTCATCAAGATCAAAAGCTTCTGCAAGCCAAGGAAACAATCAACAAAACAAAGAGGCAACCCATGGAATGGGAGAAGATATTTGCAAACGACAGTACAGACAAAAGGTTGATATCCAGGATCTATAAAGAACTTCTCAAACTCAACACACACAAAACAGATAATCATATCAAAAAATGGGCAGAAGATATGAACAGACACTTCTCCAATGAAGACATACAAATGGCTATCAGACACATGAAAAAATGTTCATCATCACTAGCCATCAGGGAGATTCAAATTAAAACTACATTGAGATATCACCTCACACCAGTTAGAATGGCCAAAATTAACAAGACAGGAAACGACATGTGTTGGAGGAGATGTGGAGAAAGGGGAACCCTCTTACACTGTTGGTGAGAATGCAAGTTGGTGCAGCCTCTTTGGAGAACAGTGTGGAGATTCCTCAAGAAATTAAAAATAGAACTTCCCTATGACCCTGCTATTGCACTCCTGGGTATTTACCCCAAAGATACATATGTAGTGAAAAGAAGGGCCATCTGTACCCCAATGTTTATAGCAGCAATGGCCATGGTCGCCAAACTGTGGAAAGAACCAAGATGCCCTTCAACGATGAATGTATAAGGAAGATGTGGTCCATATACACTATGGAGTATTATGCCTCCATCAGAAAGGATGAATACCCAACTTTTGTAGCAACATGGACGGGACTGGAAGAGATTATGCTGAGTGAAATCAGTCAAGCAGAGAGATTCAATTATCATATGCTTTCACTTATTTGTGGAGCATAACAAATAGCATGGAGGACCGGAGAGTTAGAGAGGAGAAGGGAATTGGGGGAAATTGGAAGGGGAGGTGAACCATGAGAGACTATGGACTCTGAAAAACAATCTGAGGGGTCTGAAGTGGTGGGGGGTGGGAGGTTGGGGTACCAGGTGGTGGGTAAGAGAGGGCACAGATTGCATGGAGCACTGGGTGTGGTGAAAAAATAATGAATATTGTTATGCTGAAAATAAATAAAAAATAAATTAAAAAAAATAAAGTTTTTAAAAATAAAAATAAATAAAAAATAAAATATTCCCTTTCCCAAATTTAAATTAAAATAGGCATGTAAAATGATTTTTGTTAGCTATATTTTGGCACAGAAATAATTTTGTATTTTGGGGTGCCCGTAGCTCAGTGGCTTAAAGCCTCTGCCTTTGGCTTGGGTCTTGATCTCAGGTTCCTGGGATCAAGCTCCGCATTGGACTCTCTGCTCAGCAGGGAGCCTGTTTCCCCCCTCTCTCTGCCTGCCTTTCTTCCTGCTTGTGATCTCTGTCAAATAAATAAATAAAATCTTAAATAATTTTATATTTGGAAAACTACCCTAAGATGACAGATTTATTTCTACATAATGGTTGCATAATTTTCAAAGGCAAAGGAATAATAATATTACTGACAGCTTTTTACCCCTAAGAATTCTAAGTCATTATCAAGGGTGGAATTATAAATACTTTGTGATGTGTGGTCCTTGTGATGATCTGAACTTTGAAGTAACACACATACAGACAGATGTAAAGATTTATTTAGTAATGCTAGTATTGTTAATGAAGTAGTCACCTTTAGGACTAAATTTGATTGTTCTTTCAATTTGATCAAATTTAACTATTCTTCTCTCCTAGTATTTCTAAGAAAAAATTAAGTTTCTATACCCCTAGATTTTTTGGGGGGAGGGTGAAAGGGAATGTTAAGTAAATCAACATCTCAAAAATTCCCTGGTTAGTTTTTCAATGTTTGCAGAGAACTCTTTTGTCAGAAGTTGGTTATTTCATGAAGTTACTGATAGATTCAACTGATTAAAACAATATAAAAATAAGAATAGCTTAACAATTTAGGTTCTCAGTAGGAATGATAAATAAATTGCACTCTTCATTTGCAATTACTGTCCTTTCCTGAGCTCCTGACAGACAATGATGCTCAGTTATGGAGCATTTTCCAACTGGGCTTGAATATTGAGACATTTCAATTGGCACTTGAGTCAAAACATATTTGCTGGCTTGAAATGAGCCACAATTTGCATTTCCAACCCTGGTTAGCTGTCTTGCTTGAGAGAGAAAATACAGTCAGGGTTAATACAAATCTATTGCTTCTACTAGAAAATCAATTCTGAGAGCATGCACTGCTGATATATAATCAGAACTGCAGGTGTGAATATAAAGAACATGACAGTATTAATGATCTAACCGAAGGGGACTTTACTGGGGCCAACATATATCCAGTGATTACACTGAGATTTGAGGCAAGTTATCGAAGTAGAAGAATAAAGAATCTTTATGGTGATTAAAGTCAATGCCTGAATTCTTTTTTTAACCAGAAAAATTCAGCTAATTACTATATCAAATCCCATTCTTTTTTTTTTTTTTTAAAGATTTTATTTATTTGACAGAGAGAGAGAAATCACAAGTAGGCAGAGAGGCAGCAGAGAGAGAGAGAGGAGGAAGCAGGCTCCTTGCAGAGCAGAGAGCCCGACGCGGGGCTTGATCCAAGGACCCCAGGATCATGACCTGAGCCGAAGGCAGAGGCTTTAACCCACTGAGCCACCCAGGCACCCCTCAAATCCCATTCTTAATTGGTAATATCTTACATGAATTTTAACTAATGTAGTACCCTTATTCTAAGGATTTCTATGCTCTTATGTTGGTGGTGATTAGTGTAATACCATACCCAACAGACATTTTTAACTACTTTTACTTTTAGAAATAAAAACTTAGGACCATAACTATCTGTAACTTAGAACTTTATGGCCCTTATTTAATGCCCTTACTGGTGAAAAGAGAAAAGAGTGAAATTTTACCTGGTTGAGAAAAGAGTGAAATTTTACCTGGTCTGACCAGATGCTAGTACACTGTGGGTACTTAATGTTAAAACATGAAACTTGAATGAAGAAATGATATTACTATACTAATGTTCACTGTCTTTTGGCTTTGTACTTTCCTCTTCATAAAGCTTTTAGCACATTCTCCTAGCGCAACTAACCAGGACAATTGCATTATCTATAATCATTAGTTTCTCCCTGATTCACTGCTTATAATTGACATCACTACATTTAGTTAAATTAAATTTGAAAAAATGTAGTGATTGAAAATAGCCCATTAAGTGAACCAGCCAAAATGAATAGTGATTAGTAATGAAAAAAGAAAATGATATGCATTGTGATAATTATTGCAATGCTTTTCTATCAAATGATCCTTTTAATTTCTCTCTCTCTTTTTCTCTTCTATAACTGGCAGACTTCTCTAAGTATTTTTAGAATTGAGTGTTTATTTTAAAACTAGTTGAGTCAGACTGATTGTGACATTCATTTTTATTGATCCTGACAATGAGTAGAGACAAAATAGATTAAGAAACTGTATTTTTAAAGGATCTAGTTCTCCCTCAATCCAGTCACAGTTTCCACTCCCTCGGTGAAGCTCTCTGGTCACTAAACATTAACTAACAGGTCTGGCATTGGCCCACAGCAGAATTTTCCACGATTGATCCATCCTACCTCCGATGAAATATTAATAACAGAGTATAAAGCCAACTTAATAGAATATGTCCTTCCATAAAATAAACTTTTTTTGTTTATCACTTTCCAATGTCATTATCAATGTCATGGATAAGGCTTATGGCTATTATTCTGCAGAACCATTTATGATATCAGAATATAGCATTATTCTCAGGTCACCTATGAAAAAACAACCTGTCATTATTATTCAATCTAATTTTCTGCTTCTGACCTTGAATCCATCTAACAATTGAGCCACTATGTTAGGCACTGCAATACATTTTCATGCTTTTTATTTAATTTTTCTCACAATATTTCTGTAAGGGTTAGTAACTTTGGGATTGTATGGTTATTTTTGGCATTTTACTTTGACAGCACTGGTTATATTAAAACAAAACAACATACTCATACAATGAATAAATAATTGAATTTGATCCTGAAGTCTTCTCACTAGCTCATTACAGTTACTGGATATATGACTTTGAATTAGGTTTTTTGGGTTCTTATTCAGTTTAGTAATATACATTTAAGAAGGTAGTTATGAGATCAGTTGAGATAATGTAGTAAAAATGCTCTGTGAATTTATATCTTTAGCAACTTGGTTAACTCTCTTGTATTTTACATGCATATGCTTATCAGACATAAACTGAGAAAATTCTAAGTAATTGATTAATAATTCTGTCAGGGTTCCAAACAGTTGATCTAACAGTGATAGGCTGTTTTAAGATTTTGGATTTTTTTCTCCTCTTTTAAATTGTTTTTCATGTAAATTCCACATTTATCCTAAATATCTTTATTATTTCAACATTTACTTCTAGTAAGGACGAGGGACAAAAGGAGGGGCCTCTTTCCATGGTAAATATTTGAAAAACAGTACACGTTCTAAGCCTATTTTGAACTCACATTCCCAATCTATATTTTTTTGACCAGGATAACGTAGTTCGGTTGAGATGTTCTTTGCTTAACTGGTGCTTTAGAATAGCAATCCCAGAAAGGATCTCAAAGATCAACTGTTCATTCAGTTAAGAGAGAGAGGGGTTATCCTCTTGTGGAAACACAGGACATTACTCTGTAGGAGAACAGGAAGTCTACTACAAAAAGAAATAAAAGTTTAAAGAAATAAATGAAATAAAAGTTTAGTGTACTTATATACTTATATACTTATAATAGGAGGAACAAACCCAACCAGAAAAAGGCAGTAGGACTTTAAAATATTACTAATTTTCTATCCAGTCCCTGATTTGGTTCTGGACATGATTACCAATTTGACTATGCAGCTTTATAGTCATTATTCACTTTGAGAAACAGATTTGGTTCTCTTCATAAAGTACCTTTTCTTTCACTTACCAATGACAATGAATTATCTCAGCTTTGTTCACATGCATCAGCATTCTAATATTTTACATTGCTGCCCTGATAAATGTCCCCATACATTCAAAATTTTTAAATCTCCTTTTTTCATTGACATACTCAGAGCACTTCAGAATTGAATGCTGTCTGTTCTTGTGGTTGTGACCCCTTTTATGCGATGCATGTTCAAAGTGCTTTCACATTCATGATTTTATTTATTTGGGTCCTTTCTCTTTTCTTTTTGATAAGTCGGGCCAGGGGTTTATCAATTTTATTAATTCTTTCAAAGAACCAGCTCCTACTTTCGTTGATTTTTTCTATTGTTTTTTTGGTTTCTATTTCATTGATTTCTGCTCTGATCTTTATGATTTCTCTTCTCCTGCTGGGCTTAGGGTTTCTTTCTTGTTCTTTCTCCAGCTCCTTTAGGTGTAGAGTTAGGTTGTGTACCTGAGACCTTTCTTGTTTCTTGAGAAAGGCTTGTACCGCTATATATTTTCCTCTCAGGACTGCCTTTATTGTGTCCCACAGATTTTGAACCGTTGTATTTTCATTATCATACATATTTCAAACATTTTTATCTCAGCTTTTAAGAGGGTATGCAATATTTTACTGCCACTGAAATGACTGCAAGTTTCTTTGAAGGAATACCAATCTCAGTTCTTTTTGTCAAGACATATTTATGCATTTACTCTGCTCAAGAAATGCTTTTACACTAGTTTTAAAGAAGTAAGTGTTAATATACAAACACTTTTAGATATTCCCCATTGGAGCAAGAACTTTTACCCTCATTTTAAAGGAAAACCTTTTATTTTGTTACTTTTAGTGATGGAAAGAGGATTATAGAGTTTCCCTTTTAAAGGTTGGACAATGTCTTAGTTTTCTATTATTTCTTTTTTAAAATGGAGGGAAATGGTGTGGATTAAACTCTTATTTATATGACTGATACAGAAAGTCTGAGCATTTCTTAAGTTAGGTAAAACCAATTTATCTAGATAATACTTCTAGGTATTTTGTAACAAATATTAAACTATAATATTTTCCTAGAAGTGTGACAGCAGAGTTCATTCTTTTACTAATGTTGAATATGGTTGTATAAGTTTCCTATGGCTGCTATAACAAATTACTGTAAATTTAGTGGCTTATAGGAGCATCCATTCATACTCATATTTTTGAAGGTCAGAAGTCTAAAATGGATTGGCAGGACTACTTTCCCTCTGGAGCCTCTACGAGAAAAATCTTTGTCCTTGCTTTTATAATGTCCAGAGGTGTCTAGAGGCTGCCTGCATTCGTTGGCATGGGCTCACATCACTCTAAGCTCTGCTGCTATTTTCTCATCACCTTCTGTGACATATCCTTCGGCCTCCCTCTTAGAAGAAACTTTGTGATTACATTAAAATAATCCAGGATAATCCCCTATATCAAGGTCTTTATTTATGTACATTGCAAAGTTGCTTTTGCCATGTAAGGTAACATTTCAGAGGTTTTAGGGATTAGAATATGGACATCTCTGTGGGCCATTATTTGGTCTGTCACAATGGTCATTTTAAAATGTGTGTTTATAAAATATAACACTGAATTTAAGAGGGAAATTTCTCTTTTAAATTTTCATCACTGTTACTGTATTTTTTTTTCTTTCTGTAAGATCATTGTAGTCCTCAGTTTCGGCAAAGGCACTTATACTTAAAACAATCTTTTTAACTTAAACTAGGGCAGAAACATAATCAAAGTTCCTACAGGCCATACAAATCATAAGGAGAATGAGTCACTTCTTTAATGCTGACTAGAAGCAAAGGGCATTTGTACAGGATATGTATTTCCAGATGGAGGGAAAACGTTATGTGATTGGGTATTTGTAAGAGTTTGCTTTTTTCTGATTTAACAGAGACTTACGAATATGAATCATCCCATTCATATGGCAGGATTGTGTTCACCAGACTGACCACTAAGGAAGCACTTGCCTCAGGTAATTATATGAACAAGAAAATATTTCCAGTTGTCTGAAAATATCCCAAATAATGTTTAAATAATGTTGAATAATCAACTATATCTTTTTATTTTTTTCCTGAAAATTTTTTTTTATAAATATTTTATCCATTTATTTGACAGAGAGAGAGAGAGAGAGAACGCAAGTAGGCAGAGAGCAGGCAAATAGGGGGTGGAGGGAAAAAGGCCCCCCGCCTAGCAGAGAGCCTGATATGGGGCTCGATCCCAGGACCCCAGGATCATGACCCGAGCGGAAGGCAGAGGTCCAACCCACTGAGCCACCCAGGTGCCCCCTGAAAATATTTTTTTAAATAAACATATAATATATTTTTATCCCCAGGGGTACAGGTATGTGAATTGCCAGGTTTACACACTTTACAGCACTCACCATAGCATATACCCTCCCCAATGTCCATAACCCCATACCCCTTCTCCCAACCCACTCCCCCCAGCAACCCTCAGTTTGTTTTGTGAGATTAAGAGTCACTTATGGTTTGTCTCCTTCCCAATTCCATCATGTTTCATTTATTCTTCTCCTACCCCCTTAACCCCCCCATGTTCATCTCCATTTCCTCATGTCAGGAAGATCATATGATAGTTGTCTTTCTCTGCTTGACTTATTTCGCTAAGCATGATACCCTCTAGTTCTATCCATGTCATCGCAAATGGCAAGATTTCATTTCTTTTGATGGCTGCATAGTATTCCATTATGTATATATACCACATCTTCTTTATCCATTCATCTGTTGATGGACATCTAGGTTCTTTCCATAGATTGGCTATTGTAGACATTGCTGCTAAAAACATTCGGGTGCACGTGCCCCTTTGGATCTCTACATTTGTATCTTTAGGGTAAATACCCAGTAGTGCTATTGCTGGGTCATAGGGTAGTTCTATTTTCAACATTTTGAGGAACCTCCATGTTGTTTTGCAGAGAGGTTGCACCAACTTGCATTCCTACCAGCAGTGTAGGAGGGTTCCCCTTTCTCTGCATCCTCGCCAGCATCTGTCATTTCCTGACTTGTTAATTTTAGCCACTCTGACTGGTGTGAGGTGTTATCTCATTGTGATTTTGATTTGTATTTCCCTGATGCCAAGTGATATGGAGCACTATTTCATGTGTCTGTTGGCCGTGTGGATGTCTTCTTTGCAGAAATGTCTGTTCATGTCTTCTGCCCATTTCTTGATTGGATTATTTGTTCTTTGGGTGTTGAGTTTGCTAAGTTCTTTATAGATTTTGGACACTAGCCCTTTATCTGAATGTTGTTTGCAAATATCTTCTCCCATTCTGTCAGTTGTCTTTTGGTTTTGTTAACTGTTTCCTTTGCTGTGCAAAAGCTTTTGATCTTGATAAAATCCCAATAGTTCATTTTTGCCCTTGCTTCCCTTGCCTTTGGCGATGTTCCTAGGAAGATGTTGCTGTGGCTGAGGGTGAAGAGGTTGCTGCCTGTGTTCTCCTCAAGGATTTTGATGGATTCCTTTCTCACATTGAGGTCCTTCATCCATTTTGAGTCTATTTTTGTGTGTGGTGTAAGGAAATGGTCCAATTTCATTTTTCTGCATGTGGCTGTCCAATTTTCCTAACACCATTTATTGAAGAGGCTTTCTTTTTTCCATTGGAATTTCTTTCCTGCTTTGTTGAAGATTAGTTGACCATAGAGTTGAGGGTCTATTTCTGGGCTCTCTATTCTGTTCTATTGATCTATGTACCTGTTTTTGTGCCAGTACCATGTTGTCTTGAGATGACAGCTTTGTAATAGAGCTTAAAGTCAGGTATTGTGATGTCACCAACTTTGGCTTTCTTTTTCAATATTCCTTTGGCTATTCGAGGTCTTTTCTGGTTCCATATAAATTTTAGAATTATTTGTTCCATTTCTTTGAAAAAGATGGGTGGTACTTTGATAGGAATTGCATTAAATGTGTAGATTCCTTTAGGTAGCATAAACATTTTCACAATATTTATTCTTCCAATCCAGAAGCATGGAACATTTTTCAGTTTCTTTGTGTCTTCCTTAATTTCTTTCATGAGTACTTTATAGTTTTCTGAGTATAGATTCTTAGCCTCTTTGGTTAGGTTTATTCCTAGGTATCTTATGGTTTTGGGTGCAATTGAAAATGGGATTGACTCCTTAATTTCTCTTTCTTCTGACTTGTTGTTGGTGTATAGAAATGCAAGTAATTTCTGTACATTGATTCTATATCCTGACACTTTACTGAATTCCTGTACAAGTTATAGCAGTTTTGGAATGGAGTCTTTTGGGTTTTCCACATATAGTATCATATCATGTGTGAAGAGTGATAGTTTGACTTCTTCTTTGCCAATTTGGTTGATTTTAATATCCTTTCATTGTCTGATTGCTGAGGCTAGGACCTCTAGTACTATATTGAATAGCAGTGGTGATAATGGACATCCCAGCCGTGTTCCTGACCTTAGCGGAAAAGCTTTCAGTTTTTCTCCATTGAGAATGATATTTGTGGTGGGTTTTCCATAGATGGCTTTGATAATATTGAGGTATGTACCCTCTATCCCTACACTTTGAAGAGTTTTGATCAGGAAGGGATGCTGTACTTTTTCAAATGCTTTTTCAGCATCTCTTGAGAGTATCATATGGTTCTTGTTCTTTCTTTTATTAATGTGTTGTATCACATTGATTGATTTGTGGATGTTGAACCAACCTTGCAGTCCTGAAATAAATCCCACTTGGTCATGGTGAATGATCTTTTTAATGTACTGTTGAATCCTATTGGCTAATATTTTGGTGAGAATTTTCACATCTGTGTTCATCAAGGATATTGGTCTGTAGTTCTCTTTTTTGATGGGATCCTTGTCTGGTTTTGGGATCAAGGTGATGCTGGCCTCATAAAATGAATTTGGAAGTTTTCCTTCCATTTCTATTTTTTGGAACAGTTTCAGGAGAATAGGAATTAGTTCTTCTTTAAATGTTTGGTAGAATTCTCCTGGGAAGCCATCTGGCCCTGGGCTTTTGTTTGTTTGGAGATTTTTTTTTTTTTAAAGATTTTATTTATTTATTTGACAGAGAGAAATCACAAGTAGATGGAGAGTCAGGTAGAGAGAGAGAGAGGGAAGCAGGCTCCCTGCTGAGCAGAGAGCCTGATGCAGGCCTTGATCCCAGGACCCTGAGATCATGACCTGAGCCGAAGGCAGTGGCTTAACCCACTGAGCCACCCAGGCGCCCTGTTTGGAGATTTTTGATGACTGTTTCAATCTCCTTTCTGGTTATGGGTCTGTTAAGGCTTTCTATTTCTTCCTGGTTCAGTTATGGTAGTTTATATGTTTCTAGGAATCTATCCATTTCTTTCAGATTGTCAAATTTGTTGGCGTAGAGTTGCTCATAATATGTTATTATAATTGTTTGTATTTCTTTGGTGTTGGTTGTTATCTCTCCTCTTTCATTCATGATTTTATTTATTTGGGTTCTTTCTATTTTCTTTTTGATAAGTCTGGCCAGGGGTTTATCAATCTTATTAATTCTTTCAAAGAACCAGCTCCTAGTTTCATTGATTTATTCTACTGTTTTTTTTTGGGTTTTTTTTTTGTTGTTGTTTGTTTCTATTTCATTGATTTCTGCTCTGATCTTTATGATTTCTCTTCTCCTGCTGGGTTTAGGGTTTCTTTCTTGTTCTTTCTCCAGCTCCTTTAGGTGTAGGGTTAGGTTGTGTACCTGAGACCTTTCTTGTTTCTCGAGAAAGGCCTGAACCGCTATATATTTTCCTCTCAGGATTGCCTTTGTTGTGTCCCACAGATTTTGAATTGTTGTGTTTTCATTATCATTTGTTTCCATGAATTTTTTCAATTCTTCTTTAATTTCCTGGTTGACCCATTCATTCTTTAGAAGGATGCTGTTTAGTACCCATGTATTTAGGTTCTTTTCAAATTTCCTCTTGTGATTGAGTTCCAGCTTAAGAGCATTGTGGTCTGAGAATATGCAGGGAATGATCCCAATATTTTGATACCGGCTGAGACCTAATTTATGACCCAGGATATGATCTATTCTGGAGAATTTTCCATGTGCACTAGAGAAGAATGTGTATTCTATTGTTTTGGGATGAAATGTTCTGAATATATCTGTGATGTCTGTCTGGTCCAGTGTGTCATTTAAAGCCTTTATTTCCTTGTTGATCTTTGCTTGGATGATCTGTCCATTTCAGTGAGGGGAGTGTTAAAGTCCCCTACTATTATTGTATTATTGTTGATGCGCTTCTTTGATTTTGTTATTCATTGGTTTATAAAGTTGGCTGCTCCCACATTAGGGGGATATATATTTAAAATTGTTAGATCTTCTTGTTGGACAGATCCTTTGAGTATGATATAGTGTCCTTCCTCATCTCTTATTATAGTCTTTGGCTTAAAATATAATTGATCTGATATAAGTATTGCCACTCCTACTTTCTTCTGATGTTCATTAGCATGGGAAATTCTTTTCCACCCGCTCACTTTAAATCTGGATGTGTCTTTGGGTTTAAAATGAGTTTCTTGGAGGCAACATATAGATGGGTTTTGTTTTTTAATCCATTCTGATACCCTGTGTCTTTTGATTGGGGCATTTAGCCCATTAATATTCAGGGTAACTATTGACCGTTATGAATTTAGTGCCATTGTATTGCCTGTAAGGTGGCTGTTACTGTATATTGTCTCTGTTCCTTTCTGATCACCTACTTTTAGGCTCTCTCTTTGCTTAGAGGACTCCTTTCAATATTTCCTGTAGAGCTGGTTTGGTGTTTGCAAATTCTTTCAGTTTTTGTTTATCCTGGAAGCTTTTAAGCTCTCCTTATATTTTCAATGATAGCCTAGCTGGATATAGTATTCTTGGCTGCATGTTTTTCTTGTTTAGTGCTCTGAATATATAATGCCAGCTCTTTCTTGCCTACCAGGTCTCTGTGGATAAGTCTGCTGCCAATCTAATATTTTTACCATTGTATGTTACAGACTTCTTTTCCCGGGCTGCTTTCAGGATTTTCTCTTTGTCACTAAGACTTGTAAATTTTACTATTAGGTGACGGTGTGTGGACCTATTCTTATTGATTTTGAGGGGCATTCTCTGCACCTGGATTTTGATGCTTGTTCCCTTTGCCATATTGGAGAAATTCTCTCCAATAATTCTCTCCAGTATACCTGCTGCTCCCCTCTCTCTTTCTTCTTCTGGAATCCCAATTATTCTAATGTTGTTTATTCTTATGGTGTCACTAATCTCTTGAATTCTGTCCTCATGGTCCAGTAGCTGTTTGTCCCTCTTTTGCTCAGCTTCTTTATTCTCTGTCATTTGGTCTTCTATATCACTGATTCTTTCTTCTGCCTCATTTATCCTAGTGGTGAGAGCCTCCATTTTTTATTGCACCTCATTAATAGCTTTTTTTATTTCAACTTGGTTTGTTTTAGTTCTTTTATTTCTCCAGAAAGGGCTTTTATATCTCCCGAGAGGGTTTCTCTAATATCTTCCATGCCTTTTTCGAGCCCAGCTAGAACCTTGAGGATCGTCATTCTGAACTCTAGATCTGACATATTACCAATGTCTCTATTGATTAGGTCCCTAGCCTTCGGTTCTGCCTCTTGTTCTTTTTTTTTTTGTGGTGAATTTTTCCACCTTGTCGTTTTGTCCAGATAAGAGTATATGAAGGAGCAAGTAAAATACTAAAAGGGTGGCAACAACCCCAGGAAAATATGCTTTAACCAAATCAGAAGAGATCCCTAATCGTGAGGTGGGAGAAAGGGGATAAAAAGAGGTTCATAAAGGAAAAAAAAAAAAAAAGAAAAAAAGAAAAGAAGCAATTAAAAAAAGAAAACGAATAAAGAAAAAGTATAAATAAGAAAAATATATATGTATTAGATAAACTAGTTAAAAATGTTAAAAAAGAAAAGGGTAAAAGTTAAAAAAAATTTAGCAGAAGAAGAGAAAAAAATTGAAAAAGAAAAAAAAAATTAAATTAACTACAAGACTAAAGAATCATGGGGAGAAAGCCATGAGTTCTATGCTTTGCTTTCTCCTCCTCTGGAATTCTGCTGCTCTCCTGGGTATTGAAAATGCACTCCTTGGTAGGTGAACTTGGTCCTGGCTGGATTTCTTGTTGATCTTCTGGGGCAGGGGCCTGTTGTAGTGATTCTCAAGTGTCTTCACCCCAGGCGGAATTGCACCACCCTTACCAGGGGCCGGGCTGAGTAATCCACTCGGGTTTGCTTTCGGGAGCTTTTGTTCCCTCAGCACTTTCTGTAGAGTTCCGGAGGACAGGATTGAAAATGGCGGCCTCCCAGTCTCAGGCCTGGAGGAGCCGAGAGCCTGGGGCCCCACTCCTCAATGCGCCCTCAGAGAACAGCGCCCAATTCCTCCCTTCTCCTTGGGCTCCCACTGCACTCTGAGCTCACCAAACCTGCGACCAGTTCAAGGTAACCCCGAGCTGGTAGCTCACTCCTCAGCTCTGTCTCTGTAGCCGGCTTCCCCGTTTTAATACCTGTAAACTCTGTGACACTCAGACACCCCCGATCCTTCTGTGACCCTGCGGGACCTGAAGCCACGCTGACCCTGCATGGGCTTCATCCCGGTTTAGCCTCTGGAGCGATGTCCCTCAGCAGAACAGACTTTTAAAAGTCCTGATTTTGTGCGCCGTTGCTCTGCCGCTTGCCGGGAGCCAGCCCCTCCCCCTGGGGTCTATCTTCCCGTCGCCTTGGATTCACTTCTCCACCAGTCTTACCTTTCAGAAAGTGGTTGATTTTCTGTTTCTTGAATTGCTGTTCTTCTCTTCCATCTACCATTGGATTTGTAGGTGTTTGCAATCTTTAGGTAAGCTATCTAGCTGATCCCCTGCTATCTGAAGTAGTCTCAGCCTGCTACTTCTCTGCCGTCTTGAATCCTCCTCGATTCAACTATATCTTGAAAATTAGTATTTTCATAGAGCCATCACTATTTCTCTGCCACTATGTCAATTCATTGTAGCACTTCCAATGACAGCATTCTATAGAGCAGGATTAATGAATTTTACTTTTGTTCTTTGTTTAGAAGGAATATAGTCTAAAGTTTTAAATGGCTCTTTCATATGAACATGTAGAGTGATTATTCTGTTGCCAGTGTTCAGTTTTGAAATTATATTAGAGGGACACCTGGGTGGCTCAGTGGGTTAAAGCCTCTGCCTTCAGCTCAGGTCATGATCTCAGGGTGACCTGCATCGGGCTCTCTCTGCTGAATCGGGAACCTGCTTCCCCCCCTCTCTCTAACTGCCTCTCTGCTTATGATCTCTCTCTGTTAAATAAATAAATAAAATCTTTAAAAAAAAAAGAAGTGATATTAGAAAGGAATAAACTAAAATATTCCAATGATTTAGGAACCAAATTTGAACATTTGATCCTATCCCTATAAAGTCAATGCCATAAAAGGAGGACTCATTCTAAAAGTCAGGTCTTCATCATAATTTTTGATGAAGGAGGGAGATAAGAATTTCAGGCATTTGATTTACTTTGTGAGAGTTTTTTTTATAGAAACCTAGGACAATATAAGTGCAATGAAAACAACATGAAATTGATGTGTAGAGGGTGTGATGTCTGCTTTGCTTGAGTCAGTTAGGTCAAGATGCTCCAAAGAGGTAGACTGTCCCATGATTATAGACAGATATATCCCACTCTGAATCTTTTTTCTATTGATGTATAATGTTCCAGATACATGATATGTAGTTAATAAATATTTCTAAAAAGAAAAGAAGGAAGGTATATAAAATTAAGATATGGGATTATTGGTGTATAGATCACTCTCAGCTTTATTTTCCAATTAATGGTTCATAAATTTAATTAAAGCATAGTTTGAGAATGAGTGTGTTTAATTTGTCTAAAAATAATTAAATCACTAAAATTATATAATTTGGCACTGATCATTTGTTTCTGATTCCTAAATTTTTATATGAAAGAGAAAAGTACTCTTAGAAGTTAGAAGAAGGACAAATCTAAAAATAAATTTAGCATGACACTATTTATTTTATTTTATTTTATTTTATTTTTAAAGATTTTTTATTTATTTGACAGACAGAGACCACAAGCAGGCAGAGAGGCAGGCAGAGAGAAAGAGGAGGAAGCAGGATCCCTGCTGAGCAGAGAGCCCAATGCAGGGCTCGATCCCAGGACCCTGGGATCATGGCCTGAGCCAAAGGCAGAAGCTTTAACCCACTGAGCTACCCAAGCACCCCAATTTTTTAATTCTTAAGTAATATTAATGGATTTTCTTTTAAGAACATGGTCAATCAGAACTGATGAATATAAATAAAATATATCTTCTTGTCGTCCTGATATTGGATACACAAGTGTTTGTAGAGTTCAGATTTGTAGTAGGTGAAACTAATGCTAGAGACACTAAGCTTTAATAGCTCATTCAGTTGAGTGCCTGGACTCAAGGAATCTGGACTCTAAAATCCACAGGGACTCTATACCTTTTTCCTAGATATCTTGGGCTGCAATCTTTTCTTACTGGAAAGTTGGTTTCTTTCCGGATCACTTTGAGATCTTATATATGCTTTCCTTTTTCTGTTTCATGACATACCCAGAAAGATCTCCATCCCTTTCCTTAAATCACACATATACATTCACAAATTCTCACTAGATCAAGTTTTCAGGTATACAGAGTGAATCTAGATGTTTTGGAGCAATGAAAATGTTTTTAAACCACAGGTGGGGGATATGTAATTAAATATAAGACATTTCTTGAGAGGAGTGTTTTAGTCATTTTTGCTAACTTTCTAGCCTCATTAATTATTATTAGAGTAACTCTGAGTCCTCTGGCCTAGTCTCCAAGATTTGCCAAATCCAAGTTTTAAACTTCTCTTTTATATCTAAAAACTTATTGAAATGCTTTATTAAACAATATTCCTTTAGCCCTGAATCTCTCACCTTTTCTCTTTTTCTTACTCATCTTTACCAAATGAGGGAGCATATAGAAGTTTTCCCTTTGGTGCAAATTTTGTTTTCCTTCAAAGAGGGAAAAAATTACTACAGGTAATTTATGGATTAAAGTAATATTTTTTTCTATATTAAACAGTATTAGTTGAAGTTATGGTACTGCTGTCAATGTTAGATTATAACCAGTAAGGAGAAAAAGCCTGAGAAATTCAATCAAATGGTTTAGAGCTTCTGACACGACAGCTCTTTGTATGCTTCTTAAATAGTCAGAGTAAAGATTACAAGGAAGTGGTTTTGTTCAGAACACTTGAAAAATTGAACAATAGAACATACATACAAAACTAATAGAGGTTCTTGTTAAGTCTGGGTGAAAACTCACAGAAAAATTGGTTGTTCATGTCCCTCCAACGATATGTATAGGAGGGCTGCCTTTTAAAGAGAGCTTAGCTCTAACCTGGCTAGTCAAGGAATACCACAAAGGCCCTCCTTTCTCTTCATGAGTACTTTGCTTTGGGTTACCTGGTTACTAGGGTGGCAACAACATGAGATCTTTCTTTGGGTACATAAAAAAATCTGCTATTGAAAGTTGATAGTGTTTGAGAATTTCATAAGCTTCTTCCCAGAAAGGTGAATATAGTATAGATACCCAATAAATTAAGTATTAGATTCTTTGTTCTAATGCTCATAAGGCGAGGTATATTGTTCTAATGCTCATAAGGCGAGGTATAAATTACTTCTCTAGTATATTCACATATTAAATGATAACTCTCAGGTCTTGAAGGAGTTAATGAGATCTTTGCAGGAATATGAATTCAAATCTGAATAGTTACTTCCTGAAATGAGAAACTTTCCTCAAGTGATTGTCTGTTTGTTCCTAGAAGAGTTCTCATCTACACAATTTGAGAATTTGCAATAATTTCACTCAATTCAAACAGCCTGTTTGAAATTATGTAGGCAATATTGTTTAGTTATTGGAATATTTATTTTTTCAATGAACTGTTTTTGGTGTCATCTGAGATTAACCCAAGCCAGGTTTTTAGCCCATAGTCAAAACCAGTGAAGACAGAATAGTACAGTGTCACAGTGCCAGATTTGGGAGCCACACAATCAGGGTTTGAATCCTGCCTCTGTCATCCAGTAGCTGTATGACTCTGGGAAAATTACTTAATCGCTTTTCTTACTTTTTCATCTATAAAATGAAAATAATAACAGATTCTCCCTCAGATGGTTGTAGGATGAGGAGTAAATGTGTTAGTAAGTGAAATTATCTGGTAAATAGGGACTTTACAAATATTTTCTATAATCTGTTTATGGTTATAAACATACATTACCTATGAAAGAAACATGTACAAAAACATGTAGGGAAAAACATGCTAATAGTAAACCATTTAGATTTCAAAATGCTCATTTTCTTTTAAAAATGATAAAACATCAAGAAGGACTTTTAATTAGACTACAAATTGAGTGAAATTTTACCTATTGGTTATGTAGCATATAAAATACTCATTTTAGCAAGTATTACAGGCTAATAAACACTGAATATAGAAAAACCATCTGTTAATTATCTAAAGCTGAATTAATTTACATAGCAGTGAGTAAAGTTTAGCTTTAGATTGTTTTCCTGATATTTACACTGTGTAATAAAGTCTGTATTTTTGTTGGGAGAGATATTAATTTAAGAAATAGAATGAAAAATTTTAATGGTCATAAGTAATGAGGAAATTGGTTTTGCAATTTTCATGGAAATGAAGCTATTTTTCCTATATTTTTAAAGTCTTATTACATTAATAGGGAGGAAAATGCTATATTTAAGAGACAGTTGGTAAAATCTTATAAGAGTGTTGAACTGTTGACATAAAAAGGACTACAAAGATTCCAGGAAGTTAATTTATCTTAGAAGACTAACCTTATGACAGTATTATAAAATTTCAAATCTATTAATATTTTTACTCTTTGAACTGAGTATGTCCTAAGTAGAATTTAATTAATAAAAGCATAAATTTAAGTGTTAATTAAAATCAACATTGTAAACATTCTTTATTATTGATGAATCATTCCACAGATTGAAAAGCTGATCCTACAAACTTATTTACATTTTTATATCTTGTCTGAGGTCAGGAACTTCTTTTTTTATTCTGTTTTGACTTCATCTATTGGATTCTTGATACCAATGTCTACAATTCTGTAAGACTTTCTCCTCAAACTCTTGAAACTTAAATTTCCTTTTCTAAAATTTTTCAGTTTTAAAAGCTGCTCGAGACTTATACCTCAAGCTACCAAGCAACTCCTACCTTTTCTTTCCTACCAGCCATCTTAATGAGTCTTATATACACTTTGCCTCTATTTTCTTACATCTCCTCTGCTCCTTACCACAGTATGATTGATTGCCCCCAACACTGTCCTGTCATTGCTCTCACAAGTCACCAGCGATCAGCCTCTGTCAAATTAGATGGTGTTTTATAATCTGAAATCTGCCAGTTCTCTCTGCTGCATTGGACAATTTTTATAATCAACATATAATTGACATACAACTTTGTGTAAGTTTAAAGTTTACAATATGATGATTTGATACATTTGCATATTGCATTGTGATTAGATGTCCCCACAGTGTTAGCTAATTGTGGTAAGAACATTTTAGATCTAGTCTCCTAGTAACTTTGAAGTATATAACACATATAGTATTGTTGACTATTATCCTTATACTTTGCGTTAGATCTCCAGAACTTATTCACCTTCTACTCTCAAGTTTGTACTTTTTAACATCTCTTTAATTCCCCTACCCTCAGCCTTTGATAACTGCCACTCTACTCTCGAGTCCAGAGTTTTTAGATTCCACATATTAGTGACAAACTTTTTAAATGATTTCTCTGCCTATTTTACCTCTGTCAGCACTGTCCTCCTACCATCCCTGAAATATTGTCCCCCAGGGATTTACCTGCATATCTTAGAGGATATATACACTAAACTTCTCTCCCTAGTCCCGTTTGTTTCCCTTTCATTTTTCCTTGTCCCCTTTTGACTTTGTAACCCATAATGTTGTTTAAATCAGCAACATCAGCTAAGTTAGTTATTTTTATACACTTGCTTCAAGTTGGTCGTGAAACTCTTAGTATCAACTCTTCATTGTCTGCACTCTTCACCCTTAAGAACATCGGCTTTCCATAGTCAGCTCTGTGTCTGTGTTGGTATAGTTAAAATTTAGAAGTTTTCCTTCCAACATTTTGGCTGGTTCTGTGATTCATTTACTTTTCTCAGATTGCTGACTTTGCCCTCTAAAGGACCTTAAGAGTCTGTATTCCTAGTTTGTCTTGCTTCTCTAACTATCAACATACAGAGGAAGTAAACACCAGTATCCCTTTGCTAGGGACCTCTAGGCCAACAGTCTACAGGATAAGACTTAAAATTTTGCCTGCAGAGTCCGTCAGAGGGTAGTGCCTGTGATTTAAACCCACTTCTGTCTGACTTTCCCCCAAAGGTGATGCCCCTCTGAAAGCAAAATTAGTTTATTTTGATTGAACAAAAAATGGGGCTATTGAAAAATTCTCTCCATCTTTGTAAAGATTCCATATATTTAAATCTATGAATTTTCTAAAAGCATATTGTTTTGACTCTTGAATAAAAATGTTCAAGTTGCTTTTTTAGATATAGGACATCTATGCTGGAGAAAAATAGTCAATGTGTTGTTGATTTTGCCTAACGATGGTAAGGGGAACTACTCTGTTTTCTTGAAAACGAGATGATATTATCTTCCTTAGGTGTCCACTTTTTTTGGTCCTTTCAAGTAACTTGAAAGTAACTTTTTAACTTGTGTTATCTTCTGAACATATTAACAGAAGTAAAAATTGCTCAACAAAGTATTGTATAGAGGAAAAATTGATAAAGTACTTTCAAAATCATATACTATCAATATTGTTGCTAACATGCATAAAACCTGTTATTTTAAATTACTTTAGAGCCTGACCTTCCTGTTACCTCCAAGTCTGATTTCTACTTATCTAATTGTCCTCTTTATGAAAATAATCTGAATATTTTTTCCCACTTTTATAAATTTAATTTAAAATTTGAGGTCAATTCTTTTTCTTAAAGAAAGCACAATTACTAGACATTTACTTTTAGTATTTAAGGAAATTTACTTATAAGTATTTAATTACCTCCAAGTATATATATATTTTAAATATAAATTTAGGAATAAATAGAGCCATTTTGATTATCACAAGCAACTAAGACTACTCCAGCTTTTATCCTGACCTTGCATGGAATTCTTAAAGGTTTTATTCTCTTGCTTTAGAACTTAGAACTCAGACAACTTCATTTATAATTTTTGTGTTTATAGGGACCAGTTTTAAAATGCAATGAACATATTAATTAATTAATATAATTAATATGCCTACTGTAGTTATAATTTTCATGACCACACAAGGCCAGCTGAAGATTTTCTCTTACCCTCTGGAAATTTACAGTTATATAAATATATGTAATTGATAATTAAAGACACAGTAAAATTTTAAAGCATTCATTCATCTAGCAAACATTTCATCTTACACATAATACAGAGAAAAATATTTTTAACCAAGAAAAATCAATTCATAGGAAAGGTCTTTTTGCACCCTCAATGTCCTTAGGTAATATCATCAGGTATACATCAGTAGTTACATAGTTGAACTCATTACATCCTATTGATTCATTTATTAATTAATTCTGTTAGTTCTGCCCTCTCTGGACTACTGAATAGTCCAAGAGAATCTAATTCTTTTTATAAAGTTAGTGAATATTTTTCATAATATAAAGTTATGATTTTTTTGTTTCTTTTTGGGGGGGATATATTTACTGATTTATTTATTTTACATATATTATATACATATTAAATTCTAGGAGCTATGCTGAACTCCAGAGGCCCAGTATTGTAAGGCATAGACATGCTCCCTATCCTGAGAGTCTGAGAAGAGGGATAATCACAGGTTATGTCTTTCACACTCTTTGAAAGCAGTAATATCTAAGCAAAGAAAAGAGAAAGTTTTACAAGCAGAGGGAATGGAATATGCAAGGGTTCAGAGAAAAGAAAGTATGGTCAGTGATAATAGTTAATCATGTTTGGAGAAGTAAACAGGGTAAGTCTTGTCAGATTTCAAACTATATCTTCGTGGAAATAGTGAATCATTAAAGAAGAATAATAAGAAGAGAACATAATCATACTTTTTTTTTTAAGTGGGCTACCATGCCCAGTGTGGAGCCCAACATTGGGCTCCAACTCACAACCCTGACATCAAGACCTGAGCTGAGATCAAGAGTCAGATGCCTTATCAACTGAGCCAGCCAGGAACCCCTCCTAGTTACATGTTAGAAGGATCAAACTAACTTCAGTGGGTGAAAAAATTGGTTGGATATGAGAGGAGGTGAAGTAGCTAATTAGGATTCATTGTGATACAGACAAAAAATGGTGGGAATTAATCTTAGAAGAGTGGTAGTGGAATGAAAGGAAAATGTAAGGCATCTGGGGAGTATAATCAGTAGTGTGAGGAGATGGAAGGCAACAATGTGTACTGTGTAGCTAGCTGGAGAGAGTGTCCTTCACAAGGACTACAATGGTAGACTATACAGTGGACTCCTACAGATGATACACAGGTTTCTGGTTTGAGTAACTGGGATGATGGTAATCTTATTCACTGAAGGAAAATAGGAAGAAATATGCTAGAGGGGGGATAATGAGTTCAGTTTTGGACATGCTGACTTTGAGGTATCTATGGAATATTAAAAGGTTCATTACAAATAGGTAATGGGATATATGATTCTGGAGCTCATGAAGATTTTTTGGTATTAACTGTAGATCAGATAATATCCACATATTGATAATAGTTAAAAATATAGGAAAATGAACATTTTCAGGGAGAATAAGTAGAAAGAGCAAAGTTGAGTGGCAGAACACTCTACTTAAAACATGGAAAGGAAGAATAGGAAAAGGCCCTGCTGCTGAAGTAGAGAAAATTCTGTGTAAGGTGATTCTGTAGAAAGAAGAGAGAGGATTTTTAAAAGGAAGGAGTAATTAACTTTGTCAGTTGCTGCCAAGAAGTCAAGTATGGTAAAAATTAAAACCTAACTATTATGTTTATAAGTGAGGTAATTATTAATGAGCTTGATAAAAGTATTTTTTGTGGAAATGGCTAAGAGTGGAAATCAGAATGTGATGGGTTGTTGGAGGTGAGGAAGTGGAGACAAGGAGTGTGGAACATACTTTGGAACATTTGGAGTGTGAAGGACAGGGGAGAGAGGAAGGCAGTGAGAGGAATATGAGTTCAGGAAGAATTTTTCTTTTTGAAGAAGGATAGAACATTATCATATTCACATATTGTTGAGAAAGAAAGAAGGAAGAGTGTAAGATGATTAAGTTCCTAAGGAGAGTCTCTGGAGAAAAAAGAAGAGTCTCTGGAGAACTGGTAGAAAGATTAGCCTTTGGTAATAGGAGGTGGTAATTCTCTTTCACGGTGATAGGAGGGAAGGAAGGAAAGCAGACATAGATAAAACTTCCTTTTTGGTTCTATAGCCAGATATGAGGGGAATTTCAAGGTGGTAAGTTGGAAACAGAATCATGTTAAGAAAAGGTGAGGGAGGATGGAGCAAGGGATGAGAAGTTTGAGAGTAATAATATCAAACATTTATTGAACTGTATGTTTCAGGCTCTTTGCTGTGAAATTTTATATGAACTAATTCAGTTAATCCTCAAAGCAATCAGATTCAATGGCTTAATTACCATTATTCCCATTTTAGAGATGAGGATGGGGAGTAGGCTTGAACTAGTCTCTGAGAAAAACAGAAACAAGCTGACATGGTCCTGTTGAGTTTATGAAATTATAATGGTACCAAGCTAATAGATCTCATATCCTAATGACAACCTGAATACAAACTTTCAAAATAGCTATCATGAATATGGCCTGAAAACATCTGTTAATTTATTATATTAAAATATCTACTTATGTGCGTATTTTTCCCTCAGAAGGGAAGAATGTGGGTCTTAATCATCATAGTACACTCACGTTTAGTGCTCTCCCAGGCTCATAGTAACCACGATGGCTTATATTAAGCCATTTTTAAACTTGTTTCCATCCTTACTTGCTTTTTAGATCCATCAAGACCTTTCTTTCTTGATTTAATATTCCAAATTCCTCCAGCTTTTCTACATATGATTTTGTTTCAAATCTTTCATGTTCCTGCTAATACTCTGCTACAAAAGCTTGATTGTGTTTATATCTTTAGTATATAGCATTCACAAATAAATGTATCATTGCAGCTATTGTTGAGAAGGAAGAGTCTATCATCAAAGTTACAGATTTGACAATCCTTTTTGTAAATTTAGAGAAACTTAGAGAAAAATAGCTGAATAATGACTATAGCTTGAAGGTAATGATTATAATTCAAGTATGTTACTCTCAGGCACAAAGATTTTTTTTTTATTAATTTCTTCTGCCGAAATGATATGGTTGTTAGCGTATACCTATGAGAGAATTAACCCAACTATCCTAGTAAATGTTTAGCCCAAGTCTGGCTCCTTCTAAAGTTCAGCAACATCTCTACTTCTCTATCCCTGTTGGTTGATATTTGCTTATAGGAAGAAAATAATCCGCAAATTAGCATATCCAAAGCAGAAAGAATCAGACCTGCTAACAACTTGACATTAGCCCCAGTGAGATTCATGTCTGACTTTGGACCTCTGGAACTGTTAATAATAGATTTGTGTTGTTTAAGCTACTTGGTTTCAGTAATCTGCTATAGCAACGATAGACCAATATAGGAAATTACATGTTGAAATTATACATTGAGACAGAATGAAGGACAGGGTACTAAATTTTTTTTGCAGAGATGGTCATTCTACTTGCAGTGAATCAGTAACTAAAGCAGCTTCTTCACCACCAACCCTCATAGACCTACTTTTCCCTGACTGACTTACTGACTTGACTTTACCATCTTTAGCAAATTATCAGCCTACAAATGATCAGATCTGTGTACACTTAAGAATGAAAACACAAGCTCAGGAAAAATGGTGGCTGATCTGCTTATAAAATCTAAGCTGCTGGTCATAACACAGCAATACAGTTAAATTTAGCTATTCTCCAAAACATCACAATTGATGTGTCAATTTGCTGAGGTCATTTTCCTCATTGATAACATTAATAGTGACATAATTTATCATTTATTTGGCATTTATACTGTGCTACATACTATAATGAGAATTTTGCTAGTTCAATTGATCCCACAATAACCATATATAAGAGATTTTATCTCCATTTTACAGATGAAATTTAAGCAAACTGGCCCCTGTCATGATGTTTGCAGGAATATATAACCGTAAGCTCCATGTTTTTTGTGGAAGATCTAGGAAGATTGGTAGCATCAGGCCTCTTCTCTTA
Source organism: Mustela nivalis (assembly GCF_964662115.1). NCBI lineage: Eukaryota > Metazoa > Chordata > Mammalia > Carnivora > Mustelidae > Mustela > Mustela nivalis. Next base: position 34,979,355 of record NC_139031.1, on the reverse strand, counting down.
TATTTAAGATAATTGTGTCAACTATAGTACTGGTTTTGTCTATCTGTGCTTCTGCATAAAAACCACTCACCCTTGATTTTTGCTTTGCTTTGCTTTGCAGAACATAACCTATTCTAGGAACAAGTGTCTTTTTTGTAGTTTATTCTGTAGACATTTAATTAAAAGGGAAGATGTGGAACAAAATGGTATTCTGTGACCCAGAGTCTATCAAAGAAGGCTGCCTTCGAAAGTTCAAAATCTGGCAGCATATTTTTGCTTTAGGCTTTACCATGACATGTAAGAATTTATCTACAGGGCAGATACTTAAAAATTAACTCATAAAATAATTTGTTTGACTTCTATAAAACTGAAATCAAAATGTAACAAGATAGGTCAAGGTTTTATACATCTGATATAACAGGATAGATGTTAAATCATTGACAAACTATTCAATATAGTTTTTTACTAGACAATTTGAAATTAGGTAAAAAGAATAGGTTTCCCATTGGGTCAAACTGTGCTGAATATTTTTGTTTTTACTGGATATTTAAAGGTGACAAAGATGGAAGAACCAACTCTTGATTTATCTTTGATGTTGCTTGAGAGCAAAGGGAACAAATCCATTTGACACAGGCAATAATAGGAGACTTATGTATCAGACCTAACCAAAGTGTTAAAATTAAACTGATTTATTTTTTTAAATGAGAAAGCTGACATTTGGGTATTTCTCTAATATTTCTCTATAAATTTGTCAAAACTTGGTTGCTGAAACTCCTCTTCAAAACGAATAGATAACACATCAGTTATTCTCATTGATGACTTGATATTCCCTACATGCAAGCTACATGTTCCCTCTAATCTCTGGTTATATCTTGCTTACTACCTACCATAGCTGCTCTTTCCTTTCTTTTACCAATGTTAATGATTCCATTTTTCAAAATACTGGTAAGAATTTATTCAGTCCCTTTATCCAAAATATATATGTATATTTATTTAGCATGTACATATAGGTGACAGGAAGTACACAGGTTATGTCTTTTAGAAGTCTAATTTGTTAGGAGGGACAGACAAGAGTAAAGAAAATGATAAGAAGTAGTAGGGGTAAGAGCTGTGACACAAGCTGTATGAAGTCATGGATATACAGAGAAAGGATGCTTTTCATAAAGTTTTCATAATTTACTCTATTCAAATGATAATGATAATAATATTAAACACATATTATCATCTCCTGTGTATAAAGGTGTACTACAAAGTGCCATAAGTGCATTATTTGACTTATATCTCACAATAACCTGGGGATGAGAAATATTTTTCATCTCATTTTTATAGATGAGGAGTCTAGGGCTCCAAGGAGTCAGAACAGTTTCTCCATGTCACATAGTTATCAAGTGAGGTTAAGTATGAGATAAGCAGAAAAGGATGCAGGTCTGTCACCCCCAAAGGCTGCCTTCTTATTATAAGGCTGCCTTAAGTATCTGCCTTATTATATAAGGAAGTGTTTTTTAGTAGCCCATGAAGAAATTGCTCTGCTCAGCGCATGACATTTGATAGTGGGATTTCTGTATCTCTTTTCCATTATGTTCTGCTTCTTTTATTCAATAGTGAACTTCTTGAAGACACCACACATTTATTTTGGTTGACAGTGTGTCTTCCCAGTGCTTATTTGTAATAAAAGTCTATCCGTATGGATTTTGGTCAGTTTATTGCTAATTAAGGCTGGGGAGAGAATGGTTAAAAAATAGAAAAGAAATCAATTATTGGTGATCTGATTAAACAAATGGGAAAAATCTGAAAAAAGTTATTAAAGTTAAAAATTTTAGAAAATCAAAATGATTCCCACTCTGGTTTGGATTCAGTTTTATCCAGCCCCATTTCTGTTTTTAACATAGACACAAAGGGCTATGTTATGATGAGAAAAAGTATTTTTGTTTTATATTAATCTCAAAGGTTAGAAACATATACAAAATCCCAACTTTATGAGACTTTGCATTGGGATTTTGTGGTAGGCACCTTTCTAAGATGACCCCTCAGATTATCAGTGCCTTGGTATATATAGACCTCCTCCCAGTACTCAATTAAACACTAATCTAGATGCTGCTGGGAAGAGATTTTGCAGAAGTAATTAAAGTCCCAAATCTCAAAATATTCTTTTTATTGGGAGATTATAATTAGTGGGTGTAACCACATGAACCCTTAAAAGAACTGGCACTTCTTGTAAAGAAATTTTAAGTGTTAGAGGGACTTGATGCAGGGAGATTCTCTTTTGTTGGTGTTGAGGATAGAGGGGACTATGTGGCAGGGAATGATAGGTAGTCTCTAAGAACTGAGAGTGGCTGCTAGACTACAGCCAGCAAAAAAATAGGGACGTCAGACCTCCTTACAGTTGTGAGGAATTGTATTTGTGAAGAATTAGAATAAGCATGGAAGCAAATTCTTCTCTAGAGTCTGATAAAAATCACAGCCTGCCTGACCCCTGAATGGCAAGTGCAGCCAAACTGCTCCTAGACTTCTGACTCATACAACTGGAAACAATAAATGGGTATTGTTTTTAAGTTGCCAAGTTTGTGGTTATATGTTACACAGCAATAGGAAACTAATATAAATTAGGGGAAAATAAAAACCAGAAAAAGAAAAATCTCAGTCCATGTTTATTGTGATGATTTTTTAAAGTGTATGCCACACCATACAAAATAATGTTGTCTATTTTCTATTTAAAACTTTGCTCTTATTTTCAATTCATGTGATCACTACTGATGACTTATGGATTTAGAAAATGAATTATTCATAGCACTAATATATTTGTTAAATCTTTGTATTTCTAGGCCCAGGAATCCTAATCACTTCAGTCTGTTTGCATGCAGAAGTACATGCATCTCCTTGATTATTTTAGCTGGTCTTTTAAAAATATTTTTCCTGGGGATAAAAATAAATGTTTATAAAAAATAAAAAATTAAAAAACATATTTTTCCTGAAGAGCAGTGATCAGACTTGAACAGAAATGCATGTGGTAGACAAATCAGGATTTTGTACAAAGGCAAAGTTGTCTTTCTGAAGTAATGAAAGAAATAGAGGCTTGGGAGGTTATATGTAACATAAGTGGCAGACTACTTCCTACCAAAAGCACATCTACTATTACATTTACTACAAAACATGTATGTTTTGCATTTACTATTGTGTTTTTGGTAGGCAGTGGTCTATATAAATAGTCTTTCTTCATTAGACTATAGTAGAGCTGAATATTTCAAATCCCAAGCTATGAATGGCAAATTCTGAAATCCAGAATGGAAACCTTGATATGATAACTTCATACTCCATCTCCTTGTCTTAAAAAAAAAAAAAAAAAAAATAAGAGGTCTAATCTGTGTCGAGAACCCTCCCATTTGTTCACTTTGGGAAGCCGGAAAGAAATTATGATGGAGCTGGCGATGATCCTGTATGTTCTTGGCTCTTCTGGATCCTTCTTTTCCCCAGGGTTTCTTTCTTTATTTCTATCATATGACTGTGGCTAGGAAAGGTTCCTGATAAGGGGATGCCTCTGGAGGAGTCCTGGAGCAAGATCTAGGCTGCTTCAGTTTGAAAAAATCTGAGTTTTTAGAGGAGTAAAATAAGTAACTGAAGCCCACAAGCTCATTTTTGCTCTATCTTCATTCACTAGGGTCAAAACACAATGTTTGGCACATAAAAGGCATTCAGTAAGAGTCTGTGAGTGCACAGATCAGAAGTTCCCAAGATACCTTCCCCCAAGATTTAATGATTTGCTGAGAGGAATCATAAGACTCGGTATATATTTTTAGTCATTGTGATTTTTTTTTTATGGTAGATATATAATGCAAACTTAGCAAAGGGTAAGGGTGCATGGGGGAAAATGTGAAAAAAACCAAGTACAAGATTCCAGAGTCATTTCCTAGTGGAGTTACACAGGATGTGCTTAATTGCCCTAGAAATGAGTTGTGACAACACATGTGAAATGGGAAATTCATTAGAAACTCATTTCCAGGATTTATATTGGGAAGTGGTCACTTAAACAGCCTTTGTCTGGCATTCCAGATTGCTAGAAGGCAGGCAGGTATTTAGCATAAGCCATATGATTTGCACAATCATGCATGGTAAGTCACTCTTATCAGTTAGTGTGGTGAAATCTCTCCCAAAATCTAAGCTCTTAGCTGTCAGTTGAGTCAACCTTGCAAGCAGTCCTCTAGAGGTATAACAGTCTCAAGCGTACTATGTTAGCTCTTTTCTGCGTAGTGTTGCGATTGGAACCAAAGATCTAGATTGGAACCAAAGACCTACGCAGGATATACTTGGTAAATACTCTTAGAAATGAAAGGTTGGTAGCCAGAAAAGCATTTGAGTATTTTGATATTTTAGCCACTACAGCTTGTCCAAGGAAGCTACTACAGCCTGCCCAATAAATCTATCTTAAAGGAAAATGTGGACTCTGGGAAATTAAAGTAAGATTTATTCATGATATAGTGTCTTTCAAAGCTCTGAATAAGCCCATTAAACTACTTTTATGAAGTTCCTACTATGTGTTAAGCATGTTCTTGGCATAGAATCATGTGAGCAAGAGAAAAAAGTCCCTGCTCTCTGAACCTGATACTATAGTGAAGGGAGACAGACAAATACAAACAAATAAGTGATAAGTACTAAGTAAATTAAGGTGAAAGATATGAAACTGTAGAATAATAGGAAATATATTTTAAATAATTTATTTGGGAAGATCTCATTAATAGGATAACATTAAGCAAAGACTTGAAGAATTTAAGAGGGAAACCCCAATGCAGATGCAAAGATTTTGAGGCATGAGTGTAAATAGTGTATTCAAGGAAGAGCAAAGAGGTAATACAACTGAAGTAGAGTGAGTCAGGGAGATAAGAAATGATGGGAGTCCAGAAGGTACAGAGACTTGGGACTTTTTAAGGACTTTGGTTTCCATTCTGAGTAAGACAGGAGGTCATTAAAGTGTTTAGAGTAGAGAAATGATATGACCAAACTTTGCTTAAAATAATACCTTGGCTGTTGTGTTGAGTATGTATAGCTGGGACAATGGCAGAAACATAGAGACCAGTTCAGAAGCTAATGCACTGAGCTGCATCAGCTTGGGTCAAAGTGATCATTTGGATGTGGTGAGGTGTGATCAGATTTTAGTTATATTTTGGAGGTAAGTCACAATTCTCTTGTGGGCTGGACATGAGGAGTCAAGAATGACGCCATAGTTTGGGTGTGAACAACTGAAAGAAAGAAATTGCCTTTTACTATATGGGGAAGATTGCCAGTGCAGCATGTTTTGGGCAAACACTTGAGAATTTGATGTTGAATAGTATGAGATGCTTTTTAGATGTATACATGTGTAAGTATCAAGAAGGCAATTAGAAATAAGGGTCTGGGATTCAGGGGAATTGGGCAGACGATATAATTTTGGGAGTTGTGAGCCAATAAATGGTATTTAAAGCTAAGACATTAGAAGAGATCACCATGTGAGTGGGTGTAGGATCCAGCCTTGAGCATTTCTTGTTGAGAAGCCAGAGAAACTGGTGCTGGAGACTGAGAAGGAACTACCTACGAGAAAGGAGAACACGCAAGAGAATGTAGTATCTTGGAAGACAAGTGAAGAAAGTATTTACAGGAGGAAGGGGTGATCAAACCTAGTGAACAATGATGGATCAAGCAAAATAAAGATAGAGCAATGATTGGATTTTTCAAACCTGGGAATAATGGTGACCTTGAGAGGACCAGTTTTGGTGAGTTTCTGTCAGTTTTATATAGTTGCTGGGAACAGACACTGACTCTAGCTGTTTAAGTAAAATCATCAGGAGGAGAAACAACTCCAAGGATTGTATTATACATGGACCTCAAAAAACTCTCTCTTTCTTATGGCTCTGGATTGTCCCAGTTCATTTGGAGCAGAATCTACTGCATGGCATCATCTACTGCATGGCATCACTGGATGCGATCTTTTGGCTTATGCCTTTACTGCTAACTGCCTCAGTATCCCAGTTTTTTGACTACTGAGAGAACTTGTTTTTTACTCAGCTTTTCATACTAGGGTATAGATTTTAAGATGTAAGTCACCATAATCCATATGATCACTTCCTTTGGTAGGTTTCCATCTCCATGTGGTCACTTATAACTTGTAAGTGTGTTGAAAGTTAGAACTGTATGATAGAGAATACAGAAATATGCAGAAGGTGTGCATAAGGTTGACACTGTTGAGACATCTTAGTGAGACAGCTTAGTGACAGTTTCAGAGGATTTTGTACTGCATTGTTCTGTTATTTCATTTGCTTGCAAACTGAACTGTTAAAATGAAATAACTACTCTGAATTTCTGCCTTGCAGAACATAATGTCATTGGCATTAAAACTTGATATTCATTTGTTGAACCCCTTCATTTGTTTGGCCTTGCCCATCTAATCTTAAATCATCTCTGACCATTATGTTTTGTATCAGGGATTTTCCTAGAGGGAGTTGTAGCAGATCATTGAAGTTCATATTTTTATATAGATTGATGGGGTATGGCCTATCTACCACCATTTAGCCCCCTTTAATATAGGAGGGCATGAATTCCTTTTCACAAGTAGTTATATATATATGATGTTTCCTTAGTCTTACTTGTGTTATAGCAAATTTGCCAAGTTACTTTTTTTGTCAAGTTTCTATAGCACTTATTTTCTAAATTTACAGACTATGTTAAAAGAAGAAAAAATATGATTTTTATAGGGAGTTGGGTCAGATGTCTATTTTCTTAATTCTATATGAAACATGAGATAGACATGGACAGTTGGCTAAAATCACTTTTAAATAATTGTATAATTCAGTTAGTAATTAGAACAGACTTAAGGGCTTTATATCTAATGTTAAATCGTAATAAAAATTTTTAATGTTTTAAGAAGCTGTTTAGAAAGAGTTATTTTATTGTTACATTTATAAATGTTAGCTTTGATAATCTAGATCACTTTTTATGCCTTCATTATTGAGTTTTAACATATTATATTGTGAGTCTTCCTCTAAATTTTGACCTTTAATTATCACTGGAACATTGATTTCTTGAAGCCTTTGGGCTATAATTGATCTTAGCAGTTAAAAGAGAATTTTCTTTACCTTCTAAGAAGAAGGTGTTAGAAAATGTATTAAACTATAAGAGAGAAACTTGAAGTTTCTCCATTAAATACACATGTAGAAATTACGAAGTTAGTGGTGATGCTGCATCATACATCTTGTTCTCGTTTTATACAATAGGCTGCTATTTATGTAGCTTTTTAAAGTTCAAAGAAGGGGAAGGACTTGAAAATTCTTATTGTCCAACACTGATTTTGTTTTTTTGTTTTCTCATGCTGAAAGACTTTTTAGTTTTAAGGAAAAGATCCAATTATTATAACCATTAACATTGATGTTTTGGTTAGATTAAGTCTTTCTATGCTGTCTAAACAAAGAGTAGGAGGAATCATCTATTAAATTAGAAAAGATATGTGTTCTATGTGAATTGCCTAAATTGTCAAATAAACATTTTCTTTCCATTTAAAGATTGATGATGCAATGTGTCAGTCTTCAATAGACTAAATCCAAGACTTGAGGAGAATATCACCTATCTGAATATTCTTAATTGGTATAGACAAGGTGCTCTTATAGAATGAATTTTGTGGGGTGCCTGGGTGGCTCAGCCATTAAGCATCTGCCCTCAGCTCAGGTCCTGATCCCAGGGTCCTAGGATCAAGCTCTGCATTAGGCTACTTTCTTGGTGGGAAGCCTGTTTCTCCCTCTCCTACTCCTCCTGCTTGTTCTCTCTCTCTCTCACTGTGTGTGTCTCTCTCTGTGTTAAATAAATAAAACCCTTTAAAAAAAAGAATTAATTTTGGTGTGGAAAGGGATTTTTGAGACCATTTACTTACTCAACCTCTTCATTTCATGAGGTGAAGAAATGTGTCACAGAGAAGTTTTGTGACATCCTAATCTCATATATTAAGGGGCAGTGAAAGACTCCAAACCTGATCTTTTGATTCTCAGCCCAGGGGTCTGTTTACTACAGAGAAGGCTTTTGTTGAGACTGAAATGATAAGCTTTAGGTTGAATTTAGAAAAAAAAATCTACTTTCTATAATAGGGAATAATCATTTGCTTCTCTGTAAATATATGCAGATATAGAATTGTGAAAAGAAATGTATACACTATGTAAAATAGAAAAGTATAAATTTAAAATACTTATGAGACTGATAATTAACTGATAACAGTTAAATAACTGATAGATAACTGATAACACTAACGGCCTATTCATTGGTATAATGGAATTAATTTATTTTACGAATAGTAATAGTACTGTGGTTATGTTTAAAAAGAGTCCTTTTAGAGACACATACTAAAATAGTCACAGTTAAATGAAAAATAAATATAAATAGATACATAGAGTGTTTAAGAGAAAGTTTTTCAGGAGGGAAACAATGCTTGATTGAGAACTTGGCAGTTGAGAGCTGTGTGCCTGCTATGCAGGCAGGGCCTCAAGGGAAACCACTACCTTGGTGAACTCAGTAAGGGGCCAAGATCTAGTTCTCTGTATTCTATGTTCAGATAGTTATTTTTATATCTTGGACTCTGGGGAATTGATTAGAACTATCTAAGATTAGCAGTTTATAAATTCATAGGGAGGAACTTTATTTCCAGTGGTAGAAATAATTATATCTGCTACTTAGGGCAGTACCTTTGCAAAGTACCTGGAAAACTGAACTGGAAATCAGAGTTCCCTTATGAATAACACCCTAGAGCCAAGGGAGTTGAATAGATGGTAGGATGTTTCAATCATAAATGGAACTTCCTGGATACTTGCTTTTGGTTCACTCTACATCATTTTTTAAAATTTTATTTATTTAAAAAATTATTTATTTATTTGAGAGAGAGAGAGAGAGAGAGAGACAATACCAGCAGGGAGAGAGGGTCAGAGGGAGATGAAGAGGGAGAAGCAGACTCTTCTTGAGCAGGGAGCCTGATGTTGGGCTTGATCCTAGGACCCTGAGGTGATGACCTGAGCTGAAGGCAGATGCTTAACCAACTGAGCCAACCAGGTGTCCTACTCTACATCATTCTTATATAAAAATTGATTCCTTCTATGAAGGTGTTTCCCCCTTACCAGGCCCTTGAATCCATTGAAATGATTATTCTCCAACTTCTTGTTGTTAGTCAAGAATTTTGTGACATCATGCTAGACAAGAATGAACCTCATGCAAAAATTTTGATGTTACACTGACTGGTCTATTTAAATGTAATCCTTGGTCACTGGATTTGGTGAATACCTAGTCTCATTGTGAAAACCTTTATAAAACTATCTTCTTCAACTTGGTCTCTCCAATGCCAGGAGACCAAGGGTCAGCAAAGTATGGCCCACACTGAATCTACCCAGATGCCTGCTTTGTACAGCCTGCAAGCCAAGAATAGTTTACATACTTCTAAATGGTTGGAAAAAGTCAAAAGAAGACATGTGGCATATTTTGTGGCATGTGAAAGGTATATGAAGTTTAGATTTGTATGAATAAATAACATTTTATTGGAATATAGTCATTTATGGCAGAGTTGAAATGCTGTAACAAAGACCACATGGTCTTCAGAGACTAACATTTCCTATCTAGCCCATTACAGAAAAAAATTTCTGACCATGTAGTGGACAACTCATTTAATAAATTAAAACATCTTTTGGGGTGGGCTAAACTTACAAAACCTTGTTTAGATGTTGGTTCACAATTTCAAATTATAGAGGATCTGAGTGTTCTCATTCACAATATCTGAGGGATATTGTTTTTTTACTCTTTCATTCATTTAGTCATTTGACATTCATTATATGCTTCTTACAAGCAGTTATGGCTTGTGGGCTCAGCCAGGGAAATTAGGATGGTCAAATTCAGGCTTCAATTTTAGAGGTTATTGTCATAGAGGCAAACTTGCCCCTGCACATTCTTCTGAGTAAGACTGTGAAAGGCAGCACGAGGCAAGATGGACCATCGGTTTGATTCACTTTAAGTTATAGCTGGTTAGCTGTCTACAGTTTTCAAAATCATGAAAAAGTTATGTAGATCTACCATGCTAGAAATGCTTTCCTTTCATTTTTTGTTGGCTATAGGTTAGTGCTAAGGTTAAATGGAACTTGGAAACAAAGAGGGATGTCTGAATCTCTGTCAAGCACTATTTTGTGAGTCAGTCACGTCATAAATGTTCCAGCAGAACTCCATCAACACTGAGAGTCATTTGAGTTAATACATGTTTAGTGCTCCAGATATAAGGGAATTCATCGTTGTATTTGCTTTAATACAGTCAGAGAAGCTTTAATTTTAATTAAATTCTCTGTAGTTTTATCTTAGAAGGCCAAATGCAAAGTGAGTTTTCTTCAGGGGGAAATTCCCATCTTAGATTTATTCCCAATTCTCTAAACTCCCAGGCACCTAATCTATACTCTTTAGATCTGGATTCTTTGAAAAAACATTTTTCAAAGTGAATATTGAAAGGTTAACACCACAACTGTGGACCATTCTTAACCCTACCCAGTTTATCTTCCTTAGAACTACTGGGCTTTTTTTTTTTTTTTAATATTTTTCCATTGCTTAAAACTTTTCCATACATTCCGGTACTCCTGTAATAAAATATAAACTCTTAACCTTGGCTTACAGTGTGCCGCATGACCTGGCCCCTGTCTGCCCATCAGTCTCATACCACAATTCCTTCACTCTCATGTCATTGTCACCCTAGTCTTCTATGAACACAACAAACTCTTCCCAGTTTTAGTGCTTTGATGCCATCTGCTCCATCTGCCTAAAGTATTCTTCCCTGGTCCTACACATTGCTGCTGTTCTTCATTACTTAAAGGCCATCTCTTCAGGGGTGCTTTGCCTTCACTCTGTCTGAAAACAGAGTTTCTCTTTGTTATCAGAGGAGAATTGCAATAACAAGTTAAACAGGCAAAAAAAAAGACTCACTCGAGTCTATTACAGCAAGGGAGAGATACTTAACTCAACCCCACTAAAACACAAAGCAGGAGAGTATTTAATGCTGGGGTGAGATAGTGGAAAGCTACTGGAGACGTAAACAATGAGGTTGCAAGTTAGGCCAGCTGTGTTCGACAATTGCTGGTTAGACTCCTACCTCCCCACAGAGATTGGAAGGAAGGGGTCCTATCTTTCTTTCTCGATGATTGTATCAAAGGGATGGCCCAGGTCCTTGATGAAGACACTGTTGCCTTGTCAAGCTAGAAAGGGGCTGGGAGAAGATTCACATCTACAGGGGTGGGAGAGTATTTTGCAATGGCAAGTTTTCTAATCCTCTAAGAAAAGGGACTTGGGGGGGTCTATAGTTAGGCAAGAGCCTGTCTAGAGTTTGATTAAACCGAGGGGTTTGGCTAATATGACATTGTTCATCATTATGCTTTTTCACAGATTCTAGTTACTTCCTTGAGAGTATTTATATAAAAGTAATTATTAACTAATTTATTGAATCCTTTTTTTCTGTTCTACTAGAAGAGGCATGAGAGTAGGTATTTTGACTGCCTTATTCTTTATTATATCCTCAATCCATGAGACAGTGCCTAGAATATAGTAGGTACTCAAGAAATGTTAATGGAATGAATAAGTGATTGAGTGTAAGCACAGAGACAAATGGGGTTTTGTGGAAATATTCTGAGCATATTGATGATTTTAGCAACTACATTAGTGACAGGACTTCCTACTCTGTACATACATGTATATACATGTACATACATTCTTACCCTGTACAACATTAAAACTGTGAATTGGTGACTACTAATTTGAAGCTAGCTTAAAGTGAAAACAAGTGAATAAGTATTAAACCACATTCAATGGAAAGAGTAACACAACAGTACATTTAATTAGTTCATATCATTCCTTTGTGTACTGGTCTATATTTTTCCATGGCAGCTTTGCTGCTGAAGTGAGACCTTGTACTTTTTTTTCTTATCCATAGTAAGTATGTGTCCATTCTAAGACTCAAAGGCTATTTACATAATCAAATACAATTAAGAAAGTTCTGTTGTATAAGGATATTTTTTAATATATCAGAGGTAAGACCCTTGAAAAAACTCAGGTTCGTTCCAGATTCATTAAATCACTAAGGCATCAGTGTGACTGTCATAATTAACTAAATCACAACATCTAAGTTGTAATATATTCATTTTATGCAAATGCATCAGTAAAGAGCAAAATGCTACAGTACTGGAAAATCATGTTTTTCATAAAAAACAAGGATGACTCATTAGACATGCATCCCACAAAGTCTGTTTTGTATTCAGAAAGCCAAGAAAATATAGATCAGATCCCATATTGAAAAAAAAAAATTATTAGAAACACAGGTTCTGGATGACTGGCTCTTGAAAGTGGAGATAATCAATCAGAAAATAATGACATCCTTTTTCTTAAGGTTAATTGTACTCTCAGTTGCTTTTAAAAGATCATGATTTTATGGTAATGAGATAAAACTAATGTTGAAAAATTCCTATAGCGTTAGTAAAGAATAATGTGTTCCTTTATTTTTTTTTAAAGATTTTATTTATTTCTTTGACAGAAACAGATCAGAAGTAGGCAGAGAGGAAGGCAGAGAGGGGAGGAAGCAGGCTCCCTGCTGAGCAGAGAGCTCGACATGGGATGCCATCCCAGGACCCTGAGATCATGACCTGAGCCGAAGGCAGAGGCTTTAACCCACTGAGCCACCCAGTCGCCCCTAATGTGTTCTTTTAAATCAAATAACTTATGCATCATATTTTGTTTCCTTAAACACATAGTATGTTTGGGAAGTAGAGCCTAACCTTTGAGGTCTGAATATCCTTAATTAATATAGAGTCACATAATTGTTTAATAATATACAATGTGATTTATTCCTAGTGGGAAATGTATAGAATTTTTTGAGTTATATTCGATCATGTTTTTGAACTGTAAAGATTTTTTTTTCTATAAATATTCAAACATATTAATGCTCAGGCTATTCTAGACTCTGTTCTTTTTTATTTTTCCCCCTTTTTCTTTCCTTCTACATACTCGCTGGTGAATCTCACCATCTCTCTTAGTTTTGAGAACCATCTGGATATATATTGTTTTGTTTATGTTCTTACCAGAGTAAAAAAAAAATCCACTATTAGCATGACAGATCAAAATATGAAGGATAGAAATTCTGGCTGTAGGGAATAAAGCTGCTTGTTTTACAGGGTTTCCTTAGGATGTGGTATGAGAGGGTTGAGCTGAGTGGATGGTATATCTGGGCAGTTAGGTAGGAAGGTTAATTGGCATTAAAAAACTAAGTAGAGTGGAGGGGGTTAGTACAACATGCAGAGTGAAGAGGCAGTAACCTATTCATGGGCACTGGAAATTAGGTCAGGATTCTTGTTCTCATTTAACAAATATACAGGAAGCACTCTGAAAGGTACTGAATTCTCTTCATATGCTCTATCCCTGAGTAATTCTCATAGATTCAATTACACCTTATGCTGGTTACCCTAAATGTTCTACTTAACTCATATTTCCTCTTTGCTCCAGACTAGCCTATGCATTTCTTGGCATCAGCTTTTGTAGATCTCATATATTGTCAAATCCTTATGATGGAACTCTTAACTTCTTCCCACTCCACCATTCTTCCCAACCATCCATTGGCTTCTCCGCCACCCCTGAAAATAGTCTCCCTCTTCACATTCTAGACAGTTTCTCAAGCCTGAAGAGTCAGCTTGAATTCCTTACTTTCTCTGACAGTGCTTACCTTTAGGCTGTAAATATATTTTGTGGAGTTAAGAGCTAAAATACATATTGGGTCTGCCACCTTCTCTCCATCTCTGTTGCCTTCATCGGGGTCCACATCTTCAACACTTCTCATTGTGATCATTAGATAACCTCCAAATCCTTCATACTAGTCCATTCTCTGAACAAAAATTCTCTTCTCAAAATTCAGGTGGATAATGTCACTTTCTTGCTTATAACACAAAAAGGGCTTTCTCGTGTACTTTCCCGGCTCATGCCAGACCATGCTTCCTTTATTCACTATATTTATACTCATTCATCTATTATGTAAATACTCTAAGTCTTTCCTGATTCAAAGCTTCTGTACATACTCTTTCTTCTGCTGAGATCCCACCCATCACAAATGCATGCATACTTTTTGCATAGGTAATTATTTCTGTTTTTTAAACCTCATCATTTGATTGCCTTCTCTCAGAGAAATTTGCCTTGATTATTCTAACTAAAGAAGGCCTTCCTCCATCATTCTATATTTCTGCCTCTTTTTTACCTTAGAAATTATTGTAACTTGAAATAACTCATTATCTTCCTCCATCTCTCCATCCCTTCCCTTCCTTTGTTCCTTCCTTACTTCCACTCAGTTTGTTTTTGTTTTTCTCTTATAGAATGTAATCTCCAGAAGGCCAGAGACCTTATTGGTCTTGTTCATCATTCTATCTTTAGTACCTAGCATAAGGTCTGCTGCACTGTAAATATTCCATAAATATTTGATGAATAAATGGCTCTTGGGGATTCAGAGAAGAGTAAAACAAAGCCCCTGTCCTCAGGCTACCACTGCTGGGTGAGAGAGTACTCCTAGAGAAATAGCCCACCCTTAATTCATTAATGCTGAACAGAGGATTACACAAAGTTCTGTGGATGCCAAAGGAGCCCAAAGTATACAAAGAGAGGGGATATATGGAGAAATAAGGAACCCCTAACTAATGAACTAATGTTTCAATAGAGAAGTAAGCTCTCTTTGACTAAGATTTAGAGACCTTAAGAGACGTGTGAATGATCTCCTGCCCTTTTACAATGTATAGCCCTTTCTGAACACTGGAAATATGTGTGTAGGGGGTGAAATCTACAGGGATGGACACATAGGCAAGTCACTGTTGGTTTGATTTTTCTTCTGTACTTCTTCTCTGTTATTTGTCTTTAGAAACTTTCCTAATGAGTGGGAAGCCATTATTTCTAATCTAACCAATTTATTCCCTTTGAAAGCTTCCTGTTTCGTTATCTTTTCTGTCTCAGAAAGAACATCCTTTCAAGTGTTTTTCAGGTCCAGTAATTTTCTTCTTCTTTGAATATCAGGCATAAAAACTCAGACTAAGAGAGATAGTCTTTTATTTGTTGTACCTCCCTTATTCTGATGCCTCTATAGGTTATAATTATTGATGATGTTCTTTCTACCTATCTTCACATGTTAATGGACCAATACCTGACTGCGTAAGATGGAATAATACTAGTTGCTGACCAACTAAACCCTAAATTTGGACTTTTAATGTACTGAAAATATTTCTCACAAGCTTAATAGTTCTACATGAATGTTCATGGTGAGCAGAAAGCTTCTTACTAAGTAAGAAATGTGGTAATTCTGGAATCCAGAGTCCTTCTACCTTGTGATTTTGACATTCCATGGGAGCTCTTAGGTAAGAGACAAAGAGACAGTGGAAAACTAATGTTTGCTTTTAAAAGATTCTGGCATGAAAGGGACAAACATATCTGTCCACACCTACTGGTGAGAACTAAGCACATGGTTGTGAGCTGCAATGAGTATTTGGGAAATGTAGTTCAATGGCTCATAGTACTGAATCTTCCAATGGGGGGGGCATCATTTTGGCAGACACTAGCTATCTCTGTTGCATTGATCAATAGTGTAATATTTTCTTACTCTAACATGTACTTAAAATTTTGTTGGACACTAACATCTGTACCACATTGACCAATAGTATAAGAGAAGTATTCACTTTCTTACTCCAATGTGATCTCTGTATAATAAAATTATCCATATTAAGCTTCTTTTATGTAATGCCAACAATTAATTTTATTACCAGTTCCCTAATAACTTTATGTCTTTTTAAAAAATCTCTTATATGATTTGTTTACAGGTCTGATGAGTACTTTGCTTTTATTTCCTTGTAAAGACAAAGGAAGAAATGGTAGGCCGATAATTTGGTTCTGCTTTTGGGACAAATAGAGAGGACGTGCTCCCTGTTAATGCATAATGTATTGAGTATACCATACCCATTTTAGCTCACTTCCTATGAGTAAAATCAGCCAACTGGGTAAGACCACACACTGCTGGGATGTTCTCTTCTACAAGAACCTCCCTGCTGTGTTTCTTGTGCTGCCTTCCAGTTACATGAGCATATGTCCTAAGAATGTGAATCTGTGCCCATTGAAATATTATGTCCTTCTGTGCTTTCTCAGAAAGTTATTGAATCATATAAAGCATCTTGCATTCATTTTGATGAAATTTATATTATCATTGATTTATTTTTCTGAATTATATTTGATTATATCAACATATAATGAGATTTTAAGCATAAAATTTCATGATTTTACATGAGAATTTAATATAAATGTAAGAAATACATTTATATTGCATATATTTATACAAATTTGTATAAATGTATACATTTATACAAATATATAAATACATTTATAATACATATGTAAAATATGAAACAAATGATATTTTCAGCATCATTATTTTCAGATGTGATGTAGACAAAGGAAGGAAATATTTTATATATGACAACATTGTATTTTTGGCTGGTCTCATACTTATTACCACCATCTTGTTACAAGAAAAAAGGAATAATGCAGAGTCTCTTTCCCAGTCCCAGAGAGGAAAATGAGATTACCCCATTCTTCTTCCCTTAAATATCATTAGTGTAACAGAATATCTATACATCAATATGTTCTTTTAGAGCTGCTAGTCGTTTGCTAAATTCTAAAAATATTTTATTCCAAAATTCTTTGGATGCATGCACACATATTACCAAATCATTTTTAAAGCTTCAAAGTGTAATGCAAAAAGTGAACAGTTACTTCCATCCTCTGTCTCCCTACCAAAAAAAGGGAAGACTTCCCCCCCCCCACAAGCCCAACTTAACTTGATATTCGTCAAGAGATTTGTATGTTTTCCTTAAAAAATTTGCAATTTTATAGTCACAAAGTGTAGCTAGGTAGATGGCATTTATGGTCAAAATCACCTGTTTAATGGCATTTTAAATTTTGCTGAATATATATCTTAGAAGATCAGATGATACCTCTACTTTTTCTGAATTTGTTATCCAGTCCTAGATGGTAAAAAAGCAGAAACATGTACCCCGAAAGTTTGCTTCTTTGGTTCCTGGTGTCTACATTTAAAAGATTGTTGGCTATATTTCCTCCTTTGCTTTTACCAATGAGCTTGATGAGCTTGGATCTAGCAGGGTTGCTACTGTCAGGGGAGCAGTTTGGCTTTGTAAAATTACATAAAATAAAACCTGTTTTGGCAATAGTAAGGAATGCAATTGCTCAACAGTAAGCTTGCCTAAGCCTGAACAGACGGAAGAAAAGTAGAGCAGACTGCTACACAGATGATGATAAACAACAGTTAGACCCAAAGTTGGGTGGCTTGATCTGAGAAGTATTAAAGAAGCCATTTGCATCAGATGTTGGAACGGTTAAGCCATGCTTGAAGTCGGTGTATATCATTGGAGGCTGTTTTAAATAATGTGATGCAACACAGATATTTTATGAATTTACAAAGCCAGATGGGAAAAGGAGTAAGAATTTTAGAAGGAACAAACTGGCAGGAAACACTTTTATAGGTGTCACTCTGAACTGATGCATTATGGAGAAGTAACCTAATGGGCATAGGAAAGAAAGAAATATCATGAATATTAAACAGAAATCTCAGATTTCATCAAGACTTTCTAGTTTGTGTGCATCTCATCGTCTACACTAAAGCAAAACACCCTTCCCATCCCTGTCATCTTATGCCTACTGAGAAAGCCTATGTGTATGTGTGTTTATGTGTATGTTTGAATGTTTGTGTGTGCCTATATTTAGATGGAGATAGATACAGATATAGATATAAAGATGCATAGATATAACTATATACCAGAAAGGAACTTCTTACACCACTCTATTTTATTTAAGTATCTTGAATTAACAAACTTATAAATAAGCTCTCAGAGTTACAAGTTCATTTTTAGATAAACTTTTTCTTTCAAAATAATTTTAGCTTTATAGAAGAGTTGAAAAGATAGCACAGAATGTTTCTGTATATCCTTCACCCAGTTTCCTCTAATGTTAACTTCTTGTGTTTATTCAATTCATTTATCAAAACCAAGAAATGGATGTTGGTATGATATTATTAAATAAACTATAGCCTTTATTCAAATTTCCATAGTTCTTCTGCTAATGTTATTTTTCTTGACACCTAGAATACCACACTGTGTTAGGCATTACATGTCCTTAGTCTTTTCTAATCTGTGACTATTTCTTGGTCTTTCCTTGTCTTTTGTGACCTCGGTACTTTTGAGGAGTACTGATCAAAATACAAGTATTTTGTTGACTGTTTCCTTTGCTGTGCAGAAACTTTTGATCTTGATGAAGTCCCCAAAATTCATTTTTGCTTTTGTTTCCTTTGCCTTTGGAGACATATCTTGAAAGAAGTTGCTGTGGCTGATATCAAAGAGGTTACTGTCTATGTTCTCCTCTATGATCCTGATGGATTCCTGCCTCACGTTGAGGTCTTTTATCCATTTTGAGTTTATCTTTGTTTATGGTGTAAGAGAATGGTTGAGTTTCATTCTTATACATATAGCTGACGAATTTTCCCAGCACCATTTATTGAAGAGACTGTCTTTTTTCCAGTATATATTTTTTCCTGCTTTGTCGAAGATTATTTGACCATTGAGTTGAGGGTCCATATCTGGGCTCTCTACTCTGTTCCACCTGTCTATGTGTGTTTTTATGCCAATACCATGCAGTCTTGGTGATCACAGCTTTGTAGTGAAGCTTGAAATCAGGCAATGTGATACCTCCAGTTTTGTTTTTCTTTTTCAACATTTCCTTAGCAAATCAGTGTCTCTTCTGATTCCATACAAATTTTAGGATTGTTTGCTCCAGCTCTTTGAAAAATGCCAGTGGAATTTTGATCAGAATGGCATTGAAAGTATAGATTGCTCTAGGCAGTATAGGCATTTTAACAATGTTTATTCTTCTGATCCATGAGCATGGAATGGTCTTCTGTCTTTTTATGTCTTCGATTTCTTTCATGAGTGTTCTGTAGTTCCTCGAATACAGATCTTTTACCTCTTTGGCTAGTTTATTTCCAGGTATCTTATGGTTCTTGGTGCTATAGTAAATTGAATCGATTCTCCATTTTCCCTTTCTGTATTTTCATTGTTAGTGTATAAGAAAGCAACTGATTTCTGTACATTGACTTTGTAACCTGCCACATTACTGAATTGCTGTATGAGTTCTAATAGTTTGGGGGTGGAGTCTTTTGGGTTTTCCATATAAACTATCATGTCATCTGCAAAGAGAGAGTTTGACTTCTTCATTGCCAATTTAAATACCTTTTATTTCTCTTTGTTGTCTGATTGCTGTTGCTAGGACTTCCAATATTGTGTTGAACAAGAGTGGTGAGAGTGGACATCCTTGTCGTGTTTCTGATCTCAGTGGGAAGGCTGTGAGCTTTTTCCCATTGAGGATGATATTTGCTGTGGGTTTTTCAAAAACAGACTTTATGAAGTTGAGGAATGTTCCCTCTATCCCTATACTTTGAAGTGTTTTAATGAGGAATGGATGCTGGATTTTGTCAAATGCTTTTTCTGCATCAATTGAGAGGACCGTGTGGTTCTTCTCTCTTCTCTTAAAGAGGCAACCCACAGAATGGGAGAAGGTATCCGCAAGTGACAGTACAGACAAAAGGACCATATCCAGGATCTATAAAGAAATTCTCAAACTCAACACGCACAAAACAGGTAATCATATCAAAAAATGGGCAGAAGACATGAACAGACATTTCTCCAGTGAAGACATACAAATGGCTATCAGACACATGAAAAAATGTTCATTATTACTAGCCATCAGGGAGATTCAAACTAAAACCACATTGAGATACCACCTTACACCAGTTAGAATGGCCAAAATTAGCAAGACAGTAAACAACGTGTATTGGAAAGGATGTGGAGAAAGGGAACCCTCTCACACTATTGGTGGGAATGCAAGTTGGTGCAGCTACTTTGGAAAACAGTGTGGAGATTTTTTTAAGAAGTTAAAAATAGAGCTTCCCTATGACCCTGCAATTGCACTACTGGGTATTTACTCCAAAGATAAAGATGTAGTGAAAAGAAGTGCCATCTGTACCCCAAAGTTCATAGCAGTAATGGCCACAGTCGTGAAACTGTGGAAAGAACCAAGATGTCCTTCAGTGGACGAATGGATAAGGAAGATGTGGTCCATATACACTATGGAGTATTATGCCTCCATCAGAAAGGATGAATACCCAACTTTTGTAGCAACATGGACAGGACTGGAAGAGATTATGCTGAGTGAAATCAGTCAAGCAGAGAGAGTCAATTATCATATGGTTTCACTTATTTGTGGAGCATAAGAAATAATACAGAGGACATGGGGAGATGGAGAGGAGAAGGGAGTTGGTGGAAGTGGGAGGGGGAGATGAACCATGAGAGACTATGGACTCTTTTGAAGGGGTGGAGGGTGGGAGGTTGGGTGAGCCTGATTGTGGGTATTATGGAGGGTACATTTTGCACGGAGCACTGGGTGTGGTGGATAAACAATGAATTCTGGTACACTGAAAAGAAATTTAAAAAATAAAAAATTTAAAAAAACTATATAAAATACAAGTATTTTGTAGAATGTCCTTCAGTTTTGGTTTGCCTGATGTTTTCTCATGAAGAGATTGAAGTTGTAGAGTTTGGGGAAGAATACTACAGATATGTGTGCTCTTGTCACACCCTGTGGGATGTATTTGCTATTAAAATGACTTATTGCTTGGTTTAGGTGAGGTCTGCCAGGTTTCTCCACTATAAAGTTATTATTATTCATGTACTTTAAAATCTGTGTATCTTTTATGTAAGAGTTATATATAGGATACAATAGTTATTATTCAGCTACCTGAATTATTAGTCCTGTTAGATGAATAGGAAGAGACTAATTTTAATGACATCGACAAAAGCACATATGTGGAGAAAATATCCTTTGCCTCCTGAACAAACAAATAATAGAATATGCAGATAATCCCTAGATTAGCATTTTAAAGATGTTACATAGAAATATTCTTTCAACACATTCAACATTGCTTCTCTATATTAAAGTATTAAATTTCATAGTCACAAAGTGTAGCTAGGTAGATGGCATTTATGTTCAAGATCACCTATTGGCATTTTAAGTTTTGCTGAATAAATATCATAGAAGATCATAGAAGTATTAAATATCATTGAATATCATAGAAATATTAGGAAATGAAAAATGAGTTCTTTATTACTCTCTTAACTTTCTTAAACTTTGTCTCTTTTTTCTCTTAAACATATAGCCATTTAATTGGTTAATTTTGGTGAGGGTAAATAAGCTATCCAAATAAGGGATAGCATTTGTCTTTTGATCTATCACTTGTTTAGGTATGGTTTGACACAGACTCTAAAATAGTCTCTTGAGACTCCTAAGAGAAAAGTAGAGATGCTGTAAATGTACACACATGTTAGTTTGCCAAAATGAAAATAGAAAAAAATGAAAAAAAATATAATTTCTGTAATTCTATTGTTTATTTATTTTAAAATATTTGTAATATATATTGACAATAAAGAATAATAAAATATATATTTCACTGACATCCAGATAACTTTCCTTCTGACTTTCATGGCTTAAAAAGCTCCATAATGGTACTGGGGTAATGTGAAAAACCATTTTGAAAACTTTGGTTCTAGGCAACTTCCTCTTGCTACCGTTTTATCTAAGCTTGCAATGCTGTGGGCTCATTTGAGGAGGGGCTGTTGACAGCTAATCAAGAAACTTTAGGAAGAAAACCTCTCCTCAAACTAGACCAAAAAAAGCATATGATTAGGGAGAAAGGAAAAAGAATAAAAAGAAGTAATGCAAAAACCTGTGAGAAAGGTGTGCATTAGCAGATTACTTTTTAATTTTTTCAAAACCTCACCTAGCTTCAAGCCTTACCATTCAGCACCTGACAGTTAAGGATTCACTTTATAACCTCAAGGAGGGCAGCTTGCCACATGCTCACAGTTCTCAAAGGAAGTTCATCCCATTATGAAAGGCAAAAGAGTGAGGAAGAAGACAATTAGCCCCTGTAGCCATTCATCCAAGATCCTAACGATAGTGGAGGTCAAATGTTATCTTGTATTTCTGGAATAATTTTAAAGGTTAAAAACATCCTTCTCACATGATATTTTATTTTTATTTTTTCTCTCACCTTTACCTACTTTCTTACAGGATACCAATATTAATGTGGAAATTATAAAAATAGCAATTAGCTTCTAATCACTAATACATGGTTTTAAACATACAGATTTCTTATTGGACAGCTCTCTTTAAAGTAGGGCTGTTAACCATGAACTTAAACTACAGCAAAGTTATTTATGAAGACCCTCTGTGTTTCTCAGGTTCAGAGTTTTAATCCTGATACAGTACCTTTGTCTCCTGATCAGGTTTAGTTTTGGACCTATCCCTGCTCTTTGGAGAAAGTATGTAAAAGCCAGTACCCTAAAGTACAATTAGAAAGTTAGAAAGGAGGGATAGAAGGAAAGAGGGAAAGAATCAAAATAGCATTCTTCTTTCTAAAAATAGAAAACTTATTATAAAAAATAAAAAATTAAAAAAAAAACAAAACAACAACAACAAATAAAGGAAACAGAATAAGCAAAAAACTTGATCTCTAACTTCAATTCTGCCCTCTCCTATACCTACATTTTGACAAATCTACTGAAGTTGGGCTTGTATTAATTCAAAATCTGAATATTTTAAAAGTCTTATTGAGAGGAAGAATCGCTGGGACCTCTGAAGCATAAGACTTACCTAAATATGGAGAAAGATAAGCAGTGAACTATGCAGCCATCAAAAGAAATGAAATCTTGCCATTTGCGACAACATGGATGGAACTAGAGCGAATCATGCTTAGCGAAATAAGTCAAGCAGAGAAAGACAACTATCATATGATCTCCCTGATATGAGGAAGTGGTGATGCAACATGGAGGCTTAAGTGGGTAGGAGAAGAATAAATTAAACAAGATGGGATTGGGAGGGAGACAAACCATAAGTGACTCTTAATCTCACAAAACAAACTGAGGGTTGCTGGGGGGAGGGGGTTTGGGAGAAGAGGGTGGGATTATGGACATTGGGGAGGGTATGTGCTTTGGTGAGTGCTGTGAAGTGTGTAAACCTGGTGATTCACAGACCTGTACCCCTGGGGATAAAAATATATGTTTATAAAAAATAAAAATTTATAAAAAAAAAAATAAGCAGTGAACCAGTTGGAGGTGAGAATTATACCTGTTACTTGGATCCCAGCCTAATACACTGTGTGTCTTAGAGAGAGGAAATTACATTTGAGAATTTAAAAAGAAGAGCTGCTTTACTAAAATCACACTAAGATAGGAAAAAACATAAGGCAATAAACTTTATTTGTTGATTGTGTCATAAAGGTTTGCTTCAAGGCCGGAGAAGGAGTACTGTTTGAGAATAGATGACAGATGTCTGAACAGGAAACCATGCTTATCTACATTTAAAATTGAGAAACAATAAAACAGAGCAAGGAGCGCAGGCACAAATCATGTCATCTTTGTTTCTAACAGCAGACATTGCTTCAAGAAGCAAGGCCTGAACCGGAGAACAAAGGTAAGACATGACTTCAGAATTATTTGGAGGGGATTTGAGAGGCCTGGAGCTTTTTGTTTGTTTGTTTGTTTTTGTTTTTACTTAAGCAAATAGGAGCAGAACTAGAGAAATACTAATTTTTCCAATGTTATTTTGACCCTATTTTATTGTCCATGGCCCGGGCAAATGAATGATATAAGACAATTAATTTATTTGTGATCTTGAGTACTTGATTTGTATTCATCAACAGTACAGATTCTAAGTTACCTGTTTGTAATTAGAGATTAAAGTTCAATTCACAAAGATGTATGGCATAATATCCAAATTCAGGCTCTCTGCATTGAGGGAAAAATATTAACAATAAAACTTGTTCTTGAAGGGATCTAGGAGCTTTAAAATTATAGGTATAAATTTTTATGACCCAGATTTCCTTTTCTCTCACAGAGTATAATGATTTTTTGATAAATTGATTTTAGTCATTATGGCAAGAAGGAAAGAAGGAAAGGAGGGACCATAGAGGAAGACAGACACACCAAGTTAGGAGTTTGGTTGACTTAATTAGTTTTGGAACCACCTCAAATATTTTTAAACAGACTTAACAGGTAAGTAAAAGGAGTCAAATTACTTTGTTAGTTCAAGTGGCCCCAGAATGTATGACTTAATAACCCTAATGTAAACAATAGAGTTTGAATATATAAGAGTGGGGAGGGTTACAGAAAAAAAGCATAGAGACTAATATGAGAGAAAGAAAATTGTAAAATCTCCAAACATCCACTGGTTTGTTTGTGCTACTGAAGAATGAAGCCCAGATCTGAGGACACTTACTTTATAGCAGGATTTGCAGATATCTAGTATCAGGTCTTAGACTGAGTAGAGGGCAAGGGTGGGCTTAATTGCTATACATAATAAATAAAGGGTGTCTCCAAGGTGAGAGAGCCTTCTAGGATGGGGGGGGGGCAGGCTGAGCAGTGTCTAATTGTCTGTATTAAGATGTTAGGATGCCCAATTAAGAAAACAAAAATCCTGGTGCTCCAGATCTTTAGTGCTCTGTGTAATTACCTGGATTGAGTAGGTTGGGATAAATCAAGAGAAGAGGCCCGAGTTCTTTTTCTAGGACTTTACAGAACAGATTCCAGGAAGAGAATGGTTGTAAGATCAGTCTTTGAATCCATTGGAAATTGAAGAAATTCAGAGTAGGAAATTGTAATGAAAATTTAGGTCCCTGAAATGCTCAGAACATAGAGGCTTTACATTTAAACTTGGATTTTACTTAAACCTCAAAGGACAGTATGACAGCTACGATTTTGGTCTTTCAAGCAGTACATCATTGGCAATAGTCCAACCAAGTGGGCAGCTGACAGCCCAATGAGCCAGTAGCCATTTGGCCCTGCTGCTAATCATTTAACTGCATGGAAATGACAACAAGAATTTAGCCAGGGAGGGCAGTTTGAATCACTTCCTGACTGTATGCCATTCAAAATATTTTCCTAAAAGTGTTTCAGTTCCAGAGAAGCAAAGTAATAATAGCAAGCATCGTATGACTACTGAGGGAAATCTACAGTTACTGGTCATATAGGACATATAAAGAACAATGAGATACCTTTGTTTTAAAGATAAGGGAGATCAGCTACCATGTACCATTTATATCTTAGGTTACAATTTTTTTTTTTTTTGAACCAGCCACAGGGACCTGTTAAAACTGGAATTTAAACACAATTGCAGGGAAATAATTATCTTAAGGTGAATTGCTTATGAGGGAAATTGCAGTTTGACATGGGGTGGCATGGTTTATGAGTGTAGAGCCATAGAAAGATTCTACCCTGAAAAAATGAAGCAGTTAGCTGCCAGTTCTATTCATATATTTGATGTTTCTGATCTTAGCAAGATAAGAATAAAAATTGGGAATTTATACACACCAACCTGGAGAAAAAGGCCTTTAAATTAATTTTCAGACTGTGAGTTTAATTGAACTTCTTCCATTTATTTCATTCTAATGACAGCAAGTTTGCTGGATGATGTCACCATTCTTTGAAAGCTGCTTTATTCTTCCTAACAGCGCTGATCCTACATTCTTCACCTTTAGAATGCGGTCCCAACAATAAGTAATGCTTATCTGTAAACTGGAATGCACCAGAGTTCTATTTGAAGGCCAGCCTCACTGACATTCTGGCAGGATATAAGAGGGGAATGTATGTTTTATGCTCATGCTGCTTTTTGAGGAAATGTACTATATACAGAGAAGTTATGATTATGGTTATGCTCATTTATTTGTCAAGTGCCAAGGAATACACTTGACAAAGCAAAAAAAAAAAAAAAAAAAGGGAAGATCAAGACATTATGCCTGTCTCAAAGATGATGTTACTAAAGGAAAATAAAGTTTCTGTGAATCCTTGGGCAGATATATTCCATTATATTTTTTAATCAGTTGAGTATTAGATGAAGCTGTTTCCATATTCACATAAAGCTTTCCCCCATTGAAATCATGTATTGCCTTTATCAGCTCAATATAATGGATGTTTACTCTTCAGAGAGGATGCTTCCTGTAAAAATAATTCTAGAATCACAAAGCAGTATTTTTTATACATGTCTGGCTTTCCTGGAAGTCATATTTTCATCCAGGTACACATGCTTTTATGCAAACGATCTTTTCAAATGTTGCTAAGGCTTCTTCACTTGATCAGCTCTCTGCCTCCTGTATGGAACATGTCCTGAAGCAGTCATGCCAATTCTATTGGAATTTATTTAAACAAACATTGATATAGTACTGTTGTTAGCCCTTTATAAACACAATTTCGCCCTCATGATGATCCTTTGAGAGCAACACTATAATTACCCTTATTTTACAGATGAGGAAACTGAGGCAGGAGAGGCTGGGACTTAACCAGAAATCATTTGATTAAAATGCAAAGAGTCTAGTTCCAAAATCCAGGTGTTTAATCACTATGCTGTGCTCTTTCGTATGGAACATAAACCAAGTTTCTCCTCATCAATGATAGGCCATTCTTTAATTTTGAATTTCTACTTTCTCAAAAACATTCATCTGTTTCCTTGACTTTTTCACTTTTTCTGTACTTCTATCACCAGTTCTAAAGGCTAACTTTTTGGTGGTAAAGGAAATGGTCCATAAACTTAATTGCACATGTGTAACAGTGGTCACATCTCCACTGGCAGGCCACTGCCCAGGTGCCCTGAGAGACTGCAAAAATCCTTCCATCCTGTCCTTTCAACATATGTAATTCAAGTTGTGTCCCATCAAAATTATAGATTACTGAATGCCAGGCGCCCAGGTCACTCTACAGTAGTCAAAACCATGAATGTTAAGTCTATAAGTACTAAGATTTTATTACAGACAGAGCTTAGGGCTAGTGGAATGTTTGATTCTCTAAAATATTTTCTGGTCACTCCATATCAAAGGCACACAGGTACTATTTTCCTTTGCATAATTTCTTTGTGTAATATGGAAAAATAGTTAAGAAGACTGTTTTATCCTTGGAAAATGTTACTCTGTTATCTCTTGCAGGTAGATGTGAAATATATTTCCAAGGAGATTTAACTCATCTACTTTCATCTATATCTCCTTTCTCTTTCCCCTAATCCCACTTTATTCTTATTTGTACACAGTATTTATATTTATCCTAACTCAGTCTAAGTATTTGTATTATCCTAATTCAAGATATAATCTGGTGAATTTTCCCAGTTAAAAAAAATTATTTTATTTTGAAAAGATTTTATATGTTTACTTGTCAGAGAGAGAGAGAGCACAAGGGGGTGGATGACATGCAGAGGGAGAAACAAGCTCCCCACTGAGCAAGGAAACCAATGTGGGACTTGATCCCAGGACCCTGGGATCATGACTCAAGCTGAAGGCAGATGCTTAACAGACTGAGCCAGCCAGGCATCTCAAAAATTAATTATTTTCATAGCTAGGATTTCAGATTAAAAATTCAGGAAACAAACTTTAAAAATACACAGTTTTTAAAAAATATTCCTTTAGAATCTTGATTTACACAAATCAATACTTACAAAACTGTGTAGAAAGTGATCTCTATTACATGAGAGCAATGATCAATTGCTTTTTATGTCATTACTAACTTCTCTGTTCTCAATTCTTTACTACTCACCATTACATTTTATACCAGAATGCTTATGTTTTTTACAATTTTTTATAGAAAGGTTGCCTTACTTTATATTTGTATTGTAGTTAGATTATTTAGGCTCTTGCTACACTGGACCTGCTCATCTAATGCTTTTGAAAATAGCTTGAGTGGTTTCTTTTACTTTATTATTTTTTATTTATTTATTTTTTAATTTTTGGGTTTTCCACATATAGTATCATATCATCTGCAAAGAGTGATAGTTTGACTTCTTCTTTGCTGATTTGGATGCCTTTAATTTCTTTTTGTTGTCTGAATGCTGAGGCTAGGACTTCTAGTACTGTGTTGAATAGCAGTGGTGATAGTGGACATCTCTGCCATGTTCCTGACCTTAGTGGAAAAGCTCTGTTTTTCCTCCATTGAGAATGATATACATGGTGGGTTTTTCATAGATGGCTTTGAAGATATTGGAGGTATGTACCTTCTATCCCTACACTTTGAAGGGTTTTGATCAGGAAAGAATGCTGTACTTTGTCAAATGCTTTTTCAGCGTCTCTTGAGAGTAACATATGGTTCTTGTTCTTTCTTTTATTAATGTATTATGTCACAATGATTGATTTGTGGATGTTGAACCAACCTTGTAGCCCTTGAATAAATCCCACATGATTGTGGTGAATACTCCTTTTAATGTACTGTTGGACCCCATTGGCTAGTATTTTGGTGAGAATTTTCACATCTGTGTTCATCAAGGATATTGGTCTATAATTCTCTTTTTTGATGGGATCTTTGTCTGGTTTTGGGATCAAGGTAATAAAAACTCATAAAATGAGTTTGGAAGTTTTCCTTCCATTTCTATTTTTTGGAACAGTTTCAGGAGAATAGGAATTAATTCTTCTTTAAATGTTTGGTTGAACTTCCCTGGGAAGCTGTCTGGCCCTGGGCTCTTGTTTCTTGGGAGATTTTTTGATGATTGCTTCAATCTCCTTACTGGTTATAGGTCTGTTCAGGTTTTCTATTTCTTCCTGGTTCAGTTTTGGTAGTTTATATGTCTCTGGGAATGCATCCATTTCTTTCAGATTGTTAAATTTGCTGGCGTATAGTTGCTCATAATATGTTCTTATAATTGTTTGTATTTCTTTGGCGTTGGTTGTGATCTCTCCTCTTTCATTCATGATTTTATTTATTTGGGTCCTTTCTCTTTTGTTTTTGATAAGTCTGGCCAGGGGTTTATAAATCTTACTAATTCTTTCGAAGAACCAGCTCCTAGTTTCGCTGATTTGTTCTACTGTTTGTTTTGGTTTCTACTTCATTGATTTCTGCTCTGATCTTTATGATTTCTCTTCTCTTGCTAGGTTTAGGTTTTCTTTGTTGTTCTTTCTCCAGCTCCTTTAGGTGTAGGGTTAGGTTGTATGTTTGAGACCTTTCTTGTTTCTTGAGAAAGGCTTGTATCACTATATATTTTCCTCTCAGGATTGACTTTGCTGCATCCCATAGATTTTGAACCATTGTGTTTTCTTTATCATTTGTTTCCATGAATTTTTTTCAGTTCTTCTTTAATTTCCAGGTTGACCCATTCATTCTTTAGAAGGATGCTGTTTAGTCTCCATGTATTTGGGTTCTTTACGAATTTCCTCTTGTGATTGAGTTCTAGCTTTAGAGCATTGTGATCTGAAAATATGCAGGGAATGATCCCAATCTTTTGATACTGGCTGAGACCTAATTTATGATCCAGGATGTGATCTATTCTGGAGAACGTTCCATGTGCACTAGAGAAGAATGTGTATTCTGTTGCTTTGGGATGAAATGTTCTGAATATATCTGTGATGTCCATCTGGTCCAGTGTGTCATTTAAGGCCTTTATTTCCTTGTTGATCTTTTGCTTGGATGATCTTTCCATTTCAGTGAGGGGAGTATTAAAGTCCCCTACTATTATTGTATTATTGTTGATGTGTTTCTTTGATTTTGTTATTAATTGGGTTAGATAGTTGGCTGCTCCCGTGTTAGGGGCATAGATATTTAAAATAATTAGATCTCCTTGTTGGATGGATCCTTTGAGTATGATATAGTGTCCTTCCTCATCTCTTATTATAGTCTTTGGCTTAAAATCTAATTGATCTGATATAAGGATTGCCACCCCAGCTTTCTTTGGATGTCCATTAGCATGATAAATTGTTTTCCACCCCTTCACTTTCAATCTGGAGGTGTCTTTGGGTCTAAAATGAGTTTCTTGTAGATAGCATATTGATAGGTTTTGTTTTTTTATCCATTCTGATACACTGCGTCTTTTGATTAGGGCATTTAGCCCCTTTATATTCAGGGTAACTATTGAAAGATATGAATTTAGTGCCAGTGTATTGCCTGTGAGGTGACTGTTACTGTATATTGTCTCTGTTCCTTTTTAGTCTACTACTTTTAGGCTCTCTCTTTGTTTATAGGACCCCTTTAAATATTTCTTGTAGGGCTGGTGTGGTATTTACAAATTCTTTTAGTTTTTGTTTTTTTCCTGGAAATTTTTATCTCTCCTTCTATTTTCAATGATAGCCTAACTGGATATAGTATTCTTTTTTTTTTTTTTAAGATTTTTTCTTTATTTATCTGACAGAGATCACAAGTAGGCAGAGAGTCAGGCAGAGAGAGGAGGAGGAAGCAGGCTCCCTGCAGCGCAGAGAGCCTGATGTGGGGCTCGATCCCAGGACCCTGGGATCATGACCTGAGCCGAAGGCAGAGGCTTAACCCACTGAGCCACCCAGGTGCCCCTGGATATAGTATTCTTGGCTGAATGTTTTTCCTCATTTAGTGCTCTGAATATATCATGCCAGTTCTTTCTGGCCTTCCAGGTCTCTGTGGATAAGTCTGATTTCAATCTCATATTTTTAACATTGTACATTACAGACTTCTTATCCCGGGCTGCTTTCAGGATTTTCTCTTTGTCACTAAGACTTGTTAATTTTACTATTAGATGACAGGATGGTAAGTGAACTTGGTTGTGGCTGGATTTCTTGCTGATCTTCTCAGGGAGGGGCCTGTTGTAGTGATTCTCGAGTTTCTTTGCCCGAGGTGGAATTGCACTGCCCTTACCAGGGGCCGGGGTAAGTAATCCGCTCATGTTCTCTTTTGGGAGTTTTTGTTCCCTGAACACTTTCTGTAGAGTTCTGGAGGATGGAATGAAAATGGCGGCCTCCTGGTCTCCGGCCCAGAGGAGCTGAGAGCTCAGAGCCCCACTTCTCAGTGCGCCCTCAGAGAAAAGCGCTCAATCACTCCCATCTCCCTGGCCTCTGGCTGCACTCCAAGCTCACCCAGCCTGTGACCAAACATCTCTGGCACATAGCCCTGCCTGGAGTCCAAACCCAGCAGATCCTTGCACTCTTCCCGGGAGGGGGTTCCCTGGATTTTTTGGGGTCCCTGCTCTCAGAGCAGGGGCCTGATTGTGCCACAGGTCACAGTTTAAGATAAACTCGAGTTGAGAGCTCACTCCTCGACTCTGTCTCTGTAGTCAGCTTTCCCACTCTAATACATGTGAGTTCTGTGACACACAGACACCCCTGATCCTTCTGTGACCCCATGGGACCTGAGACCCTGCTATCCCATGTGGGCTTCACCCCAGCTTAGCCTCTGGAGCAATGTCCCTCAGTGGAGCAGACTTTTATTTATTTTTTTATTTTTTTATTTTTTTAAAGATTTTTATTTATTTATTTGACAGAGAGAGATCACAAGTAGGCAGAGAGGCAGGCAGAGAGAGAGAGGAGGAAGCAGGCTCCCTGCTGAGCAGAGAGCCTGATGTGGGACTCGATCCCAGGACCCTGAGATCATGACCTGAGCCGAAGGCAGTGGCTTAACCCACTGAGCCACCCAGGCGCCCTGGAGCAGACTTTTAAAAGTTCTGATTTTGTGCTCCTGCTCTGTGGCTTGCCAGGAGTCAGCCCCTCCCCCCGCAGTCCATCTTCCCATCGCCTTGGATTCACTTCTTTGCAGGTCCTACCTTTCAGAAAGTGGTCGATTTTCTGTTTCTAGAATTGCTGTTCTTCATCTCTTCAATCTTCTGTTGGAACTGTAGGTGTTCGGAATGGTTTGATAAACTATCTAGCTGATCTCCTGCTACCTGATGTCAACTCAGCCCGTTACTTCTCTACCATCTTGACTTCTTCCTCCCTGGTTTCTTTTACTTTAATCTTTTCCTTTTTTATTCTCTGTAAAGGAAGGAACTGAATGAGAGTTATAAATTAGTCTCAAGCAAGTCAGTAATTCCCTAGCATGTGATTTACTCTGGAGCCTATTAATACAGGTTGCTGGGTTCTGGCTTTGGAAAATCTGATTCAGGAGGTTTAGTTTGGGATTCAGAAATTGGCACTTTAGTAACCAATCCAATAATTCTGATGTTTGCTTTTGGGAGCTTTTGTTTCCTGAACACTTTCCATAGAGTTCTAGAAGATGGAATGAAAATGGAGGCCTTAGACACATTTTAAAACACTATTTCACAGTGTTCAGTGCTCAGCCTTCTCCACAATATCATCTCCTAAAGAGGTTCTAACATATGTCAGTCAGCATGTCAACTGAGTGCCATAGAAGTAAGAGAAGAACAGCTTGATTTAATATTAAATTATCTTTTGTAAGTGATTAAAAAGTGAGTATTTGCAGATTGTTTGTTTCTTTCTGATTTCTGAATATAAAGAGGACAGGATATAATAGTTAGAGAAAAACATGTAGCAATTTATTTTCAGTATCAGTATTAATATTCCTCCTCCAAAAATTCTTTGTGATTCTTGCATTTTGAGAATATATTAAGATCTTATTAAACAAATACATATTCTGTATGCTGTTCACTGCCTATAATAAAAAAACATTCAGGACAGTTTTGATCCATACCTCCCCAAATTGCACAGGCACACATCTAAGTTCAACTGAAGACATGTGACATAAATCTCCAAATGCATATTTAGTAGAAATTTAATTCAACCTGCTGATAGCACTTATAATCCACAGGAGTTAATGTGACAGCAGGGACCCATGTTAGCAAATGGCAAGTATAAAGCAAGGATTAGGAAAGGAAAAATGTTGTACCTCTGGCATGTTCAGTGATTCAGTCTAAGTCTTTTAACATTGATTGTACTTTTCTGCCTCCAATCCTCTGTTTCCTTAGCACTTAACTATTTCTTTAGAGTTCTCTACTCATTATTTTCTACCCTAAGGAGTAGAAAATTATGAAATAAAATGTTTGTTTTTAAAAGCACATGATGTATAAATACAATTTCAACTTGATCACTTTAGTCATCATAAAATCAGATGATTCATAATTTATTAATTACTTTTAAAAAATCCATGCCCTTCACCAAGAAACCTTTGTGTAATAAAAATACATTAAAACATTTAGCAACAACAGAAAGCATTATGAAAATACAAATAAAGACAAAAACCTATCAGGACTGTAGGCCCAGGCCTAATTCCTGGAGCTAATTACTTGATGCCCTGTTGATTGTTGTCTAGCATGCCAGGTCTCCATTTAAATCAATTGTTTGGAGAATCTTATCATAGGGATTCAAAACAACTGGCCATTTCTGCATTTGTAATTGCTGGATCTTACATAATTAGTTGAATATTTTAAAAACCAACATATTCTGTAGGTCATGAATGAAACTAGGATTGTGTGGGTGGATCAAAGCAAATCCATCATTGTCATTGGAGTAGCAACTTAAAATGTGAGACCTGACAATGGTAGGTCAGTAACATCATCCTTGCATATGAAGATAATACAGCACCAAGAGCCCTCCCTCATGGTCATTGGATGTAATTCATCCATCTCTTGTCACTAACCAGATCTGTGACCTTGGATGAAGCACTTAATTCCTCTATTGAGGGCCAAGAGAAACTTGGGTAACCATTTGAAAGAACTTTTGAAAGTTCTATAAAAAATGCCCTTTTGGGGCATAGAAAAGGCATCGATTTATTATGGTCTACAAACTTAGGAAATTGCTAGAAATTCTGGACCAGGAAAAGACATGAAAAACATGGGGGAAATACCAAGGAATCTGTAAAGCAAGGAAACTTAGTAAAATCACAATTGTGGAAACCTTGTAAAATTTTCCTTTCAAATGTATAACATGTCTACTGAGTCATAAAATATTTAACTAAAGAAATATATATATATATATATATAGTGCCTACTATATGCTTGACAGTCTTCTAGCTCTAGGTATTTAACAGAAGCCAGGTTTCAACTCTTGGAAGGTTGGTTTATTTGCTGCTTTGCCTAGTACCTAACATTGAGGAGTGACCTCTTAGATGTGCAATTTCTGGGTTAACAAGACTTAACATAAAATTTTAGCTACTGCTCATTTCTGCTGGTGTTTCATAATCCACAGTAGAATTTCAGTTTTCTATTTTAAGACTTTAATCTCTGGCAAAATTCAAATCCTCTCAGGATTTAGCTTGTGTGAGTTTCTAATGCTTTCTGAGAAAAGTTTCTATAGCAGGAAGAAAGCAAGAAACCCTTCCTTAAGAGTGTCTAATACAGAAGAAAGGGGTCAGTGATCAGAATGGAGAGTCACTTAGAATTCCAAAATGGGGAGAAAGAATACAAAGTACTCACAACTTGAAATGAGAAAGGCAGATGATATGAGTGGGAAAGGTGATGTATATAGGAATAAAACACTGATGTTCAAAGACCAGTTGTTATAAAGTTTCTTTAGGCCCCCTGCCTTTATGTTATATACAGAAAAACCTCCTAAGTATGACTTTTCAACTTAAATGTATATCTCGTTTCATCTGTTAAGGAAAACATACATTTTAAGTTTTCCTTCTTAAGGAAAACAGAGGAAAGCAATAGGGGTGGCTGAAGATAAATCAAAGTTATTAATTTGCCAGGAAACAGAGAATGTTATTATATAATGGGTTTAGCGCTAGCTCTATTATATATTTAGTAAATACATACTTAACAACTGTGTATGTGTTATACAAGTGGGAAAGGCAAGCAATAAACATGCTAATAGTATATTTACTATTGCATATGAATAAGATGAAGATGAATGCTAGGGAGAAAAATACAGAAGGGGAAGGTAAGGGGATGGAAAACCTGGGGTATGGTTGTTGGTGGTAAATTATTTTATGTTATTATTTGGTATGGAGTTACTAGATTGATTTCTAAAATAAATTAATATTGGAGAAGAGACTTAAAGAAAGTGATGGAGGGAATTGTGTGGAGAGGTGAATGAAGAGCTTGCCAGAGAGAACTGTTAAGTGCAAAGGCCCTGAGGGAAGTGTGTGTTTAGTGTGTTCAAGGAATAAAAGGAAGCCTATATGGATGAAGTAATGTCATAGAGGATTAAAGTTGGAAGAAAAAAAGGTTCTTGAGGCAATGGGGTCCTGATTTCTCATGCTTTGAGGACATCATAAGGACTTTGGGTTTTCTCTGTAAGTAAATAGAAACCACTGGAGGGTATTGATTATCATTCTGCCTACTTTGTTGGAAATAGACTGTGGAAAAGAAGATAGATGCAGAGAAACCCAACTGGAGGCAACGATGACTTGAATCAAGGTATAATGGAGGTGGTGAAAACTTGGAAAAATGTCAGTGAATATATTTGGCCAATAGTTCATTCATTAAAACAAATATTAGTGAGCAGGTACATGAATGAAACAGAATATTTCCTGCTGGAAAAATAGTAAATAGGACAAATTCCATGTCTGCAATCAGTAAATGTAGCTTAATGGAGGTAGATATGTAAACACATGCTTTTATTTTATCTTTTAAACACATGACCTTCGTGTCTTATAATTAAATCTAATACAAAGGAAAGAGTGATTACTTTTGCTTAGGGAATGGGAAACATCAGCAAAGAATACTCAGAGGAAAAGATGCTTGAGTTGGGTCATGAGGAAGGATCACAGATTTGTTAGAAGGCAGAGGAAGAGAAGGCCTTTCAGACAGAGCAAACAACATAGGCAAAGGCACAGGAGCATGAACAGCATGGCACATTCAGGAGCTGTGAGTAGTCTTGTATGACTGTTGCATTTATTGAAGCCAGGAGTGGTAATAGGTAAAATTGAGAAAATGTGGATCAAAGAGTGAGAAGATGATGAGAGAATTTGTGTGTGTGCATGACAAAGGGTTTACATATTATTAGCAAGATTATGGGGAATCACAGAAAGATTTTATGTAAGGAAGTAGAATCAGCTTTATATTCTAGAAATATCAGAAGTCTTCACTGATAGAAGCATTTCCATTCAACTTTAGCTATACAGTTAGATTTTGGTAACTACAATATATAATAAAAATATTGTACATATCATTTTCAAACATGATAATAAGCAGCTATTTGTTGAGTACTTATGTGTGGAGCACTGGGGAAATGGCATTGCTCAAATTAATTCATCATATCTTCACTGATGCCCAGCAAGGTAATTATTATTATAATGACTTCTTTTTAGAGCCAGAAGAACGAATGGTTCAAGATGTTCAGCAGCTCACCCAAATCCTACATAGGTAGTGGTAGTTGGGGGCTGCACTAGTCTGTGCTTTAAACCACTCCAGATACTGCTTTAATGTTCTTGAAAGGACAGCAAATGTTTCTAGAAACAGGTCTCTCTTATTTTATTTTTTTCCATTTTATTTTATTTTATTTCTTTCAGTGTTCCAGCATTCATTGTTTATTCACCACACCCAGTGCTCCATGCAATTTGTGCCCTCCATAATACCCACAACCGGGCTCATCCAACCCCCCAACGCCATCTGCTCCAATACCCTCAGTTTGTTTCTCGGAGTCCACGGTCTCTCATGGTTTGTCTCCCCCTCCAGTTCCCCCGAACTCACTTCTCCACTCCATCTCCCAATGTCCTCCATGTTATTCCTTATGCTCCACAAGTAAGTGAAACCATATGATAATTGACTCTCTCTGCTTGACTTATTTCACTCAGCATAATCTCGTCCAGTCCCATCCATCTTGATAAAAAAGTTGGGTATTCATCCTTTCTTTTTTTTTAAATTTTATTTATTTGTTTATTTGATAGAGAGGCAGGCAGAGAGAGAGAGAGAGAGGGAAGCAGGCTCCCTGCCAAGCAGGGAGCTCGATGCGGGACTCGATCCCAGGACCCTGAGATCATGACCTGAGCCAAAGGCAACGGCTTAACCCACTGAGCCACCCAGGTGCCCCTCATCCTTTCTGATGGAGGCATAATGCTCCTTTGTATGTATGGACCATATCTTCTTTATCCATTCATCCATTGAAGGGCATCTTGGTTCTTTCCACGTATGGTGACTGTAGCCATTGCTGCTAAGAACATTGGGATACAGATGGCACTTCTTTTCACTACATCTGTATTTTGGGCGTAAATACCCAGTAGTGCAATTGCAGGGTCATAAGGAAGCTCTATTTTTTCTTAAGGAATCTCCACACTGTTTTCCAAAGTGGCTGCACCAACTTGCATTCCCACCAACAGGGTAATAGGGTTCCCCTTTCTCCACATCCTCTCCAACACATGTTGTTTACTGTCCTGTTAATTTTGGCCATTCTAACTGGTGTAAGGTGGTATCTCAATGTGGTTTTGGTTTGAATCTCCCTGATGGCTAATGATGATGAACATTTTTCACATGTCTGTTAGCCATTTGTATGTCCTCTTTGGAGAAGTGTCTGATCATGTCCTCTGTTCATTTTTTGATGTGATTAACTGTTTTGTGTGTGTTGAGTTTGAGGACTTCTTTATAGATCTTGGATATCAGCCCTTTGTGTGTTGTGTCATTTGCGAATATCTTCTCCCATTCTGTGGGTTGCCTTTTGTTTCGTTGACTGTTTCCTTTGCTGTGCAGAAGCTTTTGATCTTGATGAAGTCCCAAAAGTTCATTTTTGTTTTTGAAAAGGTCTCTTAAAGACTGTTGACATTGAACTGTTTGCAATAGACTGACCTAAATTATAATCTCTTAATTTAATTATGTATGTTGCAAAGAATAGAAAGAAATGATTAATGTCATTTGTCATTATGTTGGGAATGAATTCATTCAGAGTTGAGAAGGAATTTACCTGTAGATTTTTTAAGTAGCAAAGTTTTCATTAGAGCTTCTTGGCATAAATTTTGACTTGCAAAGATAGGCATCCAAATTTTCCTGGCTATGTCCACTCAAGATAACAAAAAATTTTGAAAGCTGTTTTCCACCTTTTTACAAACTGTTCCATTGATGGTCTGTAGAATTTGGCTGCAGTCTAAGATATCCAGGCCATGCTGCTCAATACAGGGGAACTTTACTGCCTGTAGAAATTCAACGGGTAAAGGACCGGGACTAGAGGGAAGAGGAGAAGAGGACTCAGAAGTTTTAATCCTTTTAATAGGAGATTTTAATAGGGGCTGTGATATAACTACTGATACATTGGATTTACAGTTAGTAATACTTTCAAATGAATTCTGCATTGGCAAAATAAAATGAAACAAATAAAGTCCAGACTCAAAATTTCTTAGAGGATTATCAGGTTATCTGCAGAATGTTCAGAAATGTAAAATCAAAGATCAAGTTCAAATGTCCCTGGGTTATAGTTTCTAAAAAGCAGATGAGCTGGATACAATGGGTGATTTCATGCTGAAAGATATAATTCCTAATCCACTGGCAAAAATTCTGAAACATGTCTCCCAGACAAGTTCCCCAATGTATTAAAAAGTAATAATAGATAGAAAAAATACCTAGATTACTTTGAAAAGTTTGTTGAAGAGAATGTTGAATACTTAGGGAGACCAATCATACCCTGAAAAAGTGGAGTTAAAAGCTAAATTTAGCTTAATTTTTCTATATTTCAGTAATAAAATGTCATTCTAGGGGCGCCTGGGTGGCTCAGTGGATTAAGCCACTGCCTTCGGCTCAGGTCATGATCTCAGTGTCCTGGGATCGAGTCCCGCATCGGGCTCTCTGCTCAGCAGGGAGCCTGCTTCCCCCTCTGTCTCTGCCTGCCTCTCTACCTACTTGTGATCTCTCTCTCTGTCAAATAAAATAAATAAAATCTTTAAAAAAAAAATAAAAAAAAAATAAAATGTCATTCTAAATGTTATTTAGACCATAATAAGTTACCATTTACAGTATCATGTTGAAGACAATATACATTCTTGGTAATACCAGTAAATTTTGACAGTGCACCAGTCTCTTAATCTTTACTTGCATGTGTTGTTGTCTGTCTAACCTTCAATATACTGTATACTATAATTGAATTACTTTTAAAAAACTCTCATTCTACTACTATCATACATTATTCTTGTAGTTGTTAGCTCAGTCCTTTCAAGGTTTCAGCTAGTTCAGCAAATCTGTCTGTGGATCAAAGCCTTTAGTCCTCTGAAAAGGGAAAGTTTTTACCTGGCTCAGTGCCCTATGCTATTCAGACATTAGCAGTAGTTTGCTATGTCACTCCTCATTGCTCTGAGGTTAAAACTGCTTTTGTGGAGGTGGTTGGCCAGGGTCTCTTGTAATTGTTCTCTTCTCTGTTGTTATGGAGATGCAGCTCACACAGTTTTCTTTCTTGCTTACTTTACCATGCTTCATATCCAATAGCACAGTAAACAACCAATTAGGTGACCTACTTAGGTCTGCCAGCATGGATTCACAGACTTCTATTATTTAAAAAGCTGTGTGATCACTTGAATCTTTCCCTGTGGTCTAGCTTTTTATTTCCATCATCCTTACATTTTCAGTCTGTTCCTTTTAAATGGCTTCCTTTGGTATAAATACTTTGCTCAATGCCTTCTGTTAAGGAAGAAGTAGTAGATTGGGTACCTAGGCTGAGAAAGTGAGTTTTAGATTTGTCACTATTGACACAATACCAAATCCATACTAAGTCAAGGACACAAAATAGTGCAGCATGACAAAACAATGCCCTCATGTTGTCAGGGACACTGACACCACTTCTCACAAATCTGAGCTGCTGGAGAAACAAAGGGGAAGGAGGAAATAAATTTGGTAGTTTATTGTTTTACTTTGCTTACTATAGGGATGAGAGAAAAGAAAGCATATGAAATTGGGTTATAGTATACTGAAGAGGAAGAAAAGGTAGTCTCTGGACAACATTATATACTGAAAAGAAGGTATGTGGCTCACAGCCACATGCAGTGACCAGCACATATAAACATTAAGCTGCTTTGCCCAAGGTTGGGATCAGTTCTGCAGTGTGCTAATGCTCTGGTACCTTCATGGATCAGGCCAAGGTTAGACTTAACCTGTGACACATCCTTGCTAAGCTCTTTTTCCTTCCCTGCATCCCTCATACAACTACAGGTGTCTCCTGAGAGCACTCCCACAGTAAATTCCAAGCATCTGTGTCACTCGCTCTGCTTCTAGGAAGGCCAATCTAAATTCTGCTTGATTATCAGTTAACTTTGTGGTATATAGGCCAGGTGCTTGGTCTCTACTAGCCTCAGTGTCCTCCCTAGTGAAAAGAGTTCTAAAATTCTGTTTTCAAGAGAGGTAAAACCATTGGGTCTTTTCTGTTAGCAGGGCCTTTTTGATCCAGATGTTCTGTGGATTCTTTAATGCTGGGCATTTTTGATATTTGAAGCAGATTGATAATGACTAAGCTTCATAGAAATTTCAACTTTTAATGAGTAGAATATCTTATTGACTTGCTACAAGTCATAACATAGATACTTATTTGATTCTTGTTAACTATTGCTATAATTCTCCGGGAGTAACAACCTGGTAAAAGTCATTTTACCTGAGTCATCATTCAATTCCAGTTTTCTTCCTTAGCTATTCTTTTTCTTCTGCTTTGAGTATATCCACTCTGCATTAAAGCAATGCAGCCATGGATATATTGATGATTCCTAATTTCTGGAGTTTGCCAGCAATATTGGCCCTGTTACTGGGGAGGGGATAAATGTTCTCATCTCAGATGTTCTTTAACTCTGGAAAATTATCGAAGAAACTGTTCACTTTTTTTTTTTTCCTGTATAATTATTAAAGAATGCCCAAAGGGAGCCTCTCGTGATGGAAAGAGGTCCAACAAATCATCTGAATTAGCATCCACATAGAGGCTTGTAAAATATTAGAAGTATATTGTTAGAATTAGGAGAATAAATAACCTTCTGCATACTTTCTTTCTAAGACAAGTTCTATGCTGTCTGGTTAAAATCACAGTGTAAGATACAATAATACAATTCAGTTCAAATTCTTGTCAATCAGAATCCTCTCTAGTGAATACTGTGATTATATGTCACTTGATATCATCACTGATTTTCAGTAGCCTCCATATAAGAATTTTGAAAGTGATACTGTAACAGCTTCAAGCACAATCTCAGGAAACACAGCAACTGTGAAGGCTAGTGGAAAGTGTGCAGAGAACTCTGGCTGGAACAGGATAATCAGATACATGGCTTCTTGTTAGGTAACAAGAGGGAGGCTCATTTGTGTGCATCTGGCCCTCCAATAAGTGCTTGAGGTCCAGAATAAAGATCACAAGAAATATTGGAGGTGACTCACTTGACAGAATAGCAATTTCTTCAGACCCTAAAGACAATTTGATAGACATAGATGCATATACAATTAAAAAAATACATGGTAAGGGTGCCTGGGCGCCTCAGTCATTAAGCGGCTGCCTTTGGCTCAGGTCATGGTCCTGGGATCGAGAGCCACATCAGGCTCCTTGCAATTGCCTTAAAGCTTCATAGGGATTTCAACTTTTAACTAGTAGAATATCTTATTGACTTGCTACAAGTCATAATGTAGATACGTATTTTACGTATTTGATTCTTGTTAACTACTGCTATAATTCTCCTGGAGTAATAACCTGGTAAAATATGAATGAAGTGCATCTTATAGAGTGTGCTGGTTTTTCTGTATTTGCTTCTCTCTTAATCCACTTTCTACTCTTCTCTGTGCCTGAGGATATTGAAGCCTGTAGAGTAAGTTCCTAGAGTATTTTTCCTTCTTGTTCCAGGTGAATTGGACCAATGTGAGACACTAACAAAAGATAGGAGGGTAGAAGGAGAGAAAGGCTGGGCATTACTTACACTGCTCCCTCTTTGGGTCTTCAATCTGGCAGAGACTGCCTAATCCATGACTACAGTTCATGGTGAATAATTATTCTTGTGTGGCTATATAGCTCCTATTAGAGTCTTGTAACATCATATCCTCCCTTTACCATTCAGGTGGTGGTTTTCTGCAGTGTAGCCGCTACATGGCCACTCTTCTATAAATACTCCCTTAATTAAATCCTCTTAATAATCCCTCTTGAGTGTGCCTTGTTTCTTGCCAGGCCCCTTACTAATGCATGAATTCTCCTTCTCTTCAGACCCTGTTAAAATTAGGAGCTCAAAGTCTTCCTCAGATTTCCACTGATAGGGACAGGGGTCAAAGTGCAGAGTATAAAAGGAGAGAGGACTGATTTCATCATAAGTATCTTTGAGAAGAGAATCGTTCTACCCTATCCTCCATATACACTTCCTTGATTATATTTCTCCAGCCTTCTCACTTCCTCACTCGTTCTCTAATACATGGAGCATGTCCCTGCCTCAGATCTTCATACTTGCTCTTTCCTCTACCAAGGCCTCTAAAATATCTGGTAGAAGAGTATTATTAGGTCTGCTTTCTCAGTTTCTTTAGGACTTTGCCACAAAGTCACGGCCTTCTCTGTTCATTGAAGTTAAAACTACAACCCTGACTCTCTATCCCTGCACCCTGCTTATTTTTAATCATTGGGCTTATTTCCAACTGACATTATTCATTTATGTGTTTATAGTCTGTGTCTTCTCACCAGAATTTTTTTTTTCACTTGGTATGGTATGGATGATATGGTGGTATTTTCAGCACTTAGCATAGTTTCTGACACATATTAATAGCTCAATTTTGTTTTGTTTTGTTTTGAATGAGTGAATAATGAGAAGAAAACACATAATAAGATGAAACGAAACACCTATACTCTCTTTGCTTTGGGGACATTATAAGGACTAATTCATCTAAAGGTACTTAGAACTCCATAAAGAGGGGAGACAAAAATACCTCAGTTGTAATTAAGGTTTTCCCATCATATCTTATGAAAACTACTTTGATTTGAAGATGAAGCTATTGGTTGAGTTTTTCAAGCAATTTAAAAATATTATTTCATTATATTATTATACATTCTTTTACGTAAATCCAAATAACAAAAACAAAAACCCTGCTAGCAGTAAGTCAAGGCTAAAATGTACCGTAGGTAATGACATGAAGTGCAGAGATAAGGACATAACAGAATCCTGATTCAGACTTAACAAATATAATTTCCTCTCATTTATGAAGAGGCAACAGTAGATAATTAGGGAATTTGGAGAAACTCAGAAACAGAAACCTTATCAAAGTCATAGGGTGGTAAAAGTGTAACATACCATGGCTCAATTAGGCAGATGCTAATATACTTGATTTTTAAACATTCCAATGCAAGAGTCACAGTTTTCAGTATTTTTTATTTAAGAGTTGAAGAGTTTTACTTCCATAATGTTTTCCTTAACACTTGCCTACATTCCCTATGA
Source organism: Mustela nivalis (assembly GCF_964662115.1). NCBI lineage: Eukaryota > Metazoa > Chordata > Mammalia > Carnivora > Mustelidae > Mustela > Mustela nivalis. Next base: position 34,936,222 of record NC_139031.1, on the reverse strand, counting down.
TATACACTAGTCTTATCTCATCCCGTGTTCAGAAAGTATATGTAAATGTCAGTCACTATCCTTGGTAAAGTAATCCTATTTGGTGACATCATTCATTTACCTCATTTACCTCCATTTATCATTCAACCAAAACAAGACTTGCTGAAATAATCATTTGTTGCCTTGAGTTCAATTTCCTATCTTCATAGTTATTTCTTTCACAATCCCTTTTACTTTTGTTTTTGCTTTTAATGTCTCACTTTTTAAACACATATATTTTTGTTTCAGTCTGAGTCAATCAAAATACCCGTCTTCTTTTCAAATTTAGGAAGCCTGATATTTGGTTGAAATCTGACAAGACTGAGTATACTTAATATTCTCAAAACTGTTAAGACTGTGGTTCTCAAATCTAGTTGTACTTTTAGAATCATTTGGGAAGCTTTTATAGCTCCCTAGATTCCAGACCCAAAGAAACCTGTTTAATTTGTCTTTAATAGTGCCTAGACATCTTTTAAAAAAATATTTATTTATTTAATAGAATGAGCCAGAGAGAGAGAGAGAAGGAAAGAGAGAGAGAGAGAGAGAGAGAGAGCTAGCACAAGCTGGGGGAGGGGCAAAAAGAAGGAAGGAACAGACTCCCTAATGGGCAGGGAGCTCCACAAGGGACTCCATCCCAGGACCCTGGGATCATGACTTGAGCTGAAGGCAGATGTTTTACAGACTGAGCCACCCCAGCACCCTGGACATTGTTTAAAAAAAAACCTTTCCCTATATTTATTTTGTGCAGCACAGGACTGGTATCACTGCCTTAAAGGATCCAGATTTGTAGATTTATTTTTCCATTAACTTGCAGCAAACTTCTTTAATCTGAAAGGACCCCTGATAACAAGATGACCCAGTGGGCAGACAGTATTACTGATAGCTTGATGATTATCCAGATATCTTGAATCTCTGTATGTCATATGGGTGCAGCCTTATGTTATCATCCAACAAGGAGGATTAGCTGGGAAAAATATGAACATATTTATCTCTATCAGAGTGGGAGGAATTACACAATTGCTGGAGTTTATCTTTGACTCTCTGAAGAATAGGTCACACAGTTTTAAGCCAGCCTTCCAGCAGAGATGGAAACATCAGACAAACTGCTTATCTGACATACCCATAATAATTTAACATATTGTACCTTTCTCTACTCTGTTGTTTATTTGTATGCCAAACATGATAAGCAAACCAAGATAGGCACACTGTTAGCATTTAAATATTACAATGCTTCTCTGTCTTTATTATCTATTTTCTTTCCATCCATCTCTCTTTCTTTTCTTTACCCTGCCTCTTTTTATATTTTTTCCTCCTCTATCTGAAGGAGCTTTTATGATAATAAGGGTTATTTTTTATTATAAGCAAGTGACAAATTCCACCATATGATATATGTAATGGCACATTGTCTTACTCAAATGATTAATTAAAATTGATCATAAAGGATTGCTAATTTACTGAGGCCTCTTTAACGCCTGTGAATCCTCTGTTATGAGGGAAAATCACAACGGTGTGCGGCAGCAGTGCCATTAGTCTTTGAGCAAGGAATCCTTTAAGTTATGGACAGCTACATGCTTCTCTTAAGTTTGGTGCTTTTAAGGGAAGCAGCAGAATGTCCTTTGGCAACTCCCTGACAGATTTCATAGGATGTGTTTCTTTTCTATTGGGAAATAGAGCAAATGTATCCAAGGGAATTGGGTAGACATAAAAATGTATATCATTCTAATTATGTCTATATGGATTAAAGATTTATTCTAGTTCTTTGAAAATTCAAGTGTGTATTTCTAGTGTTAACAATTACCTGACATTTCATGAAATCTTGCTGTCTTGCAATGGATCCTGAGAGACAAGAAAAAAGAAAAACTGCTGAGAACAGGATTTTAAGCCTTGGAGTTCTCATCTTTACCTGTCATCCACTCCCCTCTTCTAACTAGTCAGCTGGAATCCAGCCATTAACATCATAAAATCCAGGCATAACAACATAATAAAAACCACAAAGTGATCGCTGTAAAAAGAAAAAAAATAGAAAAAGAAAAAGTAAAGAAATATAAACTTTTGAAAGAAGAGATTAAATCTGAATTCTCTGAATTCTCATGCCAAGTATTTTAAATATAAATAAATAGAAGGAACTTTTGATCCTTGTGTTATTAATTTATACTAACAGAGAAGGCTGGACTCTTAGGCTAGGACTCCTAAGTGAATCAGAAAGTTTCAGTAAATTCAGGAGGGAAAGTCAGTTTTATTGATAATGAGGCAGTTGAGTTCAAATGGATGATCTATTGTTATATTTAGATATACCCTGAAGATCTGACAGAGAGACAGAATAATCAAGGGCTCCTCTGTTTTGACTACATCAACATCATAATCATCATCAGGCATTAATTGATGTTTGGGCACAGTGGTAATCACTGGTACTGTGAACAGTAATGAAGACATATTAGACATATTGGAGTAACAATGTGGATAGGAGGTTGAAATTTTATTTTCCAACAGGGAAAAAGCAAATATTCAAAGTAGTATAATGGACAGTGCTGTATGATTGCAAGAATTCTATGTAGTGTCCCTGGATTTATAGATGGAGCTATAGCACCCTTGGATCAGAATTAAACCAACTGTCTAAGATCCTAAATGAAACCACCTTTGCCTAAAGCACCTCTTGGTTAATATTTTACAATAAGAAAGACATACTGCATATTTTTAAGTACATGAGGTCATGGGAAAGTATTTTAATTTTCACATATTTGTGGGTTGGAAAAAGAAAGGACTCATCACAGACCTGTACCCCTGGGGATAAAAATATATGTTTATAAAAAATAAAAAATTATATAAAAAAAAAAAGAAAGGACTCATCCTTTTTCTGAAGCAGAAGAGAAACTTTTGACGATGAACATGTGAGCATTTGGCTTTCTTTTTTACTTGAACACCTGGGAAAGTAAATATCTACTAGTATAAGTGAATACCTCTAGAAACAGAAACACAATCCTAGAGATAATAACTAGTATTTATTGAGTGCTTACTATGTGCAAGATGCTGTTCTAGGCACTTTATAACTCATTTAATTCTCTTCACAGTCCTGTGTGGTAGGTATGTACTATTATTATTACCACTGTACAGAATAACTAAAACAGAGAATATAAATAAGTAGACCAAGGTCATGGAGCTGGTAAATGGCAGAGCTAGCATTTGAGCCTGGAAATGCTGGGTCTAGATTTTGCACAAAACCATCACATCTGAGTTACCTACATGTATTTCGGTAATTTTTAAAAAAGATTTTATTTACTTATTTGAGAGAGAGAGAGAGAACACAAGCAAGGGAAATGGGAGAGGGAGAAGAAGGTTTCCTACTTAACAGGGAGCCTGATACAGGGCTGTATCCCAGGACCCCAGGATCATGACCTGAGTGGAAGGCAGATACTTAACAATTAAACCGCCCAGGTGACCCTTTTTGGGTAACTTAAAAAAAAATGTGTTTTCTTGCCTCTGCCTAGGATTCTATCATATTTTTGTGAAGTTTGTTACTTTTTATTATGTACCTTTCAGACCATTAAAAGTTCAATGATTACAGTAAGTAGCTGAGCCTGTGTCAAAAAATAATATACGATGATCATCAACCATCGAAACGCATATTTGCACAAGGTCCTGGAAGCCTCTGGAAGGAGGGGGTAGGGCATAGACAAAGAGGAGCTAAGGATATACAGCCTACCTAAATTTTTCTGGGTTCTAATACCAGGTTAGATCATAGAGGGAGTGTCAATCAGGCTGTAAGTTTCACAAAATCAATGATAAAATTTCCTGGGGAAAAGAGGTTTGATGTATATCTATAGGAAAAGCCTTTGTTGTTGGCTTATCTGAGGCAGCAGGGCCCTTAGGCTATCTAGGGGATAGGCACAGTTTCACAGAGCAATGCAGGTCTGAGTAAATGGGGCCAGTGTTTTCTTCTGATAGGTTTACTCACTATATCAGAATGACATTTCCTCCAGGCTATGATGTGATCCTAGAGATTGAGGTTAGGGCTCTCATGCTAAGGACCATCACGATGTACCATATAAACAGTGATGCTCAAGGGTGAATTCCTGTTCTACATCTGTCTGATTACTAATCAGTGCTTTCAAAATGATTGATGGGAAAGACTCTGTGATTTGTCCAGATTAACATCATCTAAATCCCCCCACCCCAATCCAGGAGATAATTCCCCTTTTCTCAGAAGTTTCAAAATTACACCCCCCCCCCCTTTTAAAGATTGTATTTATTTGAGAGAGAGAGAGAGAGAAGTGGGGACAAAGGGTAGAGGGAGAGAGAGAAACAAGTTCTCCACTGAGCAGGGAGACCAGCCTGGGCTCCATCCCAAGACCATGGGATCATGACCTAAGTTGAAGGTAGATGCTTAACTGAACCACCTAGGTGTCCCTGCCCGTAACCCCTTTTATAACAAAGTCATGATTACACAAGAAAATAAAATGAAGAAGTGAGATGGTTTCGTCTATATACATAGAATTCCAGGAATGTGATTGTTTCAAATGCAGACTGATACAGGTATGTTGATATGGTTGTACTAGTGACTAGAACCTCACAAGTGACACTGCTATCAGGACATGATTTTATAAAACTGTAAAAACTGGACTTTTTTGGTTAAAGTCCAGATAAAATAAGATAAAATCTTTCCACAATTTGCTTAGTACTTGCTTTCCTGGAAAAAGTACCTTAGGGAAAACCATGCAAAACACACTGTTCTTATTATAAAATATGGTTAGAGTCTAGGCTCAGATTATAAACAGATTTTTCATCTTCTTCTTTTTTTTTAATTTAAAGCTTTTTTTTTTTTTTTTTTTTATTCTTGTAAACTTAAGGAATTGGGAGAAATCAAAGATTGATACTCCTGGGTAGTTTTCTTCCTTTATTAAGGGAAATTAAGCATACTGGCAAAGGATATTTGAGTAGCTTGATCATTTACCAAGTAGTACTTACAATAAATGAAAGATTGCCTCACATCTTAAGCCATTGTCCTTAAGATGCTGTCTTTCATTATACATCATAATGGGCTGTCACATTATCACCAGTCTGTCTCTCTTTCTTACTATTTCTATCTCTTTCTTTCTTTTCAAAGGAAATAGGTTTTCCTAATCTGGGCATTCTGTAGCTTTTTACTACCTTTGGGGCAAAGATGAGATGAGGAACTTTTTTCTTTTGCTTTTAATATTTTTTTTGCCATAAAAGTGCACCTCGCTCATTTTAAATATTAGCAGCCATGCCCTGCCTTGATTTCAGACTTCCATATTAGGAATAGAAAGTAATCATAATAAAAAGTTTTTCCAAACTGTAGTTCATGGAATCATTGCCATTTATACTCTTAATGACACTAGTCTTCAGGTAACCCAAACGCTCAACAAATTTATCTTTAGGTTCCGTCTTGCCCTTTTGGTGTTTGGTAGTTTTTATGAGTTCATGAGACTTATTTCCTAAAAAGTCTACTATGAGATTGTACTATGTGTTATAGTGTTAATTACCAAGGTGCAGATCAATGTTGTTTAAATTGCCAGTTACAATCAAAATTATTAAAAGTTAAATAGAAAAATTAGTAATGGTGAGAACAGTTTTGTATTACTTCTTTTTCTCCATTTCAAATATGTATCTGTATTTTAGGTAGTGATGTAAAATGTGTATAAACAGATTTTTCATCTATGTAAGTGACCAATGGGACATTTGAAAGTTGTGCAGGCGGTGGGACAGTTCTTTGTCAGTGAACTGCTTTGCATACTGTAAAACATGCAGCATCTTTGGCTATATCTCTTGAAAAACTAGTGCCCATCCTCATTGTGACAACCCAAAATGCTCCATGCTTTTCTGAAATGCCCTCTATAAGGTGGTACCACCACATGGAGAACCATTGGTCACTTGCTTCAATAGAATTTAAGTCTTTTTTCCCTCTTTTCTTTAGTGAGAATAACAGGGCTATTCATCTGTACTCATATCTCAACTGTAGACTATATGTACTGCACATGAAGGTTATTGTTAAGTGCCTCTTTAACCTTATAAAATGCCAGGGAAGACATTAAACAAAAATCTCTCTGTAAAACTGATGCTGCTTTAAGAATGATTCAGCCATGGCAACAGTGAAGGTCGGTTTTTAAAAAGAAAGTGTTCTTTGAGAGTGTAAATTCCAGAAGGGAAAAAGAAAAAAAAAGAAAAAGAAAAAGAAAAAGCCCCAGAGACCATTATGGTCATTTTGAACGGCAAAGAAACCTAAACTGGGTTTCATTCAAAACACAGTACAATTACAAAGCGGTTTTCAGAGGGTCAGTGGCTCTAATACAAAATTACACAGTCAGGTCCAGTTAGCATGAATCCAGCCACAAAAATCAATGTTACATATGTCCTGTCAGAATGACCCACACATAAATCTCTTAAGTGCCAGACATATTGATAAATCTACCAAGCACTAATGTTATCTGACTCTTTCACAGATAAGATGCCACATTTTTTGTGGCATCTATAGATTACTTTAGACAGAAATAAATTCCTAGAGGACAGGATAAAAAAAGAAGATAAAGTATATGCTATTAAATACATTGAAATTTCTTTTTTCTATATTGTTTGAAAAAACACACACTTAGTGACATTCTGTTTTGTCACAGTAGTTCTAAAACTCACTTTATTCATGAAAACAAAATAGAGAATATTTATAGGATACCAGGAAGCTCATATGCTCCAATGTCCTGATAGAATATCAGGACAATGCCCAAATAGATGGAGACTTGGTTAGACACAAATAGGACAGATCTTAATGCTTTTTAAGTTCTTGACAGGCATTACTATTGCTAAGAAATCTCAGAGCATAGGTAAAATTTTGAAAATTTTAAAGATCTGAACCCCTCAGTATGTCAATATAGACATGAAGAAACATGCATATTTAGTTTACCTCAAAGTCATAAAAATGCTATTTTTAGATTTGTCACATTGGCAAGAATTTCGAAAAGTGAACCTTTTGCACAACTATGTAAATATGCTTAATACTAATGAACTCTTAAAAATGAGTAATAAGGATTTTTAAAAAGTGAACCTCTGCAGTCAAAATTCTGTACTTTTAAAATTTGAATATAGTTGACACAATGTTACCTTAGTTTCAACTTAGTAACTTGAGAAGTTTATACATGATGCTTTGCTCACAAGTGTAGCTGCCATCTGTCCTGTTATTACTATTACAATATCATTGACTATATCCCTTATGCTCTACCTTTTATTCCCTAGACTTATTCATTCCATAACTGCAGGGCCGTATCTCCCTCTCACCTTCACCCATTTTGCCCATCCCCCCTCCCCATCTCCTCTGGCAACCATCAGTTTGTTCTCCATATTTATAAGTCTGATTTAGTCTTTTTTTTTTTTTTTAATTAGCTTTTGCTTTCTGGTTTTGTTTTGTTTGTTTGCTTGGTTTTTTGTTTTTTACTTTTTGTTTTGCTTTGTTTTAGATTCTACTTATGAGTGGAATCATATGGCATTTGTTTTTCTGAATCTGACTTATTTCAATTAGCGTTTAATATCCTCTAGGTCTATGCATGTTGTCTCAAATTGTGCAATCTCATCTTTTTATGGTTGTGTAACATCTTCCTTATCTGTTTATCTATTGATGGACACTTCGGTTGCTTCTATATCTTGGCTATTGTAAATAATGCTGCAATAAACTTTGGAGAGCATATATCTTCTTTGAGTTAGTAAAAATTCTACATCTCTTAATAATTTCCTAAGCCTGTGCTACATTATAGCCAGTATAGTACAATATCCAGTGGAAAGTAAGCACTGTGAATTCAGGGATTTATTTTGTTTATAGCTATATCTTGAATTTGTCTCTCTAAGCAGGAGTTCACGATACTTGTTGAATAAATGTTGACTTTATTATTAAATATCAGTTGTTCTCATGAGCTCCCATGTCTTTGAGTACATAATACAGTCAGTAATAAAATATACTGAACTCTTGGGATCAAGTGAGATAATGTATGCAGAACAATTGTACCAACTCTTTCCAGTATGAATCATTTTTACATGATGTTATTTTGATATTTTTCTTTTAAAATAAAATCTCAGTTATTAATCAGTAAGTGAGTAAAAGCCAAGAGAGTACCTGATTTCTCAGTAACGTTTTACGTTTCCTGAAACACTCTTATCTTTTAGTTTTCAAATTGTCTTGTGTCTGAAATTTCACTGACCATTCCGTCTCAATCTCTTTTTCTAGTTTTCCCTAGAACCTTTTCCCTTGGAACTTGGTCTTGGTTCTTGGTTCTCCCTCTCCTCTTACTTGACATTTTCTCTTTTGGTGTTACTGTTTGTTGCCATCACTTTATATATCGTATATATACCAAAGACCCCTCAATTATGCCTATTTCAAATGTCTCCTCATATATATATATATGTGTGTGTGTGTGTGTGTGTGTGTGTACATATATGTGTATATGTACACATATATATGTATATATATTCAACTGTGCCCCTCCCCTGACCTTTCATTTTGGATGCCTCACAAGCATCTCAAAGTCTATATGGATGCAATTGGATTCCTTTACATCTCATCCCACCCCACCTATGTTCACATTTGTTCTGCTTTCAAACTTCTCCAACTCAGAAGATATCATACATCTACTGATGTATCCATTCAGTTGCTTAAGTTATACATAATTTGCTTTTCCTAATCCTCCTGCTCTTCTCAGCCAATTCATCAACAGATTTCTTAAGTCTTCCTTCAAAATATTTTCATATCTTTATTTTTTTATCTTCTCTGGTACAGTAAACCACCCTCCCTTCTTCCTTGGAAGACAACAATAAATAATATAAATAAATAAATGAAATCTTTAAAAAATTATGTTTAAGAAAATCCTTAATATAATAAACTTTCCATGAAGAATTCTAACAACTGCCTGTATTCATAAAAATTGTGTGGAAACTTCTGTTTAACAATGTCATTCAAAACTAGAAAGTTGTATGACTTTGATAGTTACGCTTCTTGTACTGCCTATAAAGAAAATATGAACTATTATGGTTAGTTTCCATGAGTTTCATTTTGAATTATAGAATAGTCTCCCTTCGTGAAAAGAAAAGGAAGGTGGGCATTTTATATTTCCCTCAAGTCCAGTACTTTATTATGGAGTGGTAGCCCTGCAGATTCAAATACTATGGAATGCGGTTTAGAACCTGATAACTTAAAAAAAAAAAGAAATTTCTCAAGCTTATGTTCAAGTAGTTCAATGGAAGATTAAAAACTATATTACTGAACTAAGGCCCTATTAAAAATGTCACCTCTTACGTTCTAAGAGACTTACGAGTTTGAAGTTGCAGTCCAGAATTAGCTATGCACTTTTCTTTATTCTAAAGAGATAAAACCTCAGAACTTCCTTTGCCATAAATAAATGGCCACTAACTTCATTATAACCTCATTGTTTTAAATCCATGCTTTGTGAATTACCATGTTATAGCTAAGATCATGTTTAACAAAGTCTCTGTAGCATTTCTGGTCACTGAACTCTGCTAAATAATGAACTGTGAAGGAATCCTTGAAGAACTGGTGACATTTGCATAGATGATAGAAGAGGAAAGAAAGATGCTTTGAGGTAACAATGAACATAATATGTTTGCAGGTCAGTTAAAATACTGACTTACATTGGCCAAAGGGAATATGTGGGAAGAAAGAAAAAATAAGGCAGGCTATGTAGGGAGAGCAGTGAAGACCTTGAAAAGCAAGTAGAATTGTAAACTTGACCCAGTAGGAGATAGGGAGTTACTGAAGGTTATTAAGCAAATAAGTAAATGCTACAAAGTCATCTAGAGCCTTTTTTGTGTTTTTCATGGTATCAGATTTTGCTTTGAAAGTGGTCAGAGTAATGGATCTGATAAACACAATTGTAAAGGAATGCTTACTAAAAGAGGAGTATCTGTATAAACTTCTTAGCAGATAATGGATCCTCGTTATGTGTTAGCTCCCAACCTTCCTTTCTAAGGCTTTGCTACCTTTGAGTTAGTTAGTTTTCACCGAGCACATGGTTTTTTTCTCTAAAGTAAGGCTATATAACATGATACTTCCCATTTGTCTATCTTATAAAAACCTTCTGTAAGAGAGAGCTTCCAAACATGAATATAATCATCAAGTTCCTAGGGATAGTATAGCTAAAAGAGATGCATTTTGTACAGCTGTTAATTGTTATACCAACAGATGACTGGTAATACTATACCCAATACATTTTAAGGAAAAAGTTGAATAATTGATGAAGATACGAGCATAATTCAGAGTTAGATATCCAATTATAGTTCAGGTATGCTTGGGAATCATTAAGGCAAATGAACATTTCAGTTTTAAATAACTCTCTACCAAAGTCTAGTATACTTAGGATTCCCATCCTGGAACAGTCCCAAAAGAGTAACCTGATGTGGAAATCTCAGAGGTTTTTAGGAATCATATCCATTCATACTGACACTTTATAACTCAGCTCCCTTCCTAGACTGCTTACCTATTATTAATGAGCAGCCATGAAGCCATGGGTATTTCCTGGGCAGATAGTGACTCAACTGAGACCTAGAGGTCCAGATGTGGGCCGGTAAAGGCAGTGGTGACGACTAAGCAAACATGAGCCATCTCAACTTAGGATCCCCTTCCACTTCTCTTAAATGTCTTTCTCAACTACTGTATTTAAAGTTGTTTTCTTTCTGCCACAATGCTTCCAAGGCATGACTGTTTCCTGAGTTCAGGAGTATCTATTCATTGCAGTCATTCATACATAGTCTAGCAGTTTTTGTCAAGGCAGGTTTCCCTAGAGAAAATGGCCAGGGAGGAATCTATTTTTGTGAACTCACCTGCAAGTCTCTCTCCCTTAATGAACATTAACAATAAGGTCTGACCATAGTAATGCCAATATCTGTGAGGCCCAGCCTCCCTCAAGTCTTAAGATTGTCTGACTTCCGTTTGTCTGCTTTGAGATTGCCTGCTGATGAATATGGCACAACCCTAGCTACTGACCTGTTCTGACCACCAACTTAATCCTCCAGTTCTAGGAATGCCTCTTTCTCAACTGTCCAACATTGTGACTGACATAGGCAACCACTATGCTAATGTATAAAATGCTTTAGTGTTGCCACTAGTAAAATAAAGCTGCATCATAAACTGTGTTACTGCTTTGGCTCATACCCCATTGCATACTCATATTCTCAAATTACCCATCAAATCCACAAACACTAATTGACCATCTACTATATGTCTTTGGGCTGGTTAATCCGTGCTGTACCAATATGCCTAGTACTTAGGCCTTCTTTCTCTGAAAGGCCACTGACAACATTTAAAAACTCAAAACAGAACAAAAGAAAACATTGATTCTAAAATATAAAAAAACACTAACCCTGAAAATTTTTAAAAAATAAATGTCTAAATGTCTACAAAAATTAACATTGCTTTAACTTCATTAATTGTTAAAGTTCATGTCAAGTAAAGTTTCATAACCATTGAAAACAATTTGTGATTTAGATTTTTTCACTTTGCAAGAATTCCTGGGCATGTATTAAGACTGAGATTGTGGAGAAATTAGAACCAATCACAAAGTGTTTGGCTTAACACCAAATTTCAAAGAAAATTACAAGTATCTTTAAAATTTTATAGTAAAAATACAGTAAAAATGAGCCGTAATGTGACTACTAAAATTTAACATGTTTCTGATGACATGGAGTGGGGCCTCTCCAGGCAAAAATAAGTGCTGTTAAAACATGATTTTTTTTTTTTAAATTTAAATTCAAGTTAGTTAACTTACAGTGCAGCACTGACTTCAGGAGCAGAATCCAGTGATTCATCACCCAGTGTTCATCCCAACAAGTGCCTATCACCCATTTAGCTCATCCCCGCACTTACATCCCTCCAGCCACCCTCAGTTTGTCCTCTATATTTAAGAGCCTCTTATGGTTCCCCCCACCCCCCGTCTGTTTTTTACCTTGTTTTATTTTTCCTTCCCTTCCCCTATATTCCTGTTTTGTTTCTTAAATTCCACATATAAGTGAAATTATATGATATTTGTCTTTCTCTGACTGACTTATTTTGCATAGCATAATACACTCTAGTTCCATTCATGTTATTGCAAATAGCAAGATTTCATTCTTCTTGATCACTGAGCATATATATATTACCACACCTTCTTTATCCATTCATCAGTTGGTGAACATTTGGGCTCTTTCCATAATTTGGCTATTGTTGATAGTGCTGCAATAAACATCGGGGTGCATGTGCCCTTTTGAATCAGCATCTTTGATCCTTCAGATATATATCTAGTAGTGGAATTGCTGGGTCATAGGGTAGTTTTATTTTTAACTTCTTGAGAAACCTCCATTCTGTTTTCCAGAGTAGTTGTACAGTTTACGTTTATACCAGCAGTGTTGAATTTGATAAGTTCTTTATAGACTTTGGATACTAGCCAGTTACCTAATATCAAAATATGATTCTGTAAGATGTACTGCTTACTTGGTTTGCCCAGAATTTCTGGAGTCTCTTGTGGGGGTATCTCTGTATGTGGTTACTTAATATGGAATCTTAAGCAGACCAAAAGAGGACTCATTGAGAATGGTTGATCCATATTTCAAAATGAACCAGTGCATATATTACTTTGTCTTAACTTCAATATAAATCCAAATACCTGCAAAGTATATGTATTGTGTATTTGGTAAATATTTTCCGTTCTCCTCTCCGAGGAGCTACTTTTGACCAAAAGCTTAGGGGATAGCCTTCCCTCCTCATCCCCATGCATATGGAGATTTTCTTTCATAAGTTTTATAAATGTTTTTCTGTGTTCCACATCATTCTTGCCCCACAGTGTTCTGTCATGAAAATGTTAGGGTCTTCATTTCTATTTTGTTGTTGTTGTTGTTAGATTCTGTTCATTTATTTATTTGACAGACAATGAGAGTGAGCATGAGCTGGGGTTGGGAGCGGCGGCAGAGGGAGAAGGCGGCTCCATGCTGAGCAGGGAACTGGACATGGGACTTGATCCCAGGACCCTGGGATCATGACCTGAGCCGAAGGCAGACACATAACTGACTGTGCTTCCCAGGCACCCCTCTTCATTTCTATCTTAAATATATTTCTAACTCTGATGTATTTCTCGAGTTTTGCTTCAACAATGATAAAGTAACAAGCCATCTCTCACTGAATATACTATGTGTGGCTCTATGCCATATATACATATTTCATGTAGTTCTGATATATTTTCAAGGTGTATATTATGATATCCCTTTTACAGATGAAGAAAAATAGTCTCAGAATTTGTGTTACTGTTCCTTGCCACATAATGAATAATTTGAGCAAGATTTAGTTGCCTGGTGGTAACTCCAGCTGTCTTTTCACTACAGGATATTTCCTTCCAAATCTTTATCACATGTTTCTTACTGGATTGGCATTTCAGTATAGTCTGTAGGTTTCCAGCCCCATGTGGGAACCTCCAATAACTATAGGATAGATCATTTCCACTCAATGTCTCCACGGTTTGTATTTTAACCATGATGAGAGTTCTTTCTGCCCAGAATTTCTCAGTTATGCTTTTAATACAAGGAAAGTTAAATACATCTCCTCTGGGCAAGAATAGTCATTTACTTGCCGGAGTCTCAGCTGGAGACAAATTTTTTTCTCACAATACAGTGTGAGGGCACTTCCTGTTTAATGCCACTGAGCTACTTCTCATAACAGCAGCTCATAAGTCCTATTGTTCTGTTGTGTCCTTTCCAATACTAGATATATTGCTGAATTAGAAAGACAAGCTCAGAAGGCTGTGGGCACAAAAGGAAAGGATACCAATTCATGTGATTTCTTTGTTGTGAGGTCCTTTCTGCTATTTAGAGATTATTCTATTTACTTAATAATATAATTGCTCAGAGTTTGCTTTCAGTTAACAACTCTTTATTAATTGATTTCTATAATGACTTGCTCCTTTTAATGCACTTTGCAAAATGCCTGCTATTTACTTAGTGTTAAGGAGAAAATGACTTCTTTCTTTATTTTTTTTTAAGATTTTATTTATTTATTTGATAGAGACCACAGGTAGGCAGAGAGTCAGGCAGAGAGAGAGGAAGGAAAGCAGGCTCCCTGCTGAGCAGAGAGCCCAATGAGGGGCTGGATCCTGATGCCAGGACCCTGAGATCATGATCTGAGTCAAAGGCAGAGGCTTAACCCACTGGGCCATCCAGGTGCCCAGGAATGGCTTCTTTCTAATCTGCATGCTCTGTCTTATGTCTTTTTTTTTTTCTCTTTCTGTATAATCAGCAATCTGTTTGCTGTTTAGTGAAGCAGTGGAAGGGGTTATAATTTGTTCCCTTTAGTGGGAAGAGAAAGTTGCTGATTGGGATCACAGTTGAATATGAATCTTTTATAGGACAGAAATGTGTACAACATGTTTAGTGATTAAACATTCCTCAGAGGGTGGTCTGGTTTACTTATTTTGACTCAAAATCATATGCATTATACAAAGTTCAATATTAGGAAAAAATTAGCATATTACTTCCAACCAATAGGTCAGAAAAGTAAAACCGATTTGGTAATTTCAGTAAAATTAGAAAAATTCTGGAAAAAATTTATGCTTATATTTTATTTAAAAATCTTTCCAAACTCACATATGAAATTTCATTAATGCATGTTTTTTCTGTAACATCTCAAATCAATGGCTGACTTCATTCTTAGTAGTATTCAATTAAAATCAGGTGGAAAGCAAAATGCCTGTTATTATCATTGTTATCTAATTGTTTTGGAAGTGCAAATCAAAACCATAAGATGTGGAACCAAAATGAGAGGTATAATTATTAGAAACGAAATACAAAATTATCTTTATTTGCAGATGGTATAATTGTATACTGAAAAACAGAAAAGGATGAATTTAAAAACCATAAGAATTTATGAGGACCTTAAATAAAATATACTGATACAAGATGAAAATACAGCCCCTTGCCCTCACCCCATAAGTGGCCCACCAAGACAGGCATCAACATCATCATCATCATCATTATTATTATTAAAGGTGGTCTCTCCAGGGTCTCCCAGCCAGTGATGCTCTTGCTGTGGATGAATGTGGTGAAGACGGAGCATGTTCTGAGCATCAAGCCGTAGTATAAGCTCAAATTATAAGGTTCCTTCATCAGAGTTGTCACCATCACCATGCACAAAATACACGTTTTAAAGTGAAGAACCTGGCACCACATTGATGCAGAAGGGGAGTTTGATAAAACTGTGATGGTACAGCCTTCCAGTTACAGTCCCAATGAGAAAAATAAACACACATTTACAGTCCAACTTGCATCCTGCTGACACCTCTGGTAACAATGGAAGCAGAGTGACCCGAGGCAAAACCAGAAGACATGGATCTGAAACTAAAGGTATGTTTGAATGGCCAGCAGAAAATAATAAGCCACATGTTGTAGAAATCAGTATAACACATTTACAAGTGTATCACAGACAAAAACACCAACAGTGTCTTAATCTCTCAGTTCTTCATCTTGGGAGGACACTGAAGTTAAGTAGTGGATGATGGTAGGACACTGCAGGTTAAGTCCAGAGGCTGAAGGAGAACAAACAATTAAAAGATGATGAGCTGTATTAGTTGGTTCAAGCCACCATAAAAACACCCAAAAAACCGGGTAGCTTAAACAACAGACATTTATTTTGTAACAGTTCTGGAGGCTAGAAGTCCATGATGAAAGTGCCAGCAAGTTTGGTTTCCAGTACGAGCCCTCTTAAAAAGAGAGCTTAATTCATTCAGTAAATGCATACAGCAAGTTGGATTTGATAATATAGAAGTGATGGGTGGCTTTGACCAATGTAGATTTGGTGCAGTGGTATGAATGAGCATCTTACGATAGTGGATTAAAAGAAAATTTACCATGATAAAAAAAATCACTCCTAAATATACATGATTAAGATTAAGGAACAAAGAGCAAGTTTCAGAACTATAGTCATTGTACTATCTCACTTATTTAAAGAAACAAGGAATGCATACAACATTTTTGTATATATGCAGAAAATATTAAGAAAAATGCACAATGAACTTCATAATGATCATGTGGAGCTAGGGTGAGAGAATGTCTGCATTGTATGTTGGATCTTTCTGTGTTATTTGAATTTTTTCAAGAAATAGCTGTTGAAATCATAATTAAAACATGTCAAATAAATAAAAATATATAATGATAAATTTTACCCATATATATAAAATTAAGATTTTCCAAAAAATTAAGTAGAAGGGAAAATGAACACACACACACACACACACACACACACAGCAAAGACACTAATAGTTAAAATGTACACATTGCATCAGTAGTAATTAATTCATTTAATATTAAAATATACCTAGTTCTTTAGGTGGTTACTATGTATCCAACATTTTTAGATAGTGTATATGCAAATATAAGCATGAAACTTTGTCGGTTCTCAAGAAGGTTCCAACTGAGTGGAAGACCAGAAGAGTAAATATGAAAGGGTTAATGCATATGACATGAAAAGGATGGGCAGATACAGAAAATAAATGTACCCTGAATTTCTAAACAAATATATCTAAGCTGAGACCCAACAGGCAAGTAGGAGTTATCCAGAGAAAAAAGAACATTCCAGGTAGCAACAATACCAAGTGCAAAGGCGCAGAACAAGTAAAAGTGTCACATGCTGAGAAAACCGCAAATCAGTTTCATTAGCGTGTTCCCAATATATATCACAATGCCTGACACAGAATACCTGCTTCATAAATATTTAACTGAATGAGATTGGCTGAGCATAGGGTCACATTTTGGGGAAAAGGAGAGGTTGCAAATATTTCATACAAATGACAAGCAATTTCAAGTAAAATATCAGTTAAAATAATAAGAAGATACCATTTATTTTACCAAAACATTAAAACAAAAGGATACATCAAATGTGATTGAGAGTGACATCGAATTGCCAACACTTGTGTATTTTCACTGACAGGTAAGTTGAACTCTTGAATAAAGAAAGTTTTGATCTATGTGTCTGTTTTTGTGCCAGTACCATGCTGTCTTGATGATGACAGCTTTGTAATAGAGCTTGATCTCCCTGATATGAGGAAGTGGTGATGCAACATGGGGACTTAAGTGGGTAGGAGAAGAAAAAATGAAACAAGATGGGATTGGGAGGGATACAAACCATAAGTGACTCTTAATCTCACAAAACAAACTGAGGGTTGCTGGGGGGAGGGGGTTTGGGAGAAGGGGGTGGGATTATGGACATTGGGGAGGGTATGTGCTTTGGTGAGTGCTGTGAAGTGTGTAAACCTGGTGATTCACAGACCTGTACCCCTGGGGATAAAAATATATGTTTATAAAAAATAAAAAATTAAAAAAAAAAAAGTTTTGCAAATATATCAAGAGCTTTAAAAATGTACGTGCTTCTGGAGTGCCTGGGTGGCTCAAATTAGTTAAGCATCTGACTCTCCATCTCAACTCAGGTCTTGATCTCATGGTTGTGAGTAGAAGTCCTGCTTTGGGCTTAAAAAAAAAAAAAAGAAAAAGAAAAAAAATACATGGTTCTCATCTAACAGTTCTTCTGTTGGGTTACTCTCCTGAAAAACTTTTAGTTTCACCAAAAATGTGCCCGTCTCTGTACAAAAATAACAATTGTCCTTTTATTAAGTCAGAAGTAGAAAGAGCCCATCATTATAGTGAAGAATATTCAAGTAAATTATCCATTCTGCATCATTAAAAAAGATACATAAGGAAAGATTAAATTTCTCAGGGAAGACCTTTGTTGTGATGTAAAATGTAAATTATATATAAAAAAAGCATACTTTTTTTTAAAAAGTGAGGTGCTGTAGAGTAGATGAAATGCAAAAATTGTTGACTGTAGTGATGTTAGATGGGAGAACAAGTGATGTTTTTTCTTTCTTCTGCTTCTCTGCAATTTCTAAGTTTAGTATACATAAGAAAACCACTACATGAACTAAAAGAAAATTTTAAAATATGTACTAATTATCCTAAATTGAAAATATCTAGACTTCTGTGAAGCCATTTAGAAATGATGTCTTAAAGCCTGGAATATGTAATAGTGGCTTTGATAGCTCAGTTCTTTTCATGTTAGTTTTGTCAGCTTCCCAAATTTAATTTAAAGATAATCCTTTAAAATTAAAATGGGATTTGCCAAAACTATTTATTCATGGGGAAAAAGGTGAAGGAGAGCTACTTTGAATGCGTCTGGTTTTGTAGGTAGCCCTACTAGAGAGGAAGCCCCTAAAATCATGAGATGCAGAGTTCTTAGGGGCCTGTGGAAAGCAAGGACAGCCAATATGTGATTTGCATGACATTGCAATATGGTAAAAGCAAGAATGATTTACTATGTAGGTTTTAACTAATATATTATATATTCAAATATTCTAGTAAACCAACTTTTAATAATGAATATGTCAATTTGTTACAAGTTTTTCTTTATACAAGGTTGAATTTTTGAGCATTTTATTTTCTGTCTTTATCCCATCGTAAAATTCCAGTAATGGGGGCACATTTCAGGTGAATGGACTGTACACTTGTTATTGTGTAGTTCTCTTTGTCAAATAAAAAATAAACTTTTTTCTTGGTACTAAGAGTTTTTTATATATCGAGGAAATTAGTCCCTTGTTTGGCAAATATGTCGCTTATTTGCTTTCACTTTATCTTTTGACTTTGTTTACAAATTTTTTTGCTACTCGGAAATTTCTAATGTATCATTTTCTTAAGCTATACTCATGTTTGCAAAAAATAAAAATATATTACTTTCCTTTGTTTTTGAATACCCTAGCTTCATTTATATTTCCAGCAATCCCTCCATTTCCCTCTCATTGCACATAATAACAGATGAATTTTGTTCCCTTATATAAATCCAGTCATTTCAAGTTTAAACTATGGCCACTCAAGTCTTCCTTCACTCCCCTACTTATTTGTCTCTGAAGAGACTTATAAGTTCTGGGGGTCTTCTAGAGGGTCATGGTGTTGGGGAAATGTGATTAGTCCCTCAGCTGGGTTCTGTTCATGTTTTCATCTGTTGGGATGGTTATTAACACCCACTGATGGTTGGCCTCACTAAAATGGCTATGATCTCCAGTTGTACAGTATAGTCCTTACTGCCATCTGCTGGTGCCATCTGCTGGCTTACAAATTGTGATACCTCTTGAGGTCCCCTAGATCACTCTAGAAACTTACAGCTGTATACTTTTCAGGGTAATTTCATATTCTCTTCTTTCACTCTCTGGGGCTACAGAAAGTTGGTGGGAATGTCTCACCTTCTTCCTACAGCCATCCCAATTTCTTCCGTTCTACTGTGATGATGCCAGTGAGGACTCCTGTGAAGAACTCTCCAAGTCAGAGTTCCAGATAGGAAGTGAGATTTGGATCTTTTCTACTCTTAGGTCTTAACCTTCTTTCTCCTACCCTTGGGAGAAATTTTATTTCATTTTTGGTAAACGAAAATTTACTTATTGTTCTTTATATTTTTTGCCTTAAAACTGGGCCATAGAAAGGCCAAGAAATTGACACAATTCTCTTTGACTACTCTAAGGTTGTCTTCCTTCTCTGTGTCAATGAAGACCTTGTGTTTAGTTCTGATGCTTAGATTAACAGTGTAGGGCAAAGGAAGCATAAGAAATAATATACCTACTTGAATTTAATGATGTCATCCTGTACCAATTTTTATGCAATAAAATTTGTTCTATCCTGCTCTTGTTTCTGGGCTTCAATCATGGTTATTCTAAGGTCTTTTTCACTTCAAGATTTTTCATAATCTTATCTGTATTTTCTTCTAACATTTTTATAGACTCAACATTTTAAACACTTAAATCATGGACTTACCTGATATTTATTTTAATGTACACAATTAAGACAGGAACCCAGTTTACTAATTTCTCATTTAAAAAAAAGATTTGTTTATTTATTTATTCGAGAGAGAGAGAGAGGGACCATGTGCAAGCAGAGAGAGAGGCAGAGAGGGAGGAAGAAGAGGAGAAAGAATCTGAAGCAGACTCTGGTTGGAGCCCGAGATGGGGCACCTTTTCATGACCCTGAGATCATGACCTGAGCCCAAACCAGAAGTCTTGACTGAGTCACCCAGGGACCCCAGTTTACTAATTTCTCAAAATGACATTGTGGCAACATACTGGTTTGGATTTCTTGGAGCAAGATTTAGCCTGAAGTGCTCCTAGATGCCAGAAATAATCACCAGTTTCATGACTAAACCTTTCTTTAGAATTAGAATAGTGGTTGTCACCTTTGACTGCCTATTGGAATGTGTAGGGATATACTAAAAAAATCAGTAAATTGGTCTTAACCCCTCATGATTGTAAAAATCTTCCTGATGATTCCAAAAGAGTTTTATATTTGAGAACTGTTAGGTTACAAGCCTATCTTTATGGCAAAAAGAACATAAGTGAAATCCATGTGACATTTATTTTCCTATAGAGCAGGGTGGAATGTGCATTCCAGTCACCTGGAGGGCTTGTTGAAACCCAGGTTGCTGGGCCCCACTCTCCGAGTTTCTGATTTAGAAGGTCCAGAGTGATGCCTAAGAATTAGCATTTCTAACAAGTTCCTGGTTTATACTGATGTTGCTGGTCCACAGGCCACAATTTGAGAGGAGCTGCAATAGGATATAGAAAGGACTTTTGCGAGAATATAATTCTTGTCTTTTTATTTGGCAGAGGTTATCTGCATCTACACTTATACTGGTGCTTCTATCTCCCATTTGAATTTTTTAAAAAGATTGTAAATAAAAAATTACATATGCAGGATTTATTATTTATATGTACTTATTAAAGAAATGATTTAAGATGCAATGAAATGGGATATAAAAAATGGAAAGAAGGGTAGAAAATTGGAACATGAGTTAAATACTGTTTGGAAAGATAAAATTAAAGGGGTAATGTACATATGTACATATGCTGATGTTGGGCTATAAATTTGGCCAAGTTTTCTAGCAGTGAACATTAAACAGGGAAACAAAATCATGACAGGATTTATAGTGCTCCCGAAATGAAAACAAGCCAGGTGCTTCAGATAAAAATACTTATCCCTGTTCTGACATCACAAGAAAATTTCCTGCATGTTTACTTTCAAAGATGATGCTGTACAACATTGGGAATAACATCTTCTCTCATCATTATCGCTTCAATGATGGCATATGTTCCATTGATCAAAGTTTAGGCTCAATTAGCAACATTAATATACTAGGTCATTTAGTCACTAAGTCATTTAGAGTTTTGTTTTTTTTTTTTAATGAGTTTCAGATTGTATTTACTAACGTGGTACCTCAGTGTGAACCATTGTTGTCTACCAGAACCCAGTAGACGCAATGATACAATGGGCAAATATGATATTTTTCAGTGTCGAAAGTATCAGTTTGTTGGCGTTTGAGTCAGAGATAAACTTTAAATTATTCTGGGTCTTGGCTTCTACTTTGGTTATTCTGAAGTCTTATCACACACTTTCTTGAAGATCTGGTGACTACTTCTGTCTTCATTGAAAATAATATATATTGTTCATCATTATTCACAAATGCCAAATTTATGAATTTGCTTATTCAGTAAAAGATTTGTAACCGCAAAGTCAATACTTGGTCTTTTCTTGGCCATTCTCAGGCATGTGCCTGTGAAAAGCAATGAAAAACTTGAGTTGCCTGATGTGCACATTCCTGGCTGAGGTTAATAAGACAGAGCTTTGCTTTCTTGTTTCAGGTTTTGCTCTATAAACAAGTATCAGTTTCACACACCATGTTTTTTACTCTTGTGCTTTTTGTTGTGATTTCACTGTTTAAAATTGTCTCAAGCATAGTGCTGAATGTACTGCTTTTTCTAAGTATGAGAAGGCTATGATATGCCTTATGGAGAAAATGTGTGTAAGATATACTTGATACAGGCATGAGTTATAGTGACGTTGCGATTAGTTCAATGTTAATGAATTGGTAATAAATATTAAATAAAGTGTCTTTAAACAAAAACCCAGATAAAACAAGGTTATATATTAATCAGTTGATAAAAATATTGTGACCACAGGCTTGCAGAAATCTCTCTTTTCCTAAGGAAAGAATTTTTTCATCTTCCTTAGGAACAATGAATTAGTATTCACTAATTCTATGTTCTCAGTGACATTATGAAATATAACTACTGCAAGTATCAAAAATTGACTGTATACACCCCAAATTTGCTTTCAGATTTTTAAAGGATTTATGCAGTCTCTCCATGTATGTTGTTTAAGAGCCCTTGATGAAGAATGGATATTCTGAGTATATCCAGACCTATCTTGCATATGTAATTTTTTCTACTCAGTAGGTTTTTAAATAAGGTTTATTGGTTCTAAAGCCAGGCTGGTTTAGAACCAATATGGGGTTCAAACCATGTCATTTACTAGCACTATGGTCTTGGGCAAATTTCTTAGCCCAAGCTTCCTTATCTGTGAACTACAGGAATTAAGAAAAGGAATTGGAACATCTATGCTATTGCTAATACGTTAAATTGATCGATTGGATATTGACCAGAGAAATACAGGAATAATTAGAATTCTCATTACTCAGCAGGGAGGAGGTTAAATAGAGAACAGTAGGCTGGAGATATTAAAAAATAAACCACTCTATTTTTACACCTTAATGAACACAAGACTTCTCAATTAAACTGTTTACCATTTAGCTCCACATGGTTCTGTTCACAAATGAGTTTGGTGGGAACTAATAACTGAAAGAACAGCCCACCAGGAAGCAAACTTCTCATTCCCCAACTTTGGGTTGAAAATAATCATACTACAAAGTAGCTCGGTTTTAAAAGGAAGAAAAAGGATTAGCAGCCAATGGAATTAAAAATATTAAAGGGAGAGTTAAAAGATTAAGATAAAAGGCTAAAGGGAAGGCAAGAAACTTACAGAGATTATCAGAGAAAAAAGCAAAAGGAAAACTCACTAAAAGCAGATAAGCATTTGTGGCCAAGACAAAGCTCGAGGTGTGTCTTGTTTCCTGAGGGATTCGGTCCCCCATTATAATCATGATGTCCACTACTCTTCTGAAAAACAGTTCTATAGAAATGTGTAGTAACAAAGTGCAGGACCACTCAGTTCAAGCAACCAGAGGGCTCTAGGCCATGAAGCAATTATCTCAGCTAAATGAAACACACTAATAAAATAAATGCAACAGTGAAATAATTCTGCTATACTAGAAAAGTACAAGTTTTGCGACCTTTGGATTTGTTCTTCTTTAATATTACCTTGGTTATTTTTGGTTCTTTGTATTTTAATAAAAAAATTTAAAGATTCACTTAACAATTTCTAGTTGGGGTATTTGAAATGTAATACGTAAATTACATTTAATTGATGATAATTGACCTCTCTGTAGTATGTCTTTAAATACATGAACATGCTATATTCCTCCATTTATTTAGTACTTTAAATTCTGCCCATAATATTTTATAGTTTTCAGTATAGTAGTCTTGTACATCTTTTGTAGATTTATTTCGAGGCATTTGAGTTATTTAAGTTCTTATAAATAGTATCATTTTAAAATTTCATTTTACAAGTGCTTACAGGTTTGCATATAGAGAAAACAATTAACTATTTATTTAACAATTGACTTTCTATTATGTAATTATATATAATTATATAATTAATATTATATATTAATATTATATTATTAACCTTGCATTGAGTGACCTGACTAAATTCACCCATCGCCTTGTAGTTTCCAGATTCTTTGGGGCCTTCTAACACATTATTTTTGCTATGAATTGTAGCACCATTAATTTTTTGTAATTCTTACAATTCATTTTTTAAACTTCATTTTATTCTTTCAGAGTTCTAAGATTCACTGTTTATGCATCACACCCAGTGCTCCATGCAATATGTGCCCTTCTTAATACCCACCACCACGTTCACCCAACCCCCCCACAAAACCCTAAGTTTGTTTCTCAGAGTCTTACAAATCTTATAATTTTTATTTCCCTCTCCCTTTTCCCATCCTTGCCCTCACTCTTTTCTCCTATTCTTTTTCCTTTTCCTCCACCTCTTCCTCCTCTGTCTTATCTTTTTGGACTGGATACAAACTCCAGCTCAATGTTGAATAGAAAAAGTGATAGTAAGCATCTTTGTCATGTGTCCAGTTTGAGGGAAAAGGTTTCAATATTTTGCCATTAAGTACATCGTATATTAAAATTATGTATGTATGCTCATCATAAGACATTATTAAGAGAGAGAAAGTGCAGTGACATAATGGGAGATATTTTTAACACATACCCCTAACAAAGGACTCCTATATAGAATAAAGGAATTTTATAAGTTCATAAAAGACAGATAACTTAATTGAATAAATGGGCACATTTGAACAAGTACTTCACAAAAGAGGCTATCCAAGAAGCCAAAAGGCACATGAAAAGATGAATACATTTGTGAGTCACCAAGAAAATAGAAATTAAGACCATGATGTAATAGCACTACATGTACAGTAGAATGGCAAAAATAAAAATGACTGACAGGTGTTGATGAGAATTTAGAACAGATTAAATCTCATGCACAGCTGGTGGAAACGGAAAATGGTAAAACCACTCTGGAAAACTGTTTGACAGCTTCTATCAAAGTTTGACATATACATATTCTCTGATGCAATAATTCTATACTTAACAGAAATCCTTAGGTGTGATTATTAAAGTACATGCACAAGTGTGTTTATAGAACTATTGTTATGTCTGAAAACTGGGAAATGGATCAAATGTCTATCAATAGTAGAATGAATAAATATATAATATATAGTATATGTATTACATATAGTATATTATATATTGTGTAATATATATATAGTATATTATAAAGTAATGGGAAGAAGAAGCTATTGATACACAACTTTGGGCTCAGTGGAATATATATAATAGGCTTCTAATTATATAAAATTCAAAATCAGACAAAACTAATCTTTAATATTACAAATCAAGGTGAAGAATAGTACCTAGAAGAAGGCATGTGGGGGTTCTAGAGTACTGGCGATAGCAAATATCTTGATCTAGAAGTTGGTTACATATACGTGTGTGAAAGTTCATTAAGCTATATATTGTGGTTTGTGCACTTTCCTGCCTATATTGTACTTTGATAAAAGCAATGATGAAAACAAATTCAAAGCCTAAAGGATTGAATAAGGCTATTTGATTAAAAATGACTAAAAGCTGTCATAAATGTCTGGTGTACCTCAGAGGAAAAGTAATGCGTATCTAAAGATGTTTAAAATTTATAGGCTATAAAGCTTAGACCTCCATCAAGATCTTGATGGGAAGACCTTGAAAGGAATCTGCTACTCCTTATGCCCCAGAATAGACATGTATTATGATACACACTTGTAGGGAAAAGTAACTAATATAGACAGGAATATCTGCATCCTCACACCATTAACCAACTTCAGAGTCCATGCTAATTCCCTCATCCAGAATACCAGCAGGACTGTTTCCACATTGAATTCCATTCATCCCATAACATTCTTTCCATAATATATGTCAATTATTGGGTCCTAATTTGGAACTAAATCTACTTTGGTCAGCCACAAACACATGGCCAAATGGATTGTCCACTGGCTGACGAACTTGATTGCTTTATTATTTCTACCTCCTTTTAAATGAGGAAGACCAAGCTTCCTGAGGTAAGAGATCAAAGATTTCTGAGTTCGATGTCAGTGTGATTACAGGATTTTCACTATCTATTTCTCAGACTGTTAGTGCAATGACTGATAAAATATGAAAATAAGGGCAAACATATAGCATCTCTGAAAACTAGGAAAGGTCCATGAAAGCCACAGAAAGGTCAAGACTAGAGACCATGGGTTGAAGGTTGACTTACCAGTTCACTATAAGAAAATGAGTTCATATTCCCAGGATGAAAATGGAGGTCACCCTGAAGAATACTACCAACATTGCCTAATAAGAGGAGATGAAATATAGAGACAAAGGTGAAACACAGGGGCTGTAGAGAAACACAGTATTGCTTGTACATCCTTTTAATGATTTGGATTAACAACATTTGAAAACATAAATTCTCTCTCCCTCCTCTTTGTCTGTGACTTGAATCATGTTTCTTAGACTGATCGATATCATATAGGTTCGAGTTATTTCCACCTCAATCTTTTTTGTTTTCTCTCTTTCCTTCAGTTTGGTATTTTTTATTGATTTGTCTTTAATTTCATTGACCCTTTATTCTTTTATATTTAAACTCTTAGTAAGATAATCCAGTGGATTTTTTATTTATGTATGTTATTGTTCACCTCTAGAATTTTATATTGTTCTTTAAGGATATTTATAGTTTCTCTTTTGAAAAACTTCATCTCTTCATTTATTATATCAACACATTTCTTTATATCCTTAATCATATTTATAATAGTGATTTTAAAGTCCTTATGTGATGAATGTGATGATTTGAATATGTAGGTCATCTCAAGGTGTTTTTTTTTTCCTGTTGACTAATTTCATCTAATTATGTTTTCTGTTTTTCTGCTTCTTTGCAGGTCCAATAATCTTAGATTGTAGGGTGGACATTTTGGATGACAGATTGTAGGGATTCTTGATAATAGTAGTTTCTTTTTAAGAATATTGAATTTTGTCCTGGTAGGCGGTTAATTTAGTAGATCTTGAATCTGTCATTTTTACTTTTATATTTTGTTTAAACTTTATGTTTTATTTCTGTTTTATCTTTAATCTCAGGGTGTGGTCCTATTTCTAGTACTTGATCTTTACTTCAGTATTTTCTATTTCTGGGGTCCCAGTTTAGCCTGAAGGGTTCAGTGAGATTTCTTTACTCTGACACAGTCAGTACTCCAATATATTCCAGCACAGCAAAACTTCCAAGTGTCTTCTTTTTTCATCTCTTAACTTTGAAGCAGCTTCTTTCTATTAGGCTTTTTGAAATCTTTCTCTGTAGGTGTACAGCTTAGACCTTGGTCAAAGACTCAAGAGTAATCTCCATGACTTCTGGGTCTCATATCTGTCTAATGTATCTCATTTTCTTTACACTGTCTTGAAAACCCAACTTCCTTTAAGTGTCCTGAACCCCCAACTTCTGCTTCATCAGCTTAGCAAGACTGCTTCTCTGCTTTGTCTTCATATCTCTTAGCTATGATAACTTGTGTGTTTCTAGTCAGAAACTCTAAGTGATTATGATGTTTATCTCAGTTTTTTTCGCTTCTTTCAAGTTCTATCCTGCCTATTGTGCAGTGCCTTGTATGTTAAGTTCATAGTCATGTAGAATGTGTGTATATAAGGAATAAATCCAATATCAGTTGTATTATCTTTATTTGAAACTGAAGTTAATTAGATTTTTAAAGGAAAACAAGAAGATATAGAGTGTTATATTCATGATATTAAAACACATTATAATATTACAATAATTAAAACAGTGCTATAATGACTCCAGGATAGGTAGATCATATTAAAACAGTGATGTACAATACTCATATAAACTTTCAATACTGTATTCAACAAATTTTATGAAGCATTAATTTTTCTTCTCTTTAGTAAAAACTCACAACTTTGTCATACACGTTGATGGTTTTCATGAGCATGTAGGAAACATTTTATTTCACTTGGATGTGTGTCTTATGATGAGGCAAAGAGGAAGAAATCCAGCTAGATGGCTATCCAACATGACTTGGTCTTCTTTATGGCTGCAGAACCAGATACCTGAATATCATGCATATCATGTGCCACTCTTCTAGAAGTATCGTCCGGAAGATTTGTCATGAAATCTAGCTATTAAAATCATTCATACTATTCTTAATATGTTAGTAATAGCCACAACATAGTTTGTGGGATAAAGTACACCTTCATTCTTCACGTCAAAAACAGGAATGTTTTTCTTCATTTGTTCTGGGAGTGAGTAACTATAGTTGGCAAATCCCTACAACTGGAGGCATCCTGAAATGCCTAAGTAGATCCTAAGTATCTTCATTTTGGAAGCTCAGGTCTATGACTTTCAAAGATGACTTATGAAGATTGTGTGATTGTGAAATTTTAAGGACTTTCTGTCGTAAGTGGAAGTCAGGGCTCTATGGTTTTCAGTTTTCCCAGAATCAGTCTAGCTCAGTTCCATCTCCCACCCCTTTCTAGGCAGTTAGCTCCGTATTGAAAGAAGATCTAAGGATAAGGGAAAGGATGACTCTTTTATCCTGGATTATTTTTATTGTCAAGTCACTTCATAACCTAATGATTGCAGATTAATGAAGAATTGCTAAATATCTTATCATCAAAAGAGACACTCTAAATGGTTAATCATTTTGAATTTTGTTTTTATGAAAATATAGGTCTTTTAAAATGCAAGGCAATATGCTAACATTTGAGTTTACTAATAATATTATCTGTTGCCGTGTGGATGAATAATGAGACTTACAATATTAAGATATATTACTTGTAAATAACATAGTGAATTTTCCCAGCAACATAAATGTATTTATCCTATACAAATCACCAATTTTTAGCCAGGTATTTATTAATTCAAATTTTGAATCTTAAAATTATATTAACATTTACATATTTATCTAAAAATTTCTTTTTTAAAAAAGATTTATTTATTTTTTTTAGAGAGAGGGCCAGAGAGCAAGAGAAAGAGGGGGAAGAAGAAGGAGAGGGAGATAGAGAATCTTAAGCAGACTCTCCCCTGAGTGTGGAGCCTGACAGACACAGAGCTAGATCTCAGGACCCTGAGATCATGACCTGAGCTGAAACCAAGGGTCAGAGCTTAACTTACTGAGCTACCCAGGGACACCTCATCTAAAAATTCTTAAAGCAGATATTTTTAAACTGCAATCTTTTAAAAAAAGAAAAATGGCAAGCAGAAAAACGTATTAAGGGGCCTCTGGGTGTCTCAGTCCATTAAGCATCTGCCTTCGGCTCAGGTAATGTCCCAGGAGCTGGGATCGAGCCACACATCAGGCTCCCTGCTCATCAGAGAGTCTGCTTCTCCCTTTCTTTCTCCTTCTGCTTCTCCTCCTGCTTGTTCTGGCTTTCTCTCTGTCAAATATAAATGAAATCTTAAATATAAAAAAAGAAAAACTTATTAAAAGCTTTTGAAAAAAAAGGCATTTGACTGGAAAAAATCCAGATTTTTTAAAAGTTTAGAAAATCACTATTTTTTTTAATAACAGCATAATATTAAATCAGAATAAACAGACCCCATACAATACTATTTTGATTCAAAATGATATTAAAAATTCCCAGAAATTTTGTGCTAGATTTGTTTTCCAAAAGAAAAAAAAGAATTCATTTTGATATACTTCACTTACAGATTTTTTACAACTAAATAGAGTAATACTAACTTTATCTTCCTCAATTCCTCAAAAATTTTGACTAGTCTCAGTAAGTCAGACCTCGTATTCTAGATCAAAAACTCTTCAAGAAAAGATCATTTACAACATAAGGTGGTTTTTGATAATTAAATATGTCATGTTCTTTATGATTCAGTGTTCAGTGCCACTAAGGATTACTATTCTGCATTTGATCATTGATTCGTTCACTGCATTTTTAGTAAACATATTTTTGTGCCAAGCGAAGTGCAAGACTTTGGGATGTCAAATGAACAAGAGTGCTTTTTGCCGTTGATCTCCTTGCAAATAGTCAGACATAAAGATATTTCAATTATTAGTAACTACTACAGTAGTGATGTGAACAAAATGCCATGAATAAGGAGCAGTGAGGGATACTTTTCCATAAATGAGATGAAGCAAAAATTTAAGCACTTGATCACTAAAATATGCATATTTCCAATAGAGAAAGTCTTACTTAGAATTAGTAATTGTAGTAAGTAACATTTATTAGGTTCTCACCAAGTGTGAAATATTGTTCTAAAAATTTTTTTTATATAATTTTTTATTTTTTATAAACATATATTTTTATCCCCAGGGGTACAGGTCTGTGAATCACCAGGTTTACACACTTCACAGCACTCACCAAAGCATATACCCTCCCCAATGTCCATAATCCCACCCCCTTCTCCCAAACTCCCCTCCCCCCAGCAACCCTCAGTTTGTTTTGTGAGATTAAGAGTCACTTATGGTTTGTCTCCCTCCCAATCCCATCTTGTTTCGTTTATTCTTCTCGTACCCACTTAAGCCCCCATGTTGCATCACCACTTCCTCATATCAGGGAGATCATATGATAGTTGTCTTTCTCTGCTTGACTTATTTCGCTAAGCATGATACGCTCTAGTTTTTAAATAATATTGATACCCCTATCATCCAATTTGTATCAGTGGGCTAAAAGAACACAGCTGCTGTACCTGTGGTTCTCAAACTGTGCACCCAGGTGCGCTGAGGCACCACAGCAAACTCAGAACAACATGAAACATACTTGCTTTATAAGGGGAACATAAGTGATACCTGTTAACTATGAGACATGGTATGAATACTAGCTTGAAGTACTTCACAATTTCTATTAGGTACAATTTTTTAGGAATTTTTAGGAATTTTTTTTCCCTAAGTTATCTATATTGTTAGTATATAATTATTTATAGTAATCTATTATCACACTATATATATCTGTGGTTATCTGTTGTATTGTTTTCTCTTCCATTTCTCATTTTGGTTTTTCAGTTTTTCTCTTTTTTTTCTTAGTTAATATAGTTAATGCATTGCCAATTTTGTTTATTTTTGGGGAAAAACTGGTCATTACTTTCAATGTTATGTTATTATTTATTCTGGTCTCTATCTTATTTATTTCTGATTTTTCTTTGTTACTTCCTGCCTCTACTAAATTTCATTCAAGTATCTTCTCATTTTAGTTCCTTGTGATGTAACCCTAAGTTGTTTCTTTTTCTCTTTCTTTTTTTGTTTGAACTATTTTCCTTAATACAAGCATTCATAGCATGAATTTTACTCTAATATCTGCCTTTGCTGCGTCTCCTAAATTTTGGGCTATTGCGTTTTCTTTTTCTTTTGTTTTCAGACATTTTGATTTGACATTTAATTTATTTAGCCCATTACTTGTACAGTAGTGTGTTGTGTAATATTTACATATCAAATATTAGATTTTCCAACTGTGTTTCATTGTTGATCTTTAGTTTTGTACCATTGATTGGAAAGTATACTTGGTATAATTTCAGTCTTTTTAATTTGTGATATTTGTTATTTGTTATGCCTCTTTTTATGTGATTTAACCAGGGGATTCTTCTGTGTGTCCTTGAAGAAAATGTGTGTTCTATTTTCCTTGCATGGAATGATATATATATATATATATATATATATATATATATATATATATATATATCTCTTTTAGAAGCATGTGTTCTGAGTTTGCTTCAAGTAAAAATGTTCTTGTTGAGGAAAAAAAAAAAGCACATACCATCTACCCAAAAATCAACATGAAACCAGAAAAGAGGGTGACTAGCCATATCCAATCTTATTGCATGGTTTAAGAAATTGTTTAGTACTCAACAGGCATGCACATTTCGGGACTAAGTTATCGTAATCATTTAAAGATAAAATTTAAAATTTTTTCTTTCAGAATTTTTGTATTACTTTTTCAAATAACAATGGTTTTGTTGGAGTATAAAATTTATTAAGTTAAAAAAATGTATTGTTGTCATACTTCACTACTTAATAAAAGAAACTGAGGTTTTTTTTTCTTTTTAATCCAGTTGATTTTGGTGACTTGTTAAAAAACGTTACTGAGGGCTCCTGAGTGACTCAGTCATTAAGCATCTGCCTTCGGCTCAGGTCATTATCCTAGGGTCCTGGGATAGAGGCCCACATCAGGCTCCCTGCTCAGCAAGAAGCCTGCTTCTTCCTCTCCCACTTCCCTTGCTTGTAGTCCCTCTCTCGCTGTGTCTCTCTCTGTCAAATAAATAAATAAAATATTTAAAAAAAAAAAATCACGTTACTGAGACTCTAAGAATGTTTGGAACTAAGAAGGTTTAGGAACCTCTGATTTACAGCTTTTCTTTTTAGAATATGCTCCCAAATGCCTACTTTAGAGTTTATGTAAACAAAATAATTTAAATCGATAGAATTAGCTAAATATACTTTATCTCCATTCTTTGCTTTCTATTAGGGATACAATCATTCTAAAGTTGTATTGATAGGCCGTAGGTGCAAATTAATGCAAGAACTGTTTTCCCTTATTACACAATAGGAATAGAATCTGATTCAATGAATCCATAGTCAGTCTATGTGTGTATGTGTGGTGGCATTGTGAATTACCTATACCCCACTCACGTAAATGATCCGGATAGCAAGAAAACAAAAACAAAATACATGTAGTCCATTTCAGTTTATGATTTATTCCAAGTTGGTCATTTAGGTGGTCCCTATAGTTTTCACTTTGTTTCATTTGTATAATTGCTCAATCTTCTACACATCTGTATTTCTTTCTCCTTATTGATCTGTAGGCAATGAGGGGAACTGAGTGTGTCCTTGCTGCAGCAGGGGAAGCAGGTGATCTCCATAGAGTCCTCTGGCCTTTCTGGACTATGCAGATGTCTTTCATCTGTGCTCTGATCAGCCTGCCAGCACTTGGACTGAACTTGGGGATCACTATACACATCTGGTTTGGCCTCTTTTGGCATGGTCAGAATTTGGCAGCCTTCCCTCATTCGCCTTTCGCCTACTGAACCCCTGCGATGTCCTCCATCCTGTCTGTGGCCTACTAAATCCCATGGCAAGCCTGTTAGCTCACAAAGCATCTGCTTTCTGCTGTTTCTTCTAAGATAAGAGACCTTCTGGTCCTGTCCTCAACACAGGCAAATCAAGAGCAGTGCAGGAAAGCTAAACCCTGTTTTTTATAAGAACACGTTTATGCTTTTTTCTTTCTTCTTACTCTGTTCTCTTAATATATTTGGACCGGAAGTATAGGACCTGCTTCACCTTATAGTTGTGGCAGTGTTCTATTACTGTCTCTGGGCTTTTGGTGAGATGTTAATTGGAAATCAGTGTATGGGAGAGAGATGGACTTATAGATAGCAAACCTTAAATTGGGCATATTTTAAAGACCATTAGCCATATACTTACATAGTAAGAAACTATAACTCTAAAGACAAATGTTTAAATCCCAAGACTTTGTATTTTAGATCTTTACAAAATGAGTAAGTTGAGGATAGTTACATATCAAAAAGTTATGACTAAAAACTATCCCTTTATATAATAGGGCACAGAGAACGGAAACAATTTAAAAGACACATGATTTCAGGGAAAGAAACTTAAAAATAGTAGCTAGAACTGATCATTCTAGGCAAAGTAATATGGTAGGTAGTTTTATCCAACATTCTTTGAGTCTTTTATGTCAACCAATCTTGGGTACCCTGCTCATGTAACTAAAGCAGACCCTATTTACTAGTTCATTTTTTAATATTTCAGTTTACATGAAAATGTGACTTCAGGATGGAGATTAGAGACCCAGGAAAGCAAATACTGCATTTCATTGTCTCCAACTAACTTGTATAAGAGAGGCAATGAAGTGTGATAGAAAGAACACTGGTTGCAGAATTAGATGACTTTTTATACAGTTACTTGCATGCATCGTGGTAAACCATTTCTCTTTTGAAATAGCTTCTTCCTTATTTTCACAAGACCAAGTTCAATTGCCTGCTGTTCTTTCTTTTTTCTTTTATTATTATTATCTTTTAAACATATAATGTATTATTTTTTTCAGGGGTACAGGTTTGTGATTCATCAGTCTTACACAATTCACAGTGCTCATCATAGCACATACCCTCCCCACTGCCTATCACCCAGCCACCCTATCACTCCCACCCCAACTCTCCACTCCAGCAACCTACAGCTTGTTTCCTGAGATTAATAGTCTCTTATGGTCTGTCTCCCTCTCTCATTTCAACTTGTTTCATTTTTCCTCTCCCTTCCCCTATGATCCTCTGTTTTGTTTCTCAGATTCCTCATATCACTGAGATCATATGATAATTATTTTTCTCTGATAGACTTATTTCACTTAGCATAATAGCCTCTAGCTCCATCCACGTCATTGCAAATGACAAGATCTCACCCTTTTATGACTGCATAATATTCCATTATATATATCTTCTTTATCCATTCTTCATTCATCTGTTGATAGACCTCCAGGCTCTTTCCATAGTGTGGCTATTGTGGATGTTGCTCCTATAAACCCTGGGGTGCACATGACTCTTCAGATCACTACATTTGTATCTTTGGGGTAAATACCCTGTAGTGCAATTGCTGAGTGGTAGAGTAGCTCTATTTTCAAGTTTCTGAGGAACCTCCATACTGTTTTCCAGAGTGGCTTCACCAGCTTACATTCCCACCAACAGTGTAGAAGGGTTCCCCTTTCTCCACATCCTTACCAATATCTGTTGTTTCCTGACTTGTTAATTTTAACCATTCTGACTAGTGTGAGGTGCTATCTCACTGTGGTTTTGATTGGTATTTCCCTGGTGCCGAGTGATGTCGAGTACTTTCTCATGGGTCTGTTGGCCATTTGGATGTGTTCTTGGCAGAAATGTCTGTTCATGCCCATTTCTAGATTGGATTATTTGTTCTTTGGGTGTTGAGTTTGATAAATTCTTTATAGATTTTGGATACTAGCCCTTTATCTGATATGTAATTTGCAAATATCTTCTTCTATTCTTTCAGTTGTCTTTTGTTTTCTTTGACTGTTTTCTTTGCTCTGCAAAAATGTTTTAACTTGATGGAGTTCCAGTAGTTCATTTTTGCTCTTGCTTCCCTTGCCTTTGGTGTTGTTTCTAGGAAGAAATTACTGCGGCTGAGGTTGAAGAGGTTGCTGCCTGTGTCCTCCTCAAGGATTTTGATGGATTCCTGTCTTACACTGAGGTCTTTCATCCATTTTGAGTCTATTTTTGTGTGTGGTATAAGGAAATGGTCCAGTTTCATTCTTCTGCATGTGGCTGTTCAATTTTCCCAACATTTGTTGAAGAGACTCTTTTTTCCATTGGACATTCTTTCCTACTTTGTCGAAGATTAGTTGACTATAGAGTTGAGCGTCTATTTCTTGGCTCTCTATTCTGTTCCATTGATCTATGTGTCTGTTTTTGTGCCAGTACTATACTGTCTTTGGTTTTATTTTTCAACATTTTTCTGGCTATTCTGAGTCTTTTCTGGTTCAATACAAATTTTAGGATTATTTGTTCCCTTTCTTTGAAAAATGTTGGTAGTCTTTTGATAGGAATTGCATTAAATGTGTAGATCACTCTAGGTAGTACAGACATTTTTCACAATATTTGTTCTTCCAATCCATGAGCATGGAAGTTTTTCCATTTCTTTGTGTCTTCCTCAATTTCTTTCATGAGTATTCTGTAGTTTTTTGAGTACACATTCTTTGCCTCTGATTAAGTTTATTCCTAGGTATCTTATGGTTTTGGGTGCAATTGTAAATGGGATCGACTCCCTAAATTCTCTTTCTTCTGTCTTATTGTTGGTGTATAGAAATGCAACTGATTTCTGTGCATCCTTTTCATATTCTGCCACTTTACTGAATTTCTGTATGAGTTCTAGCAGTTTTGGCATGGATTCTTTTGGGTTTCCCACGTAAAGTATCATATCTGCAAAGAGTGGTAAGTTTATTCTTTGTCTATTTGGATTCCTTTTACTTCTTTTTTGCCTGATTGCTAAGGCTAGGACTTCTAGTACTGTGTTGAATAGCAGTGGACATCCCTGCTGTGTTCCTGACCTTAGGGGAAAAGCTCTCAGTTTTTCCCCATTGAGAATGATATTCACTGTAGGTTTTTCATAGGTGGCTTTGATGATATTGAGGTATGTACCCTCTATCCCTACACTGTGAAATTTGATCAAGAAAGGATGCTGTACTTTGTCAAATGCTTTTTCTGCATCTACTGAGAGTTATCATATGGTTCTTGTTCTTTCTTTTATTAATGGATTGTATCACATTGATTTGCAGATGTTGAACCAAACTTGGAGCCCAAGAATAAATCCCACTTGGTTGTGGTGAATAATCCCCTTAATTTACTGTTTGATGGTGATAATTTTTGCATCCATGTTCATTAGTGATATTGGTCTGTAATTCTCCTTTTTTGATGGGGCCTTTGTCTGGTTTTGGGATCAAGGTAATGGCCTCATAAAATGAGTTTAGAAGTTTTCCTTCCATTTCTATTTTTTAGAACAGTTTCAGGTGAATAGGTATTAATTCTTCTTTAAATGCTTGGTAGAATTCCAGTGGGAAGCCGTCTGGCTCTGGACTCTTGTTTGTTGGGAGATTTTTGATGACTGCTTCAATTTCCTTACTGGTTATGGGTCCTTTTAGATTTTCTATCTCCTATTTTTCAGTTTTGGTAATTTATATGTCTCTAAGAAAGCATCCATTTCTTCCAGATTGTCAAACTTGCTGGCGTATAGTTGCCCATGATATGTTCTTATAATTGCTTATATTTCTTTAGTGTTGGTCATGATCTCTCCTCTTTCATTCATGATTTTATTTATTTGGGTGTCGAGGGCCATAATAGAAAAGTGCTGAGCCAGGCTATAACAAGCAATTGAGGAACCGAGTGTGATTGGTCAGAGGCTTGAGTGAGAGATGCGTGATCACTGCATGGGAGCAATGTGACCATATATAGTTAGATAGGCGCTCAGGAGGAAGCTGCATGCACAGTGTGGTGATTGACTAGGCGGGCTAAGCTGCCAGTGTATATATGCTTGAATGTACTTGTAAAGGGGAAGAAGATTAAAAGAAGCCATTAAAGAAGCTTGCCTTCATGCGTGTCTCCGTGTCGTTCTTGCTGGCAAGAGCGACAATTGGTGCCGAGACCTGGGAACTCATGCAGAAGAGGCACGCGGAGTTAGGCAACGATCAGGTAAGGAGTGCACCTATTTCTGTCTAGTGAGCGACAGGGAAAGTTCCTAGGATAAGGACGAGAGTAAAGCTTTCCGGGATGGGAAACGAGATGGCTGCATATAAAATGTTGGGGCCGCTAACTGACATTCTTAAAGCAAATGGGACCCCTTTGAAAAATAAGAAGGCTCGCTTATTTCTAAAAGAAGTGGGTCAAACCGCTCCGTGGTTCTTAGAGGAGGGATTGCTTAATATTCCCCAATGGGAATATCTAGGGGAGGACCTCAGGCATGACCCATGCACTACGCCAGGAACTCTCGCTGTTTGGTCCTTAGTGAAGGTCTGCTTATAATTGTCCCGCGAACCCATACGCAAGGCGGTTCTACAGGGAGGAGAGATCTTAGAACAGGTAAAAGAGGAGTCTTGCAAAGGATCCTCGAGAGATTCCAGTTCTGAAAGTGAAAGCTCAGAAGAAAGCTCCGACGAGGAAAACGCCCATCCGGGTGATAAGAGAAAAGTGACCGGAGGGGGTCCATCCGATGATCAGAGAGTGGAAGAAATGAAAAGAGAGCTTGCAAAAAAGGAGGAGGAACTAAAAAAGGCCATGGCGCAGCTAAAAGTGAATGAGGAAGTTATGGCGCAGTTAAAATCAAAAGCGGAAGAAGAAGCTATGGCGCACTTGAAATTAAATGCAGAAGTAGCCATGGGGAATACGCGCCCAGCGCCAACTGCGCCACCTTATGTGGGTGGGAACAGGATTTTCATTTAGTCCAAAACTTGCAACCTTTTCTAATTCTACCTTTCCCGGTTTAAATTATACATACCAAAACCCTGCCCAAGGAGCTCCTGCCCACCTCTTAGATAAGTGGCTACTCTGTAACACTGCACAAGCATGTACCGGTCTGGAAAGCCTGCACTTCCTTAATGGGTCTATATGGCACAACTGTACATACAAGGCACACCCTAGCGCCACGTTTGAGATGAACGTTACCTGCAACTGCACCACAGCCAAAACAATATCCTATCTGCCCACACCTGTCTGCCTCAAGCCCCCTTTTTTCTTTATAGTATTCAATGCCTCCGCCACTAACTATGCTTTTAGTCTTTCTTGTGAGTCACAGAAATGTCTACTTTCTGAATGCTGGAACACCACAGTTGGAGATTCTGCAATCATCACCAAGATCCCGACGTATATCCCGATGCCAGTACAGGTGAACCCCGACAACCTGCCGGTGCTGCTTCAACATAAATGAGACTTTGGAATAACAGCAGCCATTATTGCAGCTATCGCAGCATCCGCCGCCGCTGCTACTGCTGCCATGGTAGTGTTGACAACCTCGGTACAGACAGCCGCCACACTCAATAACGTCACAGGAATGGTGGCTGAGGCTTTGGCCACATAAGAACAAATAAATGGACATCTACACGCGGGAATCTTGATTGTAAACCAAAGGGTTGATCTTGTACAGGAACAACTTGATATCCTAGAGTCAATTGTGTCGATAGGATGCATACATAATATGGCCGGACTTTGTATCACCCCTATAGCTCATAACAACTTATCCTTAGCAGCTAACCTCTCTAGACAGTTAGGAAATATGCTTAATGGCACCTGGACCCATCAGTTCTAAAACCTGACCAGACAATTACGAGCACAAATCATATCTATTAATGCCACAAAAGTGCCTATCGCATCGGTTAGTGAATGGCTAAAAATGGTACAACAGTCAGTCTCCTTCCTCAAACAGTGGGCTGGCCTCGGCTCTTTGGCCATCCTTCTGGTGCTGGCTAATGTGCTTATGGTACGCTGGATATGTAGCCTCGGCCGTCGCCAACGGCGACAACAGCAGCTCATGGCGCAAGCCATGATGGCCCTCGAGGCTGGTATCTCCCCCCAAATATGGCTAAGCATGCTAGATCGGTAGTCAAAGACGGGTAAGACTGATCCCGCACCTTAGCAACCTAAGACAGGGGCTCCTCGACCAGGGGGAGTACCCGATGACGGGTAAGCATGTGTGTCGAGGATTGGCAACCTAAGACAGGCATGATATCAGCCATCATGTATAATAAAATAAAAAAGGGGGAGCTGTCGAGGGCCATAATAGAAAAGTGCTGAGCCAGGCTATAACAAGCAATTGAGGAACGGAGTGTGATTGGTCAGAGGCTTGAGTGAGAGATGCGTGATCACTGCATGGGAGCAATGTGACCATATATAGTTAGATAGGCGCTCACGAGGAAGCTGCATGCACAGTGCGGTGATTGGCTAGGCGGGCCAAGCTGCCAGTGTATATATGCTTGAATGTACTTGTAAAGGGGAAGAAGATTAAAAGAAGCCATTAAAGAAGCTTGCCTTCACGCGTGTCTCCGTGTCGTTCTTGCTGGCAAGAGCGACATTTGGGTCCTTTCTCTTTTGTTTTTGGTAAGTCTGACCAGGGGTTTATCAATCTTTTAATTGTTTCAAACAACCAACTGCTAGTGTCATTGATCTGTTCTCTTGTTCTTTTGGTTTCTATTTCATTGAAATAGAAGGTTTATGTTCCAGATTTATAGGTTTATGTTCTAATCTTTATTATTTATTATTATTATTTATTAAGTTCTAATCTTTATTATTTCTCTTCTCCTGCTAGGTTTAGGCCTTTTTTTTTTTTTTCTCTCTCTTCTATCTCTCGCTCCTTTAGGTACAGAGTTAGGTTGTGTAATTGAAACTTTTTGTTTTTTGAGCAAGGCTTATAGTGCTATATAATTTCCTCTTAGGACTGCCATTGCTGCATCTCAAACTTTTGAACAATTGTGTTTTTATTTTCGTTTGTTTCCATGATTTTTTGATTCTTCTTTAATTTCCTTGTTGACCCATTCATTCTTTAGAAGGATGCTCTTTAGCCTCCATGTATTTGAGTTCTTTCCAACTTTTCTCTTGTTGAGTTCTAGCTTCAGAACATTGTGGTCTGAAAATATGCAGGGAATGATCCCAGTCTTGGTACTGGTTGAGACCTGATTTGTGACGCAGGATGTGATCTATCCTGGAGAACATTCCATGTGTACTAGAGAAGAATGTGTATTCTGTTGCTTTGGGATGGAATGTTCTGAATATATCTGTGATGTCCATTTGGTCCAGTTTGTCATTTAAGGATTTTATTTCCTTGTTGACCTTTTTCTTCGATGATCTGTCTATTGCACTGTGGGGGTGTTAAAGTCCCCTACTATTATTGTATTATTGTCAATCTGTTTCTATGATTTTGTTATTAATTGGTTTATATGATTAGCTGCTCCCATGTTGGGGACATAGATATTTAAAATTGTACATCTTTCTGTTGGACAGGCCCTTTAAGTATGATGTAGTATCCTTCCTCATCTCTTATTATAGTCATTGGTTTAAAATCTAATTGTCTCATATAAGGATTGCCACCCCAGCTTTCTTTTGATGTCCATTAGCATGGTAAATTTTTTTCCACCCCTTCACTTGAAATCTGTAGGTGTCTTTGGTTTTAAAATGAGTCTCTTGCAGACAGTATATTGATGGGTCTTTTTGTGTGTGTGTGTTTTGTGTGTGTGTGTGTGTGTGCGTGTGTGTGTGTGTGTGTTTTAACCAATCTGATACTCTGTGTCTTTTGATTGGGGCATTTAGCCCATTTACATTCAGGGTAACTATTGAAAGATATTAATTTAGTGCCATTGTATTGCCTGTAAGGTGACAGTTACGTGTACATTGTCTCTGTTCCTTTCTGTTCTGTTACTTTTAGAATCTCTCTTTGTCTAGAGGACCCCTTTCAATATTTCCTGTAGGGCTGGTTTGGTGTTTGCAAATTCTTTTAGTCTTTGTTTGTCCTGGAAGCTTTTTATCTCTCCTTCTATTTTCACTTACAGCCTGGCTGGATATAGTATTCTTGGCTGCATATTTTTCTTGTTTAGTCCTCTCAATACATAATGCCAGTCCTTTCTGGCCTGCCAGGTCTCTCTGGATGTGTCTGCTGCTAATCTAATGTTTCTACTGTTGTTGGCTACAGACCTCTTGTCCCAAGCTGCTTTCAGGATTTTATGTTTGTCTCTGAGACTTTTAAGTTTTAATATTAGATGATGGGATGTGACCTTTTTTATTGGTTTTGAGGGGGTTCTCTGTGCCTCCTGGGTTTTGATGCCTGTTTCCATCCCCAAATTAGGGAAGTTCTCTTCTATAATTTTCTCCAATATAACTTCTTCACCCTCTCTCTTTCTTATTCTTCTTTTGGGAATCCAATTATTCTAATATTGTTCCCATCTTATGATATCAGTTATCTCTTGAATTCTTCCCGTGATCCAGTAGCTGTTTATTTCTCTTTTTCTCAGCTTCTTTATTCTTCATTATTTGGTTTTCTATATTACTAATTCTCTCTTCTGTCTCATTTATCCTAGCAGTTAGAGCCTCTGTTTTTGATTGCACCTCACGAATAGCTTTTTAAATTTTGATTTAGTTAGAATTTAGTTTTTTTATTTCTCCAGAAAAAGATTCTCTAGTATCTTCTATGTTTTGTTTAAGCCCAACTAGAATCTTTATAATTGTCATTCTGAACTCTAGTTCTGACATCAAGTTCTGATATTGTTAGTTCTGGCTAATGTCCATATTGATAGGTCCCTGACAGTCAGTACTGCCTCTTATTATTTTTTTTTTGAGGTGAGTTTTTCTGTTTTGTCATTTTGTTCAAGGAAGAATAGATGAATGAGAGAACAAAATGCTAAAAGTGTAACAATGACCCCAGAAGGGTATACCCTAAACAAATCAGAAGAGACCCAAAACCAGGGGGAAAAAGGAGGGGGAAAGAAAATGATCAGGATGGTGAATAGAACTAGATTTTAGGTGTATTTTGGGCTGTTAGAAAAAACTGCATCCCAAAATTTTAAATAAGGGAAATCTTATATCTATCTATCTATCTATCTATTTATATATATACACACAAAAATAAGGGTAAATACAATGAAGGGATGGACTATGACTGTAAAAATCCAAATGTAAAATGACTTTAAAAGAGGAGTTGATAAGAAATTGGTTGAAGAAAGAAAGAAAAAAATTAAAAAGAAAACAAAGGAGAGAATGTGATCAGGTGGGAGAGACTAGAACAAAGCCATATACTAGATTTAGAGTATATTTTGGTCTGCTAGAAGAAACTGTATCCCAATTTTAAAGAAGTAAAAACATACATATAGAAAAAATGAAGTTAAAAACAATGAGGGGATAGAATATTATTGAAAAGTGAAAACCAAAAAAGATTTTTAAAAAGGAATTGATAAGATGTTGAAAAAGGAAAGAAGAAAATTTCCGAAAAAATAGAAAAAGAAAAAATAAAAAAAACTTTAAAAATTAACTTTGAAAGACTAAAGAATCATGGGGGAAAACCACGAATTCTGTGGGCTCCTAGCGCTGGAGTTTTGCAGTTCTCATTGATTGGTGAACTTGGTCTTGGCTGGATGTTCTCATTGATCTTCTGGGGGTGGGGGCTGTTGCAGTGATTCTCAAATGTCTTTGCCTGTGGTGGAATTACACTTCCCTTGCCAGGGGTCAGGCTAAATAATCTGCTTGAGTTTGCTCTTGGTAGCTTTTGTTCCCTGAAAGCTTTCTGTAGAGCTTTAGAGAACAAGAATGAAAATGGCACCCTCCCAATCTCTGGGTCTGGAGGAGCCGAAAACTTGAGGCTCTACTCCTCAGTGAGCCCTCAGAGAAAGTCAATTATTTCCGTCTCCCTGGTCTCCAGCCACACCCAGTGCTCACCTGCCCTGTGACCAAGGTTTTCTATCTCTGGCACATGACCCTGTTTGGAGTTTCCAAACCCAGCAGATTTCCTGCAGTATATTCCCATGCTGCTCCTCTAAGGGAAAGAAGGGGAGTCTCTCTGGATCTGCTGCTTATTGGGTTCCTTCTCAAAGAGTAGTGGTAGAACTGAACCTCAGAGTACAGTTTATGGCAAGTCAGATCTGAGAGCCCACTCCTCGGCTCCATCTTTGCAGCCAGTTTCCCAGCTTTGATACTTAGGAGTTCTGCCACACTCAGGCACCCTCGGTCTTTCTGTGACCCTGAGGGTCTTGAGACCTCATTGTCCCAACAAGGGTTCCACCTACCTGCCACTTAGTCACTGGAGCGACATCCCTCAGCAGAGCAGACTTCTAAAAGTTCTGATTTTGTGTTCTGCTGCTCTGTCACTTGCCAGGAGCCAGCTGACAGAGGCTTCCTCCCGCACGGTCTATCCTCCCAAATATCACCTCAGATTCATTTTTCTGCATGTCCTACCTTCCAGAAAGTGGTTGCTTTTCTGATCATAGAATTGCCGCTATTCTTTTCTTTGATTTCCTATTGAGTTTTTGGTGTTTAGAATGATTTGATAGCTAGCTAACTGAATTTTTAGGACCAGATAAAATTTAGGTCTCCTACTCCTCTGCCATCTTGCTCCTTCCCCTGCATGATATTCTTTAAATAGCTATTATTCTAATGATGCATATTTTTATCATATTTTAACATTTTTACAAGAATATAATCTGTGTGAAATAACTATAGGAAACTTGCTACTGTTGAATAGTGTATTTAAATTATTTGTCACATGTTAAATAATTCTATTAAATAGACAAAGAGAAGGCATCACCTGAATTCTGGCCTTCATGGTCACTAGACATGATAAAAACCATTGAACAATATAGTTTTTATCATTTGATCAAACAAATTAAACATTTGAAACTGAAAGGCCTTGTCCTTATTGCTTTAAAACCAGATTATAAAATAAATGTATCCTTTATGTATCTTGATCTGGTTGCATTGTGGTTCTCTACAAATGGGGCACTGGTGCATATAAACAAAATCATTCCACTAAAAGCACATAGCTCAGAGCCTTCTGTCCAGTTTTCAGTGACCTGGAAAGTACAAAGAGAGAGGTGTTGCAAAAATGGCTTCACTAGTGTATTAGTATAGAGGTAGGACATCCACTGTCACCATAAATTTAAGATCTGTTCACTTTCTCCAAGAAAATCATAATAGGAGAAATAGAAATATTGAGCTCTGTTTCATAACCATTTCATTTGGGAAACTGTGAAAAAGAAGAGACAAAATATATTGGGAAAATCTTTACCCTTGACATGAAGTAATAATAAATTAGAACTTAAAAGAGGAAGAAACTTCTACCAGTAGCTCATGAAAAATAATTTTATTCACAATCATACTCCTTTCTAAATAATATTTTACCTATTTTATGTACCTACAAATTACTTTTCTGCCCCATGCTTATTTAATCACTGCCTTGGTATCTTTAGTCTTCATAAGTGGAAAAACAAATATATAAACTCAAATGCATTAGACAGTTTTATTGCTTACTAAGCAGATAATGGATAAATAGCTTATTGCAATATATTTGTATGTTACAAATTGATTTATGGTCATCACTTGCAGTGAAGTAACTTATTTTATGTAACCTTAAAGATAAAATCAAACTCTATAAATATCTATTTTTTGAGGAATTCATGAAGTTGTTCTAATATTTCTTAATAGAAGAAAATTAAACTGATTTGGAAATGTGTTTATATAGAATCACACTTCATTTCTGTTTTGTTTTGGCTTTGGTTAATTTTAAAGTCCTATTATATT
This sequence comes from Mustela nivalis, assembly GCF_964662115.1. Taxonomy (NCBI): domain Eukaryota; kingdom Metazoa; phylum Chordata; class Mammalia; order Carnivora; family Mustelidae; genus Mustela; species Mustela nivalis. The sequence goes on along the minus strand of NC_139031.1, from coordinate 34,891,885 downwards.
TTCCCCTGCAACATCAGATATGGTCGAGTATACTTACATTAAATCAAATAACTATTCTAGAGTCAGGTAATTAATAAATGAGATTCAACTGTAAATGACTGTTTTTAAAAATCTAGCATTGATAGGATTAAGGTCCCAGGTGCATCCATCTGGCTTAGCAAAGTAGAAGTAGAAATCTCAAAGCTCTAAAGCCAGTCAGTTCTTCTAACTTTGATGTTTTAATGCTTCATAATTTACACCTAATGCTGTAGTTTGTACATTTGAAGAGATTATGTAAACACCCAAGACATTCATCTTTAATACTCCCATTTGTGCAAGAAAAGAAGGCTTTGCATAGTTTATTTATATACATAAGTTTATGATATTTGAAATGGATTTTAATTTTTATACTCTACCCTTCAAGATACCACTGTAAGAAGCTAGAATTCATCTCTCCCTTATAACTGTTCATTTATTAAACTTTTATTTTTTTTTAGTAATAAGTAGGACTTTATTATTATCTTGATCAGTATACCTTACTTTGTATTTTTTTTTTAAAGATTTTATTTATTTATTTGACAGAGAGAAATCACAAGTAGATGGAGAGGCAGGCAGAGAGAGAGAGAGGGAAGCGGGCTCCCTGCTGAGCAGAGAGCCCGATGCGGGACTCGATCCCAGGACACTGAGATCATGACCTGAGCCGAAGGCAGCGGCTTAACCCACTGAGCCACCCAGGCGCCCTACTTTGTATTTTAAAGCTAGACATTTTTTAAAAACTTTATTTCCTTTACTTTATTTTTTACTTTATTTTTTCTTTACTACTGAGTGACTTAATTCTTTCATGTTGTTAGGACTGTTCTGTATTTCTGTTTTAGTAAATGTTAGTGTTTGTTCTTTATTAAGTTGTAGCTGTGTTTTTAAATGAATATCTCACTGGTATTAGAAACTTAGTGAGGATCTTTTCCCTTTCCATTTTCACAACCAGGTGTTTTTTTTTTTTTCTCCTTTAATATTGAACCTCTATAAATATTTATCTGTACTTTAAATATACTTGTGGTTATCATCAAGGCTAGTCTATTTAGCAAGTCAGTCAATGTAAGCACATCGCTCATTTTAATTGTATTAATTCGCCTCCTCAGAGAAAGAAGGCGAAGCTTCCATCTGTTTCTGTCAATTTTGTTTCTTTCCAAGGAGATGACAAAGACATTTTTACCATATAGGTGTGAAATGCACAAGTATGGTAACCCAAGTTCACTCCCACGCCTACTCATTCGCCCATAAATCTTCCTACCAGCAAGTGGAAAGCTTAAGGATGAGTGATACTAGTGGGTTCAGAATCCTTATTCTCAATCTCTATTTAAAAAACAAAAATCCCAAGCTAAGAAAGCTTCAGTGAGTCCCTTATCCTTTTCCACTACTTGAGGACTTGTAGCTGCACTATTAGTGATGACCTACCCTGCTGGGATATTGCACAGTTCCTTCATGCATGAAATTAATTCCTCAGTAAAGGCAAAATAAAGTCTTATGAAGCCCCTCCCTATAATTTTGAAAGAACCAAGACAGGGAATGTTTGAGGAAGAAAGTGTTTCATGTAATATATAAAACATAAGTTTATAGATTTGACTAGTCATGAAAAAAAATAAAGATTTAAGAAATGTTTTATATGGGTGTTGCTGTAATGGGTTAAATAAGTAATTGTCCAAGGGTTACATACTTTTCTACTTAAAGAGTAATAGGATCTTTTGGCTATGCAGCCTCTCTGCCTGGGGCAGCATGACACAATGACATTGGCTTGCTTTGTGTCAGGGAAAAAAACTCCCCTTCTTCTGACTGTTTTCCCAGAGTTCACACTTCCTTCTAAGTTTTTTCATACCCCACCTTCAGCTCTCAATTTCAAATGACTCCCCTGATTACCACAGCAATGCTTTTAGCAGCTTGACAACCCAAAGTATGCTCTCTCTACCACTTACCCGCACAGAGTCTTATAGTCAGATAATTCAGAGTAGGGATGCATGGAGAAAATTCACTCTACCTAGACTTGCCCTAGCCACATCTTTTATTAGTTTTAAAGTATTTGGAAAAAGGAAGCAGGACCATCCTTACTCAAGTAATAGGCTGTCAGTTTGTAAAACACTGACTGATGGTAGGGTCCCAAAGGCAGTTTTTTCATTCAGTGAAGAAATTTTGTATAAAGGAAATGTAAAAATTATAGAAGACTTAAATTTTAGGTTAGAAATAACCTTAGAAAAAAAGTATTTTTGTCCATCCCTATGATGTTGCTTAAGAAAGAAATTGAGACCCAACATAATTATGTAGCTGAATTCTCACTTGTAATAGTTAAAGCAGAATCCCATTTCCTCCTAATTGCTGAAAACATTCCATTTACACATAAAATTACCAATTTTTACTTTACCGTAATTAATATTTGCAGTGTTGAGCTAAGTAGAATGATAAATATTAAATTTTCAATGAAGAGAATGAATTTTAGAATGTTTCCTATAGGCCAGCTCATGGCTAGTACATTGACCAACCATGTAGGGAAAGGGTGATTGAAATTTTAAGTAAGGGAAAAGAGTATTTCTGTGATGTTTTACATGCAAATTTTCCCATAAATCAATCTTAAAGTGTTAATAGTAACTTTTATCACAACTTACTATCTTTTACTTTTTGATTAATAAACTTTATTCTTTATAGCAGTTTTAGGTTCACATCAAAACTGAGCAGAAAATATAGAGAGTTTCCATGTAGTTTTTGTCCCCACCCATGCACAACTTACTCCACTGTTGACATCCTATACCACAGTGGTATATATGTTTTAACTGATGAACCTACATTGACACATCATTATCACCTAACATCCATAGTTTACATTAGAATTAATCCTGGCATTGTACATTCTATGATTCTAAGGACATGTATTTATGATTGTAATGTCATATATACATACTTGGTTTCACTACCTTATAAATCTTTCTTCTTATTCGTCCCTCTCTTTCCCCCAACCGCTGGCAACCACTGATCACTTTATTTCCGTAGTTTTGCCTTTTCCAGAATGTCATATAGTTGGAATCATAGTATATATATCCTTTCCAGATTGGACTTTTTTCATTGAGTTAAATGAATTTAAGGTTCTTCCAGGTTTTGTTTTTTTTCCCCCTTAAGTTTTGGTAATATGATTTTCCTACACTTTTTTTTTCTTTTCTTACTGCCACTGAAGTACAATCATTCAGAGATGAGAGAGTGAGGTTAGTAGTGTACAGTTAAGCATATGGCTGATGCACATTTTTCTGAGGTTCTTAAGTTACCTTCAAATTTTAAGAGAATTTATAGGAATAGTCTAGTCCCTCAGAAATTATATATGGAGAAATGTAACTAAATAGCTTGGATTTACAAAATCCACTAATTACGGCTTTATAAAATCTCTTCACAAAACTTCACTGAAAGGAATTCCAACAGATACGAGGCATCCTCCACCAGAATAATGTGCTACAGAATCACAAGTGGCATGCATGGGAGTATAAACCACAGAGACTTCAGGAAAGAGCATTCATTCAACAACTTAAAACAGAAGATACCAAAAGTTACTGTTTAGGAAACTCAGAAATCAAAATAAGGAATTTCCTTCTTAATAGGGCAGGAAATCTCTTAATTTCTTTCCATTATGTCATGAATTTGTGCTCTTGTCTAGATGATTACACCATTTGGGATGGGATTACACCATTTGTGATGATCACCACAAAACCACAGGTTTGACCTTCTGTTACTCTGAGAAGGAATTTTGGTTATTAAAAGAAAATCCTAGTTCTAGAGAAGCACTATAGAAGATGAAATTCCAAAGAGGCCATGTTAGAACTCATCAAACTAAATATCATGAACATTATACTCTCACAAACAAATAAATAAAAAAAAACATTGAAATTGGAGCTTCAGTGGAAGATTTTAGGACTCAGTTTACTGAATTTTATAAGAAAGTTCACTGAAACCTGATTTTGAATTGACATTCATCATATTTTATTTTATCTACTGTATAAACAAAAATAAACGCTAACATTTATAGAATCCAGCTCTCTTTATCTTTCTCCTATTAATTTTTTCCCCAAAGTAATTCTTGCTGATGGTTAAAAAGATCTAATAGCGCAAAAGAGATTATAATAAAGAATAACTGTCTATAATTCACCTCACTCAATCAAGTTATACTGCTGCTTGTCCTGCCTCCCAGAAAAAAAACAAAAACAAAACCAAAAACCTCTTTTTATGTTTTATGCTGGTTATTGCCAAGCAATTAAATAATAGACAGAATTTTATTTTTATTAATTTAAGATTCTTTTTATTATTGATTCAGCATTATGAGAGTTGAAAATTTATTTCAATGAAATCCTCTCTATTTTAATAGGTATTAGTTTTCCATTTGTCAATTGGCTACTTTTGTAATGTTAAAACTCTATTGCTATATGTTCAGTTTCTGGTTAAACTTGTAAGGATGTTAGAATTCACCACTCAGTCCTAAAAACAAGTAAAAAGATGTATAGTCTGAAAAATCAGCTACTCTTTTTGGATCCCTAAGAGTCGGAGGGACACAGGGCAAACTGCCAACCCCAAGATTGAAGAGGCAGGCCAATGTATGGAGTCATGGCTTCCCACAGCAGAGACACAAGTGGAAACTGCCAGGGGAACCACTGTCAAGGTAGGAAAGTCTGAACTGTAACTGATGAGTTGCTGGAGGCTTAGTGTGGACAACTCTGAAAGTTAAAATCTCCAAGGGAACCCGGTCAAATTGGAGTGAGTTTCCCCTATATTTTTGTAAATTTTACTTCCTAGAACTCAACCAGATTCTAAAATACTGGGTAAAAATTCTCTATGCTTCCAACAGGGAGAGGGGTAAATAAATCATTTTGAAATATGCTAGAACACCCTGTTTTCAACAAGGCCTGTCCTCAGGAGACACTAGATAACCAGAGCTTAACCTGCTATGATATTATGAGAGCCTAAATGACCTGGCAGAATGTAAAACCCAACTCCAGCCCACTGTAGCTATCCAAGGAGAGAAAAAAACTGAGTAACACTTGGAATTCTACATTTTGAAGTCTTAGATGCACTAAAGGATGAGATTTAATCCCAAGAACTATATAATATTTTTCCTTACTTCATACCTTACCACCACAATACTAATGCCTAATTAGGTCTACTTACAATAATTCCTTTTACATGGTATATCACATCTAGTATCAAGAAAAAAATTACAATACATACTAAAAGGCAAACAATATGATTTGGAGAGAGAAAGAAAAATAAGAATCAGACATGGCAGATAAATTGAAATTATCAGATTGGGACTTTAAAACAGCTATGAGTATTATGCTAATGGTTCTAATGGATAAAGTAGATGGCATGAAAGAACAGATGGGCAATATAAGGAGAAAGATGGAAATTCTAAGAATCAAAAAGAAATGCTAGAGATAAAAAACACAGTAACAGAAATGAATGCCATTGTTGATCTTATTAGTAGACTGAGGGAAGAATCTCGGAGCTTAAGGATATAAAACTAGACAATTTGAAAAATAAAAAGTGAAAAGAAAAAAATCTGGAAATAAACCTGAATGAGTTATGCAAGATTTGTGAGGTAACTACAAAAAGATGCTATAAACGTAATGAGACTACCAGAAGGAGAAAAAAGACAGGAATATGGAACAATAAAGACTGAGAATTTTCTCAGAATAATGTCAGGTTCCAAGCCACAGATCCAGAGAACACTAAGCAGGATAAAATTACAAATAACCTACACTTAAATTTATCATTTTTAAACAATAGAAAATCACACGGGAAAAACAATCCTGAAAGAAGCCGGGTTGGGGGGGTGGGAGGGAAATACCTTACCTATAGAGAACCAAAGATGAGAATGACATATGTCTTCTCCGAAATGCAAGCAAAAAAGAGTGGAGTGAAATGTTTAATGTGTTGAGAGAGAAGATTCCCCCAAACCCAGAATTCTAATTAAGTGAAAATTTTCTTCAAAAGTGAAGAAGAAATGAAGACTTCCCCAAACAAACAAAAATTGAGAATTTGTTGCAAGTAGACCTGTTTTGCAATATATCTTAAAGGAAATTCATTAGAGAAAAGAAAAATAATATAGGTCAGAAACTGACCTATATAAAATAAGGAAATATGATCCTACATCAAATAAGGAAAAACATCAAAGAAGGAATAAACTAAAATAAAATAGAACTTTTATTTTTTTTTTAATTTTTAATTGATCTATTTTAATTATTCTAACAGTTTGTTCAAAATAATATCAATAATGTATTTATATATGCTTATGTGTGTGTGTATTGCTTATGCATGTTTATGTATAAATGAAATGAATGACAGTAATGATACAAGGCCAGAAAGGAGGAATTAGGATTATTTTTTTGTTATCACACACTTGTGAAGCAATATACTATTTGAAAGTAGCCTTGGATTATTGTAAATTGCCAGCTCTATAGCAACCACTAAAAAAAAGTTATAAAGAAAAGTGTAGGATGAGAAATGGAATCATTTAAAATACTTAAGTGAAACCACAAAAGGCAGAAAAACAGTGGAAGACAAAATTAGGAGCAAAGAACAAGGGCAACAAATAGAAAACTAATAAATATGGTATATATTAATCCAATTATATCAATAATCACTTTGAACATCACTGGACTAAATGCACCAATTAAAAGACAGGGATTGTTAAGGTGGATCCAAAAACAAGACCCAACTATATGTTGATTAAAATAAACCCATTTTAAATATAAAGACACATGGAGCGCCTGGGTGGCTCAGTGGGTTGGGCCTCTGCCTTCAGCTCAGGTCATGGTCTCAGGGTCCTGGGATCAAGCCCCGCACTGGGCTCTCTGCTCAGCAGGGAGCCTGCTTCCCCCCTCTCTCTGCCTGATTCTCTGTGTACTTGTGATCTCTGTCTCTGTCAAATAAATAAATAAAATCTTTAAAAAATATAAAAACACATATCAATTAAAAGTAAATGGATGTGTAGTATGCTAACTTTAATCAAAAAAAAGCAGGAGTAGGTATGTTATTTTCAAATAAAGCAAATTTCAAACCAAGGAAAGTTATCAGAGATAAAGAAAGTCATTACATCATGATAAAATTTGGCCAGTTCTCAAAAAAAAAAAAGAAAGAAAGAAAATATAGTAATCTTGGACATGTGTGCACCTAACGATAGAGTGTCCAACTATGTGAGGCAAAAACTAATAGAACAGCAAGGAGAAATAGATAACTCCAATAACTCCACTGTCATACTTGGAGACTTTGGCATCTCTTATTAGAAATGGACAGATCTGCAGACAGAATATTGGTAAGGACACAACTGAACTCAATACCATCAGTTGACTATATTACAGGGATCTATTTCTGGGCTCTCTATTCTGTTCTATTGACCCATTTGTTTGTTTGTTTACTTATTTATTTATTTGGTAATACCACATTGTCTTGATTACTTAGCTTTTTAAATAATTCTTGAAGTTGGGTAGTAAGTCTTAAAGTTAAGAGTGACAGTCCCCATCTTGATTCTTCTTCAATATGGGGTTGGCTCTTCTGGGTCTTTTGCCTCCCTATGTAAACTTCACAATCAGCTTGAAAAAGAAGCAAAGGCAATGCTATAGAGGAAAGAGTCTTTTCAGTAAGTGGTGCTAGAACAACTAATATCTACACGCAAAAAAATGAATCTAGTTACAGAACTTTGCACCCTGCACATCAGTTAACTCAGAATGGATATAAATATAAAACTAAATATAAAATGCAAAACTAAAAAACTTCTACAAAACTCCTAAAATGCAAATTAAAACAATGAGATGCCACTACGTATCTATTAGAATGGTTAAATCTGAAACACGGTCAACAATAAATACTGGTGAGGACATGGAGCAACAGGAATTCTCATTTATTGGTGGTAGGAATCCAAAATGGAACAGCCCCTTTGGAAGAGTGTCATTTTCTTACAATACTAAATATACTCTGACCACATTACCAGATCACATACCTTGGTATTTACCCAAAGGTGTTGGAAATCCATGTTCACTAAAAACTGTAAAAACAAATGATTAAAGCATCTTCATTCATAATTGCCAAAAGCGGAAACAACCAAGATGTCCTTCATTAGGTGAATGGATAAATGAAATGTAGTACATCCAAACAGTGGGAATATTATTTAGGGCTAAAACAAAATGAACTTTCAAGCCATGAGACAACATGGAGGAATCTTAAATGCATATTACTAAGTGAAAGAAGCCATATGAAAGGGCAATATACTGTGTCATCCCAACATTCGGGAAAGGACAAAACTATGGAGACAGTGAAAAGATCAGTAGTTTCCAGGGGTTGGGGGTAGAAGTAGGGGAGGGATGATGCACAGATGACAGAGGAATTTCAGGACAGTGAGAATACTTTGTATGATACTATAATGATGGCTCTATGTCATTATATTACACATGTGTTCAAACCCATAGAATGTATAATACCAAGAGTGAAATTTAATATAAAGTGTGGACTTTGAGTGATTATGATGTGTCAGTGGAGGTTCATCAATTATAACAAATGTACTGCTGTGGTAGGGGATGTTGAGAAGAGAGGAGGCAATGTTTGTATGGGGGTAGGAGGTTTATAGAGTATCTCTCTACCTTCTCATTTGCTTTTAACCTGAAACTGCTTTAAAAAATAGTCTTGAATAAAAAACTGTTTCTTGTTCCATCAAATTTTAGACAATTATCTGTTGAACAGGGTTTACCCTACTTGATGAGATTATTTGTATCCCTTTGTTCTCTCTGCTTCACCCTTCCATCATGCCTCCTAATTTCCTATCAGCTCTTTACCTCTATTTCCTTAGGTTTATGATGAAAACATTAATATTGTGTTTTATAAGTATACTTAAAGCCTATGTCAATTTATTAGCCACTATGGACTCTGGTTACTGTCTTCCTTTTAATATAGAGAATGTCATTATAATAAACAAAAACAGTGGGCAACTTTTAGTGTCTGTAAACTTCAGGTTCTTTAAGCTTACAGTTAAGCTGAAGCTATTGAGACCAGTGTTTTATAAGAGAGGCATATGTTGATTTAGGCTCTATTATTATTTTTATTATCTCCTTGACAAACTTCTGAGAAACAACATAGAATTGTATGTAGCTTTTATTGATCCCTTCATGACCTTTGACTCCAAATACATGAATCAGTTATAGGTCTAATCAAATGAATATAGTATAGGCCAGAAACTTTGGTATAATGTGCACTTGGAAATAGTCTCCTGATGAGTCAGATAATAATTTCCTGCACATAAAAGAGAGATATGTAATGGTGTCCCCCCTTTTCAACTATTTAATAACTTGATACTCCTTTTGAGTAGTTTGGTGTAATACCTGCTGGATCTCCAACAAGAAAGAACAGGAAAACAATCTTTTGTGTATTTTGGAAACAGTGTTTTACTGTAACAAATTAGGAATGGTGTTAGCAGTACTATCTAATTAATGTCAGATAGAATGGCTAATCATCAACTATTACAAGTGAATAGTCATTTTTGGTAATGAGCATCTGGTCTTCAACTAATTTGTAGTAAACAGGCTTGCAGTATTGTCTAAATTTTGATGCATCAGAATCACTGAGGAAGCATGGTAGGCATACAGTTTCCTTGGACCCACCTACAGAGATTCTCAGTTTGTGGATGTGTTGGAGAGGGACCTGAGGGTTTGTGATTTAGAAAATCTTCTCAAGTAACGCCAAGGCAAAGTCATGTTATGTAACTACTATACCCAGCAAGCCAGCTTGCTCATTATTTACAGATACTTGTACAATCAATTTACATTAGAGGGCCATCAGGAAGTCAGATGATCTAAATATAAACAATCACAAGGATTTCAGAAATTTTTTTCATATCTATAGCAGGTGTTTAGTAGCACTTGTTTAAATTATTTTTCCATTTTAGAATCATCATGGCCATGCTCTTGATGTATCCTTTGGAAATGTAATTATCTTTTTATTTATAAACTAGAATGGTTGCAAACTTATTTTTCAAGGATAGCTTATCTCTGTTCATGGTTATCTACAGAATCATTAACACTAAAGTGAGCTTTCTGTTATGCCTCAACTCCTGTCCTTGAAGAACTAGTATGTCCTTTTCATATTCACATACTCTTTATATGTTAGATTCCATTGACCTAAATTTCTACCAAAACTTTTCATCATTAGTGCCTCTATATCAAGTATTAACAGCAATATAAGATAATTACACTCCAGATACTTAACAAATAATACAATTTTGACCCCTGTACCATCTAATACTCATAAAAACTCTGTTAAAATAAATAATACTCTTGAAAGACTATATAAAATGCATGCTTTGCAACTCTTAGTAAAATTTATTCTTGGATCAAATCAGACCAGAAGAGAGCTAGAAAGTATTCTGCATTGTTTTGGTCCCTAGTGCATTGTTTTTATTAACATTAGACCACCAGCCTCCATTGAGAGGCTTAACCTACTGAGCCACCTAGGTGCCCATTATCTATCCAGTCTTTAATTAAAAAAAGAAAAATTGAGAATCAATGAGTATTGGAATATAACTGTTAAGTGTAGAAATTAATTGTATACTCATTTTACCTTAAAAGCTCATTAATTTTTTTCTGCTTCTATATACATTTTAGTGTTGATTTTGCAAATAATGATTCTCATTTTTATTTAAATTTTCAAATAAAGTTAAAATTCCACAGACATGAACTGTGTTTATCCTAGGATTTCAGTAATATCAGGCACTTGGCATGACTCTCAATAGTAAGCATAATCCAGTTTAAAAACCAAAGCATTGTCCTCTTTTGAAAACTCATGGGAGAAATTTTTTTATGTCCTATACTGATGGAAAGCTGGGTTTCTGATGAACAGCTTTTTCCTTTGTATGTTATAGATGCTGTGGACATTGTAACTGATTCAATTTCTGCTTTATCCCCTGAAAGCTTCAAGTCAACTTGCCAATGATCTTGAACATATTTTCAGAACTATTGGACACCTAACAATTCTTTTGCTCTAATCCTTTATCTGACTGCTTTTAATTTTTATACCTTTTTATTATTATGTAAAAAAAATTTTTATTTCTTCTGTAAAAAATCTTGATCCATTTTATTGCTTAGGGAACTTCCCACTCTAAAACTCCAAATTCCAATATCCCATTTTCATACTATACTTCCATTACTTCCCTCACTTCCCTCACTTAGTCTACTATTACATTCACTGTTTGACCTCATGGAGCCCTTTATTTTGTTTATTTGCTATTTGATAGATTCATTTCCTGTTGTGGTAAAATAACATCAAGATCCATCTCGTCACCCACGTCTGAGACCTGGAACAATCTTAAGTGTCTTTTCGCAAAGTCTCTTACCTCCTAAAGTCATCAAATTCTTTCATTTCCACTTCTTTAAAATCTTGGGTATTTGTCCTTTCCCTCTTCTTTATTTTCTCAGCCCATCACCCAAGTTCAGACCCATAATATTTCTTGCCTATGGTATTACGGTAGTCCCCTCATTGGGCCCATTTCTTCAAGTTTTATCTTCCCCAATCTTTCCCATACTGTTACCAAAGTTACTATTTCAAAACATGAATCATTACAAATTGCATCATTTATCTACTTAGAATTCCTCAGTGTCTTTCTACTGTCTATAGGATAAAGCCTAAATTTCAGGATGCCATTACAGAGCCCCTCATGATTGATTACTGTCTTCCCCTACATTCTACAACACCATCTACTCCAGCCTAGTGTAAGTATTCAATGTTTCAGGGGAGCAAACTGATCTTTGGTCTTTTCTATGTGCAGAGCCTACCCAATTCCTCTACTGCCCCACTTCTAAGTTGTGATTTTTTAATTTCTTGTTAATGCCATTTATACTAGCAAGGCTTATACTCTCCTGAAATTTATATACTCAGTACCTAATAAAATTTCATTTTTCCTCTCTAGCTCCTGTCTTATTACTCTTTAGTGACTGTTAATTTTTTTAATTTAATTTTTTTCAGTGTTCCAAAATTCGTTGTTTATGCACCACACCCAGTGCTCCATGCAATACATGTCCTCCTTAATACCCACCACCAGGTTTACCCATCTGCCCACCATCCTCCCCTCCAAAACCCTCAGTTTGTTTCTCAGAGTCCACAGTCTCTTATGGTTTGTCTCCCCCTCCAACTTCCCGCAACTCCCTTCTCCTCTCCATCTCCCCATGTCCTCCATGTTATTCCTTATGTTCCACAAGTAAGTGAAACCATATGAGAGCTGACTCTCTCTGCTTGACTTATTTCACTCAGCATAATCTCTTCCAGTCCTGTCTATGTTGATATAAAACTTGGGTATTCATTCTTTCTGATGGAGGCATAATACTCCATTGTATATATGGACCATATCTTTATCCATTCTTCTGTTGAAGGGCATCTTGACTCTTTCCACAGTTTGGTAACTGTGGCCATTGCTGCTATGAACACTGGGATATAGATGGCCTTTTTTTTTTTTCCCCCACTACATCTGTATCTTTGGGGTAAATACCCAATAGTGCAATTGGTAGCTCTATTTTTAATTTCTTAAGGAATCTCCACACTGTGTTCCAGTATGGCTGCACCAACTTATATTCCCATCAACAGTGTAAGAGGGTTCCCCGTTCTCCACATCCTCTCCAATACTTATTGTTTACTGTCTTGTTGATTTTGGCCATTCTGACTAGTGTAAGATAGTATCTCAATGTGGTTTTGATTTGAATTTCCCTGATGGCTAGTGATGATGAACATTTTTTCATGTGTCTGTTAGCCATTGGTATATCTTCTTTGGAGAAGTGTCTGTTTGTGTCTTCTGCCCATTTTTTGACGTGATTATCTGTTTTGTGTGTGTTGAGTTTGAGGAGTTCTTCATAGATCTTGGATATCAGCCCTTTGTTTGTAGTGTCATTTACGAATATCTCCTCCCATTCTGTGGGTTGCCTGTTTGTTTTGTTGACTGTTTACTTTGCTCTGCAGAAACTTTTGGTCTTGATGAAGTCCCAAAAGTTCATTTTCACTTTTGTTTCCTTTGACTTTGGGGACATGTCTTGAAAGAAGTTGCTGTGGCCAATGTCAAAGAGGTTACTGCCCATGCTCTCCTCTAGGGTTTTGATAGATTCCTGCCTCACATTGAGGTCTTTTATCCATTTCGAGTGTGGTATAAGAGAATGGTCGAGTTTCCTTCTTCTATACGTAGCTGTCCAATTTTCCCAGAACCATTTATTGAAGAGACCTTTTTCCACTATATATTTTTTTCTCCTCTGTCAAAGATTATTTGACCTTAGAGTTGAGGGTCCATATCTGGGCTCTCTACTCTGTTCCACTTGTTTGTGTGTCTGTTTTTGTGCCAGTTTTTGTGCCCATATTTCACTTATACAGAATTTCTTGTGCCTTTACTTCTTCTTTTCCCATGTAAGACCATGACATATGATATTATTCTTGATTGTAGTATTTTCTTTCTCTTCTTCTCATATCAACTATTCACACTCATTTTTCAGATATGTGTCTATGTCATGATTAGCAAAGACCTTTATGTGACCAAATCAAATGGAAATTTTTCTGCCCTCATCATGATCTCTCAGCAATATTTAATAAAATATATAATTTTACTACTTTTTAACATTGTTATATTTCTTTTCCTGCAGATATGTACTCTGTTTTCATCCTACCTCATGGACCACTCTACCTGACTTCATTTTCTGGGTCTTTCTTTGCTACCCAAAATCGACTTACTGGATTTTTTTCAGGATTGAGTCCTTGGTTCCATTTTCTTCTCTTATTATAATCCCTTCATAGGTGATTTAACCAAATTTCATGACTTAAAATACCAGATGATATCTTCATCCCTAAATATCTAGTCTATGATCCCAAGTATTCCCAACAACTTGTGCAGTGGTTGCAATATGGCAAATGTTTCATAAATGTATGAGTAGCAAAGGAATATCTGCTACACTTTAGAAGCTTGTTAATTGTTTGTTGTCTGAATGAACTGACTGAATCAAAATTGTCAATGGTGACTTAGAGTCTTTTTTTAAATGACAGAAGTGAATTAAGTGTAAGCAAGATGATAGGAGATCTCATATTGAGTTGAAACTTACAGAAGATTGTGATTTGATCATTACAATCCAAATAGTATTTTCTCTCTCTCAAAATAGACACAACCACATAAATTTAAAAAAGCTATTTGGTAATTTGCAGAAGAGAAGTGCATTGGCTCAAATAGAGTAGGAAGTAAGGCAGAATATGCCCAATTATGCAAAAATTCTTTATTAACAGTAAGTCAAGGAACATAGGTAAAGCTCAGCAACATAGACAAATGATTCCCTTTGAAAGGCAGAATATTAGATCTACACCATTCATCAAGGACATAAAAAAAGTAAATAAAAATTATTACAACAGAAATATATGTTGTAGAAATCATCAGGAAAAATATTAAAATCAAAATAAAATGAAACAGGGACACCTGGGTGGCTCAGTGGGTTAAGATACTGCCTTCAGCTCAGGTCATGATCTCAGAGTCCTGGGATCAAGCCCCACATTGGGATCTCTGCTCAGCAGGGAGCCTGCTTCCCCCCTGCTTCTCTCTGCCTGCCTCTCTGCCTACTTGTGATCTTTCTCTTTGTCAAATAAATAAATAAAATCTTAAAAAATAAAATAAAATGAAACATAACATTATATATGTATACATTGTATATATAATATATATAACAAAAATAATAACATGAAAAAATAAAGACCTAGAATAAGAAACTCCAAATGTATTCTGTTGCTAAAATTGTGTGGGGCGTGGAAGCAGGGAAATAGTTCCCCAGTGAAACAAGTGTGAGAAACACTGAGTCAAATAAAATCATGACTATGTCTTTTCTGAGAATTTCTCAAAGCTTCTAATATGCTATAGTGACTTGGGGCTCATCAATATAAATATATGGAGTGATTTTTTTTTCCTAGATCTATTTGCCATCAAATCATTTTTGCACAGAATATCTAGTGGAATTGATCTGGGATAAATTAGTCTTGGTACTGAAAGTACCCTTCCATTAGCAGAGATTTAGTTTAGTTTTGTCAGATGAGAACTCTAATAGTCATCCTTAGATTATTAAAAGGGGATTTTCTCAACTAGGCAGTTATTTCAATGTATTGCCTGTGGTTATTCAGGGACAGATAACTGATGTTTCTTTCTGTATGTGAAGAGAATGCAAATCATTGTGTGAGGGAGTGTCAAGGAAAAATGGATTTGGGGGAAGAATGGACGGAATGAGAATGGTGAAAGCAATGTGCAAATATACTTTAAATGCTTCATAAGAGAGTGGGGCAGTCAAAACTGTAATAGTCTTCATCCAATCCTTGACAGAGCCTAATTCATACATTTCAAAGTTATTTAAGGGGTCAGTATAAGGTAAGTTAATGGAAATTAGTCTTGGTACTGAAATACAAATAAGGTCAATACTGTTGACCTTATTACCTCATTAAAAAATCATATTTTGGCCTGAAAATAGTAAATTCCTTCTCAATGATTCACATTACCCAGAACTCTAGGGCTTACTGGAATTCTTAATAAAAATTACAAATCTCTTTGCAATAAATTTCTAGTGCTAGTACTCAGTAATTTTAAGTACAGTTTGCCATTAAGCTTGCCCATTACCAATTATTCCTTACCTTTCATTTTATTTTGATTTTAATCTTTTTCCTGATGATTTCTAAGTAGTATAGAACCTCCATTCTCAGTTCATCCATGGTCATTCAGGAAATTTATTTTAGTATTTGGCATAAAAAACCCATATGGTGTCCTTAACTGTTGCTTATTTACCCTGAGAGTGCTTCATTGTATTGCTTCCACAGAGAGAGAGACTCAACTCTCATCAATTAACAAATCCTTCCTCTGGAAGAAACTGGCTTTCTAATCTCAAATCGGATTGTAAACTCCCTTTTCCTTTGCTCATTTCACCGCTTTTTTTCTCCTTTTGAGACCAGGAAGAAAGAAGAAAAAAAGATAATCCTTTCTTTCTTCCTTGTAACTATATATTTTAAAGATAACAGCTTTTATCTGCTTAAAATGATACCTGTTCATCTTAATCAGATTCAACAACTTAGAAAAGCAGAAGGAAGAGGCAATTCATTCAAAATGTTTGCACCCTGAAATGACCAGTGTTACATTTGGGAACATTTCCCCAGATATATCTCTATGAGTATACATAAAAGGAAAGATAAAGGAAGCCAAATATAAATGTATAACAATTGAATAATAGATAGCTTCCTTTTCTAAAATTAAAAAGTATTTAGTTTAATTCCACTTGAATCTAACAGAGTAAGAAACAAGTGGAACCGAAGGAATTACTAAAGGTGAAATGTTTCTTTTTGCTAAAGGATTATCAATTTTTTTAAAAAAGAAAATAGTAAGGAAAAATATTATTGATATGGAGGCTTTTAAATTCCACATCTATACTTGGTCTGGTTAGACCAGTAGCTCTCTATGGAAGATGGAGGGTGAATTCTTTTATACTTGCTTCCTCTCCTATTCCTTTGTCCTGAGTGGTGGTGTCCATCTTACTGTATCAGTGCCTCAGATGACAGCTGGGTTGAGTATAAGACTATATAGTACTGTTGTGTCTTTCTTTTCAGAACATATAGACTTGGCTCCATTGTATTCTGGAATTGAATGTTTAGGAAACATTATTAGGCCAGCCTTCTTCTCCTTGTTTTATTCATTTAGGACACCCTAGAGAATTCTGTATCTTTAAAGTTCAGTTATTTAACTAGCATGTTTTGCTATATTGATTGTTCTTTGTCAGCTCTTCCTAAATCTGAAGATTTAGTTCATGGAAATATTGTGTATCATATCTCTAAGTACTTTTTCTGTTCAGTTTGTTGAGTTTTCTATTTCAAATGACAATTATCTTTATGTTGTATTGTTTTTATCCTTCAAATCCATCATTGTTTGATTACATTTTTTCCTCTCCTACCTTTCTTGTGGTTGTCTCAAGTCATTAATTCAAATTCTACTTAAGTCTATTTGCCCCTTATGTGTTCTAACTGATTTATTGGCTCTGTAACAGTAGTTTCTGGTTGTTAATTTCATTTGGTTCTTCATTGGTTCTTAATTTACTTCCTTTGTTCTTCAGTCCTTTCTGTGGCTTTGTCTTTTTGCCTTTGGACAATTAAATCCTATCTAAGATTTTCTATGACAGAAGGCATTCATGAAGAATGTACTTTAGTTTCTAGAGTTATAGTTTCATCCAGACTGATTTTGGTTTATCCCATTCATATTTTATTGATTTCTTTCTCCTTTCTTCCATATTTCCTTTTGCCTTAATAAATTAGTACTATTACAATCTAATTGCTTATATATGGGTGGGCTGTGATCTAATATGACTGGTGTCCTTATTAGAAGAGGAAATTAGGACACAGACAACAAAGACTGAGGATACAGTGAGTAGTCAGCCTTCAGCAAACCAAGGGAAAGAGGCCTTAGAAGAAACCAAAACCTGCTGATATTTTGATCTTAGACTTCTAGCCCTTAGAGCTCTGAGAAAATGAATTTCTGTTGTTTAAGCTACTCTGTCTGTGGTATTTTATTGTGGCAGCCAGAGCAATACAGGTAATAGACTATCAAGCTGACTTACCACTGATTATCTGAACCATGATCTTCTACCCCAGGTAGTTTTCTCTAGTTTCTCTAAATTACTTTTTCCTCCTCTATTCTTTTGAAGGAAGTTAGTAAGTGTAGCCCACACAGAAGGAGCAGGGAGTAGTTTGAGGAAGAGCTTGGTTCCACCTTCTGGGTAGGAAGTATCATTTGGAATTCTGTAAGAAAAATTTGTCTTTTCTCCTCCATTTTTATTTATCCACTTGTCTATATTAATATGAACTCATGTATGTTTATTTTGTATTTTGTGTTATGATCCAATATTAATTGACTCATTTTGATGTTCACATTGTTCTGGCATTGGCCATGGGGACCTCTTTCAGTTGGCCTTATATTCCTTTTGACATGCATCTGTTGTTGTGTTTTAAGTTTTCAGCACTTTCTAATTTTTTGTCATTACATGATGATCTAGGGTCATCTTGTATCTTTGCTGCCCCAGCTGTAGTATTAGCCAGTTTTCCAAGGAGCCCTATTTCAGTTTATTGGAGAAACCAAGATCAGATACTAGATGGAAAAAATTATTTTAAATATAATCTCATAGAATTTTTCTTTTTCTTTTTTTTTATTATTAATTTTTTATTTTTTATAAACATATATATAAACATATATTTTTATCCCCAGGGGTACAGGTCTGTGAATCACCAGGTTTACGCACTTCACAGCACTCACCAAAGCACATACCCTCCCCAATGTCCATAATCCCACCCCCTTCTCCCAAAACCCCTCCCCCCAGCAACCCTCAGTTTGTTTTGTGAGATTAAGAGTCACTTATGGTTTGTCTCCCTCCCAATCCCATCTTGTTTCATTTTTTCCTTCCTTACCCCCCAACCCCCCACTCTGCCTCTCAAATTCCTCATATCAGGGAAATCATATGATAATTGTCTTTCTCTGACTGACTTATTTATACAGCCATCAAAAGAAATGAAATCTTGCCATTTGCAATGATGTGGATGGAACTAGAGAGTATTATGCTGAGGGAAATATATCTCATCTATTTTTAAACCTATCAGATATTATCTTTGCTTTCTTGAATCTATCATGGCATGGGATTCCATATGATGCTGCACCCCGTGAGCCTTTAGTAATATTGGTTGATTGATGGCCATATACAGAAAAGCTTGGTGCATTGTAAATCTCAGGAATAAGAGCAAGCTAAAAAATGACCTAACCTTTACAATTGTTAGCACCATAAGGACCTGCAGGGCACATGATTTTAGATGAGGATCCTAGGATCATTAATTGTCAGAGTATTCAAATTATTAACAGGGGACCTGTAGTGAGGAAAATGTATTTATACTTGCTGAACAGAAGACTAATGTAGCAAAAAATATTTAACATTGAAATATTGCTTAATCAGGTATTTTATACTTTCTCTCTCTTTTTTTTTTTAAAGATTTTATTTATTTTTTTTGACAGAGAGAGAAATCACAAGAGGCAGAAAAGAAATGCAGAGAGAGAGGGGGAAGCAGGCTCCCCACTGATCAGAGAGACTGATATGGGGCTTGATCCCAGGACCCTGAGATCATGACCTGAGCTGAAGGCAGAGGCCACCCAGGTGCCCCTATACTTTCTCTTATATTCTATTTATATTAGATATCACTGCTATTCCTCTCACCTGCCCCTCCCACTTAGGTAGCCTCCCTACTCATCATCCCCATTTTGTTAAGTCATCTTTGGCTCAAAAGTGGCCACAATTCAGTATGGGTAGTGATTTCTCTCTTCAGACAAGTAATTGAAGAGAAAATAGATGAGGAAGAAAAGATAAAAGTAATAAAGAATAAAGGGTATGAGGCCAAGCACTTGAGCACCTATAGTTGCTTAGCAAAGCAACATAGATGCAAGGAAGGAAAAGATATGTTTGGGAATTGCAATGCTAAGAATAGGCTGGTGTTAGACACCTAAAGATAATTAAATAAAAAGATAAAAAATAAAATTAAAAAATTTTGTTGGAAGTTGCTTCATTTTCTCTATGATAGTTTCTTTACTAAAAGAAAATACCTTTCATGTAATGCTGGCCATTCTTCAAAACAAAGCAGGGTAATATATATTTTAATGTAAAGAGTGCAGACGCTGGAATTAGTAGAAGTTGCTGTTTCCATTCATCAACTTTGAGACCTGTATTATTATGTTATTGTAAAGCATAGAGACTGTAGTAGAATGCTAACACATAGTAGATACTTAACAAATGTTGCTACTAATGTAGCAGATCCTAGAATTCCATGCTGGTATAAATCCTTTAAGGGTTTTATATATTTTTAAAACAGAATGAGAGCAACAGGTCTCCAGGCTTTTCCTTGGAGATTCTTATTCACAGTCTGGGAAGAAAGCTGGGAATATCTGCTTTTCTTTGTAAATGTCTTTTAATGAACACTTGAGGCTTTTCTTACCAGCGACATTGGGCAAACCTGTAACAGAATTTCCAGTGCATCATGGGCCTATCAAAGGGGAGGTTGCCAGGGCTGACGAAACCAATACACATGTGATAATGATGCCCAGGGTCTGTTTCTAACCCTTACTTTTTTTAAGCTCTTGTCCTCTATTTTACGGCCCATTTTATATGGCGTATGTGCCTTTGAAACTGTAATATCCAAATTGAACTTGGCCTTCCCTTTATCATTTGCTTTTCAATGAAGAATAAAGAATAAAACTCCACTTTGTTTCCATTTTCAGGAAGAAGCACAGACATCTTTCAAGTTTTCTAAATGAGATGAGAGGGGCATTTTCTACTTTTGCTCTGTATCTTCCAAAATGGTCTTCTGTATCCAGTCTTACTTAACTTAATAGCAAAGTACTCTTTCTAAAATACAAACCTAGCCATGTTTAGAAAATTTTTAATGTCCCTTTACAAATCTTCAAAATAAAATACAAATTTCTCATGGAAACATTTGAGGTCTTTTATAACCTGACCTTAGTCACTCTCTTTTAGGGCTCACCTTCTACAATATTCCTTCCTTAACCTTCACTCCAGATAGATAACACTACTTGCTTCTTCCCACAGGTGTTAGGCCTCATACCTACTTGACTTTGCTGCTGATGGCCTTTTTCTGAAACTATCTGTCAGCTGCCACATTTCATCTAACTCCAGTAAACTCCTCTATTTTCAGTTTTTTAGGTATCTGCTAAGTATCCTAAAAGACTCAGATAAAGCATTACATGCCCCTGAAACTTTTGTGAGGCCCTTATACTCACATCTGCTAATCTTCCTTCTAGAACCTTCTTCTGGCCTCTATAGCCCTGATAATGCTATATTTTAAGCATCAATTTTCTAATTTACTTTCTATTGGACAGGATTTGTTTTAAGGAGAATAATTATATTTTAGTCATCCTTATTTTCTCAGTTATTTGAAAAACTTGTGATATATGGTAGGCACACACTAAATATTTGTTGAATGGATGCATTAGGAACCAAATAATTTCTTTTTTATTCATTAACAGTTCTTACTTAACAATCAGGTAGAGTAAACTTACAAATTATTAAGGTCTCACCCTAGTTGCAATTATATAGATTTATCTTTATTTCAGACATATTTTGAGAGTAGAGTGTTTTCCTTAAAGATTCTCTAAAATATAGGCTATTATCATTTTTGTCATCATAAACTTTGGAAATGAAAAGTGGAAATATTTCTGAGATTATTTCTTAATTCTGTTTCAGCAGATGTGGGGAAAGATAGCATGGATTTCATCTGTCCCACTTAATGTGCCTTACTTCATGGATCATCCAATCACTAGTGACAACTTACAGTTAATTATTTCTCCCTGTCACTAATGTGAATAGACATATTGTGTCAGTAGAAACAGCTCAGGAGAAAAGATTCAGAAAGAATAAATCACAACTTTTTACATAAATATCCATGAAGTGAGTGCTTTTATTGATTTTTACTGATGATCAAAATGGCTAATTTGTATTGCCACTGTCCATTGCATGAATGGGAACAATGTGTAGACATTAATGATTTGCATGTCAACTCCCAAGGAAAATATCTCAGAATGCAGAAGTGCTGGGGAATTTACAGTGTTTTGCTTGGTCATTTTCAGGAAAGCCTTTTTCTCCAATTTTGAATGTAAATTATCTTCTGGAAACAGATAGGAGTTTCATTATAACAGCTCATTATAGTATGGACTTCAGCATAGCAATGGTATTTTTTGATCCATTCAAGGAGGCTTCAAATACAAACTATATCATACTAACACACCATATTACTTATTGCATGAATCCATGCAATAATGGTGCTGAAAAGCACTTTAACAAGAAGACTTCCATAAAGGCTTTCTGATATGAGGCAGAGGCAGCGACAGTATCTGTCTTGTTTACTAATGTACTTGTACTGGTAGTATTAAAGTACTAATGTAATATATGTACGTGTGTGTGTACATGCACATTAATAGGACAATAAATGAATGCAAGTTATGATGGCTAATGTCAAGGATAAAGAAGAATTAGGAAATCTATTAAGTATCCTCTATAATTTTTCAACTAAAAGTAATTATTTGTGAAGCATGTTGTAAATTAATAATGGACTAGCTCTGAACATCAGTAATCTATACTTATATTGCATATTGTACAAAAATGTGTACATTCTAGTTTAACATCAGATTGCTAAGATCAGACAACATTTCTTCCAGGAAGCTCTTATTAAGACAAAAAAACTTGATTTAGACACACTTAGCTCTGCTTTCTGATGAAAAGAAGGATTTATTTATTTGTTCTTCCCTGCTACAATTAGTCAACACAATTTGTAGCTTAAAAAAATGAAAGAAACTTACATAATAAAACTTTAAATGATAAGAACATTTGTTTACTAACTCAAAAAGACATTGTTAATGAATGCAATGAATGTCTTGAGGTTTTTTTTCTCCCCCCACACAAGTAGATCGGCTTTAACATTCTACAGGAGGCTCTGATTTCCAATTTTTCCAAGCTCATTAGACTTTAATGGTCCCTTATCACTGTCAGCATTGTCAGGGATTGGACAAAAGTCCAGCAAAGCTGCACATTAATTAGGCAAAGACATGAATGTCCTCCTCACAGCTTCTGCGTATACAGCTGTGTGCCAGTTCCCACCAGAAAGCAAAATAGCAGGAGCTAGACATTTCATAAGCTTTACACTTTAAATGAGGACATGGGGAATGTTAACACTTTTCTCTCCTTTAAGAATGTGGAAGAGAGGTAGTCATTCATTTTCCCCCCAATTTTATTCTCAAAGCAATAGGCAGAGAAGTGGCTGACATATTTTGAATTAGTAAAATAAAGGGCATTCTTCATTAATTTCTGAATTAATACTTCTGCATCTATGTATCCTGAGAGGGAAACCAAATTTCAATTTTTATTATTATGATCAAAGACTGATTAGTACTTATTAGTCAGTACTCTCTAAACTCTCTCAAACAAGGAATAGAAACCAAACTCAAAGTAGATTTGGTGAAATGGGGAAAGACTGGTTCATATGATAAAATTATAAGAAGGCAAGAATGAGGTAGCCATAGCAAAGGTTGGGAACCAGGAATTTGTGTATTTCAGGATTTGTGCTCTCATCCTCCTTCTCCATTCCTCTCCATCACTCCCTACCCCTAGTTCTTTTCCTCTTTTGTTTTAGTTTTTTTTTTTTAATATTTATTTATTTATTTATTTTAGGTAGAGGGAGAGAGAGACAGGAAATGGGTGGCAGAGGGGGAGGAGGAGGGATAAGCAGACTGCTCTGAGTATGGGGTCTCATTTGGAATTCCATTTCAATCAAGAGTCAGTGGCTCAACTGACCCAGCTACCCAAGCACCCTTTGTTTTCAGTTTGTATGTGTGTGTGCGGGGGGGAGGGGTTTAAGATTATTTTTATTACCATATAATGTATGATTTGCCCCAGGGATACAGGTCTGTGAATCCTCAGGCTTACACATTTCACAGCACTCATCATATATCCTCCCCAATGCCCATAACACAGCCAGCCTCTCCCAAACCCCTCAACCCCGCTTGTTAGATTAAGAGTCTCTTACGGTTTGTCTCCCACTCGAACCCATCTTATTTCATTTTTTCCTGCCCTAATCCCCATAATGTCCTGCCCTGCCTCTCAAATTCCACATGTCAGAGAGATCATATGATAATTGTCTTTCTCAGATTGACTTGTTTCACTCAGCATAATACCCTCTAATTCTATCCATGTCATTGCAAATACCAAGATTTCATTTCTTTTTTTTTTTTTTAAAGATTTTATTTATTTATTTGAGAGAGAGACAGTGAGAAAGAGCATGAGCAAGGAGAAGGTCAGAGGGAGAAGCAGATTCCCCATGGAGCTGGGAGCCCGATGTGGGACTCGATTCCAGGACTCCGTGATCATGACCTGAGCCGAAGGCAGGCGTCCAACCAACTGAGCCACCCAGGTGTCCCAAGATTTCATTTCTTTTGATGGCTGCATTGTATTCTGCATTGTATTCTGATATATATATATATATCTCACTACTTCTTTATCCATTCATCTAATGATGGACATCCAGGTTCTTTCCATAGTTTGTCTATTGTGGACATTGCTGCTATAAGCATTTGGGTGCACGTGCCCCTTCGGATCACTACATTTGTATCATTAGGGTAAATACCCAGTAGTGTGATTGCTGGGTTGTAGGGTAACTCTATTTTCAAATTTTTGAGGAACCTCGATGCTGTTTTCCAGAGCGGCTGCACCAGCTTGCATTCCCACCAACAGTGTAGGAGGTTTAGCCTTTCTCTGTATCCTCGCCAGCATCTGTCAATCCCTGATTTGTTAATTTTAGCCATTCTGACTGGTGTGAGGTGGTATCTCATTGTGCTTTTGATTTGTATTTCCCTGATGCCAAGTATGTTGAACACTTTTTCATGTGTTGGCCATCTGGTTGTCTTCTTTGCAGGAACGTCTGTTCCTGTCTTCTGCCCATTTCTTGATTGGATTATTTGTTCTTTGAGTATTGAGTTTGATATGTTCGTCATAGATTTTGTTAACTAGCCCTTTATCTAATATGTCATTTGCAAATATCTTCTCCCATTCTGTCAGTTGTCTTTTGGTTTTGTTGCCTGTTTCCTTTGCTGTGCAAAAGCTTTTGATCTTGATGAAGGCCCAGTAGTTCATTTTTGCCCTTGCTTCCCTTGTCTTTGGCGATGTTTCTAGGAAGAAGTTGCTGTGGCTGAGGTTGAAGGGATTGCTGCCTAAGTTCTCCTCAAGGATTTTGATGGATTCCTGTCTCACATTGAGGTCTTTCATCCATTGTTAGTCTGTTTTTGTGTGTGGCATAAGGAAATGGTCTAGTTTCATTCTTCTGCATGTGGCTGTCCAGTTTTCCCAACACCATTTGTTGAAGAGACTTTTTTTCCATTGGATATTCTTTCCTACTTTGTCGAAGATCTTTTGACTATAGAGTTGAGGGTCTATTTCTGGGCTCTCTATTCTGTCCCATTGATCTATGTGTCTGTTTTTGTGCCAGTACAATACTGTCTTGATTGATGACATCTTTGTAATAGAGCTTGAAGTCTGGAATTGTGATGTCACCCACTTTGGCTTTCTTCTTCATCATTCTTCTGGCTATTCGGGGTCTTCTCTGATTCCATATAAATTTGAGGGCTATTTGTTCCATTTCTTTGAAAAAAATTGATGGTGTTTTGATAGGCATTGCATTAAATGTGTAGATTGCTTTAGGTAGCACCGGCATTTTCACAATATTTGTTCTTCCAATTCATGAGCATGGAACATTTTTCCATTTCTTTGTGTCTTCCTCGATTTCCTTCATGAGTACTTTATAGTTTTCTGAGTACAGGTTCTTTGCCTCTTTGGTTAGGTTTACTCCTATGTATCTTATGGTTTGGGGTGCAGTTGTAAATGGGATTGACTCCTTAATTTCTCTTTCTTCTGTCTTATTGTTGGTGTATAGAAATGCAACTGATTTCTGAGCATTGATTTTATATCCTGACACTTTACTGAATTCCTGTATGAGTTCTAGCAGTTTTGGAGTGGAGTCTTTTGGGTTTTCCACATAAAGTATCATATTGTCTTCAGAGAGTGAGACTTTGATTTCTTCTTTGCTGATTTGGATGCCTTTAATTTCTTTTTGTTGTCTGATTGCTGAGGGTATGTCTTCTAGTACTATGTTGAATAGCAGTGGTGATAGTGGACATCCCTGCTGTGTTCCTAACCTTAGGGGAAAAGCTCTCAGTTTTTCCCCATTGAGAATGATATTCACTATGGGTTTTTCATACGTGGCTTTGATGATATTAAGGTATGTACCCTCTATCCCTACACTTGGAAGAGTTTTGATCAAGAAAGGATGCTGTACTTTGTCAAATGCTTTTTCAGCATCTGTAGAAAGTATCATATGGTTCTTGTTCTTTCTTTTATTAGTGTATTGTATCACATTGATTGATTTGCGGAAGTTGAACCAACTTTGCAGCCCAGGAGTAATCCCACTTGGTCGTGGTGAATAAACCTTTTCATGCGCTCTTGGATCCCACTGGCTAGAATTTTGGTGAGAATTTTCGCATTCATGTTCATCAAGGATATTGGTCTATAATTCTCCTTTTTGGTGTGATCTTTGTCTGGTTTGGGGATCAAGGTAATGCTGGCCTCATAAAATGAGTTTGGAAGTTTTCCTTCCAATTCTATCTTTTGGAACAGTTTCAGGAGAATAGGAATTAATTCTTCTTTAAATGTTTGGTAGAATTCCCCTGGGAAGCTGTCTGGCCTTGGGCTTTTGTTTATTGGGAGATTTGTTTGTTGTTTGCTTGTTTGTTGGTGTGCTAGATTTAGGGTATTTTGTTGGGAGATTTTTGATGACTGCTTCAATCTCCTTACAGGTTATGGGTCTATTCAGATTTTCTGCTTCTTCCTGGTTCAGTTTTGGTAGTTTATATGTCTCTAGGAATGTATCCATTTCTTCCAGATTGTCAAATTTGCCAGCATATAGTTGCTCGTCATATGTTCTTATAATTGTTTGTATTTCTTTAGTGTTGGTCATGATCTCTCCTCTTTCATACATGATTTTATTTATTTGGGTCCATTCTCTCTATCTCTCTCTCATGGTTTGTCTCCCCCTCTGATTTCCCCCATCTCACTTCTCTCCCTCTCTCAATGTCCTCCATGTTATTTAAAGCCTTTATTTCCTTGTTGATCTTTTGCTTGGATGATCTGTCCATTTTATCATATTTTATTGAAGGGGTATTAAAATCCTCCACTGTTATTGTACTATTGTCAATGTGTTTCTTTGATTTTGTTACTAATTGGTTTATATAATTGGCTGCTGCCATGTTAGGACATAGCTCTTCTTGTTGGATAGACCCTTTAAGTATGATATAGTGTCCTTCCTCATCTCTTATTATAGTCTTTGGCTTAAAATCTAGTTTATCTGATATAAGGATTGCTATTCCAGCTTTGTTTTGCTGTGCATTAGCATGGTAAATTGTTTTCTACCCCCTCACTTTCGATCTGGAGGTGTCTTTGGGTCTAAAATGATTTTCTTGTAGACAGCATATTGATGGGTCTTGTTTTTGTTTTGTTTTGTTTTAATCCATTTTGATACCCTTTGTCTTTTGATTGGGGCATTTAGCACACTTACATTCAGGGTAACTGTTGAAAGATATGAATTTAATGCCATTGTATTGCCTGTAAGGTGGCAGTTACTGTATATTGTCTCTGTTTCTTTCTGTTCTATTACTTTTAGAATCTCTCTTTGCTTAGAAGACCCCTTTCAATATTTCCTGTATGGCTGGTTTGGAATTTGCAAATTCTTTTAATATTTGTTTGTGCTGGAAGCTTTTGATCTCTCCTTCTATTTTCAATGGTAAGCTAGCTTGATATGGTATTCTTGGCTGCATATTTTTCTTGTTTAGTCCCCTGAATATATCATGTTAGTTCTTTCTGGCCTGCCAGATCTCTGTGGATAAGTCTGCTGCCAATCTAATATTTCTACCATTGTATGTTACAGACTTCTTGTCCTGAGCTGCTTTCAAAATTTTCTGTTTGTCACTGAGAGTTGTAAGTTTTACTATTAGATGATGGGGGGGGGGGTGACCTATTTTTATTGATTTTGAGGAGGCTTCTCTGTGTCTCCTGGATTTTGATGCTTGTTCCCTTTGCCATATTAAGGAAATTCTCTACTATAATTTGCTCCAATATACCTTCTGCCCTCTCTCTACTTATTCTTCCTCTGAATTCCCAATTATTCTCATATTTTTTCATCTTATGGTATCAGTTATCTCCCGAATTCTCCCCTCGTGGTCCAGTATTTGTCTCTCATTTGCTCAGCTTCTTTATTCTCTGCCATTTAGTCTTCTATATTACTAATTGTCTCCTGTGCTTCATTTATCCTAGAAGTAAGAGCCTCCATTTTTATTGTACCTCATTAGTAGCTTTTTTTTATTTCAACTCGGTTAGATTTTAGCTTTTTATTTCTCCAGAAAGTGATTTTATTTCTCCAGAAAGGGATTTTCTAATATCTTCCATGCCTTTTTCAAGTCCAGCTAGCACCTTGAAAATCATCATTCTGAGCTCTATTGCTGACATATTACTAATGTCCATATTGATTAGGTCCCTCACCATCAGTACTGCCTCTTGTTCTTTGTGTGTGTGTGTGTGTGTTTTTCCCACCTTGTCATTTTATCCAGATAAGAATATATAAATGAGAGAAGAAAATACTGAAAGGGTGACCAAGTCCCCAGAAAAATATATGCTAACCAAATCAGAAGAGACCCGAAGCCGGGGGGAGAAAAAAGGGGGAAAAACAAAAATAAAAAAATTTAAAAAGATATATGTATTAGACTGGTGAGTAGAACAGAGCCACCCACTTGATTTTGGATGTATTCTGTTCTCTTAGAAGAAACTACCTCCCAAATTTTTAAAGAAAGAAAACACACACACACACACACACACACACACACACACACACTAAGGGTAAACACAATGAAAGGATGGACTATGACTGCAATGATGAAAATTAAAGATTTTGAAAAAGGAATTGAAAAGATAATTTGTTTGGAAAAAGAAAAATAAAAGAGGAGAGAATGTGATCAGGCCAGAGACTAGAACAAAGCCATGTGCTAGATTTGGGGTATATTATGATCTATTAGAAGAAATTGTATCCCAAAATTTTAAAGAAAAAAACATATATATATATATATATATATATATATATATATATATATATATATAATGAAGGGCTATTACTATAACAATGAAAATTTTAAAAGATTTTTTAAAGGTATTGTTAAGATAAAATAGTTTAAAAATATTAAAAAGAGGAAAAAATAGAATAAGAAAAAAATAAAATTAAAGAAATTTAACTTTACAAGACTAAGGGATCATGGGAAGAAAGCCATGAATTCTATGCATTGCTTTCCCCTGCTCTGGAGTTCCACAGTTCTCGTGTCTTGGCTGGATATTCTTGCTGATCTGAAAGAGTGGCCTATTGCAGTGATTCTCAGATGTCTTTGCCCGAGGCAGAATTGCACTGCCCTTGTCAGGGGCCAGGCTAAGTAATCTTCTTGAGTTCACTCTTGGTAGCTTTTGTTTCCTGAACACTTTCAGTACAGCTTTGGAGGATGAGAATGAGGATGGCAGCCTCCAAATCTCTGGCCCATGGGAGCCAAGAACTCATGACCCCACTCCTTACTGTACCCTCAGAGGAAAGCAGTCAATCTCTCCCATTCCCCTGGTCTCTGGCCATACTCCATGCTCACCCAGCTTGTGACCACGTGTTTCTATCTCTGGCACATGGCCCCATTTGGAGTCTCCAAACCTAGCAGATTCCTGCAGCATGCGCCTATGCCACTCCTGCTGGAGGAGGAAAAAGGGGGCGTCTCTCCAGATCTGCCACATGTGGGAGTCCCTGCTCGAAGAGCATTGCCCCAACTGTGACTTGGATCATGGTTTAAGGTAACCTGGAGCTGAGAAATCACTCCTTAACTCTTTCTCTGTACCCGGCTTCCTCTCTCCAATATCTGGCAGCTCTGTCACACTCAGACACCTCCAGTCTTTCTGTGACCCCGAGGGTTCTGATATCACACTGTCTCCATGAGGGCTCCATCCCCTGCTTAGCTTCTGGAGCAATGTTCCTTAGTGGAGCAGACTTCTAAATGTTCTGATTTTGTGCTCTGCTGCTCCACTGCTTGCCAGGAGCTGGCCCCTCCCCCCACAGTCTATCTTCCCATCACTTTGGATTCACTTCTCTGCACGTCCTACCTTCTAGAAAGTTATTGAGTCTGTTCCTAGAATTGCTGCTCTTCTTCTCATCTACCTCCTTTGAGTTTGTAGGTGTTTGGAATGATTTGATAACTATCTAGCTAAACTCCTGGGACCTAATGATATTTCAGTCTGCTACTCCTCTGCCATCTTGCTTCCTCCTCTCTGTTTTTAGTTTTAAATCAATGTATGCCATAAAGTAAATATTTTGTCCTCCAGGAACTCCAGACTTAACTTATATAGCTTTGTATCTAGAGAAGAAAGATGCTTCTCTCTTAACTTCAATTGGGGAATATTCAAAGGAAAAAGCAAACAAAAGAAAAAAAGAACAGGAATGGACTCTGGCCAGTCATTTAAAAATGCCATGGGCTGGAGCAAATATTGACAAACAGAAAAATAAACGTTCACATCATGCTTCTCTTCCAAGGGATAATTTTTTTTTGTTAGTTTATAATCCTGTGTAGTGCTTTTAAGTCACCATAAAGAAAACTGTAATTCTGAAATATACATAAAGATACACTTTTTTTAATTTAAAGAAAGTTAATGCCTTCATGAAGAAACAATATATTACTTTAAAAAAGGGAACAGATGAATAACGAGATAATAAAGTATAATAGAATTCCTCTAATTGAATTTGCTTGGAGTTGGAAAAACTGCTGGAGATCTTAGTCATTTGCTCTTGACATGTCCTCCTTCTTACCCTGCACTCTGCCATGCAAATCCATTAATCATTCTTTAGTCTATTGAGAAACATTAACAAGTTATGGTGTTTCAGAAGCCTAATGGTATAGAGACCTATATTAATCATGTGGAAACTGAATATACGAATAAAATCAGAGAGAACTCAAGAGTGACAAAAAAGTTCTGAGGGATTCTGAATCTTCCTTATCCCAGGTTAAATACAAAGCATCTGACCATTAAATCTTTAGGAAAAGAAGTATGACTGGTGAGCTAATTATCTGATGGTTGTCCTAGTTTTAATTTCATTGCCATTAAAAAAATTCTCCTTAGTTTTGGGAATATTCTTCTTTAGTCACTTTGGGAATATTCTTCCCTCCCCCAAAGAGACTACAAATTGGGAAAAGCAACAGATGGAAAGTTAACTTAGGTACTTCCTATAATTGATATATAGCCTAGATCATAGAGGAGTCGATCCATGGTCCATTTTGAATATCAAAAGATCCTCTGAGATTCTGAAATTAAGAACCTCTCTTAATTTGAGAACAGACCAAAAGATATTATAAGGGAGGCTTCTTAAAGCATAAAGAAGGAAAGGTGTTGTGTTTTTGTTTTGCTTTTTCCTATGAAAGTTAGGCCAGGACAGTGTTCAAATGTCAAGGTATAGGGACATCCATGTCTAATAAAATTTACTGTAAGGCTTCAGGTAAGATTGATCCTTTTTACTTGAATCCAGGATTTTAAAAGAAATTGTTATTAAAGAGATGAGTGCCGGTAGCCTCACCAATAACAATTAATTAAAGTTTATTATATGGTAGGCACTAAGATATTTAAGGGATATAAAAGAAATAGATGATGCAATCCTGTGTTTTAAAAGGCTTAATTTAACAAGTGAGTAGACAAAAAGGCATAATAAAGTAATACAAATATGTGAGGATGCAGTAGAGGCATCGCTGAGGAAATCCATCCCGTATGTGGTAAAAAGAGATCATAATTTACAGAAGTTACATTTGAGCTGAGTTCAAAGATGAGTAGGCATTTGCCAGGGAGACCAGGGGAAAGCATTCCAGGCTGAGTGAGCAGAATCAGCAAAAGTGTGAACTATTAAGGTCCATTAGGAGAACTGTCAGCATTTCCTAATGGCTGGCATGTAGGCTAAAGGTGGAGATCTGCAATGCCTATACCATGTCAGAATCCTGGATTTTTTTTTTTCCCCTATAGAAAAAGTAAGCTGATGAAGATCTGAGTTTTCTTAAAGATCACTTAAGTTTGGAGGATTGATTGAGAATGACAAGATTTCAAGCAAGGAGACAGGTTAGGAGGCCATTTTCTAGTCTAGGTGTGATAATGAAGTGGCCTGGACTGGGTTGAGGCATAAGGATAGACAGTTAGGCCCGTTTACCTGCAAATATTATATTAGTATTTTTGTAATTGTTAATATCATAGAATTGTCTGGTGTCTTGTTAAAATTTTTATTTCTTTATCATTAATGACCATTTATATTCTTTGTGATCTTTCTCATAGTCTGTGTTCTTTTTATTTTTTTCTTTTCATTTGGGCCACTGACAGAAACTGCCAGCTATTACCAGTATATTTTTCTTTCTTTAGTTTGGAATAAGCCCACATGTTTTATCTGGACACATAGTTATTGAGATAAAACAAGTTCCAGGCTTCTTGGCAGCTGGAGTGGTCCTGTGACTGTTTTCTGGCTAGTGTGAGAGGAGCAGTATTGATATGTGTGATTTCTGGGTCATAAAGAGAAAGAGAGAGGGATGCTGTTTACTCTCTTTTCATTTGGAAATAAGGACATGATGACAAAAATTGGAGCAGCCATTGTACCTAAAAATGGAAGATGAATTTTAAGAATAATAGAACAACAAGGTAGAAGGAGCCTGGTGCTTACTACCATCCCAATAAGTGGCCATGTCAGCCTGATATTCTGGTGCTCAGATTGCAGTTTGAGGGAGAAATTAATTCCTATATTCATTAAGTCTCTGCCATTTGATCAACTTGTATAACAGTTATGCCTTTATCCTTAAAATATAAGGTGTTTAAATTGTGATTTTTAATACATAAAAATTATATATGTGTGTATATATGTATATGAAGTATATGAACCATTTTGTGTTATAAATGTGCAACACTTCTTTTCCAGTTTGTCCTTTTTCCTTTACATTTTAAACTTTTTTTTAGCAGTTAATACTCAAAAACCCTTTCTTCTGGAAGCTACTGTAATTTTCCTTCTTAGATGATTATTTTTTTCTCTTTTATTTCTTCTTCTCTCACCCTTAATCTATGCATTTCTTAAAGTCCTGTCCAGTAATTTCTTGCTTAAAAAGATTCTCTCCCTGAATCTTTATCTATGTGCAGAATTTCAAATATTGTTATTGCTCAGGTATATATGAGTCTGAAATATAGTTCTCTCATCTCAATCACTCTTCTGAGCTTTAGATCTCTAACTGTTGCTTACTATCTCTCATACAAGGTGCGACTGGCACTGTGTTTTTAACACATCCAATATCATTCATTGTCCTCACTGCAGAGCACATCCTTCTCCTTACATCCTGGTTTTCATTAGTAGTACTAACATTCTGTAAGATACCCAGACTTAAAACCCTGGAGTCACGTCATTCTTTTCCTTCATTCCTCATGCTTAGGCTGTTGTCAAATTCTACATACACTATTTGTGAATGATTCCATTACTTCTATCATGGTCTACTGCAAATACCCTAATTCAGCCTCCAAAATTTGTTACATCCTTGATTATATAACTGGTAAGTTTTGTTTTTGTTTTTGTTTTTGTTTTGTAATAGGTCCAACCCTCTTGGCTTTCCATAATTACAGTATAGGGGTTTGCAAACATTTTCTGTAAAAGGCTACAGAGTAAATATTTTTGGTTGAGGTTCATATAGTCTCTGTTGAAATTACTGTACTTATCCTTATAGTATGAGAGCAGCTATAGACAATTCTTAAATGAATGGGTGTGGCTGTGTTCCAATAAAACTTTGTTTACAAAAATGGCAGTGGGCTGGGTTGATTCAAAAGCAATAGTTTGCCAACTTGCATTGTAGTCCATTAGACAAGAAGACAGTTCCTGGCCCCCAGATAACTTCCAATTTAGACAATTTATGCAAAACATGAAGAAGTAGGTAAATGACCAAGATGATGACCCATTCATTGCTGTAGCAAATGTTATGAAGCCAATGAAATGGATGGTATAACAAGAAAGGACTAAGAATTCTCTTTAATATTGGATGGCAGGGAAAGATCCTCTGAGGAGGCAGAGCAAATCTAAGGCCCTATACTGTGAGGGAGATTGATTTATTTAGGGAACTTATTAGTAGTAGAAGAGGTACGAGAGTGTTGGCAGGACCTCATGGACGCCTTTCCCATAGACCATGAGAAGGAGTTGGGGTGCTATTCTACATCCAGTAGAAAATTTCCAGAAGATTTTCATGTGGGAAGTGAGAAGTTTTGATTACCTTTGAATGCATGTGAGAGGGTTAAGACATGGAGGAGGTAACCAATTAGAAGGATTTTGTCATTGTAGCAGTTCAGTCAAAGAATGAGTATGCTTTAAGTGAATCTATCCTTGATGTAGTTGCAGTGGATGAGGGGAAATAGACTCAGAATATATTTGGAAGAAGGCTAATACAACTTGTTCTATTAGTTTGAATGCAGCAAGTGAAAGAAGAAAAAAATAAGGAAGACTTCTAACTTTTTGACTTGAATAATAGGGTGGTGATATTTACTGTGCTGTAGAAAAATTAGGGAAATGTTTGGAAAAAGGTGTGTGGTAGGCACAGGGGAAATCAGAGGACTCTTGACTATGTTGTGGCAAATGCTGATAAGATGAGAAGAGGGATATGAGTGTTAGATTTTTGTGAAAAAGAAGTGATTGACTTTGACAAGAGTGATTTCAGTAGAGTACTTAGAACTAAGGCCCATTTATAGGAAGCAAAGAAGAGAATGGTCATAAGGAGTGTAGACAGCAAGTATAGATGAATTTCTTGTGAATTATTGTTTTAACTATTTGTTATAGTACTAACAAGTTGCTCTATGCATATGAGATACTAAATAATATTTGTTAGTTGTTGCTTACAATATAAGTGCTTGAGCAATAGAAATAAAATGGTAGCTCTCAGTATTATAAAGAAAAACAGAACAATTATAGACATTCCATTCCTAGTCAGAAATTATAACATATCTATAAAAAATTAAAGTGTAATCATATGAAGAATCACAGTGTGCTGGCTGGAAAACATTTTGGCCTTTAGAACAACATTTATATTGACTATATTCTTTCTTTGCAATAGTGGCATACTATAGAATAGTGAGAAAAAATAGACTGTGTTCTTCACTTCATTTATTCATTCAACTTATTCATTTATTCAAAAAATAACATCCAAAATACTTTTTAAAAAGGGGCACCTGGGTGACTCAGTTGGTTAAGGGTCTATCTTCAGCAGCTCATGTCATGATCCTGGGGTACTGGGATAGAGCCCCACATCCAGATCCCTGCTCAGCAGGGAGTCTGCTTCTCATTCTTCCTCTATCCCTACCCCCCATTCATGTTCTCTCTCTCTCAAGTAAATAAATGAAATCATTAAAAAATAATTTAAAAAAAGAAAAAATTGTAACATCTGACTGTCTACTCTGTCACTCTGAACTAAGCAAAAGATTTTAGTATCTTTGATAGCTGTTTCTTTAGGTGGGGAAACAGGGGTAAAGTCTGTATTAGGTAGGTCCCAAGTGAAGAAGGCATCAACATTATACTGGAAGTGATATCATGATGTTTCCTCTAGGATCATCTTAATTTTATAATTAACGATTTGATGATGTGGTTGAAAGGATGTGCGCTAGAGTTGTTTGGGAATCACTAACATTTCAGAAGACCAAAATGGCATTCAAAATGGTGAGAAATCACAGTGTAAATTTTGGAAGAAGTAAGAATAAAATCAACAAATCTAGAAACTGTCATATTACTATTGACTGGGAAGGACACATACGCATTGCAGGATAGTCAATGTTAGATGCGGTTGTAAAGATGAAAAAATGAAGATCCCTGACTTTGAGGAATTTATAATCTAGTTCAGTTTGGCTGAAGCAGTAGATTTACAAAGGAAACGAGCAAGGGGTAATGTCTGAAGGATAGATTACAATTACAATTGTGGAGGGTATTAAAAATCATGACAAGAAGTTTAGACTTTATTCAGTAATCAATAGGGAATCTGTGAAGATTTTTGAACAAGAGAGTAACAAGATGGTAATTATTTTTAGGATGATTAATCCAGCAGAACTGTCAGTCAGAAAAAGAAGACACAGAGGTTGGGAAATAAATTAGGACGTTAATTCCATTTATCCCTATATTTCCAAATAAATATCCCTATATTTCCAAATAAATACCTAGTTACATTATTACTATCTTCTTTTATAGAAATGAAATATTTTTTAAAATGTCCTGTAGCCAGCTATAAAATATGTGTTAAAATGAAAATAGAAATATTCATGTACTGTCCCACTTTTATTTTGAGTTTATTGATTAGTATTGACTAGCCAGGCACTTAATCTAATGGATTACTGCCATTTTTCAGCTGTTGCTTTGATGCCAGGCACTGTCCTATGTGCTTGACAACTTTATCACTGATACTTACCATGACCCTATGGGGAAGGGATTTTTTACCCCTTTTCTACTCAGCTGGAAACTTGGGCCTATAAAAATCTGAGTTAACCCAGCTAAGGACTCAAACCCAGTTCTGTTTCACTGCAGAGACTGTGCCTTTCTCTTAAACACTTCATCATTAGATTTCACTGAAATGGTAATTTGTTCTCAAACAATTCATATTAAAAATACTCTTTTGGGAGACACCTGGGTGGCTCAGTCAGCCTTTGGCTTAGGTCATGATCTCAGTCCTAGGATAAGCCTTCCTGCTCAGCGTGAAGTCTGCTTCTCCCTCTTCCTCTGCCCCCTATCCCCACTCATGCGCTATCCCTCTCTCTTTTTCAAATAAATAAATAAAATATTTTTAAAAAAATGTTTTATAGTAGCAAGTCACTAACTGCTCTGGGAATGTCAACTCAAAACATTTTTGTTATTGTACTTAGTTTGTTGTTTTCTTCTAAGTTTAATTTTGAAATTAAAATCGATTTTCTTTTTCCTCATGGGATTGTGCAGTTATAGCACACAAGTGCAGCATGATGTAGGGTTTTAGAAATATATTTGAAACGATTTCAGTGTCTGCCAATTTATATAAATAGCGCCTACAAGTCCCTGTGACATTAAATAATGGTCAGGTTACATGGCTGGGTTCTTGAGATTATGGCTGCCTTTTTCTGTGGAACATAAAAGTTATATTTAGAACTAGTGTTTATTTCACTGTTAGAAGTATTCTTTTTTTTTTTAAACAAAATTTTGCACTCTGAAAACCTTTTCTAGGTGGAATTGAAGGAGAAAAATTAATAGTGAAAAATCTAAATATTTAGTGAAAATCTGTGAATACAAATGAACTGTCCTTTCTTTGTGTGGCATGTATGAAACCATTCTTGGAATTGTTCCAAAAGAAGCTTAACACTAGAGATTAAAGATGACTTAAAGCTTTTGTTTACTTTTTCTGTTTTGTGGGTATCCTTTGAAGCTATGCCACACAAGAAACAATAGCCAAATATATTTCTTAATTTCTAGGCAAGCTAGGACTTTCTGAAAGCTGGGCTTCTCTGATAAGCTAGACC
Source organism: Mustela nivalis (assembly GCF_964662115.1). Lineage (NCBI taxonomy): Eukaryota > Metazoa > Chordata > Mammalia > Carnivora > Mustelidae > Mustela > Mustela nivalis. The sequence continues at coordinate 34,854,638 of NC_139031.1, read as the reverse complement.
AAAAATCTTCCTACTCACCACTTCCTGGATTTAGAGGACCTGGGTCTTTCAGGCAGACTCTAAATCTCCTTTGCCCAATCAGCCACATGGAGTTGGAAGTACCCACCCATCCACAGGGAGAGACATCACAACAGAGAGGTCCTGTATGGGCCTCTTTGCCTCAGTGAGAAACACTATTACATCTGCTTCCCACAAGGGGAATAAAAAACCAAGATAAATGGTGTAACAAAAGAAGGTCTAAATCCTCTTGATGGACAATGAGGTGAAGGGAAAGAGAGGCACCCATGTGGTTGCCTTTCAAGATACAGTAACACTATCATTTGGAAAGCACAATGACTACCTCAGGCTCCAACCAGTTACATCACCAATCCTCCCTTGGTGGGGAGTTAATAATGTATTGCATATAGGGTTGAAAAAAGTCTCTATAATACTTCTTTAAGTGGGAAGAAGGAACAAAAAGTTCATTCTTACTATAGGCAGAGGTACTTTATAGGACCAAAACATGAGCAAAAAGGAAGAATGGTCCCTGTTCCACAGTGAAGTGGACTAAAAGTTGTCTTAAAAATTTGGCCCAGCATAATAGAGACATTCTAAATATACAATTTCCATATAGTTATATTTTACTTGTTAAGAGGCTAAGTGTAAAATAATTAAGAAAAATAGAAAAAGGTGAGTAAAATAATAGTCATGGCATTTAAGCAACAAAACATGAACATAGGGAAAGGAAAGGAAAAATAAAATAAGACTAAAACAGAGAGGGAGGCAAATTGTAAGAGACTCTTAATATAGGAAGCAAACAGGATTTCTGGATGGGAGGTGGGTAGGGGAAAGGGGTGATTGGGTGATGGGCTTAAGGAGGGCACTTCATATAATAAGCACTGGGTGTTATACTCAAATATGAATCACTAAATTCTACCCCTGAAACTCATAATACAGTATATGTTAATTAAATTGAATTTAAATGATTTTTTTAAAAAATAAAATACAACAAACTTTCTATATAAGTATACGATTAATTTACAGCCAAACAAATGTGTTATACACAAAGTCATCAGTGTAGCTAGTGGTAGTAATTACCATATATTGTGCAACAGTACCAAGGCCCTGGTTAAGGATTTTACTGCTTTATCTCATTTAATCCTGGAGAATCCTATACCATGGAAATTACTAGTATTCTTACTTTACAGTGGGAAAAACAGAGCCTTATTAACAAGTTTTAAAAAACTTGACCAAAGACACATATCACATAGCAAATATAGGTGCGAAGGTGGATGGATATAGGTTTCCAAGCTAGTATTCCATTGTCTGAGATATTTAACATATTTACCAGGCTTGAACAAAGTTTCAGCAGAAGGTGTAAAGGTTAAAAGTGTGAAGATTAATTCTGAAGACTTTTAGTAAGAAAGAATACAAGTGTTCCATTGGTTAATTTAAAATTATTTTCTAGGAAATCTTCCTGGGAGAAAGACTCTCTTGAACTTTCTTTCTGTGCATCAATTTGATGAAAGGCCACATATTTGAAAAGTCCCATGTAAGGTTTCATCCACCGTGGGTATAATTTTGAGTAATTTCGGTAGATATTCACAATATTCACAATGATATAAAACACGAGGGAAATGTTAATGTCAAAACAGCTATTTCTAGGTTTACAATTCATTCTACAAATGAATGCCATATGCTTAAGCAATAATGCTTCCAGCAAAAAAAATTAAATTCCATTAGGTCTTTCCAGACCTCAGGACAAGTGATAATTCTGGGTGATACTGGTCTCATGCAATATCATGCTTCATGGCCTGGAACCATAGAAATGCATAGGAATCTGGATTATCTGTTTTATCAGATCCTTGGGCATAAAACTTAGATCTGCATGGTTACAGACAAAGTACACACTCCAAAGAAGTTACCAAGTTATGTACAGAAGCTATATATCTCTTCCAAGTGAATGTAGGTTATCCTCAACTTTCTGAATGACTGAATCTTCAAGGCAATCATCATCGCTAGCTTCTAAAATGCTCCTGGCAGAGTCCTAAAGTAATAGTAGCAAATATGGACAACACTTCAATGATTTTTACCAGTTCTCCCCAGTTGAAGCACTTGGCTCTTGTTTCTAAATATGTTAGAAGAGATCAGTTCTTTTATTATGGAATGTTTAAAAGGCAACAGTAGTAGTAGTGATAACAAAAGTAGAAGTATTAGTAGTAGCAAGTGTAGTTTAAGATGACTAATGTCATATTATGCCAACTGTGAAATACATTATACAATTTGACAAAATTTTTTAAAGATTTTATTTATTTATTTGACAACGAGATCACAAGTAGGCAGAGAGGCAGGCAGAGAGAGAGGGGGGAAGCAGGCTCCCCGCTGAGCAGAGACCCTGATATGGGGCTTTATCCCAGGACCCTGGGAACATGACCCAAGCTGAAGGCAGAGGCTTTAACCCACTGAGCCACCCAGGCACCCCAATTTGACAAAATTTTAAGCATAACTAAATGTGCATCAAACTACTACATCTAGTGAATCATTCATCCATTCTGCTCACTAAATTAAGTGACAGAGATATGATGGTAGTTTAAGGTCCTTGCCTTATGGAACGTACAACAAAAGAGAAGAGAGACAATAAACTAGTAAAATAAACACATTAATTACTTCATGATATAATTATAATTTGTGAAAAATAGTGCAATACAAAGAAGGTGAAGTGATACAAAGGAGAGAACTGAGTTCTTGCCACTCTTGGCAGTGTGATCAGAAGTGTCTCTGGTGATGTGACATTTTTGCTTGCTAAGAACCTAGGCACACACAGAGCAGTGAATTACAAAGGCTCTAGGGCACATTAAGAGTTTGTCTTACTCTAGGAGGAGAAAAGAGACCATTATGGTTGGGAGAGAGAGTGATGACATTGAAGAAGTAGCAGGAGCTGGATTGTGCATGGCCTATAGTACAAAGTAACCTCAGTTTTGATGTTATTAGACAAGATTTTATTTTACATGCAATGGGAACAACCAATGGGTTTGAAGGAGATTGAGAGTCTGAGTGACATTTTCCAAGATCAGCCTGGCTACCAAGAAAAGAACAAAGTTGAAATGATACGAATCTCATCAAGAGATGATGAGGCTTGGACCCGAATAATGGCAAGGATGATGGAAGGGAAAGGATAAATCCATGTACATTTTTAGATGAGCTGATAGGCTCTTCCAATGATAAGATGTGGGAGGGAAAGGGAATGACTCCTGAGATTTTGGCCTGAGAAACTGGGTGATGATGAGACCATTTATATGAATAAGGAGGATTCATAAAGGAATAAAACCTATTTTCTGTTTTGGACATTTTAGTTTGTGATACATATTAGATAGTCATATAGAATGTCAAGTAAGTACATAGAAAAACAGATCTTGAGCTCAGAGATCATATTTGAACATCACACAGAATGCCAGAGAATACCATGCAAAAAGAACCCAAATAATTCACTCTTTAGTGATCTCATGAACCATGCATTCCTCTGTTCATACTCAGATACCAACTTAGGAGAGGTAAGGAGAGAAAACCACCTGAGGAACTGAGCTAATCTTAGGAAGTCTAATATTATTTTAGCTTAATTACTATTTAAGTTAGGATAAATGTTTATTATATTGGGCATTAAAGATATATATATGCATATATATATATATCTTATATTTTATATCATATATCTATATCTATCTGGACATGGATATATTTATATATATATACACACACACATATACATATGTATATGTATATGTCTACAGGTCCATTCATCATATATATATGTATACATAAGTGTGTGTGTGTGTGTGTGTGTGTATGATGAATGGACTTGTATGGAAGTATAGATCATCTATAAAAAAGATAAAGGAATTTGTTTTTTTCCCTGAATATACAGATTTTAGTGTGAATTAAATTTGAAACTTTATTCTACATTGTAGAACAATTACTCTGGTTGAAGAAACTTTTCTTTCACAGATCACTTCTCTTTTTGAAATATGGGGACCAGGTAGACAGTCATGCCAAGGAAGAAGGCATTGGTCAGGGTGGAAGGATGAACCTAGATATGGGCACATTAGATTATAATATTACCTTGATTTTGGCACTTATTCCATTAAGGTTAGAAACACATGATAAATTAATGTTTATTTGTTTTGATGGAGTGGTCTGAATGGATGTCTCAACTACTTTCAGTTTAGCCCAACTTATTCACTGGCTTAACTGTAAGCAATATAGAAAAACTTATATAAGGTCAGTCAAATTTCATTGTAAAGAGAGAAAAAGTGCTCATTCAATTCCTGAACATTCATTCACTCACATTTTCCTACAACACTGTTGAGATATCATCTTAAAAAAGTCAGGCAATTTAATTACTCAGTGGGTCAGTGATCAATTTGCAAGTAATTTGCAAGTAGGTCTAGCTTAGGAATTTTAATGTTTCTGATTAATTGATAAACCAAGAAAAAGAAAATTTCCACATCAAGAAATACCATCATGAAAGATACCAAATCTACAAAGATACTTTTTTTTCTGAAGAATCAGAAAGAATATTGATGGAGGCTTATCTTGGAGAAATCCACATTAAAGTTACTTTATTGGTGAAAAATAACGTATTTTAAATATGTGCATTGGCTCAGAATGTTTTCATATATGCCTTTGTTGAAATGTTTTCTAGGTATATATCTGCATTTTAAGATGCTCGGCTTGCTACTGTGATTTCCAAATTGTGTGCCATCTGTTGCTATTGCATTTTACCTGCAGGGAATTTTGGAGTCTTGCAGACTAATTAAAACTCCATAATTGTAATCTGAAATGTTGCTTGTGATATTACCTTTAAATACATTTTTCTTAGGTAATTTCGTGAACCACATTTTTTTTTTTTTTGCATAACTTTTGAAGGTTGTTTATGGAAAGGATATTTTCCTGCAACTCTGTAACTTTTCAGGCTCTCAATGCTACAGCCAACATGAGAGCTCTCATTCCAAAAGGCATAGATTTTTATCTCATTAGAATTACATCATTTTTAAAGTATTGGCTTGCTTTGCAGAGGAGACAGGGAATTTATGCTGTCTGTTTCACAAGCAAATGTTTCACAAGCAAAAGCCTCTGAGATAGAAGAAGATACAAATGTATTAATTTTAACAGTTTTATTAAGGTATAATTACAATTATAGTTACAAACCAAAAATTGTTTATATTTAAAGTGTATAACCTGGTGATTTCTCAGATTGTCACTGTAATCAAGATATTAAACATATCCATCCCTCCAAGTTTCCTGATGTCTTTCCTTTTTACTCTTTGCATTAGTAGTAAAAAACTACAAATTTTACTAATTCTATTTGGATTCTTTTTTTTCTCCTTCCTACTCCTTCCTTGAGCTATTTCCAGGGAATTTGTTCACAGTATTTTTCTTTATTGACATTCTCTGTATGTGAGCTTTAATCATACTTGCATTTCTCACCTCAGATGGTCTCAGCATATTATTTAGCTAAGGATGCTGGCTCATTATTATTGTATTATTGGGTTATGGTTGTTTTATGATTTTTTGGACTTTCTATGTTATTTTTAGTCTTTTGTTCTTTAAGGTTATGTCCTTAAGAGTCTGGAAATATCCTGCCATTTTGGTCAGAAATTTAGTAAAATTAATAAAACTTTAGTCAGACTTTTAAGAGTTACAGAGATAGAGCTAATTTGTTTTACTCAAATGACAGAATAGATAAGATGGTTTGGCCTCTAAGGCCTTGACAAATCTATGGCGATTATGACTGTTCTTTTCATGGCACCTTCCATTGTCCTTGCTATTTATAGTGTATATTAAATTGGTTTTCTCTCTTAACTACTCATTTTTTTGCTTACCGTCTTTGTCATATACATGTCTTTCCAGTTGCCATCTGGCCGCCCTTCCCTAAAAATCATTATTTGAGAATTACCATGGACCACCTACATGCAGAATCTCAAATATATGACATGTCCTCTATTATAGCACCCAGGTTTGGAAGTATTATTCTAAAGGGGTACTGGATAACATATAGGTCACCCTTATGAATTTGGGTTGTAAATGTAAAAGAAAGCTTGAAAAATCATTGGCTATGAATTGAAATGAGACACATTTCCAAGGAGAGATGACACTGAGAAGAGCCACCGGGTAGGTTTGAAGCCTGTAGGAGGCAACAAGCCTGGAAAACTTCCCAAAATAAAACACCAAGAACTGTGGCACCTGTTAACCCAGTTCTTGGGGTCGTCTATTTTATTTTTCCAATCTTTCATTTTTTACATTTATTTTTACTCAAATTCAATTAATTAACACATTATGTATTATTTGTTTCAGGGGTACAGGTCTCTGACTCATCAGTCTTACATAACACTCCCTCTCCACAACACATACCCTCCCTAATGTCCATAACCCATCCACCCCAGCCCCCTCTCCCCCAACAACAACCCAAAATTTGTTTCCCAAGATTAAGAGTCTCTTATGGATTATTATTTTAAACACTTTATCCAAGAAGAGTAGTCATTCATGTTCAGCTTCTTACATAATTTACATAATTTGTCCTAATAATTTGTCCTATATTTTGTTTGTGCTGGTAGACCAGCCATTTGTGAAACAGTTCAGTGTATGAGGATGAGATTTTTTCAATGATTATTGTTAGTAATGATATATTTCCATTTTTTTTCTTAAATATAAATCATTCAATCAACAAACAGTTACTGAATGTTTAGTATGTGCCAGGCATTCTACCAAGTACCAAGAATCATTCCCAAGTAAAGTAAACAGATTCCTCTGGTGAATGTTATAGTATTATATGTAAATAAATATTGTCATAAAAAACATCTTGACAAAACTAGGTGGTAGGTCCAGGGGTATAAAAATCTGTATGTGAATATATAATGCTATAATTCTGCTCTTAATTACAATATGTGTTGTTTTCCAAACCACCAAGTAATCAATTGTCTGACACACAATTCAACTCAGTTCTGACACTATCTACCTGAAGATACTGTCAGATCCCACAGATTAAGAGCACAATCCTATACAACTACTGCCCCACCAAATTTCAGAAGTCAGTTGCAAGTCTAGGTTATGACTCATGCTTCTAGTTGGATGGCTATAGATTGGAGATTCCAACAACCCCCTCCTTGGCTTCAATTAACTTGTTATAGTGGTTCACAGAATTCAGGGAGAAATTTTATTTACTATATTATCAGTTTATTATAATATATATAACTCAGGAACAACTTGACGGAAGAGATGCATAGGGCAAGGTATGGGGAAAGCATGTGGAGCTTTCATACTGTCTCTAGGTATTCCACTTTCCAGCACCTCCATATGTTCACCAACCTGTAATCTCTCTGAATCCAGCCGTTTTAGGTTTTTATGGAAACTTCATTGCAGAGGCAGGATTGATTAAATCGTTGGTTATGTTGGTGGATGCAATCTCCAGCCTCTTACCCCACCCTGGAGTTCAGTGGGGTCAAATTGAAAGTTCCAACCCTCCAATCACATGGTTAATTGCCCTGGCAACCAGCCTCTGTCCTCAGGTGCTTTTCTAACTTTAAGAGCTACTTCTTTAAAATAAACTCAAGTTGAAAGGGGTTTATTAGGGAATCTGGGTGGCTCAATTGGTTAAATATCTGCCTTTGGCTCAGGTCATGATCCCATGGTCCAGGGATCAAGCCCCTCATTGGGCTCTCTTCTCAATGGAGAGATCTGCTTCTCCTTCTTCCCACTCCCCCTGCTTGTGCTTTCTCTCTCTCTCTGTCAAATAAATAGATAAAATCTTTATAAAAGAAAAAAAAGAAAGGGGTTTAATATGAAGATCAAGACAACTTTTTCACTATAATCATTTAGTAAATTCCAAGGGTTTTAGGAGACCTGCACTTGAGAGGGGACAAAAATGAAATATGGTTTCTTATTACATGTTACAGTATCATAAATGATGGACAAATGGTTGAAGTCAATATTAAAACTGGTATTTGATAATTTTTTAAAAATTACTTAACTGTTCTAGTGAAATTGCCACCAAAAACTGGTCAATGATTGCATGAGAATAAATCCGTCTCTGCTCATTAGAGCTTCAGTTAAATCTCAAACATAGGTGGTGTGCCCATAGCATCTTAGTTGATTTGTGTACTCTTGATGTGATTAGTAAATCTTCAGTATTCAGTTAAACTTCAGAGTGAGGAGAAAACAGAGATAAAGGACTTCTCTTTAAAAAAATTATCTGAGAACTAAAATCAATCACTGAATCAGGCAATAGTTTAGAATATTTTTGTTTTATAATACAAAGTTAACTTTTAGAGAAGGTGCATTTTAATGCTCATGAGATATATTTATAGTCTAAATCAGTAAGTTGTATGCTTATATGCCCTTGTCATTAATTTGTTAACAAGAAGGGACCAAAAATCAAAGGACATGTTAGCTTTATATTAAGGATGAAATATTTTTTAATTACCTTAATATATAGGAGTTTTGTAACCAAAATTTTTGAGTTGTACACAAAGTCCTGGATTGTGAAAATTTAGAACTAGCCTTACTTTATTTTATAGAATTGATGTATTCTGTGGGGTGGAACTTAATAAACTGATTTTACATTCTAATTTATATGTTAGACACTTACTATTTGGACTTAGCTAAGCATGATGATGAGAAAAATGACTCATAAGAGAGTAAGTTAGGTGGACTTCCTGCATGCTCACATAATATCCACAAATTAGTCCTACTATAGGATTTACCAGTCTGTGTGTTTATTGCCTTTTTGTTTGTATCACAAGTTCTTTATTAGTCATAAACTGTAACATCAACGCAATATTTGTGAGTTATCTTACTTTATCACTTAACACGTATTCTTTTATTCAGACAAACATTTATCCCCATTAAAGATCTTCTCCTTACTAGAACTAAAATTTCTAATCACTTTCATTTCTAATTCTTTCATTTCGTGCAGGCTTATTTTTTTTTTCTTTTTCTCTTCTCTGCTGTATGGATATTGTGATCCTATCGTGTTCAGCACCTGATAGCCACCTATTTCAATATTTCTCTGCCCAGAACCCCAAATCTCCATACTTTGTGCCAAAGCAGGTGCCAGTTTCAATTGTGGGTCACGTTATTTACTTCCTTCTTTTGTTAAAGATTAGCATGGGAAAACGTATCCAAATGAATCTATAGCTCTACTCTGCATTATATACAAGGAGCAGTTTTAATTACCCATTGAATAACTCCACTTAGAACTCCTTTATAGGCCCCTTGGAATTATCACATCTAATGCTGAACTAGTTTCCATCCCTAAAAATCTACCTCCTTTTCTACCTCCATCTGGTTAATGCCAGAAGCTTGTTGTCCTACCCATTATCATTGAAGTTGTTTGACTCTTTATCTTCAAGTCATGAGGATAGTCATAATTGTTGAATATCTGAAATATCTCTGACAGATATCCTTTTTTCTTTTAACAATCATTGACACCATCCAGAATATCATTAACTGTTGCTGAATTATTATACTCATCTCCTAATTGGTCTCACTGCTTCTTCTATATAATAACCAAGTACACTGGATACTGATAGGCTTACCTTTCTAAAATAATGATTAATTTTCTTCATATATTGCTTCACTTAAAAGCCATTTCTAATCTATTATCATAATGTAAACTTCCCTTTATAACTTGCTTCTCCCTAACTTTCTAGCTACACTTTCTCCAGTCCTACTCTCCCATGTACTTGCATACCACTCAGCCTTTCCTCATGCCGATCCCCCTCATTTCCTCCTCAACTTTGCTTGCTAGAACATTGCCAATTTATTTTTTTAAAATTTTATTTATTTATTTATTTGACAGAGAGAGAGAGAGAGAGAGAGAGAAATCACAAGTAGATAGAGAGGCAGGCAGAAAGAAAAGGAGAAGCAGGCTCCTCACCAAGCAGAGATCCCAATGCGGGGCTCAGCCCCAGGACCCTGAGATCACGACCTGAGCCGAAGGCAGAGGCTCAACCCACTGAGCCACCCAGGTGCCCCCTGACTGTTTATTCTTAAAGTAGGAGCACAGGTGCCAACCTTCTCCTAATCTCCTCAAGCAGAATTTTCTCCTTTGATCATATTTTCTTAGCAATTTTATATGCCTATATTATAAAATATATGATACTTTGTTATTTTCATTAATACTTTTTACTGAGATAAAATACACATTCAGTAAAATGAACTGATCAATATATATTCTGTGAGTTTTGACAAATGAATCCCTGTAAAACTGACACTCAAATGAAGATATAAAACATTTCCATAACCCAGAAAGTTCCCTTGTGTTCACTTCCAGTGCCACCTAGGAATGGAGATATTTTGACTTCTGCTGAGATAAGCTAGTTTTTGCCTGTATTTGGAAAGGGTTTGAGATCTATCTGTGTTGTTACATGTGTAAGAACTTTATTTGCTTATTTTCATATTGGTGAACATTTAGTTTATTTACAGCTTTTTGGTTTTTATGTATAAAGATGTTGAAACATCTTTACAAGGCTATTTTGGGAGATATATACTATATATATATATATATTTTTTTTTTCTTGAGAAAATATCTGGGAGTGGGATTGTTGGGTCATAAGAGAGGTGAATGTAATTGTCCAGATTCAATCCAGGTGAATGGAAAAAGGAGATGTGATATATATATATATATATATATATATATATATATATATATATGTGTGTGTGTGTGTGTGTGTACATATATATATACACGCACACATATACACATACACACACAATGGAATATTACTCAACCATCATAAAGGATGAATACATCGATGTTGATGGAACTGGGTGTTAGGCTGAGCAAAATAAGTCTGAGAAAGACAATTATCATATGGTTTCACTCATATATGCAATATAAGAAACAGTGCAGAATATCATTGGGGAAGGGAGGAAACGGAATGGGAAGTCATCAGAGAGGGAGGAAAAACCATGAGAGACTCTTAACTAAAGGAAACAAACTGATAGTTGCTGGAGGGGAGATGGGTGAGGGGATGGGTAATTGGGTGATGGACATTAAAGAGGGCATGTGATGTGATGAGCACTGAGTGATATACACAACTGATAAATTATTGAACACTACATCTGAAACTAATGATGTACTATATGTTGGCTAATTGAATTTAAATAAAAAAAAATAAAGAAAACTGTAACATTCAAAAAAAGATTCATTCAGGGAAGCAAAACCATAGGGCTGATATATAATAAGTGACTTCCTGTGGGAGTTTGACCCTACAAAACTTTGGAAGCTGACCAAACAGTTTCTTTGATGCCATTGTGGGTGTTTCTGGTTCTGTGGCCTAAAACAGGGCAGGAAGTTGAGAAGGAAAGATGAATGAGAAATAGGTGGAGGGAAAATCAAGAATAAACAGGAGTCTACAAGTATAAGAAGAAACCCATGAGGTTGGACTGAAGTCCAAGCTTTTAACTACAGGGTTGGGGGTGACCTACCAGAGAACCTGGTGCCTTTCATCAAAAAGCTAAATGAACACCTGGCTCAAAAGTCAGATGATGAGATTTGACAAAATCAGCTGGTTACTGTACTAAACCACCAGGCTGAGCCAGTGGATAAAGCACAGCATGTATGAGCTGTCATAAGTTCTGGTACTTAGCATCAACCCCTGAGTGTAAAAATAACATGGCTGCTGCTTCATTTATGCTTTCCAAATATTACCTGAAATGTTTTGGTTTGTTTTCTACACTAACCTGTGCAGAATGCACTGTGGAGAAAGTGATCAATATGTTTTCAGGATCAGACCTAAAGGATTCCACCCATGCAAGTTTTGGGTGGGATGACTGAGCCCAAACATCAAGTTTTGTATGCATCTCATTTTATATAACAGCTAGATTTTTAAAACCATTTTTAAGTACATATTTAAAGTTAAGTCACTATTTCAAATAATTCTATAGTGAATATTTATTATGCTTTATATTATTGCTCTTGCCAATGTTTATTGTTATTGGTCTTCATAATTTTGGCCTTCTAATTGGTGTGATTAAATTTCCTTGATGACTAATGATGTTGAATACCTTTTCAGAAGGTTTTTGGCCCTCCAAATACCTTTTCTGGGCATATGTATGTCAATCTGCCCAGTTTATAAATTGGGTTGTCTTTTTATTATTGCTTATTATTATTTATGTATTGGTTAGATGTATTCTCTTAGGCCACAATTTGCCTTTTTAGTCCTCTTAATGGAGTGTTTCAATAAACAGATTTTATTTAATTAAGTCCAATTTATTAACTTTTTATGTTAAGCACATTTTATATCCTATCTAAGAAATCCTTTCCTTGTGGTTGGCAGGGGAAGGTGGCGGAATAGGAGGACCCAAAGCTCACCTCGTCCCATGGATACAAATAGATAACACTCACATCAGCATAAATAACACAGAAAATGACCCAAAGACTGACAGAACAAACTCCACAACTAAAGACAAAGGAGAGGCCACACTGAAGAAGGTAGGAGGGGTGAATATGAAGTTTGGAAGGAAAACAGACTGTGGATGTCCATGGTGGGGAGGGCTATGTGGGGGGGGGGGAGGGGAGGGTGGTAGAAGGGAGAAAAACTATTTCACTCTTACACTGGGGAACCTAAACAGGGCAGATAGATTCCCATAACATTTGGCTTTGGAAGCTAGAGAGGCCAAATATTTTTTGAGTTCTTACACCCAGCAGGATTTAAAGACTGGAATTTTAAAAATCATACTTGGCTCTGGGAGAGCCCTGAGGGTGTTAGAAAGTGGAGTCCCTATCCTTAAAGGGATAGCACAACAAACAGCCAAGGGAGATACAACTTGGAAAAAACACCAGAGGAAGACAGGAGGAAGAGTTATTTACTCATCTCAGAATGTGACCTGAAGAAGCAGGGATCTTGGGGAAGAGGAATAAAGGAGTTGGCAGCACTATTTCCCTCCCTGACTCCCCAGAATAAACACACAGAGAACAAACCTGGCATCAGCACTCACTATCTATCTTGCTTATACCAAGTGCCACCTCTACCCCCACTTTGGCAGATCCACCTGCCCAGTCACACTTGCTTAACTTCTGGTGCTATGGGCCCCCTCCCACAGAAGACCTGTGCAAACCCCACCAATACCCCCTCTTCCAAGCCACACATTTTGAGGCCCTAAGTTCCAGTGGCAGCAGTAATGGCAGCAGTCTCATTTTGCAACCAGACAAGTGCACACCTTATAAAAAGCATCTGACCTGGCCAGGGACCAAACACTACTCAACAAGCAAAGAGAGCCTCTGAAGACAACTTGTTGCAGGAAAAAGTGGTCAGGACTCAATAACAGGGCACTTGGAACACACATAGGAGACACCCCTGAAGTACCAGGTCCTGGGGAATAGGAGACAGCACTGCAGGACACTATAGGACCTCTTCTTCAAAAGTAGGAGATGTAGCCCACTTACCTAACACACAGAAACTGACACAGAGTTAGACAAAATTACATGTCCTCCCTTTGATAACCAGGGTTGATTTGGCTGATCTGACTGGCAAGGAAGGAGACTCCTTCCTCCCCCGCCACTCCATGTGTGTTCCTCCCAAAGTTGCACACTTGGAGGAAGAAGACAAACTTCCTTGATAGACAAGGATTGTTTGGTTTAGGGTATACTAGTAAGCTATATTCCCCTGCTAAAACCTCCAGACAAACTCTCAAGGTCCATTTGTAAGAGAATGTAGGGAAGTCAAGCTTCCAAGATTCCAGACATATCCAAATAAGGTGCTGCATGTGGCAGTCTGCCTTTCTGTAAAAAAAAAAAAAGAAAGAAAGAAAGAAAAAAGTGAAAGAGGAGAAATAACAACCAACCCCATAAAAATACAAGCAATTGTAAGAGAATATGAAAAATTATATTCCAACAAACTGTATAACCTAGAGGAAACAGATAAATTCCTAGAAAAACATAACCTCTCAAAACTGAATCAGGAAGAAATGGAAAATTTTCCCAGACTGATTATCAGCAATTGAAACAGTATCCAGAAAACTCCCCAAGAAACAAAAGTGCAAGATCCAGATGGCTCCACAGGCAAATTTTACCAAACATTTAAAGAAGAATGAATATGTCTTCTTGAAATATTAAAAAAAAATAGAAGAAGGAAAAATTCTAGATTCATTCTATGAGGCAAGTATTACCCTGATGCCAAAGCCAGATAAAGATAACACACACACACACACACACACACCAGAACTATAGGTCAATATCTCTGATGAACAAATGTATAAAAATTACAAACAAATTCATGATGAAAACCCTAAACAAAATAGGCTTAGAGGAAACATACCTCAACATAATAAAGGCCCAATATAAAAAACCCACAGTGAATATCATCCTCAATGGGGAAAAACCAAGAGCTTTTCCTCTATGGTCAGGAATAAGTCAAGGATGTCCACTCTCACCACTGTTATTCAACATAGTGCAGGAGGTCTTAGCCACAGCACTCAGACAACAGAAAGAAATAAAAGTGATCCAAGTTGGTAAAAACATATAACTTTCACTCTTTGGAGAGGACATGATAGTAAATAAAGAAAACCCAGACTCAACTAAAAAAACTACTAGATCTGATAAATGAATTCAGTAAATTTGCTGGATATACAATCAAAGTACAGAAATCTGTTGGATTTGTATACACTAATAATGAAGCAGCAGAAAGAAAAATTGAGGAATCAATCTCATTTATAGTTGCACCAAAAATAAAATACCTTGGAATAAACTTAACCAAAGAGGTGAAAGTCCTGTACTCTGAAAACTATAAGATATTGATGAAAGAAATTGGAGATGACACAAAGAAATGGAAAGACATTCTATGCTCATGGATTTGGAGAAAAACATTGTTAAAATGTCCATTACTACCCAAAGCAATCTACACATTTAATGCAATCGTTATCAAAATATCAACAGCATTTTTCACAGAGCTACAACAAACAATTCTAAAATGTGTATGGAACCACAAAAAGCTCTGAATCCAGAACAATCTTGAAAAAGAAAAGCAAAACTGACACAATTCCAGACTTCAAGTCATATTATAAAGTTATAGTAAATCAAAACAGTGTGGTACTGGCATAGAAATAGATATCTAGATCAATAGAACTAAATAGTGAGCCCAAAAATAAAGCCACAACTATGTGGTCAATTAATCTTCAAAAAGGAGGAAAGAATATCCAATGGGAAAAAAGTCTTCAACAAATTGTGCCAAACTGGCCAGCAATGAGTGAAAGAATGAAACTGGACCACTTTCTTACACCATACATGAAGATAAACTCAAAATGGATGAAAGGCCTAAATATGAGTCCTCAAATTAAAGCAAGCACAGACACAAGACATCCAGATGGCCAACAACACATGAAAAAGTGCTCCATATCACTCGGCATCAGGGAAATACAAATCAAAACCACAATGCGATATCACCTCACACCAGTCAGAATGGCTAAAATCAACAAGTCAGGAAATGACAGATGCTGGCGAGGATGCGGAGAAAGGGGAACCCTCCTACACTGTTGGTGGGAATGCAAGCTGGTGCAACCTCTCTGGAAAACAGCATGGAGGTTCCTCAAAATGTTGAAAATAGAACTGCCCTATGACCCAGCAATTGCACTATTGGGTATTTACCCTAAAGATACAAACATAGTGATCCAAAGGGGCACGTGTACTCGAATGTTTATAGCAGCAATGTCCGCAATAGCCAAACTATGGAAAGAACCTAGATGTCCATCAACAGATGAATGGATCAAGAAGATGTGGTATATATACACAATGGAATACTATGCAGCCATCAAAAGAAATGAAATCTTGCCATTTGCGACAACATGGATGGAACTAGGGCGTATCATGCTTAGCGAAATAAGTCAAGCGGAGAAAGACAACTATCATATGATCTCCCTGATATGAGGAAGTGGTGATGCAACATGGGGGCTTAAGTGGGTAGGAGAAGAATCAATGAAACAAGATGGAATTGGGAGGGAGACAAAACATAAGTGACTCTTAATCTCGCAAAACAAACTGAGGGTTGCTGGGGGGAGGGGGTTTGGGAGAAGGGGGTGGGATTATGGACATTGGGGAGGGTATGTGCTTTGGTGAGTGCTGTGAAGTGTGTAAACCTGGTGATTCACAGACCTGTACCCCTGGGGATAAAAATATATGTTTATAAAAAATAAAAAATTAAAAATAAATAAATAAATAATAAATAATAAATAAATAAATCTTTTAAAAAAATAGCTATTGGGAACTACATCAACATCAAAAGCCTATGCACAATAAAGCAAACAATCAACAAAACTAAAAGGCAACCTGCTGAATGGGAGAAGTTTGTATATGATGTGTCTGATAAAGGCTTAGTATCAAATATATATATATAAAGAACTGATACAGGGGTGTCTGGGTGGCTCAGTGGGTTAAGCCTCTGCCTTCAGCTCAGGTCATGATCTCAGGGTCCTGGGACCGAGCCCTGCATTGGGCTCTCTCCTCGGCAAGGAGCATGCTCCACCACCCCCCCTGCCTCTCTGCCTACTTGTGATCTCTCTCTCTCTCTCTGTCAAATAAACAAATAAAATCTTAAAAAAAAATAACTAATACAAATCACCATCAAAAAACCAAATGATCTGGTTGAAAGTAGGCAGAAGTCATGAACAGACATTTTTCCAAAGACGTACAGATGGGCAACAGATACATGAAAAAATGTTTAACATCCTCATTGTCAGGGAAACATAAAACTGCAGTGAGATATCATCTCATACTAGTCAGAATGTCTAAAATCAAAACACAAGAAACAACAAGCGTTGGCAAGGATGTGAAAAGAAAGAAACCCTCATGCACTGTGATGGGAATGCAAAGTGGTGCAGCCACTGTGGAAAACAGTATGAGGTTTCTTCAAAAAGTTAAAAATAGTACTACCTGACTATTCAGTAATTGTATCTTAGGGTATTTTCCAAAAAACCACAAATAATTCAGAGGGATATATATACCTTTGTGTTTGCTGCAGCATTATTTACAACAGGAAAATTATGGAATCAACTCAAATGTCCACCAATACATGAAGGATGAAGAAGATATGTTATATACACAGAATGGAATCTTATTCAGCCATAAAAAATGAAATCTTGTCATTTGCAGGAACATAGATGGATCTAGAATGTATAATGCTAAGCGAAAGATATCAAAGAAAGACAAATACCATATGATTTCATTCACATGTAGAATTTCAAAAACAAAGCAAATAAACAAAGAAAAAAAAAAAAAGAAACAAGCTAAGAAACAGTCTTAACTAAAGAGAACAAAGTGATGGTTACCAGAGGGGAAATAGGTAGGGAGATTGGTGAAGGGGACTAAGAGTACACTTATGATGAGCACTGAATACTGTATAGGATTGTTAGATTACTGTATTGTATACCTGAAACTAATATAACACTATATACTAACTATACTAGAATTAAACTAAAAAAGTTAATAAAGGTGAAAAAGAATTTTTTTCCTGTCATATGATCATGAAGATACTCTTTTTGTTTTCTTCTAGAAGCCTTATAGATTTAACTTTAAAATTAGTACTATCATCCATCTTGAATTAATTTTTATGCATGGTGTGAAATAGGTTTGAGGCTGACTTTTTTCAGTTTGTTTATTCATTTTTTTTTTGTATTATCTCTTGAAAATTCTGGTTTCCCCCATCACTTTGCCTAAGTGACTTTGAAAAAATCAGTTGACTATTTTTGTGATTATATCTAGATTCTCTATTTTTGTTTCATTAATCTGTCCGTATTTGCACCAAAATCATACTGTCTTGATTAATGAAGCTTTATAGTAAGTCTTGAAATCAGGTAATTTCCTCCAACTTTTCTTTTCCAGTATTGTGCTAAGTCATTTGTATAGTACGCTGTACACCCTTGAGCACACAAGGATTAGGGAAGTCCGTCCCCGCCCCATCAAAAATATACACGGAACTTTTGGCTCCCTGAAACTGAACTACTAATAGCCTACTTTTTACTGGAAGCCTTACCAATAACATAAGCAGTCAATTAACACATGTTTTATATGTATTATGTACTTTATCTAATAATGAAGTCTTCTAGAGAAAAGATAATGAATGTTACATTATCTCATCATATCTGTGAGTCAGGAGTCTGGGAATGGTTTCTCAAAGTCCTCCCCTCAGGCTCTCAAAAGACTGCAGTCCATATGTTAGCTTGGGCTCAGTTTAATCTTAGGCTCGGGATCCTCTTCCAGTCTCACATGCCTATATTCAGAATGCATTTGCTTGTAACTATAAAATGTATGGTTGCTTGCTTCTTGAACACTAGCAGAGGAAAGTCTCTGAACTCAGGGAAGACTTAAACCTTCTTTAGTTCAGCTAAGAGAATTTTCTTCTCTTTTCCTGCCTCAGAACCTTGTGACGTCCTTTTCTCTTTGCCTGTTATAGTCTCCATATAGGTAATATCCATTTTTTCTCCATCCAGTGTAAGTTTAAATTGCTTTTAATTTTATTTAGAAAAATTTAAAACAGAAAATTTGTAAGACTAGTTCAATGAACACATATTCAACTTCCACCTACATTCACCATTTGTAAATATTTTCATCATTTGTATATATTTTATCATTCTCTGTCTCTATTTGTCTGTCTCTGTGTGTGTGTGTGTGTCTCTCTCTCTCTACCTATCTGTATGTTAAACCATTTCAGGGTAAGCTACGTACCTTGATCCTTCACTACTAAATATTTTAACATCTGTCTCTAAAGAATAAGGTTATTCATTTTTTAACTATAGTACTTTATCAAATTAAGGAAAATTAATGTCAGTAAAGTACTTGTATTTAGTATGTACTCCACTGTCAGAATTTTCCAGTTAACTCTATGTTCTTTATAGCAACTTTACCTTTCCATCTAGGTTCCAATCCAGATTCTTATATCACATTTGGTTGTTATATTTCTCTAGTTTCCTTTCATCTGAAACAGTCTCTCAACATTTCTTTGTTATTAATGACTTGGGCATTTCTGAGAAGTCTAAGCCAGTTCTTTGTTTTTTTCAATAATTGCCTAATGGTTCAATTTAGGTTATTTTTAATAGGAATACTATAGAAATAATTGTATATTTTTATTGTACTACATCTGTTATTCCATATTTGGTGGTGATAACTTTGTTCATTCTTAATATCTACAAGATTTCTTCACTGTAAAGTCACCTTTTCTCCTATTTGTAAGTAACAAGTAAATTGTGGGGAGATAAGCTTAAAGATTTTATTTATTTATTTGTAAGAGAGAGAGAGAGAGAGCGAGTACAGGCAGACAGAGTGGAAGGCAGAGTCAGAGGGAGAAGCAGGCTCCCTGCGGAGCAAAGAGCCCAATGTGGGACTCGATCCCAGGACGCTGGGATCATGACCTGAGCCGAAGGCAGCTGCTTAACCAACTGAGCCACCCAGGCGTCCCGGGAGATAAGCTTAAATTTCACTTTCTCGACTACAGTCTAAACTATATTCCCATTATATTGTAATCTCTGTGAAGACCTAGTATTTATCTATATATTAATTATATTTTCCAAGTATTTATTCATTATGTCTATTTGTTGTAGCTATCTCTCTGAATGAATTGTGTCTGTTTTATTCACACAGTGTGTGGTACAGAGTGGACACTAATAATCATAAATGAGTGAATCCATGAATACATAAATTTAGGAAAATTATTTAGTAAAAAAAATTATAGGATTTCTTTATATGAATGATAGAATAAAGCTTGTAAGAATTCATTTTAAACCCTGTCTATGTTTTGCTGATAACATTGTCATCCTATTCCTAGAGAGTTAGAGAGAAGATGATGCTATTTCTCTAAACTGGGCATCTCTCCGTAATGCGCATCTTGTGTTCTGAGCAACACAGACCTGTCAGCAGAAAGACAGTAATGGAAATAGAAATCCCAGTTCTTGAATAATAAGCTCAGAACAACAAATCCAGTTGACTGATATTCGTACTCAACTGTAATGATCTATCCAATATTAGTCTTTTTGCAGATTGATACAGAGTATTGGACATGTTTTTAGACTTATAGTTTGTCATTCACTTCAAAGCGAGGTAGTCTGTGTAGACTGCTGTCAGAGATTTTTTTGGTAACATTTTCTTAAGTCAAATATTATTATGTTTTGAAATAATGAAATTTATTTTAGTCTTGCATGTTTTTTGCAGAAACTGATTTCTGTACATAAAAATCTTTTTTTTCCCCCTAGAACAGTGAATTCTTCATTGCCTTCCCACTCCCCTCTAGGGTCACCTACTTCCTTCTTACTACTCTACTAAATATTTAGTTATACCTCAGAGTCAGTAATTAAAAAGTATGAATTTTGTTACAGAAATTTTTTTTAACTGCCTTGCTGCAGAAGTCTGCTGTTTTCCATAAAAGAGCAACCTTTGATTTAACAATGCAGAATCCTCTTGGAAAATTCATTAACAGATCTTCAACATATTTTTCTATTGCACTTCAGTGTCATTGCAAAGCCCTATGGGATCTGATGAATTTTGAGTCATAAATGCTACATTTTATAACCTTTGAAATTTTATACTCCTAGCAAGGCTGTCCCCTATTCTTAACAGTCCCTTTTTAACAGAGCTCAAGAGGGACATAGACTATTCCATGTTCCTGGTAAGGTCAATATTCATCAATACCATCTACCCTCCAACTTACCACTGCAAATTACCTGAAAATGTCCCAAGGTGAAAAACTAACATAGAACTTCTTAAGAGGATAATTGCATGATGTCTCCCATTTCTGTTTACTTCAGTCAATAGAGTTAAGAAGTCCAAGGCTCATAAGCATCTCTCATTACCCAGAATCTCTTTCCCACATGGCTCTGCATGTTCTATAAATGGGCCCTCATTTTTATTCTTAATTGGAAACTAGCTTTTTTACAGCCTTCTCGAGTGGTGGCATCCCATAATATGTGGAAGAATAGAGGTGGGGAAAGTTCACCTTTCCTTATTGTTTTTTCCAGATATTTTTTTCTTCAGCTGCTGTAAAAAGCCCAGTTTTGATTCTCATGCTGTCACCTTCTCTTCCAGTCATCTTCATCCCTAATGGTCACTTTCATTTATAGATGATAATGGCAACTGGCTCAAGATCTTTTTCTTCACCATTATCCCATTCTTGTCAATCTGAATTATTTTAATTCCATGTATATCATCTATATAATACATTCCATACTCTTACTTATTAATTTCTTGACCTGCCCAGTTCTAGTGATTTTTTTCCTCCACTTACGTCAGCCATGTATTCTAATGTATTTCAGGTCTTGTTGTGTGCAATAACTACAACTCATCTAAATTCTTTATTATAGGTATCCCTGTGTTTGACAACCAACTCCATCTTTCCATCTTATTTTTCTAGAACCCTAATTCCAACTACTTTTTCACCTGACTCAGAACACCAGTATATTCATTCTATTAGCCTTTCACTGTCACCCATGTTATGTCCTCATTTCTTTTCTTACACATAATTAGATGCCATAATTCACTATTATAATCACTCTTTTGCATGTACCCATAATTCTTTTTTTTCTTTCTCCCTTCTTCTTGGCAAAACTCCAAAGCTTGTTAATTCAAACTCTCTGCCTACTCCAGATGTACATCAGGACAAAATTGCTGAAGAAAGGACAGCCAAGCTGACTGGTCTCATTTCAGATTCTAAATCACAGAATTCAGATGAAACCCCAGTCCTAACCAATGCTTTGTGACATTTTCATAAGCAGTTTGTATTCCTATTCTTTAAGAATACTATTTCATATCTTACCACTCTGGTTTAATATTTAATCCCTCCTTCATCTTCACTCTCAGATGATGAGCTATCTTATTAATTCAACAAAATAATTGAAATAATTTTAAAAGAACCTCTATATCTTCCTGCAAGTGACCTATATGTATACCTCTATGATTTAAAACTTGCCTTTTCTTATATTATGAGGAATGTAAGAATGTCATCTTACATGTGGCCTGGATTCTATCCCCCATCACCTACTTAAGGCCTTTATCCTTTAATTATCCTCTCACTCATTAAACCATCAATTTTTTTTTACTGTACTGGATCATTTCATCACAATTCAAATCATATATATATATATATATATATATATATAATTTAAAATATTTAAATTTAAAACAATGAACCTTCATTTTCTCATAAGCTTCTCCTTTCTCTGTTTTTTGTTCATAGCACTCCTAGACAGGGTTGTATATATTCCCCCTCTCCAACTCCTTACTATCTAATATCAATTGAACTATTCCTATCAGATTTTATTTTCTATTACTCCATGGAAACCATTCTTATCATGGTCTCCAGTGATTTCCTTGTTGCCAAATTACTGGGCAAATTTTAGCTTATATTACTTGATCAATCTATAGCATTTGAAACTCTTGCTCACCTTTTCTGTTCTTAAATTTTACAGGGGTCTCTGTCTTAGGCCTGAAACTTGTTCTCCTCTGTCTGACCACTCACTCCCTAAGAGAGCCTATCCATTGATGTGCTTTAAATTATATCTATGTGTTGTCAGCTCCCAACACGTATCTCCAAGGCTCAACCTCTCTCTTGACTATTATAACTAAATTCCTTCTTACCATCTCTACTTGGATATCTAACAGGCATCTAACTATGAGAGATTAAAACTGACTTATTAATTCTATCTTTAAATCCCTCATTCTTTCATTTTCCTTATTAGAATCCAGTTTTCCTGGACTCAAAATGTGTAGTCATCTGGATTCCACACTTTCTCTTATATCCCACATGCATCCTATTAAGCACTTCTATGAGCTCTGTCTTTAAACTGTGTATTTCCTGAATGGCAAAGACAGGGGCTTTGAAAATAGAGCAAATAAAGAAAAATAGAAGCATGAAATTTAAAGTCTACACATATGCTACACACAAGTGTGATTTCCAAATTTGCATTGTCTTTTAAGTGTGAAATTAAGTGAAATGAGCCCAATTGATGTAATGAAACTAAATACAAGATAAAATTTGTTCTAATTGGGAATATTTTTCTAACATCTACCCACCTACAGTCCGGGCATTATTTCTAGTCAGTTAGTAAACTACAAACAAATTCTAGAACTAAAAATATTGTTAGAAGTTCTATTTACTTTTATAATCTTCAAAGACTTATTGGAACTTCTTAGTAACCTAGATGCTGTTACCACAATTTATATTAAATGTAGAGCTGAGATCTCATCTGCTAAGGAGAATTATCAGAAAGTAATATTATAGGAAATGGTGCATAATAGATTTTGGAGTTCATGAAAACAATTCTGTCACAGAAAAACTGCATAATTACAATATTCTACTGGGGTGAAGCTTAATGCCTCACATAAATTGTCTTTCCGTTTATTTGTTACAAAGTCTATGGTCAAGGTAAGAACTATACAGAACCATCATGTCTATATGGTGTGACCAAATCTTCCACTTTTAGTAGTGTCTTTTTTATCCAGCCCAATAACAGATAATCAATGGTTGCATACACCAAGTTTCTATTTCCATTGATTGTTCAACAACTGACTTTTACTGAGTGTGACTTTGTTTCCTAAAGCATTGGATTCAGTTCAATTCAAAGACTCAGCATGAATAAATGATAATTCTTACTAGGAAAATTCTAAATGTTATTGTGGTACAGAGACCTTGGAAATGAATCCCTGAATAATAAATTATTAAATCTGTATTCAATAAAAATGATCATAAAAACTCCATCTATATCCCAAAATTGCTTTCACTAGGTTTAGTTCTTTGAAAAAATGTTTCTTTTGTCTACAGTGGTTTAATTACACTTTATTTTCACCATTTACCACTCTGTTTATTTTTGAAAGGTTAATAGGTGCCAAGGGTAATTCTCCCTTGCAAAAATTGAAAATCTTTACAGTAGCCATACAAAAGAGTCTTCATAGAATTCTTTTGCACTATACTGACAAGTGAATACAAAGTTTTACTCTATTGTGGATGAACCAATCAATTAGAAGGTAGAAAGAAGAATAAAAAGTTTACTACTCAGTGGTCACTTACATGAGATACCTGGACTTACTTTTATTTTTATTTTCTAATTCTTGAGACATATGTTCATTGAAAGCTTTGTGCCATCCCAAAAGAGTTAAGCAAATGTTAAAAAATAATTATTAACATATAATGCATTATTAGCCCCAGAGGTATAGGTCTGTGAATTGTCAGGCTTATACACTTCACAGCACTCACCATAGCACATACCCTTCCCAACTCCCCGATGTCCATAACCCAAACACCTTCTCTCTCTCTCTCTCTCTCTCTCTCTCTATATATATATATATATATATATATACCACTTCTTCTGTGTATATATATATACACAGAAGAATGGATAAAGAAGTGGTTCTTTAGAACCTAGATGTCCATCAACAGAAGAATGGATAAAGAAGTGGTATATATATATATATATATATATATATATATATATATACACATATACACACACATATATAGACCACTTCTTCTTTATCCATTCTTCTTTATATATATATATATAAGTATATATTTATATATATACATATATATGCACACATATATACCACTTCTTCTTTATCCATTCTTCTTTATATAAATATATATATGTATATATATACACACACACATATATGTATGTGTATATATATACATATATATATGTATATATATACCACTTCTTCTTTATCCATTCTTTTTTTATTAAGGTAAAAACATGAGTCTTATTTTGATTGAGAATAGATGCTGAATTTTATGAAATGCCTTTTCAGTGTCTATGGAGATGATCTTGTGATTTCTCTTTTGGTGCATTAATATGGAAAGTTATGTTAATAGATTTCTTTTTTTTTTTTAATTTTTTATTTTTTATAAACATATATTTTTATCCCCAGGGGTACAGGTCTGTGAATCACCAGGTTTACACACTTCACAGCACTCACCAAAGCACATACCCTCCCCAATGTCCATAATCCCACCCCCTTCTCCGAAACCCCCTCCCCCCAGCAACCCTCAGTTTGTTTTGTGAGATTAAGAGTCACTTATGGTTTGTCTCCCTCCCAATCCCATCTTGTTTCATTTATTCTTCTCCTACCCACTTAAGCCTCCATGTTGCATCACCACTTCCTCATATCAGGGAGATCATATGATAGTTGTCTTTCTCCGCTTGACTTATTTCGCTAAGCATGATATGCTCTAGTTCCATCCATGTTGTCGCAAATGGCAAGATTTCATTTCTTTTGATGGCTGCATAGTATTCCATTGTGTATATATACCACATCTTCTTGATCCATTCATCTGTTGATGGACATCTAGGTTCTTTCCATAGTTTGGCTATTGTGGACATTGCTGCTATAAACATTCGGGTGCATGTGCCCCTTTGGATCACTACATTTGTATCTTTAGGGTAAATACCCAATAGTGCAATTGCTGGGTCATAGGGCAGTTCTATTTTCAACATTTTGAGGAACCTCCATGCTGTTTTCCAGAGTGTGCTGCACCAGCTTGCATTCCCACCAACAGTGTAGGAGGGTTCCCCTTTCTCCGCATCCTCGCCAGCATATGTCATTTCCTGACTTGTTGATTTTAGCCATTCTGACTGGTGTGAGGTGATATCGCATTGTGGTTTTGATTTGTATTTCCCTGATGCCGAGTGATATGGAGCACTTTTACATGTGTCTGTTGGCCATCTGGATGTCTTCTTTGCAGAAATGTTTGTTCATGTCCTCTGCCCATTCTTGATTGGATTATTTGTTCTTTGGGTGTTGAGTTTGCTAAGTTCTTTATAGATTCTGGACACTAGTCCTTTATCTGATATGTCGTTTGCAAATATCTTCTCCCATTCCGTCAGTTGTCTTTTGATTTTGTTAACTGTTTCCTTTGCCGTGCAAAAGCTTTTGATCTTGATGAAATCCCAATAGTTCATTTTTGCCCTTGCTTCCCTTGCCTTTTGCGTTGTTCCTAGGAAGATGTTGCTGTGGCAGAGGTCGAAGAGGTTGCTGCCTGTGTTCTCCTCAAGGATTTTGATGGATTCCTTTCGCACATTGAGGGCCTTCATCCATTTTGAGTCTATTTTTGTGTGTGGTGTAAGGAAATGGTCCAATTTCATTTTTCTGCATGTGGCTGTCCAATTTTCCCAGCACCATTTATTGAAGAGGCTGTCTTTTTTCCATTGGACATTCTTTCCTGCTTTGTCGAAGATTAGTTGACCATAGAGTTGAGGGTCTATTTCTGGGCTCTCTATTCTGTACCATTGATCTATGTGTCTGTTTTTGTGCCAGTACCATGCTGTCTTGATGATGACAACTTTGTAATAGAGCTTGAAGTCCGGAATTGTGATGCCACCAACGTTGGCTTTCTTTTTCAATATCCCTTTGGCTATTCGAGGTCTTTTCTGGTTCCATATAAATTTTAGCATTATTTGTTCCATTTCTTTGAAAAAGATGGATGGTACTTTGATAGGAATTGCATTAAATGTGTAGATTGCTTTAGGTAGCACAGACATTTTCACAATATTTATTCTTCCAATCCAAGAGCATGGAACATTTTTCCATTTCTTTGTGTCTTCCTCAATTTCCTTCATGAGTACTTTATAGTTTTCTGAGTATAGATTCTGTGTCTCTTTGGTTAGGTTTATTCCTAGGTATCTTATGGTTTTGGATGCAATTGTAAATGGGATTGACTCCTTAATATCTCTTTCTTCTGTCTTGCTGTTGGTGTAGAGAAATGCAACTGATTTCTGTGCATTGATATTATATCCTGACACTTTACTGAATTCCTGTATAAGTTCTAGCAGTTTTGGAGTGGAGTCTTTTGAGTTTTCCACATATAGTATCATATCATCTGCGAAGAGTGATAATTTGACTTCTTCTTTGCCGATTTGAATGCCTTTAATTTCCTTTTGTTGTCTGATTGCTGAGGCTAGGACCTCTAGTACTATGTTGAATAGCCGTGGTGATAATGGACATCCCTGCCGTGTTCCTGACCTTAGTGGAAAAGCTTTCAGTTTTTCTCCATTGAGAATGATATTTGCGGTGGGTTTTTCATAGATGGCTTTGATGATATTGAGGTATGTGCCCTCTATCCCTACATTTTGAAGAGTTTTGATCAGGAAGGGATGCTGTACTTTGTCAAATGCTTTTTCAGCATCTATTGAGAGTATCATATGGTTCTTGTTCTTTCTTTTATTGATGTGTTGTGTCACATTGACTGATTTGCAGATGTTGAACCGACCTTGCAGCCCTGGAATAAATCCCACTTGGTCGTGGTGAATAATCTTTTTAATGTACTGTTGAATCCTATTGGCTAGTATTTTGTTGAGTATTTTCGCATCTGTGTTCATCAAGGATATCAGTCTATAGCTCTCTTTTTTGGTGGGATCCTTGTCTGGTTTTGGGATCAAGGTGATGCTGGCCTCATAAAATGAGTTTGGAAGTTTTCCTTCCATTTCTATTTTTTGGAACAGTTTCAGGAGAATAGGAATTAGTTCTTCTTTAAATGTTTGGTAGAATTCCCCCGGGAAGCCGTCTGGCCCTGGGCTTTTGTTTGTTTGGAGATTTGTAATGACTGTTTAAATCTCCTTACTGGTTATGGGTCTGTTCAGGCTTTCTATTTCTTCCTGGTTCAGTTGTGGTAGTTTATATGTTTCTAGGAATGCATCCATTTCTTCCAGATTGTCAAATTTATTGCCGTAGAGTTGCTCATAGTATGTTCTTATAATAGTTTGTATTTCTTTGGTGTTAGTTGTGATCTCTCCTCTTTCATTCATGATTTTATTTATTTGGGTCCTTTCTCTTTTCTTTTTGATAAGTCAGGCCAGGGGTTTATCAATTTTATTAATTCTTTCAAAGAACCAGCTCCTACTTTCGTTGATTTGCTCTATTGTTTTTTTGGTTTCTATTTCATTGATTTCTGCTCTGATCTTTATGATTTCTCTTCTCCTGCTGGGCTTAGGGTTTCTTTCTTGTTCTTTCTCCAGCTCCTTTAGGTGTAGTGTTAGGTTGTGTGCCTGAGAGCTTTCTTGTTTCTTGAGAAAGGCTTGTACCGCTATATATTTTCCTCTCAGGACTGCCTTTGTTGTGTCCCACAGATTTTGAACCGTTGTATTTTCATTATCATTTGTTTCCAAGATTTTTTTCAATTCTTCTTTAATTTCCCGGTTGACCCATTCATTCTTTAGAAGGATACTGTTTAGTCTCCATGTATTTGGGTTCTTTCCAAACTTCCTTTTGTGGTTGAGTTCTAGCTTTAGAGCATTGTGGTCTGAAAATATGCAGGGAATGATCCCAAACTTTTAATACCGGTTGAGTCCTGATTTAGGACCGAGGATGTGATCTATTCTGGAGAATGTTCCATGTGCACTAGAGAAGAATGTGTATTCTGTTGCTTTGGGATGAAATGTTCTGAATGTATCTGTGATGTCCATTTGGTCCAGTGTGTCGTTTAAGGCCTTTATTTCCTTGCTGATCTTTTGCTTGGATGATCTGTCCAATTCAGTGAGGGGAGTGTTAAAGTCCCCTACTATTATTGTATTATTGTTGATGTGTTTCTTTGATTTTGTTATTAATTGGTTTATATAGTTGGCTGCTCCCACGTTGGGGGCATAGATATTTAAAATTGTTAAATCTTCTTGTTGGACAGACCCTTTGAGTATGATATAGTGTTCTTCCTCATCTCTTATTATAGTCTTTGGCTTAAAATCTAATTGATCTGATATAAGGATTGCCACTCCTGCTTTCTTTTGATGTCCATTAGCATGGTAAATTCTTTTCCACCCCCTCACTTTAAATCTGGAGGTGTCTTCGGGCTTAAAATGAGTTTCTTGGAGGCAACATATAGATGGGTTTTGTTTTTTTATCCATTCTGATACCCTGTGTCTTTTGACAGGGGCATTTAGCCCATTCACATTCAGGGTAACTATTGAGAGATATGAATTTAGTGCCATTGTATTGCCTGTAAGGTGACTGTTACTGTATTTGGTCTGTTCCTTTCTGATCTACCACTTGTAGGCTCTCTCTTTGCTTAGAGGACCCCTTTCAATATTTCCTGTAGAGCTGGTTTGGTGTTTGCAAATTCTTTCAGTTTTTGTTTGTCCTGGAAGCTTTTAATCTCTCCTTCTATTTTCAATGATAGCCTAGCTGGATATAGTATTCTGGGCTGCATGTTTTTCTCGTTTAGTGCTCTGAAAATATCATGCCAGCTCTTTCTGGCCTGCCAGGTCTCTGTGGATAAGTCAGCTGCCAATCTAATATTTTTACCATTGTATGTTACAGACTTCTTTTCCCGGGCTGCTTTCAGGATTTTCTCTTTGTCATTGAGACTTGTAAATTTTACTATTAGGTGACGGGGTGTGGGTCTATTCTTATTGATTTTGAGGGGCGTTCTCTGAAAACTCCAGAATTTGATGCTCATTCCCTTTGCCATATTGGGGAAATTCTCCCCAATAATTCTCTCCAGTATACCTTCTGCTCCCCTCTCTCTTTCTTCTTCTTCTGGAATCCCAATTATTCTAATGTTGTTTCGTCTTATGGTGTCACTTAATTCTCGAATTCTCCCCTCGTGGTCCAGGAGCTGTTTGTCCCTCTTTTGCTCAGCTTCTTTATTCTCTGTCATTTGGTCTTCTATATCACTAATTCTTTCTTCTGCCTCATTTATCCTAGCAGTGAGAGCCTCCATTTTTGATTGCACCTCATTAATAGCTTTTTTGATTTCAACTTGGTTAGATTTTAGTTCTTTTATTTCTCCAGAAAGGGCTTTTATATCTCTCGAGAGGGTTTCTCTAATATCTTCCATGCCTTTTTCGAGCCTGGCTGGAACCTTGAGAATTGTCATTCTGAACTCTAGATCTGACATATTACCGATGTCTGTATTAATTAGGTCCCTAGCCTTCGGTACTGCCTCTTGTTCTTTTTTTTGTGTTGAATTTTTACGTCTTGTCATTTTGTTCAGATAAGAGTAAATGAAGGGGCAAGTAAAATACTAAAAGGGTGGCAACAACCCCAGGAAAATATGCTTTAACCAAATCAGAAGAGATCCTAAATCATGAGTGTGGAGTAAGGGGATAAAAGAGGTTCAAAAAGGAAGAAAGAAAAAAAAAAAGAAAAAAGAAAAGAAAAAAAAAAAGAAAAGAAAAGAATTTTTAAAAAAAGAAAACACCTAAGAAAAATGTAAAAAAGAAAAAATATATATATTAGATAAACTAGTAAAAAATCGTTAAAAAGGAAGGGAACAGTTAAAAAAAAAAAATTTACCCGAAGGCGAGAAGAAAAGAAAAAAAAAAAATGAAAAAGAAAAAATTAAATTAACTGCAAGACTAAAAAAAATCACAGGAAAAAAAGCATGAGTTCCGTGCTTGGCTTTCTCCTCCTCTGGAATTCTGCTGCTCTCCTTGGTATTGAAACTGCACTCCTTGGTAGGTGAACTTGGTCTCGGCTGGATTTCTTGTTGATCTTCTGGGGGAGGGGCCTGTTGTAGTGATTCTCAAGTGTCTTTGCCCCAGGCGGAATTACACCGCCCTTCCCCGGGGCCGGGGTGAGTAATCCGCTAGGGTTTGCTTTCAGGAGCTTTTGTTCCCTGAGTGCTTTCCATAGAGTTCCGGAGGACGGGAATACAAATGGTGGCCTCCTGGTCTCCAGCCCGGAGGAGCCGAGGGCCCAGGGCCCCACTCCTCAGTGCGCCCTCAGAGAACAGCGCCCAGTTACTCCCGTCTGCCTGACCTCCGGCCGCGCTCTGAGCTCACCGAGCCTGCGACCGGTTCAAGGTCACCCCGAGCTGTGAGCTTACTGTCGGCTCTGTCTCTGCAGCCGGCTTTCCCGTTCCAATACCTGCAAGCTTTGCGACACTCAGACACCCCTGATCCTTCTGTGACCCTGCGGGACCTGAGGCCACGCTGACCCTCCGTGGGCTTCGCCCCGGTTTAGCCTCTGGAGCTATGTCCCTCAGCGGAACAGACTTTTCAAAGTCCTGATTTTGTGCGCGGTTGCTCCACTGCTTGCCGGGAGCCGGCCCCTCCCCCCGGGGTCTATCTTCCCGTCGCTTTGGATTCACTTCTCCGCCGGTCCTACCTTTCAGAAAGTGGTTGTTTTTCTGTTTCCAGAATTGCTGTTCTTCTTCTCTTCGATCTGCCGATGGATTTTCAGGTGTTTTCAATCTTTAGATAAGCTATCTAGCTGATCTCCGGCTAGCTGAAGCAGTCTCAACTTGCTACTTCTCCGCCATCTTGACTCCTCCCCTTCTTTATCCATTCTTCTGTTGATGGACATCTAGGTTCTTTCCATAGTTTGGCTATTGTGGACATTGCTGCTATAAACATTGCACATGCCCCTTCAGATCACTACATTTGTATCGTTAGGGTAAATACCCAGTAGTGTAATTCCTGGGTCATAGGGTAGCTCTATTTTCAACTTTTTGAGGAACCTCCAGGCTGTTTTCCAGAGTGGCTGCACCAGCTTGCATTCCCACCAAAAGTATAGGAGGGTTCCCCTTTCTCCACATCCTTGCCAGCATCTGTCATTTTCTGACTTGTTAATTTTAGCCACTCTGACTGGTGTGAGGTGGTATCTCATTTTGGTTTTGATATATATTTCCCTGATGTCAAGTGGTGTTGAGCACTTTTTCATGTGTCTGCTGGCCATCTGGATGTCTTCTTTGCAGAAATGACTCTTCATGTCTTCTGCCCATTTCATGATTGGATTATTTGTTCTTTGGGTGTTGAGTTTGATAAATGGCTGTGGCTGAGCTCAAAGAGGATGCTGCCTGTGTTCTCCTTAATGATTTTGATGGATTCCTGTCTCACATTGGAGTCTTTCATCCATTTTGAGTCTATTTCTGTATGTGGTGTAAGAAAATGGTCCAGTTTCATTTTTCTGCATGTGGATGTCCAATTTTCCCAACATCATTTGTTGAAGAGACTGTCTTTTTTCTTTTTCTTTTTTTTTTTTTAAGATTTTTTTTATTTATTTGACAGAGAGAGATCACCAGTAGGCAGAGAGGCAGGCAGAGAGAAGGAGGAAGCAGGCTCCCTGCCGAGCAGAGAGCCCGATGCGGGACTTGATCCCAGGGCCCTGAGATCATGACCTGAGCTGAAGGCAGCAGCTTAACCCACTGAGCCACCCAGGCGCCCCAAGACTGTCTTTTTTCCATTGGACATTCTTTTCTACTTTGTCAAAGATTAGTTGACCATAGAGTTGATGGTCTATTTCTGGGCTCTCTATTCTGTTTTGAGTCTATTTTTGTGTGTGGTGTAAGGAAATGGTCCAATTTCATTTTTCTGCATGTGGCTGTCCAATTTTCCCAACACCGTTTTGAAGAGGCTGTCTTTTTTCCATTGGACATTCTTTCCTGCTTTGTCGAAGATTAGTTGACCATAGAGTTGAGGGTCTATTTCTGGGCTCTCTATTCTGTACCATTGATCTATGTGTCTGTTTTTGTGCCCATACCATACTGTCTTGATGATGACATCTTTGTAATAGAGCTTGAAGTCTGGAATTGTGATGCCACCAACATTGGCTTTCCTTTTCATCATTCCTTTGACTATTCGGGGTCTTCTCTGATTCCATATAAATTTTAGGGTTATTTGTTTCATTTCTTTGAAAAAAAATTGATGGCATTGCATTAAACATGCATATTGTTTTAGATAGCATAGACATTTTAACAATATTTGTTCTTCCAATCCATGAGCATGGAACATTTTTCCATTTCTTTGTGTCTTCCTCAATTTCCTTCATGGCTACTTTATAGTTTTCTGAGTACAGGTTCTTTGCCTCTTTGGTTAGGTTTATTCCTATGTATTTTATGGTTTGGGGTGCAATTGTAAATGGGATTGACTCCTTAATTTCTCTTTTTTCTGTCTTGTTGGTGGTAATAGAAATGCAACTGATTTCTGTGCATTGATTTTATATCCTGACACTACTGAATTCCTGTATGAGTTCTAGCAGTTTTGGAGTGGAGTCTTTTGGATTTTCCACATAAAGTATCATATCATCTGCAAAGAGTGAGAATTTGAATTCTTTTTTACCTATTTGGATCCTTTTAATTTCTTTTTGTTGTCTGATTGTTGAGGGTACGTCTTCTAGTACTATGTTGAATAGCAGTGTTGATAATGGACATCCCTGCTGTGTTCCTGACCTTAGATGAAAAGTTTTCGGTTTTTATCCATTGAGAATGAAATTGACTGTGGGTTTTTCATAGCTGGCTTCAATGATATTGAGGTTTGTACCCTCTATCCCTACACTTTGAAGAGTGTTGGTCTTGAAAGGATGCTGTACTTTTTCAAATGCTTTTTCATCATCTATTGAGAGTATCATATGTTTCTTGTTCTTTATTAATGTATTGTATCACATTGATTAATTTGCAAATGTTGAACCAACCTTGCAGCCCAGGAATAAATCCCACTTGGACATGGTGAATAATTCTTCTCATGCCCTGTTGTATCCCACAGGCTAGTATTTTGGTCAGAATTTTTGCATTCATGTTTATCAAGGATATTGGTCTGTAATTCTCCTTTTTCCTGGGATCTTTGTCTGGTTTTGGGATCAAGGTAATGCTGGCCTCATAAATAAGTTTGGAAGTTTTCCTTCCATTTCTATCTTTTGGAACAGTTTCAGGAGAATAGGAATTAATTCTTCTTTAAATGTTTGGTAGAATTCCCCTGGGAAGTCGTCTGGCCCTGGGCTCTTGTTTCTTGGGAGATTTCTGATGACAGCTTCAATCTTCTTACTGGTTATGGGTCTATACAGGTTTTCTGCTTCTTCCTGGTTCAGTTTTGGTAGAGTATATGTCTCTATAAATGCATCCATTTCTTCAGATTGTCAAGTTTGCTGGCGTATAGTTGCTCATTATATGGTCTTATAATTGTATGTATTTCTTTGGTGTTGGTTGTGATCTCTCCTCTTTCATTCATGATTTTATTTATTTGGGTCCTTTCTCTTTTGTTTTTGTAAGTCTGGCCAGGGAGTTATCAATCTTATTAATTCCTTCAAAGAACCAGCTCCCAGTTTCGTTGATTTGTTCTCCCGTTTGTTTGTTTGTTTCTATGTCATTGATTTCTGCTCTGATCTTTATAATTTCTCTTCTCTTGCTGGGTTTAAGCTTTCTTTGCTGTTCTTTCTCCAGCTCCTTTGGGTGTAGGGTTAAGTTGTGTGCTTGAGACTTTTTTGTTTTTTGAGAAAGGCTTGTATCAGTATATACTTTACTCTCAGGACCACCTTTGTTGTTGTAAATATTTTGAACAGTTGTGTTTTCATTTTCATTTGTTTCCATGAAGTTTTTTTCCAATTGTTCTTTAATTTCCTGGTTGGCCCATTCATTCTTTAGTGGGATGCTCTTTAGCCTACATTTATTTGCCTTCTTTCCAACTTTCCTCTTGTGATTGAGTTCTAGCTTCAGAGCATTGTGGTCTGAAAATAAGCAGGGAATGATCCCAATCTTTTGGTACTGGTTGAGACTTGATTTGTGACCAAGAATGTGATTTCTTCTGGAGAATGTTCCATGTACATTAGAGAATAATGTGTATTCTTTTGCTTTGGGATGGAAAATTCTGAATGTATCTGTGATGTCCATCTGGTCTAGTGTGTCATTTAAGGCCTTTATTTCCTTTTGATCTTTTGCTTGGATGTTCTGTCCATTTCAGTGAGGGGGTGTTAAAGGCCCCTACTATTATTGTATTATTGTCAGTGTGTTTCTTTGATTTTGTTATTAATTGGTTTATATAGTTGGATGCTCCCATATTAGGGGCATAGACATTTAAAATTGTTAGATCTTTTTGTTAGACCCTTTATGTATGATATAGTGTCCTTCCTCCTCTCTTATTATAGTCTTTGGCTTAAAATTGTAAGGATTGCCACCCCAGCTCTTTTTTTGATGTCCCTTAGCGTGGAAAATTGTTTTACACCCCCTCACTTTAAATCTGGAGGTGTCTTTGGGTCTAAAGTGAGTTTCTTGTAGATAGCATATTGATGGGTTTTGGTTTTTATCTATTCTGATACCTTGTGTCTTTTGACTGGGCAAAGATATGATTTTATTGCCATTGTATTGCCTGTAAGGTGACAGTTACCTGTACATTGTCTCTGTTCCTTTCTGTTCTACTACTTTTAGGCTCTCTCTTTGCTTAGAGGACCCCTTTTAATATTTCCTGTAGGGCTGGCTTGGCGTTTGCAAATTCTTTTAGTTTTTGTTTGTCCTGGAAGCTTTTTATCTCTCCTTCTGTTTTCAATGATAGCCTAGCTGGATATAGTATTCTTGGCTGTCGCTCTCGACCCGCAAGAACGACCCGCAGACGAGGTGGGTGGCAAACTTCTTTATTGTCAATCTTCAGTCCCGGGACCCCGAACACCGATTACAGCCCCAAGTTATAGGATACAGTGGATAGAAAGTAACCAATCACCACATAACACAACTACTATAACATCCAATCAGAAGGGATACAGATGACTTCAATCCAGATCATGCGGGGAGCTTGTGCCTACTGACGTGAGCCCCCGAAACTTATTGTTCACTCTGTTTTTGTGCCGTTCCCATGGTCCCTGGTTAATCTTATACTAGTCCCGATACTTCAGTACAGGTTGTGCGTTGCCTGGAGCGCTCCCACATAAACATTCACCTGCCCTTCTCCTCAAGCCTCGCCTAGTACGTGACTCCCAGCTTCTGCTGCATGGCTCTCCACAGCTCCCCCTTTTTTATTTATTACATGGCAGGGATCGTGCCTGTCTTAGGTTGCCAATCCTCAACACACATGCTTACCCGTCATCGGGTACTCCCCTTCACCGAGGAGCCCCTGTCTTAGGTTGCTATGGTGAGGGATCAGTCTTACCCGTCTTTGGCTACCGACCCAGCATACTTAGCCATAATTTTGAGGGGGAGGCGCTAGCCTCCAGAGCCATCATGGCCATGTCTGCCATGTTAATCAGCAGCTACAGCTTTAAGAACATTTGAGTCACACTCATTAGGCTTGTTCGTTTGTCTAGCCTGAGGAGGAGTACTATAAAGTTCTTATTACTAATACCAGGGTCAAAAGGCACATAAGAATAACGATTATTGCTAATACACCTATAATAGTTCCTATAACATACCATACATGCGTCAGGGAAGGGAAGTGAGAGAACAAGGAATTTACAAAGTTTTCAGCAAGTTGTGCCACAGTCAGTTTAGCACTTGGAGCTTCCCCTATATCCAGAATTTAAACAAGCATCAGTAACAGATATGAGTCCAGATGAGGGAGATGCACTCTACGCCGAGCTATTTGCAGGAACTCTTGGAGTGGGGCAGTCTCTTGTCGTGGCCACAGTTGAACTGGCTCCGCCTTCGTGGGAACAGGCTGCAGGACAGTCATCGTCGCTATCATCACCATCACCAGCATCCTCCACAGGCTCCGTGGCCACCAGCCTGGTGAGGCGTTCCGGCACCCAGAGTGGGGCGGGCGCATCCTGCGGGAAAACACAAAGGGAACCTCGGTGCCGCCTAAGCACCGGGTTGGGTCCTTCCATAAGCCAGTAAAGACATCTTTCCATTTCACCATTAACTGCTGTGTTTTCTGTTGGCCCCAATGCCGCTCTGCGGCCGAAATGCCATCCTTGTCAAGCGTAAGAAAATTTAAAATAAAAGTGGTCAAGTTGGTAAGGTCTGTAGGCGTGTGATGCTCCTCTCTAATTCCCCCTTTTGTATTTTTTGCAAGGTAGTTTTAAAGATCAGGTGAGTGCGCTCTGTATCTGCAGGGTGTAGTGGAATGGAAAAGAAACAGTCTTTGATGTCAATTACAATAGAGGGCCAGTTTTTTGCCAGCGCCGTCACGACTGGGAGCCCTAACTGAATGGGTCCCATGACCTGCATTTGATCATTAATCTGTCGTAGGTCATGTAGCAATCGCCAGTTGCCTGATTTCTTTCTTATTACAAATATGGGAGTATTCCACGGAGACGTGGATTTTTGAATATGTCCTGCCCTGAGTTGTTCTTGGACTAGCTCTTTTGCCGCTTGTAATTTATCTTTTGTTAAAGGCCACTGAGGCACCCAACGCGGCTCGGTGTTTTCCAAGTTCTCGCAGAGCCTGACTGATATGGCGGGGGCCACTCATGGGGTGGCGCTGTGGGGTTAGAATGCAGAAGCGGCGTAATCCCCTCTGAGCTTTCGCTTTCGGAGTCAGAGTTTCGGGAGGAGTCCTTATGGGATTCTTCCTTTAACTGTTCTAAAATCTCCCCTCCTTGCTGTACCACCTGTTTTAGTCGCTCCCGAGATGACTGCAAGCATACTTTCACAAGGGACCATACAGCAAGAGTGCCGGCGTTCACGGTGGGGTTCTGCCTTAAATCCTCTCCTAGATGTTCCCACTGAGGCACGTTCAGAAGTCCCTCCTCTATAAACCAAGGGGCGATTTCTCCTACCTCCTTTAAAAAGGCACGAGCAGTTTTTGATTTTAAAGGCGTGCCATTTGCTTTGAGAATGTCCTTTAATGGACCTTCCATCCTATATCTAGCAAGCTCGTTTCCCATTCTGGAAATCTTTTGTTACTATAGTCTCTGTGGAGCCTAAGTAGCTTAATTTATAATCGTCCCTGGGGAGCTTCACAAATCGCCTAACTTCCAATCGTCTCCAGGGAACCTTCTAGTGACTAATATCGTTCCTCATCCTGAGGAAACTTTTACCTTATTGTCCCCATAGAACTTCACCAGCCTCTTAATGTCTTATCGTCTACGGGGAACCTCTTATCGTCCCTGAAGAACTTTATAAACAACCTAACCTCCGATCGTCTTCAGGGAACTTCCCCTGTCTTAGGACAGAAATGGGTGCACACTTTCCTTATCGTTGCTCTTACCTCAATCCTCGTTCTGCGTCCGGCGTCTCGGGTCCCGGGTTTCGGCACCAGATGTCGCTCTCGACCCGCAAGAATGACCCGCAGACGAGGTGGGTGGCAAACTTCTTTATTGTCAATCTTCAGTCCCGGGACCCCGAACACCGATTACAGCCCCAAGTTATAGGATACAGTGGATAGAAAGTAACCAATCACCACATAACACAACTACTATAACATCCAATCAGAAGGGATACAGATGACTTCAATCCAGATCATGCGGGGAGCTTGTGCCTACTGACGTGAGCCCCCGAAACTTATTGTTCACTCTGTTTTTGTGCCGTTCCCATGGTCCCTGGTTAATCTTATACTAGTCCCGATACTTCAGTACAGGTTGTGCGTTGCCTGGAGCGCTCCCACATAAACATTCACCTGCCCTTCTCCTCAAGCCTCGCCTAGTACGTGACTCCCAGCTTCTGCTGCATGGCTCTCCACACTTGGCTGTATGTTTTTCTCATTTAGTGCTCTGAATATATCATTCCAGTTCTTTCCGACCTGCCAGATCTCTGTGGATAGGTCTGCTGCCAATCTAATATTTTTATCATTTTTACTTGTCCCGAACTACTTTCAGGATTTTTTCTTTGTCACTGAAAGTTGTAAATTTTACTATTAGATGACAGGGGATGGACCTATTTTTATTGATTTTGAGGGGGGTTCTCTATGCCTCCTGTATTTTGATGTTTTTTCCCATCGCCATATTAGGGAAATTCTCTACTATAATTTTCTCCAATATACCTTCTGCCCCCCTCCTTCTTCTTCTTCTGGAATCCCAATTATTCTAATACTGTTTTGTCTTATGGTATCACTTATCTCTCAAATTGTCCCCTTGTGGTCCAGTAGTTGTTTGTCTCTCTTTTACTCAGCTTCTTTATTATCCATCATTTGGTCTTCTATATCATTAATTCTCTCTTCTGCTTCATTTATCCTAGCAGTAAGAGCCTCCATTTTTTTATTGCACCTCATTAATAGCTTTTTTTAATTTCAGTTTGGTTAGATTTTAGTTTTTTATTTCTCCAGAAAGAGATTTTTTTTATGTCCAGACTGGATTTCTCTCATATCTTCCATGACTTTTTTGAGCCCAGGTAGCATCTTGAGAATCATCATTCTGAACTCTAGATCTGACATATTACCAGTGTCCATATTTATTAGGTCCCTAGCCTTTGGTAATGCCTCTTGTTCTTTTTGTGTGTGTGTGTGTGGTGAGTTTTTATGCCTTGTCATTTTATCCAGATAAGAATATACGAAGGAGAGAATAAAATACTAAAAGGGTGACAAAGACCCCAGAAAAATGCATGCTAACCAAATCAGAAGAGACCCCAAACTGGGGTGAGAAGAATGGGGGTAAAAAGAAATTTTAAAAATAAATAAATATATATATATATATATATATATATATATATATATAGAGAGAGAGAGAGAGAGAGAGAGAGAGAGAGACTGGTGTATTTTAGCGGTATATTTTGGTCTCTTAAAAGGAACTACCTCCCAAAATTTTTATGAATGAAAAACATATCTATACAAAAATAAGGATAAACATCATGAAAGAATGGAATATGAATGTAAATGTGAAAAAATTGGGGTGCCTGGGTGGCTCAGTGGGTTAAGCCGCTGCCTTCAGCTCAGGTCATGATCTCAGGGTGCTGGGATCGAGTCCCGCATCGGGCTCTCTGCTCAGCAGGGAGCCTGTTTCCCTTCCTCTCTCTCTGCCTGCCTCTCTGCCTACTTGTGATCTTTCTCTGTCAAATAAATAAATAAAATCTTTAAAAAAAAAAGGTGAAAAAAATTTTTTTAAAGATCTAAAAAAGGAATTAATAAGATAAGTTGTTTGGAAAAAGAAAAAGAAATTGGAGAGAATTTGCTCAGGCTGGCAATTAGAACAAAGTCCTGTGGTAGATTTAGGGTATATTTTGATCTGTTAGAAGAAATTGAATCTCAAAAATTTTTAGATGAAAAAACCCTATATGTATACAAAAAATAAAGTTAGATACAATGAAGAACACAATATGAAGGTTTAAAAAGAATTTTTTTTTTAGAAAGGCATTATTAAGATTAACTTGTTAAAAAAAAAAACATTAAAGATAGAGAGGAAAGAGGAAAAGTTAAAAAAAATTAAAATAAGAAAAAAATAAAATTAAAAATATTTAATTAACTTTCCAAGACTAAAGAATCATGGGGAGAAAGCCATGCATTCCATGCTTTGTTTTCCCCTCCTCTGGAATTCCACTGTTCTTCCTTTTTTTTTTTTTTTAAGATTTATTTATTTATCAGAGAGAGAGCGAGCGAGCACAGGCAGACAGAATGGCAGGCAGAGGCAGAGGGAGAAGCAGGCTCCCTGCCGAGCAAGGAGCCCGATGTGGGACTCAATCCCAGGACGCTGGGATCATGACCTGAGCCGAAGGCAGCTGCTTAACCAACTGAGCCACCCAGGCGTCCCTGGAATTCCACTGGTCTTCTTGATCAGTGACCTTGGTCTTGGCTGGATGTTCTTGCTGATCATCTCAGGGAGGGGCCTGTTATAGTGATTCTCAGATGTCTTTTCCTGAGACAGAGTTGTGCCACCCTTGCCAGGGGCAGGCTAAATAATCTGCTTGGTTTCACTCCTGGGGGCTTTTGATCCCTGAATGCTTTCCATAGAGCTCTCGAGTACGGGAATGAAAATGGCCTCCCAGTCTCTGGCCCATAGGAGCCAAGAGCTGGGGCCCTACTCCTCAGTGCATCCTCAGAAATAAGCAACCCGCAGGGTCACAGAAGGATCGGAGGAACTCACCTGGCCTGTGACCGAGCATTTCTGTCTCTGACACACAGCCCCGTTTAGAGTCTCCAAACCCAGCAGATTCCTGCTGTGCTGCTCTT
Organism: Mustela nivalis; assembly: GCF_964662115.1. NCBI lineage: Eukaryota > Metazoa > Chordata > Mammalia > Carnivora > Mustelidae > Mustela > Mustela nivalis. The sequence goes on along the minus strand of NC_139031.1, from coordinate 34,813,961 downwards.
CTGGTGGAGGAATTTGGGTCCCTCCAGATCTACCACTTGTGGGGTCCCTGCTCAAGGAGCAGTGGTCCAGCTGTGTCATGGATCACCATTTAAGGTCACTCCAAGCTGAGAGCTCACCCCTCGGCTCCGTCTCTATAGTAGGCTTCCCCACTCTGATACCTGATACCACTCTGCTATACTCAGACACCTCCGATCCTTCTGTGACCCTGAAGGAGCTGAGACCACACTGTCGCTGCGAGGGTCTATCCCCACTTAGCCTCTAGAGTGAAGTCCCTCAGTGAAGCAGACTTCCAAAAGTTCTGATTTTGTACTCTACTACTCCACCACTTGCCCAGAGCTGGCCCCTCCCCCCATGGTCTGTCTTCCCATTGCTTTGGATTCACTTCTCCATATGTCCTACCTTTCAGAAAGTGGTTGATTTTCTGTTTCTAGAACTGCTGCTCTTCTTCTCTTTGATCTCCTGTTGGGTTTATAGTTGTTCAGGGCAGTTTTATAACTATCTAGCTGAACTCCTGTGATCTGATGTCATCTCAGTCTGCTACTTCTCCACCATCTTGACTCCTCTCAAAGGTTTTAAAATTTTTATGATATATTCAAATATATGCTTCTTTATTGGTTCTAAAGTCATAGATACTTTTAATACTATGCTGTGTTGTTACTACTTGCCTTCATAATTGAAGGAAATGCTAAATTTCAGTAGAGGTTTATCAAAATAAAATTTTAATCTTTTCCCTTACTAGAACACATACCTTCTTCAGTTCTCAGTTTAAGACCCTCTGATTTATGATGCTTGACAAATAAACTGAAAGATACCTAAGTTGGTATGTTTCAGAAGGAGTATAGTCACTATTGTTTATTAGGAGGCTGCTGAATGAATACCCTATTGTAAGTGTTATAGTGAACAAAACACAGGAATAGGAAACAATTCCTTTGCCCTTGGGGAGTTTATACTTAAGTAGAGATGTACCATATGCTGACATTGCTTAAAATTCTTTAATAGTTTAGGTCTGTTTTAGATTCAGGTGGGGAGTATTTCGAAGGATATGCAATGTCCAAACCTGCACAGAGAAAATGGGCAGTTGCCATTGTCCTTTAAGTAGTAGAATCTGTTAGTATCATGGCATAAATGTAGACACTTTTCATGTCTGCAGGTGACACAGACACCCCCCCAAGAACTATACCAGAACTATACCAACTATACCAGTTATAGGTCTATAACTGGGATCTAAAATACCAATAATTTTCTTTAAAAAGTAAATTTTGATAACTCTGGGATAATTAACATTGTTTCTAAGAAATTATATATAGAAATGTTGTTCATATTTGAAGACTTAAACAGGTGTACTTCCTATGTGTTTGGTTATAATTAGAATATATTTAATTCACATTTTTACATTTTTTCGTAATAGGCTGCTTTTTGTTTAATGCACCTAGCTAGCTAGGTCTAGGAAAGCCCTTGGCTATGGGCAATGCTGGCTCTACCTTTACTATGCACTGAGTTTGGCATTTTGAGTTATCTAACTTGGATTTATATTAGCAAAGCTATATTCATTTTCTCACAATGCCAGAAACATAATAACAACAGTCCCCACTACTTACTCCCACAGAAAAACTATTATCATGAAAAAGTTTAGCACATTTTCCACGGGTGTCTAATTTACAATCAGGTTGTAGCTGAGCTAAAGCCTTGGGGAATGTGGCTCAATGATATAGTGTGACAAAAATGGATGAGAAACGGTTGCAGAAAAGTGCAATCCTAATAAAGTAGTGTAATTTATTATTGGTTCTGAATTCAGAATCATCAGTAAACATTCATCAGGCATCTACCAAGTGCCTGCCATTACAGGTTTGATCACCAAATTTCCAAGGCCAGACTGGCACAGCAATACAAGCCTTTGGCCTCTAGGGGGAAGTTCGGGGAAAAAAAGGCCTGTAAGACCATCAGAAGCTGAGCATTGCCAGAGAAATATTAAACCAGAAAGAAGAAATTAAAGTAGTTGGTTCCACAAATAAGCAAGGGACTATAACAAATGCAAAGTCAGAGATACAAGCCCAGCTGATGAAAAGAGAAGCTGAGAAGACAGAGTTGGAGATACCAGATTATGGTTTCTTTATTCATTACTTGTGCAGTTTATGTGTACTTTCCAGGGACTGGACTTTTAACTAAGCTCAAAATGAATTACTGTTTCTGGAATCCTGTGGGCCTGTGACCTCGCTGGTATTGATTTGCATGCGGTGTTCTGCTGGGTGCTTTTGTTTCTATGGGTTTAGGAAGAGATTTGTTTTGGTGTAAAAACACCAGCCAAAAAGAGCAAGAGAGAAGATGAAAGACATAGCCACTGTCTCATTCTTGAGTTGGTTTTGGGGGACCTGGTGTGAGGGGGCCTGGAGATGAGTTAGCAGCATAAACATGAGCTGTGTTCATAAATGACTTAATTTGACTATAGGAGTAAGTGTTAGTAATTCTAGGTTTCATGACAAGTACTAGAGGAGCTCTAGAGCCATCTGCTCCTCCCTGTCCCTGAATTACACAATGTGCTGGGGGGAAGCTTTGTCACAATGAGTATAGTGTCCAGAGCAGAATCAAGAATAGTGCTTCCATTGGGTGTATAGGAATTACTACAAAAGTGAGACATGACTCTGAAAGTGGTTAGCCAAGACTTTTATCAAGGTGAATGAAGCAGAAATACACTAAAAATAATGTTCTTATTCACATCAACATATGTTTAATTCTTTAAAAATATAGGAGCTTGTAAATAAAATAAATAGCTATTTGTATAATATGATGTGGTTCACATAATACTGCTTTGATATTCCTCTAACATGATGTAAGATGTAAAAAAGGAGGCTCATTTTCTGTTGTGTTGTATTATAGACTACCTATGTTCCTAATGTGGAACAGAAAGGGTAAGACAGAAGACCTAGGGGACTCTGGGTGGCTCAGTGGGTTCAAGCCTCTGCCTTCAGCTAGGGTCATGATCCTTGAGTACTGGGATCAAGTCCCGCATTGGGCTCTCTGCTAAGCAGGGAGCCTGTTTCCCCCTCTCTCTGCTTGCCTCTCTGCCTACTTGTGATCTCTATCTGCCAAATAATTAAAATCTTAAAAAAAAAAAAAAGACAGAGGACCTAATGGCCTAAGCCACAAACAGAGAAATACTGTGTTTGCTGGCATAATCTGAGAGACTGGCATTCTGAAGGCCAGAGCTGATAAGTGATAGTTTCTGGCAACAGTACAACTACTACAACATAAGTAACATACCTTCTCCACACTCTGGGTTATAAGGTGGTAAAGGGTGGAGTGGGGAAGTGATACTTGCAGGGAGCTGCAGAGCCTGATGCTATGGTGGTCAAACCTACCAAGCTAGACAGCAAAATTTGAGATCTATGTCAATGTATGATATCCTTTCTAGAAACTGGTGACACTTGAATCACACATATGATATATCTTAATGGAAATTAGTATATCATCAAAATTGAATAGTTCAGGATTGTAGCCTGTTGGCACAATTTGATTCAAGGATAAAAGTCAAAATGCCTAGAACTAATTAACGGACTGCTTTTCCTTTAGTCAATTTTCCATAAAACTTAGTTGCAGGTCATCTAAACTGACAATTCAGGTCACATGCATTTGCTTTAGCAAACAGCTGATTTAGTGAAGTTTGGATTGAAATCTTGTGAAAATAAGATGGCCTAGTCAGGATGCATGTCTGAGTAGAGGGTCTTCTCACATATAGTATAAGACAAGGCTGTGTGTCTATGGGAAGGGCCACTATTTCCTCAAAATGTAATTTTAAAGATGCCCAAATACTGGACTATGTAGCAGACAAAACCTCAAGGTTTGTGTCTTTAAAGTATTACATGAACATTTTAGCCTTCAAATGTCAGAAGCATTTCAAATACCCAGTGCAGTCATTCAAACCGTTACTATAGTATCCATGGGTTGCCAAATTTCAAGTAATGATAAATCCAAGAAAAACAGGTTTCACAATATATCTCCAGGTTTTTAAATTATTTTACTTAAGGGGCGCCTGGGTGGCTCAGTGGGTTAAAGCCTCTGCCTTTGGCTCAGGTCATGATCCCAGGGTCCTGGGATTGAGCCCCACGTCGGGCTTTCTGCTCAGCAGAGAGCCTCCTTCCTCCTCTCTCTCTGCATGCCTTTCTCACTACTTGTGATCTCTGTCTGTCAAATAAATAAAATTTAAAAAATTTTTACTTAATACTCTAGGATTTGTAAATATATACTAATTAAATATTAGAAGATAGCTTCCAAAAATGGTTACTTGAGTTTAAAAATTATTCCTTCTGACAATAATTAGCTAGAAGAATAGTTTTTATTGAAACCACTTCTACATTTGACAATAAAACAATGTCATCAGCATGCTTTTTTTTTAGTTTTTTTTAGGAAGAGATGACAAAAAATGACAATTTTCCACGCACTCAAGAATATCCAACACAAACATGATAGGGGTAAGGATATTATGACACAATAATAAAATCCTATTTCAGGATTTCCTGTGAATATCCATTGAAATAAATTTAATCAAACTTCCCAATAAAATTGGTATATCTGTTGGGTTATAAATGGTTCAAAGGACATGATTTTAATTTTTTAGTCTCTTTCAATATGGCTTCATCCAACTTACCAGAATATATTGTTTTACATGATTGAGAAACTTAGAATAAGTACAACTTTAAAAAAAAAGACATCTAAATACATATAAACAAAGATCTCAAGCACTTCTGGAGTACTGATCAAAACGTAGAGGCAGATTTATACAGTTTATCAGGGACACAAACAAGATTTAGAGAGACATGTTACTTTCATAGGCGATAACATGGCTATTTGGGTGAACTTGATAGACATCAGTGTGGCCACTCTTCTATATCAAGACTTGTTTTTTAAATTTTTAACTGGATAAATAAATAAATATATATATTTTTAAAGATTTTATTTATTCATTTGACAGAGATCACAAGTAGGCAGAGAGACAGGCAGGGAGAGGGGGGAAGCAGGCTCCCTGCTCAGCAGAGAGCCCAATGCAAAGCTCGATTCCAGGACCCTGGGATCATAACCTGAACTGAAGGCAGAGGCTTTGACCCACTGAACCACCCAGGTGTCCCAGAAATAAATATATTTAAAATTCAAACATGATTTAAAAATGAAGAATAAGCAGTCATTAGTATTAAAACTTATTAGAAAGGCTAATTTTTCAGAACCTTTTCTCTTCTAGACACTATACAGGTATGTGCCAGATGAGTAATCTTAGTAATTGGAGGGACAGTATGGAGAATTTACTAGGTCTGAAAAAATCCAAACAGTGACATTTTCATGTGGCTTGGCATAAGCTAGAATGAAGTGGCTGTTTGAGAAGTTTGAACTGAAACTAGCAGGCTGCATCATCTCATGTATACAGTGATGTAATTAAGCCACTTCTTGAAATGCAGTAGCCTGAACAATTTCTAGACCAAGTCACTTTATTTGCACTAAGAATGGTGACTGTCTGCTCCATTTTCCCTACCATTTGAAAGTGTATTAAGAAGCTCAATGATACCATTTGTTTTCTTAGAGAAGTTATATGAGGGTGTTTTGTGGAGGGTCTCTCACAAGGCAGACATTTGTATTCATATTCACTTCCTCAGTTATAGCATACTACAAGCTTGGTCCAATATCCCAGTACCATATATGCTATAACTTTAGACTTTAGAACATGAAAAGCTGTTCATATGAGCATTGAATGTTGAGAAATGGTAAGACTTAATATTATTTCAAGGGTATAAGCATGCCACATTCCAGGAGAGAGAGAAAAAAAATTGCTCTGATAAAGATTAACCACTGGTAAATCTGATAAAGATCAAGTTTCCTGACTGGTGTGCTGTTGAAAAAAATTTAACTAACTTTGGGAACTAAATACATGAAATTGAAGTTTTTATGGGTCAATGTAGTAAAATGTAAAATATTCTCTAAATATAATCTTTATTTTTCTTAGAGAAATTAAGCATTTTTGAGAAGATATTCTCTTCAAAATAATCCAAAATTTAATAGTTTTTGACCAAACAAGGTATTTTTTACTAATAGGATACTGAGTCCCTTGGTTTCTTTCTTCTTTTTTTTAGGGTTTTTTTAAGTTTTTATTTAAATTCCAGTTAGTTAATGTTAATGTTAGTTACACTGAATGTTAATTCAGTGTAATATTAGCTTCAGGTGTGCAACATAGTCATTCAACACTTCCATACTTTTTCTCTCATATGTCCCATGGTTAGAGCTCAAGAAGTAGACAACTTAGAAATTTCAATGGACACAGACAAACAAAACAAAACAAACTACAACAAAACCTGCAATCTCTAATCAAAACACCAAGAAAGAGAGAAATAAGCAAGACTAAAAACTTGTGTGTATATATATATATATGTATGTGTGTGTGTGTATATATATATATATATATATATATATATATATATATATATAACCATTTTATATATATATATATACAACCATTCAACTCAACAGAATGCCACAGAAAAGGCTATGTCTTGACTCCTATCCATTCTAGCCAGGAGAAGTAGAGAACCAACCTTTTTGCTAGAGTGGTCAAAGAACATAAAATTAGGGGAGTGGAACTTCTAACCTCATCAGGTAGTCTAAAACCTCACCACTAGGGACAGTGGAGACCATGCAGGAATCTGGACTTCCACATATACCCAGCACTCTTGTTCCATCCTATCCACTTCTCACTGGTGTTATGTAAGAAGAAGCCTCTTGGAGAGTTAGGACTTTCACTACCACTTAGCACTAATGAGGACAGCCTTCAACCTTATGGTTTGAACAGAGGCTGTGTGTTCTACTTATCACCAAGTGGGTAATTAGAAAGTCAGAATGAGTGAATATATGGCTGAAAGATCAGACTATTGTCTGTTTTGGCCAGATATATTTATATTATGACAAGTCTATGGGTTTTTATTTAAATACTCAAAGTCAATTTTTAGGAATGAGCAGTCTGAAAGAAATAACAGAATTAAGTCAATTTGTTCTTTTACAAAAAAAAAAAAAAAAAGAAAAAGAGTCACAGAATTTTTATTGGCTATCTATTGCAATTTCTTGCAATCTATCAAAAAATATGTGACTGTATTATAACTTCCCTTCAGTGAGTATAATAATCTCAGTATTGCCATAAAATATGTCATTACATCTTACAAAACATTGAAACGTGTGGTAATTTTCCCTTATGTCATACTCATTTTTTTAAATGTGCTGTGAAGTCCAGGAAAGCTTTCCAAAGTTAAAAAGCACTGGAGAATATCATATGAATAGAAGTACTTCTAATATTGCTAGTATGCTGCATGGAGGATCTCTTTTCAAATATTAAATATTCCCTTAGCCGCTTCAATTGACTCACTGGCTGAGTTAACCACTATGATCAGTGAAATACGTTACTTCTATGAGTAATGTTGAGATTGAATAGAATTAATTAGTTGGATGGCTAGGGACAGTGCAAGTTTTACACAGCCCGAGTACATGTTATAGTTTACACAGTGATGATGAGAATAATGAACAGCACAGGAAAAAGAGAGCTGTAACCAATAATGCATTAGTTATCAGTTATTTAGAACAAGAACTTAATAACTGGGATCAGTGATTACAAAACATGGAGGCTATTTCCATTAAGTCTGTCAAATTGATTTATCAGTTTTCCCTATGGACAGGGGAGTATAATTCTCAAGTCATATAGGCATGTTTGTGATTTTTGCTTTTCAAAGGGTGAGAAAAGGAATTATACAGCATATTTCAATAATGGGTAATCTCAGTTTGGATGTTCCTTGTGAAATTTCCTATTTACATGTTATGAAGAAATTATATTTTATGGTAAAAAAATAACCCTGCTTATAGTAAAGGCAAATAAAATAAAAAAAATAAGAAGCCTAATTCTCCCCATCCTTTTTTTGTAGAATATTTACTTTAGAAAACTGTATTTTATCCTTTGCTAGAGCAAATATCGGGGTCTAGAAAATCACCACATCAGGGGGTATAGTGGCCAAGGGAAATCAGTGCCTGGCCTCTCCCCTCCCCCCAAAATATGGATGAGCTAAGAGCAATAGAGATTCTTTAAGAGGGGCTGCTAATAGGCATGTACTTGATATCTTTCTAAGAAAGATGAGTTGAGAGAAGTTGCAGTGGTATACTCAGAAGTGGTGAAGTCCCACTGATTGCTTTCATTTATGTGTTGAAATTTTCTCAAAATCTATTCTCATATATCCAAGGGAGGATCTATGGCCTAACTCCCTTTGTCTAAGCTCTCATGTGCATTATTCAAACCCAGCTTAAGGAAAAGGTGTTGAGATGCAAGTACAGACTATTACTCAAATGTGAGCAGTAGCTACTGTTTGAGAATAATTTAAAGAAAGCCAAAGAAGAGCTTAGAATGCATTGTCTGCTCAGTTAGAACTTGAGGAAAAGGAATAATCCCTACTCTGGCCAACCTATGAAGGGGAGAAGCAAGAAAAGAGATAGTAAATGGATGTCCCTATTGCAGAAAGCCAAGGCATTAGGAAAGGGATTGCAGATAAAGACTCTAAGGGATGTAGGATTTTTTAAGGATTAGAGAATCAAAAGAGCCTAAAGGACAACCCTCATTTGGGAAATACTTGGCAAGTGGCTTAAAGTGAATAGACATATTGAGGAAATCTTGGTGGTGGGAACTGATGAGCCATATGTGTCAATAACTTTTTCTTGGGCTAATAATAGCCATGCCTTTTCTGATAGCTACTGGTGATACTTACTTTGCAGTTTCCTTGGAAATTTTTCACTTTCCATTTGATGACAGAGCAGGTTGTTGCCATATTGTTTGTTAAAGATTTTATTTATTTGAGGGAGAGAGTGCATGGGCACAAACAGGAGGAGAGGCAGAGGGAGAGGGTCAAGCAGACTCCCCACTGAGTGGGGACCCTAAAGCAGGCTTGATCCCAGAACTCTGAGACCATGAGCTGAGCTGAAGTCAGATGCTTAACAGACTGAGCCATGCAGGTGCCCCAGGTGCTATTTTGATCATCCTTTACTTGTTTCCTGCCTTCTACAATTCCCTTATAGAAAGGGGCGCTGATTGAGGAATAGGCATTCTTTCTGCTGAATCTCCAGTAAATCTGCTGGAGACATCCTTGCTGTTGCAAATTAAATACTATCTTATTCTTTGTATTCCAGTTGGAATATTTGTGGGAAAAGGCAGCTGGATTGGTTATTCTATGCCTTCTGGAAGAAAAGGGATATGTCAGAGAGTGGTAGTCTTACACTGTTCTAAAAAAGCACCCCAAGCTGAAACAAATGTATGGATTGCTTTGAACCCTAGGGAATTGTGATTCTGATTTAATTCAAAAGGTAAAACAATACCAATTGTTTTCCAAAACAATAAGGTATGGCCAGTGAGATAAATCAACATTCATTGTCAAATGTTCAGTTAGAAAGAGTAAAATCAGGTTAAAAAAAAAAAAAACTAGATAAAGAATGGATAATTTGAAAGGGCATATTCACTCTATAAAATTCCCATGTTCTCTGAAAAAGGAAAGTTGACAGAGTTTGACAGGATGGCCACTACAGGGATTTGTACAAGATCTTAGAAAAATAATTTTTTTGTTTCATTAATCCGTGTAGTTCCAAACCCTGCAACTATTCTTACTTTAGTACTGATGTCTATAGTCTTTCCCTGTGATCGATCTATGTTCTACTTTTTCTGTCCCTCTAGTAGACCAGTCTAGATTTATGTTTGATTTTATTTTACTTATAAGGAACCCAAATACTTATGATAAAGAATTACTCAAGGGCTTCAAGACCACCTTCCTATTGTCTCTAGTCATTTATAGGAAAACTTAGAGAATTTTGTTCTACTAGAACAACTTATAATTATTCAAAATATAGATGCTCTCTAGTAGCTTCCAAAACTAAAACAAAAACAAACAAACAAACAAACAAAAACCAGTGCATAACTAATACTTTGGCTTGGTTAAAATTATTTCCTTCACAAATACTTAAAGTCTCAGTAGACAAATTGCAATATTGCTTATTTGAGATAAAGTATTTAAGGCACATGTCGTCAGCTGTGGGTCACAGAGTGTTACAGTGTGGGAATAAGCCTATTTTGCAGATAAAATGGCCTACTACTACTATTACTATACACACACACAACTTAGATAATTTGGGGGACTAGTACAACATTATAGATAACGTTCCAGCTTTTGCAGAGTGGACCAAATCTCTGATGGAGCAATTACATGACAGTTCTTCTTGGGATCTAGTTCTGTCCCTAGGATCTAAAGAGGGTTTAGAAAATGGCTATAGTCTCTCCTCTAGCTCTGAAATTTTCAAAATTTGAAAAATCCAACCTGAATTACATGATACTTCTGTTCATACTGCATATTTGATAGTGTTTACTGATGTATCATGTACTTGGGATAAAATGGCCAACTTAATACCTCCTATGCTGTAGTGATTTACTAAAAAAACACCAGAAGGCTATGTTTTTTTTTTTTTTTGACAATTTTTTTTTTAATTTTTATTTTTTAAGTGACTCTTAATCTCATAGAAGGCTATGTTTTGTCTAAAATTGAGTCTACACAGGCAAATGAGTTAACAGCAATTACTAGATGGAAGATTCTTGACTAGACTAAAAATAAACACCTAATACATGTTTACTACAAATAAATATGTGTTTGGTCATACAAAAATTTTAAAGTAGAGTTTTAATTTCAATAAGAACAAAAAATAACTAGTGAAAAATTGATAGTTGATTTGTTAGAAACTTTACAACTGCCTGCTCAGGTATTAGTGCTTCATTTGTTGATAGGGTTACAAAACCTGCTGCTAAAAGATGGCAGACTTTGAATTTCAAAGCCCTACTCTTAACACAAATAGAAAACCTTGTTTGTTTTCAAAAACATGCTTAACAAAATGAAGGGACAAATTGATTTAAAAGGGACTAGAAAAAATGTGGTTGGACCATGGGAATCATCTAGTGATTATCCACAGTCCTGGTTTGCATGGTTAATGTTGTTGTGGTATCAACAAAATCATTTGAGTAAAAGAGGGAATTAAAGGCACTAGACTCTTACTATGCCTATCCCAAAGATAAAAAGACTCAAAATATATTTAAATTTTTAACTTTTTAAAATTTAAATTAAAAATGTATTTTAAAAGATGTGCTGTTTGTCAGAATTCTTTACACGGCACTCCCAAGGTAAATGCAGGAATCCCCAGCCAACTCCCAGGAACCTGGTGGTAGTTGGCCTTTATAGAATTCATGCCTGTAGAAAGTAAGAGATCTTACCCACTGGTTTGTATGCTGCTTGGATGGCCTGAAGTCTTTTTCTCCTCAAAAGTTGATTCTCAGGCAACTCTTTAAAATATGTGAAATTACCATTTGGGGGGTACTAGAGAATATTGACTAGGATAGAAAAGTTATTTTATTTCTACTGTTGTCCAGGGCCTATGTAAATATATATAGATTCCTATAAGTCTCTGTCCTCTGAAAAAAATAGATGAAATGAGACAAACTGTAAAAAACTCCTTGGCTGGGGCACCTGGGTGGCTCAGTGGGTTGAGCCGCTGCCTTTGGCTCGGGTCATGATCTCAGGGTCCTGGGATCGAGTCCCACATCGGGCTCTCTGCTCAGTGGGGAGCCTGCTTTCCTCTCGCTCTCTGCCTGCCTCTCTACCTACTTGTGATCTCTCTCTGTCAAATAAATAAATGAAATCTTAAAAAAAAAAAAAAAAAAAAACTCCTTGGCTAAGATTTAGCAATCTATTAGTTTAAGGTGGGACTTTACCACTAGCCTTATTAAAAATTAAAATGATGCCTGCATACAAGCATAGTATCTCTCCCATTAAATTTATGTTTGGCAGGCCTATGAATTTGTTCTGAGACCATGTCTTGTGTCCATTTAACAGAGTCTTCCTAGGATCATGCTCATTACATAGAAGGGCTTTTCTATTTCCTAGAAACCCTGAGACTTAAAGTGAAAAGGAACTGGGAATACCTACCAAAGAAAATCAGCTACTTTGAACAACTAAGAGATAAAGATGTTCTTATATCAACATGTTCCAGAAGAAAAGACTGTCACATTGACAAGGACCCTTCCAAATGTGTTTCTGTCATTATGACTTCCTATCAAATATTATAGTTCTTTTATACTTTCTTCATGTTCAGTTGTAATTTAAAAAATACATTGCCATTTCTATCATAACCAGTATTGCCCAGGATCACAGGTGTCAAAGATACTCCTTTTTTGGTTACTGGAGGCAACAAAGCTAGAATGTTAACCAAAGGTCAATTTTTCACACAGCAGACAGAAAGATTTTAGTTCTTTTCTACTCTGACTATGGCAACTTGGATTTGAAATAATCTTGTCTTCATTTCCTCAAACTGAAGATTTGAGGGCAAAAGAAGGTAGCTATTTAGTACCACCACAATATAAACTACTTAAAACAGAACTTGTTTTTGAAAATTGTTTGGCCATCCTGGCTGTCATATAATTTTCAGGGGATACCTGTATGCCATCATGTTGCTCAAATCCTCACTTCATACCTCCATACCTTCTCCATTTCTCATGCCATTCCGTATCTTCTCTTCTCTCAATTTTTCTTTATTTTCTTCAACAAAGATGTAGAAACATTTCATTATTTTGATATCCCTTTCCAAACTGAACCATGTTGTGAGTAGAGGGTAGGGAACCGTCTTTCATAAATTTGAAATGCTTTACTAAATTAAAGAATTTTCTGTTAAGAAGAATGCTGCTACTTAGAAGACAGGAAGAAGTTTAATTTCTAAGCCACCTTTACTGTATTCCCATTTCAGTAGTTGTAGCTTATGGCATACACATGGAGTGTCTTCTCTAGAAACCATCTTGCTCATGAAACATATGATGAGATGGACTCTGGACAGTCAAGTGAACTTTGATAGAGTTATCCCCATGGTTCTATAAGCTTACTTCATAACATAAGAATATCTAAGACAAACCCTAAAGTTTTAAGATTGTAATCAACCAATACAATCATGATTGTCATGGACATTATAAGCATTCATTGAAGCTAACATTCTAGCATTCATTGAAGAAAGGGAAAGATTCTGTTAAAATAAGAAGTTCTAGAGCTTTCCTTTCCTAAATTTAGTGACCTAAACCATGTTTTTCATTTTACCAAGTAAGTGTGTGTGTGTAAATTTTCATTATAATTTCATAAAATTGGAGATGTTTTAATATCAAAGCAAAAAGGGCATAGGATAAAAAGTTGAATAAATTCAATTTTATAAAATATTTACCACCTTGTTCTAATTTTTCTCATTTCCCCCATGGGTCCAACAAAGTTTATCAAGGAGAAGTCATTGATGGCAGCATTTGGAATTTTGAGCTATATGACTTTTAAGCCCTCATTGTCGTATCCTTGTGATATCATGTCCTGGATCCCTCAGTACGGCAACAAGATTGAAGAGAAGGCAAGATCTGGTTGGGATGATTAGGATATAAAGTTGTCATGAATGTTTGTGCTGATAGCATCCCTATCTCTTTGAAGTACTGATCTGAGTTTTCAGGCCATCATTTAAAAGACAATTTTCTAAGCAGTATGGGGAACAGAGAAGGTTTTGACAAAAGGTCATGCCAAGTGAAACACATGATAGGTAGTTCTTTTATAAATTTTTGGTAATAAAAGCAACTGCTGTTAATTTTTGTTTTGCTTTTATATGGCTTGAGAATTAGATATTAACCAAGAACACTGAGATTCCAAGGTTATTTATATGAGAAAGCTATTTTTCTTAGTTACTTTTCTATTTTATTCATTAGATTAGCTTCTCAAGAATTCCAAAGAATGAATTCTTAATATGGCCACTCAATATTAATTTTATTGAAATGCTGTTACATAAAAACAATTTTGTAGGGGTGCCTAGGTGGCTCAGTGGGTTAAAGCCTCTGCATTTGGCTCAGGTCATGATCCCAGGGTCCTGGGATCGAGCCCCACATCGGGCTCTCTGCTAGGCAGGGAACCTCCTTCCTCCTCTCTCTGCCTACTTCTCTGCCTACTTGTGATATCTGTCTGTCAAATATATAAATAAAATCTTTAAAAAAAAACAATTTTGTAAAGACTTTTCAAAATTTTTTTCTCTAAACTTGCAATATAATTTTGAAGTAATGTGGCAGAAAGTATTCTACCTCTGAAATTATATTAAAGAACCATAAGTTACAGATGGCTGTTAATGGAATTTAGAAATTCTATGGTACCTTCAAATTTTCCAGCCAGCATGTATCTCTACCAGTGTATAAATTTGAAAAGCATAAAGATGACTTCATTGAAAACTCTCAGGATTCATTGAAAATTTTTTTTCTAAATTTAGATCCAAAGAAAATTTGTCTTTATTTTGCTTTGTGTTGTTGCTCTTGTTAGAAAATAAAAGATAATAGGTAAATCAGCAAGATCTTTTTTTTTTTTAAAGAGAAATTAACAAGATGATTCTAAATTTTCTATAGAAAAATGATGGACATGGGAAGCCAAACAATCTTGAAAAAGAAGAACAAATTGAAGGGACTAACTAACCTGCCTTAAATAATAAAAATAAAGTAGACAAGACAGTGTAGTATTCACAAAAGGACAGCATTCAGAAATGGACTTACACATTGTCAATTGGTTTTAGACAAAGATCCATAACAATTTAATGGAGAAAAAGAGTCTTTTCAGTAAATGATGATGGAACAACTGGATGTCCATATGGGGAAAAAAGAAACCAACCCCTATCTTATATCTTATTAAAAAAATTAATGTGGATCATAAATCTAAACATAAAAGAAGAAAGGAAAATATCTGTTTAAAGTAAGGTAGGGGCAGATGGAGGTAAAAACTTCTTGAACGGGACACAAATAAAAATAACCTTCAAGGTTAAGACAAAGTATGATAAATTAGACTTTATCAAATTTTTAAAAAATGCCTCATTCATCAAAAAAAGACTACTAAGAAATCAGAAGAATCATCCAAAAGTTGTAAGAAAATATTCATGACACACTTGACAAAGAACATTACATAGAATATAGAATGTATAAGAGATTTGTGCAACACAGTAATAAAGAAGAAATAACTGAATAAAAATGGGTGAAAACATGAATAGACATTCCATAGAAAAAGATGTATAAATAGCCAACAAGGATATGATATGATCTCAACATTATCAGTCATTGGGAAATGTGAATTAAACACCATAAGAGCTGCAGAAATGGTTTAGTATTTGTAATCAATCAACATGCTACACCATATTAATAAAAGAATGGATTAAAAAAACCATATTATTCTGTCAATAGATGCAAAAGAAGGATTTGACAAAATACAGCACCCTTCCTGATAAAAACCCTCAACAAAGTAGGGATAGATGGAACATACTCAACCTCATAAAGACCATAAATGAAAGACCCACAGTTAATATCATCCTCAGTGGGGAAAAACTGAAAGTCTTTCTGCTATGGTCAGGAATATTTCTATTTAACATAGTACCTGAAGTCTTAGCTTCAGCAATCCAACAACAAAAAGAAATAAAAGTCATCCAAATTGACAAGGAAGAAGTCAGACTTTCACTATGTGCAGATGAAATGTAGAAAACCTAAAAGACCCCATCAAAAAATTGCTAGAATATATCAATTCAGCAAAGTTGCAAGATATAAAATCAATATACAGAAATTTGTTGCATTTCTATACACCAATAACAAAGCAGCAGAATAAAGAAATCAAATAATTGATTTCATTTGCAATTGCAACAAAAACAATAAGATACCTGGGAATAAATCTAACTAGAGAAGTAAAAAATCTATACTCTGAAAACTATAGAACACTTGTGGAAGAAATTGAAAAGGACACAAAGAAATGGAAAAGTATTCCATGCTCATGGATTGGAAGAACAAACATTGTTAAAATGTCTATTTTACTCAAAACAATCTACACATTTAATGCAATCCCCATCAAAATACCACCAGAATTTTACACAGAGCTAGAAAAAACAATCCTAAAGTTTGTATGGAACTACAAAAGACCCTGCATAGCCAAAGCAGTTCCAAAAAAAAAAAACAAAACTAGAGGCATAATGATTCCAGATTTCAAGTTGTATCACAAAGCTGTAGTCATTAAGACAGTATGGAACTGAAACAAAAACAGATTCATAGATCAAAGAAACAGAATAGAGAACCCAGAAATTGATGCACAACTATATGGTCAACTAATCTTTGACAAAACAGGAAAGAATATCCAATGGTAAAAAGACAGTCTCTTCAACAAATGGTGTTGGGAAAACTGGACAGCAATATGCAGAAGAATGAACCTGGGCCACTTTTGTTACACCGTACACAAAAATAAATTCAAAATAGATGAAAGACCTAAATGTGAGACAGGAAACCATCAAAATTCTGGAGGAGAACACAGGGAGCAACCTCTTTGACCTCAGCTGTAGCAACTTCTTACTAGAATCATCACCACAAGTAAGGGAAACAAAAGCAAAAATGAAGTTTTGGGACTTAAACAAGATAAAAATCTTCTACACAGCAAGGGAAGCAATCAACAAACAAAAAGGTAGCCCACAGAATGGAGAAGATATTTGCAAAGGACATATCTGATAAAACGTTAGTATCCAAAATCTGTTAAGAACTTATCAAACTCATCACCCCAAAACCAAATAATCCAGTTAAGAAATGGGAAAAAGACATGAGTAGACATTTTCTGAAGAAAACATCCAGATGGCTAATAGCCACATGAAAAGAGGCTCAACATCACGCATCATCAGGGAAATACAAATCATCTCACAACTACCAGGATGGCTAAAATTAACAACATAAGAAACAACTGGTGTTCGGTGACTAAGTGGAGAAAGGGGAACACTTTTACAGTGTTGGTGGAATGCAAACTGGTACAGCCACTCTGGAGAACAGTTCAGAGGATCCTCAAATATAAATAGAACTACCCTACAACCCTCCAGTTGCACTACTATTATTTACCCAAAGGATGCAAAAATATAGATTTGAAGGGATACATGTGCCCTGATGTTTATAGCGGCATTATCAACAATAACCAAACTATGAAGAGAGCCCAAAGGTTCTTCAGCTGATGAATGGATAAAGTATATCTGTATCTATATCTATATATTTATATATACCTTTTATGTATATATATGTATATATAGATACAGATATATAGATTAGATAGATAGATAGTTTGGAATATTACTCAGCCATCAAAAAGAATGAAATATTGCCATTTGCAGTGTCATGGATGGAGCTAGTGTATTATGCTAACTGAAATAAGTCAGTCAGAGAAAGACAAATACCATATCATCTCTCCCTCATATACGAAATTTAAGAAAGAAAATAGATCAACATATGAGAATGGGGAAGGGAAAAAAGAAGAGAGGGAAACAAGCCACTTTAGATCCTTAATGATAGAGAACAAACTGAAGGTTGATGGAAGGAGATTAATAGGGCATGGGCTAGAAGGGTATTAAGTGAGGCCTTGTTGTGAGCACTGGGTGTCATATGTAAATGATGAAACATTGAGTTCTATTCCAGAAAATGTACCTAAAATTAAAAAACAAAAACAAAAACAAAAACACAAAAATCCTGGAGGTACCTGTGTGGTTCAGTTGGTTAAGCATCTGACTTCAGTTTAGGCAATGATGTCAGGGTCCTGGGATTGAGCCCTGTTTTGGGCTCCCCACTCAGTGGGAAGCCTGCTTGTCCTTCTCCCTCTCCTTCAGCCCCTGCCCCCACTCATTCTCTCTCACTCTCTCTCTCTCAAATACATAAAGCATTTTTTTAAAACCTGTAAGATACCACTATTTAACCACTGGAATGACTAAAACTTTTTAAAAAAAGAATGAAAACATCATATATTGGCAAGGATATAGAGCAATTGGGACTCTGAAATATTCTGGTGGATGTATAAAATGGTAAAACCACTGAGTTACAAAAGAAAATGTGGAGGAATAGATCATATGCTGTAGTGTTGGATTGGAAATGGAGAGATCAGTTGAAATACATGCCTAGAGAAAGAAAGATAAATAAATAGATAGTAGATATTATATGTGTGTGAATGTATCTTTGAGTATGTGTTTGTGTTTGTTTTTCTAACTAAAGGAATCTAGAAGCATTTGTTATGTGCACACTTAATGAACCAGTCAAAAGGACCACAGTAAATGCCCAGAACTTGGTTTCTAAGTATTACTCTTCACTGGAAGGAATCAGGAACCTTGGCAAAAATAACTGATTCCAGGGTTAGGGATAAGGAAATTTCAGAATGAACCTGGAAACTCTTATTGTGCTAGGAAATAATTCAAAGAATGATGGGGATATGTCAAAAGAATTCAGAACACAGTTTGAAGGGGCTTTAGCTTCCCAAATATTGGATACTTGTATATTAAAATAAATAATGAGACTAATGGACTATAATTTAATGAATGAAGTAGAAATCCATAAATATATACAGATTCAAATAAATAGGAAATAATAGTTCCTACATATATTAGAAAGCATACTATGGAACAACAAAGTTATGATGGAGCTAGAAAATTTAAATATATTAATAGTAGAGGAAACTTTAATGAAGAAAATAATATAATGTCAAAATAACTTCCATGAATAAATGATTAATTACAAAACAGAAAAATAATGACTTTACAAGATGTACACCTAGTAGACACTATCTGGTTAAAATTCAAATCAACAATATTGTGGCAAATCAACATCATGCACCTCCTGATAAATTATACTGGGAAGAACACAAAACCACATATGAGATATTCCTCCCCAAAATTTATGATCTACATCTAATTATGAGGAAGTTTTCTTGATTTTGTTGTAAAGTTAAAGCTGCTCTAAAAAATAAAACCTTCATTAGAAATAAGTGTTTTAAGAGCTAAAAAAAAAAAAAAAAAAAAAGGCAATGGTGAGTATTCATCAGTAACAAGGAAAGTTGTAGTTCTCCAGCTTTCCAGTGCTGTTCTGTGGTGAAAAAAGTACTAATTTACTCCTAAATCATATTAGCAGCAACACTGTGTATGCATCAGGACACATACTTCTGAAAATCTATTTCTGAGTTATTTCCAGCAGTTGCCTGGGAGCCCATTATGCTGCCTCAGATCTGAAGTGACAGCTGAAGGGTAGATGATTTCTATTCCTCTAATATGTGAGGAAGTGTATTTCCTACAGTAAAATAACAACATTTTATTCTCTGGTATAAAACACCTTGCTTTCAAAAATAACAAAACACCATCTGTATTAGTATTTGGTTGGCAATTTGTAAGATTTCATTAAGAGATATTGCTTTCTATATTTTTACTCCTAGATTTTCATGGAATACGTTTTTATACTGACATTTAATATCCTTGACTTCAGCTCAAAAAGTCTAAAGAATGTGCGTTCACTTATTAATTTAATTTTCACATTTGGTAAAAACTGGTATAGTCTTCAGTTTATTAAAGCATTTCTATGAGTAGTTCTATTTCTAGTAACTAGTTCCATTCAAAAATACTGTACATAGAATTAATCAAATATAACCACCATCCATTAGCATGTTGTTGAGTATTTTAAGTTTTAAGTATTTAAATTTCAGTTATTTTTAGAGTTTTTAAGTTATACTATAGCATCAATAAAAAGAATTTCTTTAATAAAGTTTTGGTTAAGACAAAAAATACACTAATTGCATCTATGATATAGCAGTTTCTTTTTGGTTTAATTCAGAATCATTGTATGTGTGTTTTGTGTACACATATACATATACATATGCACAAAAACATATATTTCTCCTATATGTAATTCTGGGAAGTCTGCTGTATTATTTTTTATTCTGTTTTTAAAAGCAATAGATACTTAATCAGAGCCAAGTGCTGAGGGTACAATTGCAAAAAAAAAAAAAATGAACTTCTGCCATTCAAATGGATTACAATTTAATTAGAAGAGACTGCCAGTGGCAAGAGAGTGTAATGTAATGCTACAGTAAGAGTTAATACTCTGGGGACTTATATAAGAAGCCTTTAATACAGTCTTGAGGATGAAGGTGGAGTGTCAGAGAAATCTTTGCAGAAGGGATATTTAATTTTACCAGTTAGCCTTGGTAGATGGATGTATCAAGTAATGTCTTTCCCCCTTCACAAACTGTTTCAGTAATTGCCTATATATCTTGCCTGCATATTTTCAATTTCCTACTTTTGATCTTACTTAAGTCTGGCTTCAGCCTCTGTCATTGCATTTAGCAGGTGCCTCTTAGGCCAGCAGTGATTTCTATTATCATACATCCATGGAATTGTCTGGTCACTTCTCATTTGCTGTTGACCACTCTGCCCTTCCTAAAACTTTATTTTTTTGCCTAGACTTTTTTGAAAACAAACTTTTTCTTTCTATCTTTAAGACATGTTCCCTTCCTATTTCCCTTTGTAGGGCGTGTCACTGTACCTAGCTTTGAAATATTGGAGCTCTATATTCTGTTAAATACCAGAATATAACCCATAGGTTTTTCTTATACTATATTTCTCATCTAGGTAATGATATTTTTCCAGGCAGTCTCATCTGTGCCAATGGATTCTAATCATCAATGATTACAGATTTCTATCTCTACCTCAGATTTCTTATCTGAGCTCCAACCACAACTGAGAACGTTCTCTTTCCTTGGATGTTTCAAAGATAACTCAGACCATGTGATAATTGGCTCTCTCTGCTTGACTTATTTCACTCAGCATAATCTCTTCCAGTCCTGTCCATGCTTCACTTATTTATGGAGCATAACAAATAACATGGAGGACATGGGGAGATAGAAAGGAGAAGGGAGTTGAGGGAAATTGGAAGGGGAGGTGAACCATGAGAGACTATAGACACTGAAAAACAACCTGAGGGTTTTGAAGGGGCGAGGGGTGGGAGGTTGGGGGAACCAGGTGGTGGGTATTAGAGAGGGCACGTATTGCATGGAGCACTGGGTGTGGTGCAAAAACAATGAATACTGTTATGCTGAAAAGAAATTTAAAAAAAAGCTCAGACCAAACATGTCCAAAATTAAGCTTATAATTTTGCTCATAAATCTGGTATACGTCCAGTAAATGACACTACCATTTATCTAGCAGTACAAGATATAAATATAAAATTTATCCTTAAAACTTTTCTCTGTTTCATGTACCATATTCAATAAATCATTAATTTCTCTCCAGTTTATTTCTTAAGTCTTTTTCAAATCCATTATTAGTTCTATATCTCCAACATAAGTACCACTTAATTCATGCCATCATTTCTGGCCTGTACCACTGAAACCAAAATTCTTTAAACTGATCCTTCTATATCCACTTTGCCTCCTTAAGTTTTTCTCTACACGGATGCCATAGTAGTATTTTAGAGCAAATGTTAGCGAGGTTAACAAGCAGTCGGTAAATATTTTTAGCTTTGTGGGAGACATAGTCTCTGTTGCAATGAGTCGACTCTGTAACTGTACCTTGGACACATCCATTGAGAATATATAAAAAATGGATATGGCTGTGTCCAATAAAACTTTATTATAGAACAGGCAGTAGGTCAGATTGGCGGTAGTCAGAGGGACATATTTACCAACTCTAATTCTAAGATATCAAAGTGCTCAAAAGAATCCCTTGCTTAAAACACGTTAATGATTTCTCAATGCTGTTAAATACCAGAATATAACCCATAGGTTTCTCAAGATGTGGCTCCTTTTTATCTCTCTTATCTCCTACCACCATCTCTTCTATACCTTTCACCTCTCTTTATTCCAATATCTATTTTGCAATTCTTCAAATGTCTCATGTTCCTTCCTGATATAGGGCTTTTGTCTTTGTTCTTTCTTCTGTCTGAAAACTCTAGACTCTGTTAAATGCTGCATGTTAAGCGCACCCTATATCTCTCTTTTAAAGAAATGACTACCTACATACTTCCACATTTTTTTGTGTCAATATTTGATTAATGTCTATTACTCCCAGTAGGTTAAAATCTAAGAAAACAGTTGTATATCTGTTCACCATTGCAGTCCTAGCTCTTAGCACATTACTCAGTACATTGTAAGAGCCCAACACGAATAACACCCATACACGATGGGAAATCATGGTTTGTTAAAGAACTTAACTTTCTGGTGGGGTTGGAGAGCCACTGAAGGGTTTTAAGCAGAAGAGTTTCAAGATGAGACTGGTTTCAAAGTGTACTAGGCAGTAGATTTCAAAATGCTATTTATTTATGTAATGCTTCTTTTCTCCTTTATATTGAAGACTGTGTGCAAGCTCTCCCTGTCTACAGCTCTGTCAATTATTTTATATAGTTAGGCTTGCTCATTTTTTCTCAATAAAATCATTCTTTTCTAAACGTGTGTGTGTGTGTGTGTGCGCGGCGCGCACGCATGCACGTGTTTGGGAAGAAGACTGCTGAGACTTTAGTATTCAGGTTTTGGTGCCTAATGCCTTTCATCTTTCACAGCCACATAGAACCAAGTGTGCTGGAAGAATCCAATATAAAATTTTAGTTGATACATTACACATTATAGATTGGGACACTCATTACTACTCTATCAAGGTTTCCAGCACAGCCACAATTATTCAGCATGGGACCTAGGTATTAAATTTAAACCTGGCAATCTATTTCACCTTTTATTCTACTAAAGAGGTTTGGGAATCTAGCATTTAGACAGCAAAAGAAGGATTGATGACTACTCTGTGCATGGTCCATGGCTTGTTAGAGTCTCTCCTGGCTGAATGCCATAAAAACACTTTTAGGTCATAGAACTAAATAGGAAAATATATGCTGGTTGTTTTAAATAGGGATAACACCACTGACTCACTACTGACTTGTTTTTTATTTCAGCTAAAGCAGAAGGATCAGTCCCTTTTCTGGCTGGACTAACATTAACCAACTGGTTTTTTTATCACAGTCTTTAGGAACTAGATGAGTTTGACCTAGCAACTACCAATCTCTGTTTGATCACTCTTGTATCTAAGGTTACAAAGTTCCAATTTTTTTTAAAAAGTGCACTTTTATATACTTATATACACAAATATCAGCCACTTTGATGGGCAGGGAGGGAGGAAGATTGACATTTTATAATTAGGAAAATGATCCAAATGACTCATCTATTAAAAAACTTGATAATCACAGGATTCAAAGCACAGAACAATTTTGGTGAGGAAAGAGGAAGTAAATCTGAGAATACTTAGATATGAGAGTTTTCAGTCATGTAAACTCAGCCCATGTTGGACTTAAATTTTATTGTGTTCTTGTTTATTATGTATTTTTAAACCATGAGCACCCCTAAAATACTGCAATATTTGTAATTATGTCTCAGTAGTTACAGATAGATCATCCAGAAAAAGACCCTGGTTTTACATTTAGAAAATGAGGAACATTAAGTGACTTGCCCAAGGTCATCCAGCAAATAATAATAACTTTTTTTGAAGTAGTTATATTCAAACACATACTTAAAATTCAGCAGAACATTGTGAATTAGATATTAATATATAAACTTTATAATTTAGAGACAAAATACCTCAGTAAGTTTCTCCAAACCATATTACTGGTAAGCAATAGATCTAGAATTAAAATCCCAGTTTCCCTAACTTCAGAGTCCAGAATAAACCCAGCCAAATGCTCTTTCCACAATGGCATTTACACTTTATTATTTTTTATTTTGTTGATCACTTCTCTTTCAAGGATTTAACATTCTATGCCCTGAAATCATTTGAATTTCAATCATAATATGAACATATCCACCAGGACTTCACAATATTTTGGTTTTATTCCAAGCTAACTTTTCTGGACCATTGTGTTTTCATTTTCATTTCTCTTCATGTAATTTTTAATTCCCTCTTTGACTTCTTCATTGACTCATTCATTGTTTAGCAGCATGTTATTTAACGTCCATGTATTTGTGCTCTTTTCAGATTATTTTCTTGTTGTTGATTTCTAGTTTCATAGCATTTTGGTCAGAAAAGGTGCATGGCATAACTTTGGCCTTTTTAAATTTGTTGAGACTTGATTTATGAACTAAAATGCAATCTATTCTGGAGAATGTTCCATTTGCACTCAAAAAGAACATGGAGTCTGCTGTTTTAGGATAGAGTGTTCTGTATATATCTGTTAAATCCATCTGGTCCAATGTGTCATTCAAACCCACTGTTTCCTTGGTTTTGTTTGGATGATCTATCCATTGAAGTAAGTGGTGTGTCAAAGTCCCCTGCAATTATTGTATTACTCTCTATTACTTCCTTTATGTTTCTTATTAATTGTTTTATGTATTTGGGTGTTCCCATGTTGGGTATATATATTTAGAATTATGTCTTCTTGTTAGATTATTCTCTTTATTATTACATAGCGTTCTTTGTCTCTTGTTACAGTCTTTGTTTTAAAGAATTGCTGCTATGGCTTTCTTTTCATATCAATTTGCAAGATAAAGTCTTCTCCATCCCCCATAGGAGATACATCCCATGTATCTCTAGGTCTGAAATGAGTCTCTTGTAGGTAACAATTAGGTGAGTCTTAACTTTTTCATCCATTCTGTCACCCTGTCTTTTGATTGGAGAGTTTAGTCTGTTTACATTTGAAGTAATTATTGACAGGTATGTACTTACTGCCATTTTGTTACTTATTTTATGGTTGTTTTTGAGGTTCTTCTCTGTTCCTTTCTTGCTCTCTTCTCTCATGATTATTAGGCTTTCTTTAGCAATATAATTGGATTCCTTTCTCTTTATTTTTTTGCATGTCTATTACTGTTTTCAATTTGTGGTTACCATTAGGTTTATATATAACATCTGCATATTGCCATGTATATTGTTAACTATATTGTCTTGGTTGCTTAAGTTTAAGCCCATTCTTTACTTCTTTCCCCACCCCCCATGTTTTAGGTACAGAATATCATACCTTACATCCCTTTATTTTGTAAGTCTTTTGACCAATCTTTATAGATATCTGAATTTCACTGTTTTTGTGCATCCTACTTTTCTTACTCCTACTGATGGTTTTCCTTTCTACTCAAGGAGTCCCCTTTATCATTTCTGATAGGGTTGGTTTAGTGCTCATTAATTCCTTTAATTTTGTTTGCCTGGGAAACTCTTTATCTACCTTCCTATTCTGAATGATAACCTTGCTGGATAGAACATTCTTGGCTGAAGATTTTCCTGACCCAGCTGGATAGAACATTCTTGGCTGAAGATTTTCCTGACCCAGCCTTTTTTTTTTTTTTTTTTTTTCCTTTGAATATGTCATGCCACTCACTTCTGGCTTGCAATGTTTCTGCTAAGAAAGATCAGCTGAGGGGCTCCTGGGTGGCTCAGTGGGTTAAAGCTTCTGCCTTCAGCTCAGGTGATGGTCCCAAGGTCCTAGGATCGAGCCCCACATTGGGCTCTCTGCTCCGTGGGGAGCCTGCTTTCTCCTCTCTCTCTCTGCCTGCTTGTGATCTCTGTCTGTCAAATAAGTAAGTAAGTAAGTAAGCAAGTAAGTAAGTAAATAAATAAATAAATAGAATCTTTTTTAAAAAAGAGAAAAAATCAGCTGATAGCCTCATTGAGTTTCCCTTATATGTAACTGTTTTCTTTTTTCCTTCTTACTGCTTTTATAATTCTCTCTTTATCACTACTTTTTGTCACTTTAATTGCTATGTGCCTTGGTGCAAACCTCCTTGGGTTGATTTTGTTGGGGGCTTCTCTGGACCCCCCGGATATGGATTTTTGTTTTCTTCCCCAGGTGCAGGAAGTTTTCAGCTAATATTTTTTATTTTTCCTTCTTTTTTTCCCTTTTCCTTTCTCTTCGTCTTCTTGGATCCCTATAATGTAAATGTTACTATGCTTGATGGTGTCACTGAGTTCCCTAAGTCTGTTTTCATGGCTTTTTTTTTTTTTTTTTACCTTTATCTCAGCTTTATTACTTTCATTATTCTGTTCTCCAGGTCACTAATCATTCTTCAGCTTCATCTAGTCTACTATTTTTTCCATCTAGTGTAATTTTTACTGAGCTCGTCATCTCTGATTCGTTCTTCTTTGTGTTCTCTATCTCTTTGAAAAGGTTCTCATTGAGGTCCTTCACTCTTTCCTCAAGTCCAGTGAGTATCATTATGATCATTACTTCAAATTCTATCAGGCATATTACTTTCCTCCATTTCACTTAGGTTACCTTGCTGTGTGTGTGTGTGTGTGTGTGTGTTTTCCCTATTCTTTCATTTGGAATACATTCCTCTGTCTCCTCATTTTGTCTCATCTTCTATCTGTTTCTGTGTGTTAATAAAGTCAGCTACATCTCCTCTCTTGAAAGGTGTAGCCTAATGAAGAAGAGGTCCTATAGTGCTCTTCAGTGTAGTGTCCCCTGTTCACCAGGAACTGGTACTTCAAGGGTATTTCCAATGTGTGTTGCATGCAGCCTGCTGTTGTGACTGAGCCACATTTGCCTTCAGTCTGGTCATCTGTAATGGCTCTCTTTGTTGTGAGCAGTATTGGGTTCCTGTGCTATTAGTGGGCTAGTCTTGGCTTCTTTGTACTTGTGTTGAGTTAGACTAGGCATTTTCCAGAGACATGGAAGCACTGAACAGCAGCATATTTTCCTTCTTTTGTCCTTCAGGAAGCTTTCGTTAGTCCATGGGGTCTGTAGTCAGGCCAGCTATCTGTCCCAGCCCACTGCCAAAGACACAGTCTGACTGGTGCTTGTGGTTACACTTTGGAGTGACACTGGCCCCTGTTGGGGCTGCTTGCACACTGCCAGTCTTGTGGCACCACTTTGAGGGGGTTCTAGTCAAGAGTGCGTTGAAGGGGGTGGATCTGCAGAAGCATGTGGGGTTGGGGGAGAGGGGTAAGTGAGGCATTAGCGAAGCTTGTACTAGTTTACTGTAGGAAAAGACCTGGAGCTGAGGCCTGGCTGGAGGGGGGGCATGCCTATAGAGGAACATGTTGGAGAAGCATGAAGGCTAGTAAGTTAGGCCTCCAGTTTCAGCACTGCATGGTATACTCAGCTTGGGGGTGTGGGAAGGAAATGGCTCTGGCCAACTCCTTTATTCCTGGAGAAGCCTCCCAATGATCCCTGATCATCCAACACAGGCTCTGAGATTAATAAAAAACAAAAACAAAAACACCTCCCTCCCCTCTACCCCATGGGATTTTCAAACTGCTGCTTCTATGCTGTATTTCCACTGGACTCCTAAGTTATCTCTTTAAGGTGAGGACTCAGTTTCCTCTCACTCCCTGTCCTTCTGGTTCTCTCAGAGAGAGAACCAGCTCTACAGCTGATTTTTAAAGTTTCAGGTTTTATGTTTGCAGGTTGTAAGAACTGGTGAAATTCATCCCCTCTGGTTTTCAAAGCCAAATGATATGGGGATTTGTCTGCTCTCAGCTTTTTGACATAACAGAAATAGAAAAGGGTTTTAATTTTGTTTTCCATAATTTGAATTTTTCTAATTTTATAACCCAACAATACTAAGTATAAAGTGACTAAGATGTTACATTTGAGTTACAGAGATTTCTTTTTATGAAGCATGTACATGGTATTAATGAAAATATTTAATGGGTTTTTTTTTTCACATTTTATCTGGCTATATTGGTATCATAGACAAACTATATCTTGGTTATTCCTTAAGCACGCTATATGATTCTTTGAAGGTATAGTTTGGCATTAAAGTATAAAGTCATGAAAAAGAATTATCTGTCCCAAGGTTTAAGAAACATCTTTTTGAAACATTGTTAATATAACATTTGTAACATATAACAGTCTTCAAAGATATCTAAGCATAAAAATTACCAAGACATATACTATCTTCTCTTATGGTAATGTACATGGTGTTGTTATTTTCGTACATTTTTAGTCATTTGAATGATGTAAAAACCAATAAGACAATATGCCAAATTTCTGTGAATAGCAAAATAAGTTGCATTAAGAAATGTTTTCTTCTAATCTCATTCCAAGAAAGTTGTAAATCTTGGCTCAAGGGCTTTCTTTGAGAATTATATCCATGATCAGCTCTGTCCTTGTAACCTAAAAATATTCAGGGGCAAAAATTATTCCATGATTTATGTTATTGTAAAATAACTCTTTTGTTCCCAAGTCAGTTTTTATAGGTAATAAGTGACCTCACAAGAATAACATGGGTGCTCACTACTTGTTTGTTTATTTACCTAAGACAAAGAATCCTGACACCCACTAATGATATTTTCAAATTGTCAAAGATTTATTATGGAATGTGAATGAATGGAGCAGAGGTTGAGATTTCAGATACATTTTACTCAGTTCTTAAAATCCATTTTTATCCTAATAATCATAATCAATCTTACTTACATTCTTTTTCATTTTTACCTTAAGATACAAATATGCACATACACATACGAGGGTGACTATTGTTTTCTGTTATGGGCTCATTTAAATATTTGACTTTTTAATGTATGTACATTTGATACTTTGTTAATATATAAATTAAAGAAAAATTAGCACTCTTAGACTCTGGTAATAAAATCCAGGTCACAGGATAAATTAAGACAAGGGAATTGTTTTGTTGAAGTTATTGATATTGTAATAAGAAGTTATTGTTTTGTTGAAGATTTTATTTATTCTACAAGGGATAATTAATTTGTTACCACAGACTTCTACCTTTCTAAAACTCTAGTTTTATAAAATGTGAAATTTGCTTTTAATTCTTTAAATGTTCAGAGAGCATCCCCTATTTGTATTCAAGTTGTTTCCTACCTCCTCAGCTATTTCAATAAATTCTTACTGAATTCCTTCCTTGTGTAAAGCACTTGGAATAATATAAAGATGAATAGGACATAGCCCATTTCCTTAAAATACATGGAGGACAGCAGGTGAGATGGATTAAAAAAAAACTACACTATAGGAGACAATGATATATGCTATGTTATACAACAAGGATCAGAAAAGTGAAATACCTACAGATGTCTATAAAAACATAAATGTGTGCCTTGAGCAGGAGAAGAATAATGGGGAAGAGTGGTAGCTGTGGATGGACTGGTGCATCCATGCACTATACAAAGACTTTCAAAGACCTTTATATAAACACAGTGCAATCCAGACAAACATAATTAAAAATTATTATATTAAGCTACAAAACTACAATGTTTTAGGAAAAGTGTAGGTGATTGTGCTCTGACAGTTATATACATATGTGTGTGTGAAATGTAATAGAAAGCATTATACTAGAAGACTCAAATAACTTTTATTTGAGTTAATTTTTATAGCATTTAGAGAAAGTGGCATATTATTTGGAGATCGTTATTTTTATAATAAAAAATGTAAATTCAACTCATGTATGACATATTTTTATTTTCCCACAATATTTATTTTTATGGAAATTATTTGTAACATTGCTAAGATAAAAAATAGACTTATTTATGGATTGATAAATACAGAGTGGTATAGTCAATAACACCGGTTTTACTTATGATGTTTAAATTAAACCCTTCGGATATCCTTTACATGTTCCACACATCAGTGAACAGTAATCTAAATCATTGGCAAGATTTATGATGTACCTGATATCTGCAGTACTAATGCTTACGTGAAGTGCTATCCCACATTTGATTATATGTATAATATTTGCCATTATGGTAACTGAAATACAACAAAATTGAAAATATTTTTATTTTAAATTATATTATTAAAATAGGAATTTCTTGATTATTTTATTTGAAACAATGTGTCTACAGTAACATATTTCTTAATTTTTCCAAGGTTTTGTTTTTATTTATTTGAGAGAGAGAAAGAGTGCAGAATGCAGTGTGCGGAGGAGAGGGACAAGCAGACTCCACACTGAATGCGAAGCCTGATGCAAGGCTGTATCTCAAGACTCTGAGATGGTGACCTGAGCCAAAAATCAAGAGTCAGATGCTTAACTGACTGAGCCACCCAGATTCCCCTATTTTTTAAATTTTTAAGCAGCTTATTCAGACACTAAGTTGAGTATAACATAAAGTTCTCAAGAACAATAAAATGATCTTAAAAACAAAATAATTCTCCAAAAAAGAAATTGGTGATATTTTCTAATACACTGATTAGTTTAAAAATCTAAATAACTAATCAGTGTATTAGAAAATATCACCAATTTCTTTTTTGGAGAATTATTTTGTTTAATACTCTAATATTGTCTTCAAGTAAATACAAAGAAATATCCATTATATCAAAATACTATTAACTTGCTTTTTAGAATAGTTCATTCATGGGGCACCTGGGTGGCTCAGTGGGTTAAAGCCTCTGCCTTTGGCTCAGGTCATGATCCCAGGGTCCTGGAATGGAGCTCCATATTGGGATCTCTGCTCAGCGCGGAGCCTGCTTCCTCCTCTCTCTGACTGCCTCTCTGCCTACTTGTGATCTCTGTCTGTCAAATAAATAAATAAAATCTTAAAAAAAAAAAAGAAGAGTTCATTCATTGTCATTCATTCAATATCATTCAACAATTCACTCAATGTTTTTCTTTCAATGTGAGAAATTATACACACACACATATATATATACACACACACAACTATACACATACACACACACACACACACCCTTAAAACCCTTATAATTTCCAAGGTTATAAGACCACTATGAACATCTTTTGTTCTTATATTTGGTCTTTGATATCAAAGAGCTCCTAAATCTCTTGGAATCACCTGGGTCATAATAGTGTCATTTATCATTTGTTCTAAAGAAGTGACTCTTGGTAGGCTCCTGAATGGGGGTGGTCAACAGAAAGATCAAGCCATAATCAGAAGCTTGGAATTTTCAATCTCAACTCCCATTCTTCAGTGAGGGAACAGGGGTCGGAAATGGGGTTAATATTTGATCATGCCTGCATGATGAAGCCTCCATAAAAATTCCAGAAACATAGGTTCATAGAGCTTCTAGGTTGGTGACCATATACATATATGGAGGAAATGATGTACCCCTACTACTCAGAAACTCCTATGCTCAGGACACTCCCAGATCTCACCCTGGGTATCTCTTCATTTCATTGTTCATCTGTATCCTTTATCATATACTTCATTACATAATAAACTTATAAATGCAAGTGTTTCCTTGAATTTCTGAGCTGTTCTAGCAAATAATTGAATCCAAAGGGAAGAAGGTAATGGGAACCCTGGCTTTGTAGACAAGTTGGACAGAAGTTGTGAGTAACCTAGGGACCTATTAGTATTTTCAGTTGACATCTGAAATCAGGATGGGGCGGGGTGGGGGAGGGTCATTCTCATGGGACTGAGTTCTTAACCTGATGTGAGCTTATCTCTAGGTACACAGTGTCAGAATTGAGTTAAATTGTAGGCCACTCAGTAGATTTCACACTGAACTGAATGGTGTTGACATGTTGTTAGTGTGGTAGTAGTATAAGAGTAAAGGAAAAACATGTAAGAAGAAGATTGAATTTTCCCTACTCAAAATGCATATATAATTGACATTTCCCCATTAATGTCCCCAAAAGAAGTAAAGTCAGTTACTACAAAGACAGACAATCAGTCACTAAAAATGGGGGTGGGGGGGATGTAGAACAGTGATTTTAGTTGACCTTGACACCTGAGTGTACAGATATGGAAGTATGCACAAAAAATGATGAAAGTTTCAACATTCCCAAACCATCTTAGATGCCTTCCCATGTCAATATAAACAATCATATGTGCTTCTTTTAATGTATAGCTCCTGTAGTGGTGGACTTTTCTATTGCCAACTTGGTGAAGCTAGCAGCTACATTCCCTGGAATCCCATTCCCTATGTGGGTTTGGGTTCTGACTTAGCTGAAAGAGAAATCTGAATGAGCTATGGAGGCAATAGGCACTAATCTCTGAATGTTGTGGTTAGATGTGGTGACAGAAAAATGCAAAGGTGCAAGCAATGTTCAGGTTGTTCTTTATCTCCTCCACTCTGTGGTCAGCTTTTCTTCCTGACAAATGACCTTCTTGTTCAACACTGGCTGCAGACCCCTCACTGGACCCTTAGCTGCAGACATACAGAGGCAATGACTTCTCCATCATGGCTTCTCTTTAGTGCTTAAATGTCCTTGGCTTAGCTGACTGGTTCCTAAGACCTCTAATACGTCAATTTCTCAGTGAAATTCCTATAATTGGTCTACTTCTGAATTCATGGTGGTTCTGTTTCCTTGATTAAACACTGATATTATAGCTCCTGTGAAAACACTCTATGTCAAATAGTCTGTGACCATGCCTTTGTGAATGTCCAGATCATCAGTCAGGAATGTCTAATCCTTCTGATCATCTATTCAGTAACTAGATTAGATATGGACAAGCCAACACATTTTGCTTATTTTTCCATCAAAGTACTCACATTTGTGATTGAACAATTTATTATTTATTTATTTATAATTTAAATTCAATTAATCAACTTATAATATGTTACTAGTTTAAGAGGGAGAAGTCAGTGGCATCAGTCTTACTTAATAACCAGTGCTCATTACATCACATGCCCTCCTTAATGTCCATCACCCAGTTACCCCATCTCCTCACCCTCTTCCTTCCAATAACCCTCAGTTTGTTTCCTGTGATTAAGAGGCTCCGATGGTTTGTCTCCCTCTCTGATTTCATCTTGCTTTATTTTTTTCTTCTCTTTCCAAATGATCCTGTCTTCCTTCTTAAATTACACATATCAGTGAGAGCATATGATAATTGCTTTCTCTGACTCACTTATTTTGCTTAGCATAATAACCTCAAGTTCTATCCAAATCATTGCAAATGGCAAGATTTCTTTTTTTATAGCTGAGCAGTATTCCTCTCTCTCTCTCTCTCTCTCTCTCTCTATATATATATATATATATATATATATATATATATATATATATATGGCACATATATATATATGGCACATTTTCTTTATCCATTCATCTGTCAGTGGAGATCTGGGCTCTTCCTATAGTTTGGCTATTGTGGACCTTGTTGCAATAAACACTGGGGTGCAGGTGCCCTTTTGGATCACTACATTTGTATCACTGGGGTAATTATCCTGTTGTGCAATTGCTGGGTCGTAGAGTAGCTCTATTTTCAACATTTTTAAGGAACCTCCATACTGTTTTCCAGAGTAGCTGCACCAACTTGCATTGTAGCCAACAATGAAAGAGGGTTTGGTTCCCCTTTCTCCACTTCCTCACCAACATATGTTGCTTCCTCACATGTTAATTTTAGCCAGTCTGACCACTATGAGGTGGTATCTAATTGTAGTTTGATTTTTAGTTCCCTGATACTTGTAATAGAGCTTGAAGTCTGGGATTGTGATGCCACCAGCTTTAGTTTTCTTTTTCAGCATTCCTTTGGCTATTCGGGGGTCTTTTCTGGGTAAATACAAACTTTAGGATTGTTTGTTTCAGTTCTGTGGAAAAAAGTTGGAGGTATTTTGATAGGGATCCAATGTTGTTCTTTTTCAAGATTGCTTTGGCTATTCAGGGTCTTTTGTGGCTCCACACAAATTTTAGGATTGTTTGCTCTACTTCTGTGAAAAATGCTAGTGGTATTTTGATAGGGATTGCTAGATGTGTAGATTGCTTTGGGTAGAAAAAATATTTTTTCCATGTTTGTTCTTCTAATCAACGAATATAAAATACTTTTCCATTTCTTTTGTGTCCCTTTCAATTTCTTTCATATGTAAATGTTCTAAAGCTTCTAGAGTACAGATCTTTTACTTTTTCAGTTAGGTTTATTCGTAGGTATCTTGTTGTTTTGGGCACAATTAAAAATGGGCTTGATTCCTTGATTTCTTTTTCTGCTGACTTATTTTTTGTTGTTGTTGTTGCTGTATAGAAATACAAGATTTCTGCATATTGATTTTATATCCTGCAACTTTGCTGAATTCATGTATTACTTCTAGTAATTTTTTTGGTGGAGTCTTTTGGTTTCCTAAATAGAGTATCATGTCCTCTGCAAATAGTGAAAGTTTGACTTATTCCTTGCCAATTTGGATGACTTTTACTTCTTCTTGTTGTCTGATTGCTGACGCTGACTTCCAGTACTAGGTTAAATGGTAATAGTGAGAGTTGATATCCTGGTTTTGTTCCTGACTGTAGGGGAAAGACTCTGTTTTCCCTATTGAGGATGAGATGATATTAGCTGTGGGTCTTTGATATATGATGTTCATGATATTGAGATATGTTCCATCTAGCCCTACTTTGTTGATAGCTTTTATCAGGAAAGGATTCTGTATTTTATCAAATGCATTTTCTGCATCTATTGACAAAATCTGTTAAAAAAAAAGTTATCAAAATCAACACCCAAAAAACAAATAACCCAGTTAAGAAATGGGCAGAAGACATGAATAGACACGATCCCAAAGAAGATGGCTTATAGACACATGAAAGGGTGCTCAACATCAGTCATTATCAGGGAAATACAAATCAAGACCATGGTGAGATACCACCTCACAGGTATCTGAATGGCTAAATTAATAACACAAGAAACAACAGGTGTTGGTAAGGATGAAGAGAAAGGGGACTTCCATTGTTGGTGGGAATACAAACTTGGGTGGCCACTCTGGAGAACAGTTTGGATGTTCCCCCAAAAGTTAAAAATAGAACTCCCAGCAATTGCTCTACTATATACCCACCCAAACAATACAAAAATACAGATTTGAAAGGGTATATGCAAACTGATGTTTATAGCAGCATTACCAACAATGGCCAAACCATGAAGAGAGCCCAAATGCCCATTGACTGATGAATGGATAAAGATGTTGTGGGGGGGGGGTGTAGTGGTAGGGAGGTGGGGTTAATGGAATATTATCAGCCATAAAAAAGAACAAAATCTTGTCATTTGCAACAATATGGATGGAGCTAGAGTGTATAATGCTAAGTGAAATAAGTCAGAGAAACAGATACCATATGATCTCACTCATATGCAGAATTTTAAAAAGAAAACAGAGAAATATATGGGAAGAGGGAAAAGAAAAAAGGAGAGTGGGAAACAAGCCCTATGAGATTCTTCACATCAAACCATATGAGACTCTCATTCTGAGGGTTGATGGAGGGAGATGGGTGGGGGATGGGGTAGATGGGTGATGGTTATTAAAGAGAACACCTGTGATGAGCACTGGGTGTTTTATATAAGTGATGAATCACTGAATTCTACTTCAGAAACCAATATTGAACTGTATGTTAACTAAGTAAAATCTAAATTTAAAAAAAGGGAAAACACTAATTCAGAAGTATATATGATATGATGTGATATGATGATACGATGTGATATATATGCATATATTCAGAAGGATATATATGCACTCCTTTGTTTATTGCAGCATTATTTATAATAGGCAAATTATGGAAGCAGCCCAAGGGTCCATGAATAAATACTCAAGTAATATTCCACACAATGGAATATTACACAGCTATGAAAAGAATGAAACCTTGCCATTTGCAGCAACAGGTATGGATCTAAAGAGTATAATGCTAAACACAATAAGTCAGAAAGAGATAAATAACATGTGATTTCACTCCTATGTGGAATTTAAGAAACAAAACAAAACAAAAAAAGAGGCAAACCAAGAAATAGACTCAACTATAGAGAACAAACTGATGGTTACCAGAAGGGAGGTGGGTGTGGGAATGGGTAAAGTAGGTGAACAAGATTAAGAATACAATTATCTTGATGAGTACTGAGTAGTGTATAGAATTGTTCAATCACTATGTTGTACACCTGGAATTAATATATCACTATATGTTAACTATACTGGAATTAAAATTTAAAAAAATAAATATGTTACAAATATAATTTTCGTTCCTCTTCTTTCTACTTATTATACAATGAAATTATTATTCTGCTCTGTTCTATAATAATTATTCTATTATATAATACTTCTACTATTACACAAAGAAATTCTTACCAAAAATCTCATAATATTATTTGCACATCTTTCATGAAAGGACTCATGATTGAGTAAATTTGAAACTTTAAGAACATAATTACCCTTTACTCAATGTTACATCTTCTTACAGTATTGGTCCTATTTGAGGAAACATTCTTAAACTCTTTACCTACTAACAACTAGCCACAGTTATACAAAAATCAGAAAGAGCATGATTTTTGATTACCAGTTTATTTTAGATCTTATTACTTGAAAAAAATGATAAATGTAGTTAATTACCAAACTTGTTCAATTTTTTTAATGCCTAAAAAGCTATTTCACTTAAAATAATTTCTCCAAATTATTTCAAGCCAAATACTTCTGAATGTCATTTCAGTTTGTACCTGAAGTGTAATAATTGGTACTAAAGGGAATTTTATATAATTTAAAAAATAAATATTAGAAGCCATACTTTTAGAATGCAGTGACCCATTTTCCTGGGAGAAGCCAGGTATTCACAGGCCATCATGTTCCACAAAGTAAAAACCAAGAACAAAGATAAGCATTACTTCTTTTGGTGATGAAAGATGTGCCTTACCTTATATTCTATCTAGGAACACAAACTAATATACATACTTTTGCTGAAGAAAGATATCACTCATTGATACCAGGGTAGTCAAAAGAGTGCTTTAATTCATTAGCTCCACCTTATATTCTATCTAGGAACACAAACTAATATACATACTTTTGCTGAAGAAAGATATCACTCATTGATACCAGGGTAGTCAAAAGAGTGCTTTAATTCATTAGCTCCATTAAAATGTTTGTTTCAATGGTAATTTTTGGAATAATCTCAATATATTTTTTCAACATAGTCTCTATCTCGGTAATCTGGATAAAGTATCATCCTGATCACAAGCATTAAATTCTATTTTTATCAGCTCCTATTAAAGTGGTCAAAGATAAATAAGCAAGTAGGAGCAGGAGAATTAACTTCATTACCATAAACTTGAAAGGTTGGCATCTGTGCAGATTAACCGATAAGTTGCCTTTCTGTTCTTTCACCCTCACATACACACTATATAACACAGAGAGCTCCATTTCCTATGCCCTCCTGCACACTTGATTCTGTGTTGGAGATGTGAAATATTGGCTAGTAGAAGATAAAAAGAAGCCACAGAAGGTCTGCTCGGTATGGCATCTTTGTAGTATCTGGGGACCATCCCTGACTCCTGATCTTGCTGGGACTTCCCTTCCCTACTTATGTCTCTGCTCTCAACAGGTAGTCTTCACTGTGATTCCAGCTCCCATAGATATCCTGGGGTTCCAGGCTCTGGTAACACCACATCTCCTCTTTCTCTTGTACTCTTTTATATATGTTCCAAATTTTTTTCTCTTTGTATTCCAGTGTGGATATTTATTTCCTTCTATTAATCCATATCTTTGGGTCATCCTCTGTCAAATCCACTTATTGAGTATTAATTGTATTATTTTTGTATTTCTAAATTTTCC
Source organism: Mustela nivalis (assembly GCF_964662115.1). NCBI lineage: Eukaryota > Metazoa > Chordata > Mammalia > Carnivora > Mustelidae > Mustela > Mustela nivalis. The sequence goes on along the minus strand of NC_139031.1, from coordinate 34,776,681 downwards.
ATTTGATTCTATTTCAGATATTCCAGTCAATTCTCAGCTAAAATTCTCCATCTTGCTCATTAATTTATCAAATGTATTATTTTAATATACAATTTTGTTATATTTGATATCTAATTAAATCCAATGTCTGAATCAGTTTATTTTTACATTATGCTTTTTTTGGTTTGTTTGTTTGTTTGTTTTGGTGATTTGGTATTTCATCTAGTATGCCAAAATTGTTTGCTAGAATGAAAAACACTGATTACCAATTCTTGTAAAGATAATTTGAGGTTCTGATGATGTTATAATTCTCCACATAAGATTTCCTTTTGCTGGCAGAAAGTTAATAAAGGAGTTGATACTCCTAAATCAAGGGGGTATTGACCTAATTCAAACACATATTTCAATATTTGTGAAGGCTGTTTTATATCTGATTTTCCGTGTCTCTCAGAGGTGCAAATTCCTAGTGCTGTCAGTGGAACCCTGAGCTGTTTACCCTTGTCCATCCTCCTTGTGATTTTTAATCTCTAACTTTTGTTCTTGTGACCTTATGAGATTTCTGAAAGCTCTCTTCAGCTTTTCAGCTTCTTAGCTACTATTTTATGCTCAACTTCTCCATCTCTCAGCTATGTTTTATAGATTGGAAAATTAAGTAAGGAGTAGAATATTGAATTCCTTCAGCTACATGTTTGTCCTCTCTGGAACATTTGATTCTCTGGTCCTTTTTGGTTTCTTAGTTTTTCTACTGCCTTCAAACAGATTTTTAAAAATATTTTACACAGATTCAGCAGTTATTCTTGGTGAGAGGGGTGGCTTAATATAACCCAGTCCACAAAAATGGTAAAAAAGTTGAATAACAAATATGTAGGGAAAAGTAGAAAAAAAAAGAATCATTATTTTTTTTTAATTTTTAATTTTTTAATTATTTTATTTTTTTTATAAACATATATTTTTATCCCCAGGGGTACAGGTCTGTGAATCACCAGGTTTACACACTTCACAGCACTCACCAAAGCACATACCCTCCCCAATGTCCATAATCCCACCCCCTTCTCCCAAACCCCCTCCCCCCAGCAACCCTCAGTTTGTTTTGTGAGATTAAGAATCATTATTTTTTAAAGATTTATTTATTTACTTTAGAGAGAGAGGGAAAGCATGAATCAGTGGAGGGGTAGAGAGAGAGGACAAAATATCAAGCAGACTCTCAGCTGAGCACAGAGTCAAAACCAAAGTTGGACTCTTAACCTTCTGAGCTACCCAGGTGCCCCAATAGAATTATATTTTTAAATATCTAAAAATAATTCACAAAATGAGAGATGGAAATATAAAAATAATTAAAATAAAAGAATTGTAAAATATGATAATAAAAATCTAGCAAATTTTCTGGAGTTCCTAAAAAACTAAGAGAACCAGCATCATTTCCCAGTTTGGGCAGGAAAATCTATTTTCTTCCCCAATTCACCTAACTTAACTTTTTCATTTTACTCTCCCATAGGAGCTCTCAGAAGGTTAAGCTCAAATGGGACCTCTTTGCAAAATATCTATAGTCCCTGCCAAGGTGCTCAAGAACTTCTCTGCAGTTCTTGCCTAAGCAGGTAGGTCTCTTGTCACCAGAAGGCACTTTGGAGAAAAATAAATGATCCCATGTTTGGGTCATGGAAGATAAAAGATGAATCAGGAACATCTTACTGTGTTAGAAGGTAATAAAATGTTAAAAGAATGATGGGGATATAATTAAAAGCAAAGAAGCTAGCTTAATTGTCTCCCTTTGGGCAAATACGAGATTATTTAAGGATAAATTGAAGTAATGATGGAGATGATTATAAAATAAGAATCCTAATATAAATAAGGACACAAATAATTAAATAAAGGGGTGGTAAAAGAAAGCCCTTCCTTTAACAGAGTGCCAACTAATAAATATAAAGGAAATAAGTCAATTAGAAAATCATCAGTGGTTGCTAAGACTAGTGGGTAAACCTAGTCTTTTACTAGCTTTTGGGGAGAAACAGGGTATTTATATACTATATATCTGCCAAAATAACTTATTAATTACATGGGGGGAAGAAATATTACAGTGAAGAAACCTAGTGGATACTTCTTAAAGATGTAAGGTAACAACTTCAATATTAGAGCAAACCAACTTCATACTTCTCCTGATGCTGAAGATGCATATTTTCTGTGGTATTTTTGCTAAACATGCATAAGATGAATCTAACAAGGAAATGTCAGAAACATTAAATGGAGGGACATTGCACAAAATAACTGGCATACACTCTTCAAAAAGTGTTAAGATCAAGAAAAACAAAGAAAGACCCTAAAGTTGTACAAGATTAAGTGAGATTAAAGAGACATGACACCTAGCTGCCATGCATGATTCTGGACTGGATTCTGCAATGGGAAAAAGGAAGTAGATATTAGGACAGTTGACAAAATTTAAATATGAACTGTAGATTAGATAATAGTATTAGGTCAATGTTATATTTTCTGATTTTTTATAATTATAGCTATACAGAGGAATCTCTTCATTCTTAAGAAATATATACTGAAGTTGTGTGCATTTGTTTTTGTGTGTAATTATATATATGGAGAGAGAACGCAAGTGTATGGGGTCAACTGATGATCTAGGTAAAGGTATATGGGGATTCCTTATGCTATTTTAGCAACTTTTCTATAAATCTGAAATTATATCAAAATAAAAAGTTCACAAACATACAAATTAGAAGACAAATCCCCAAAACTATAAGGTATAAGTTGATGGAGTCCAGCCACTGAGAGGAGCAAAAAGCCAGTGATATTTATAACTTTGTATGAAGAATCAGGGGGCAGGAAAATAAGGAAAACATCCTGATAGAAAAATAGGCAACAGACAGTTCATTAGGAAAAATATATGAATGGGCCTTGAACATATTAAAGTGAGCCCACTGACACTCATGGTAATAAGTGACACTACACTGAGGTATTTGATATATTTTGCAAAACAGTGCCTGCCAAAAATATATTAAAATAAGTTTTTTCATGTGTTGTTGGGAGAAATGTGATATGTGACATACAGAAAAATTATATGAGTTTACTTATTGATGTACCAACCCCATTTCCAGGAATCTATCAGCATAATACACTATACAAATATTAAGAGACATATGAATGAAGCCAATTACTGCCAAAAGTGCATCAACAAAGAAATGGTTGAATGAATTAGAATACATCCACATAATGGAGTTTTAGACTCCTTTTAATGGAAAGGAGGTACTACATAATACATAGTGGTGTCCAGAACAGCTTTTTTAGGTGAAAAAAATGCAAGTTGGAGAAAAGCATATATAATATACTACCATTAGTCTAAGAGAAGAAGTAAGGAAGGAATGCTATATTAATATATTTGTTTACAGTTTAAAAGGGAAGGGAATGAGGCAAAAGGTGAACCTAGTGGGATGGAGGGAAAACAAGACAGAGAATGTCTCTGAATACACCTCTTTTTTTTTTTTTTTTTGTATATTTGATGAAATCAATTATTGCTAAAAATCTGTGGAGGTGGGGCATGGAGGAGAGAGAGAGAGACTATATAAGCCTTAGTGAGGCTTAATTATGTTGGCCTAAGGATTTATGTAATAATACTCAATGGGTTGTTCATACTGGATACCTGCAGTGGGAGATGGTATAAGTCTTTCAGGAGGAGATGATATGAGGAAGGGAGTAAGAAAAAGAAAAGTAAGAAAATAAAAAATTGCTTTAGGCAAAGGTGGCCACTGGAAACACATAAATGAAATAAAAATATTGCACATGTGCTATAGTTCTATTATTAAATTTATATTTATATTTATCAAAAGATATAAAAAAGATGATCACTGAAATATCAGTGGTGTTTTTCTTGGGTGGGAGGATTTAAGATCATATTCACTTTGCTCTATGTTTATGTATTATTCATCTTTTTTAAACAATGACACTATTCTGTTTATAAAACCTAGATAAATATAATAAAGCAATTTCTATTCTGGACAAAAAGAACTAGTAGTACATACCAGTAAAGAATAATTAAAAGGGTAATACTCCAAAAAGAAAATGGATCAAATGTGTAAACAGTCATTTAATAGATAAAATATAAAATAAATATATATTTGGAAACATAGTCACCTCTTTAATAATCAAATAAATGCAAAATAAATCAACAACTTGGATACAGGGCAGTACCGAAAGTGGAATGGGGTATTACTCTGAAGTCATTGATCTGAACAGATAGATGAATGATTAGTCATTAAAAACATGGGAAACAGCTCAGGAAGAAAACAAGGAGTCTGGTTTTAAATTATGATGCCTAAGTTAAGTTAAGACATCCAACCAGAGACACCATCCTGTCAGCTGGATATATGAGCCTAGAGCTAGGAAAAACTTCCAGGCTGTAACTATAAAGGCAAGTGTTGCCCACTAAAAGTAATATTCAAAGCACTGAAACTCCAATGAAATCTTGCAAGTAACTGTAAAATACTTCTTAGGACCAAATCCTAATGTTCAGTTAGAATTCCATTGATTCAGTCCTGCTGTGTGACTTTGTTTATAGAGTGAGGAAAAGTAGAGAAATCAGTAAAGGAATTTTTGAGGTAGAAGGAAAAGTAGGAGATCAAGGTTTTTCTGAAAGAAGAAATGTTTTAGAAAAGATAAATAGTCTAAGATTAACTGAGACTGATCATTAGATTTATCAATATAGAGGTCACTAACAAGAAAAAATAGTTTCAGGGAAGTGATGCAGTGAAATTCATTTAGTTGAGCTTTAGACTGTTGGAGAGAATAGGAGAGGATTTACAGCTAGTGAGGCTAGAGAACTTTGAGGGGGGTTACATAAAAGAGAGCAGTGACATAGGGAAATAGCTATAGGGGTGCTTGTATCAAGAGAGATTTTGTTTTAAGATGGAAGAAGATATTGTATATAGTTTAATGAAACTTTATTACTAGTAAGAAAAAAATTAATAATAATGTGAAGAAATTGATGGGGAGTAGGCAAAGGAAGATGGAATCTAATGTAAAGTGAAAAAGTCAGCATTCATTTGGAGCACAAGCTGTTCACATAGAGTAAGAGGGTACAAATGCGAGTAAATGAGTAGGTACTCATTGGTCAGAGCTATTGAAATTTTTCATATTGCTTCAGTTTCTTAAATTAGGTTAAAAACAATACTATCAGCTGAGAATGTGGATGGGTAAGCAGATATAGGAGGCTTGTATGTAGAGGGGAAAGAAATATCTGGGTTACAATAATGGCGAATGTATTTTCCTAAACATTTAAGTTGATGTGTTCTAGGAAAATATTTAAGTCATAAAGTTTATCTTTTCTCTGGCCAAACCACGATTTTTTATTTTTAATTCGCAATGGAAGGACTAACCGGACTCAATGTATGGTGGTTCTAAGAAAAACCTTTATACCCTTTAACTGAACACAAACTTATATATTTATTTCTCAATGTAATAGAAGAATCAATATTATTAAGTCAGTGAATCAGTTTTCTACATACATGGCTGTCTTCAAACTTTGAAAATCACACTAGGTAAATTGTTATATGAATAACCTAAATATTTGGGCATTATAAAATGATACTATAACTTATTCTAGCCATCTATTTTAATGATAAATATATTGATGTTTTTATTATCATTTATAACTAAATTTGTTTTGATTTTAATCCAGTGTCAGATGTAGAACATGTAGGTCTAGTTTGGTTTTCAAAATCAAAGCTTTCCATTACCAGTATTGACACTTCAGTTGATAAATGGAGGCACTAACATTCTCATATAGTCTAAATCAAAAGCTGGTGTAGTGTTCATTCTATGTGTCAGCTTGGACATATAAAAGGATTTTTGTCCTGAAAGATATTTTCTTCCACAGAAGTGCTTCATTTTGGTTATGGTTTGGATTTGACTTAGAATTTTCTTCCTCAATTTTTTTCTTTAAGGCTAGTGGGAGATGTTAATATATTTACCTTATGTGACTCCTTCAAAGACTCAATCTTTTAGAATTGTGCTATTCATTGTGGTAGCCACCAAGTATCTATTGAAAACTTATGTATATAGCAACCAAGAAAGTTAATTTTCTATTTATATAATTATAATAAATTTGTATTTAAAAATTAGTTATTTAAAAGTGTTTTTCCATTAAGCTCAACTTCGTTGCTTACATAGGCCTGCACTTCACTTTAGCCATTGAAGATATAGCATGCAATTGAAATAAGCTGTAAGTATAAAACAAAAACTAGATTTGAAGACTTAGTATGAAAAAAAGAAGATATCAACTCGATACATTTTTATAATAACTACCTGTTGAAATAATAATGGTTTGGATAAATTGGTTTAAATAAAACACATAAAGTAGTTTGAATATTCTTAGTTATAAAGTATTTCATGTAAAATTGACATTTAAAATATTAATAATTAATAATTAATACTTTTTAATGTGGCTACCCGAAAATTCTAAATTACATAGGTGGCTTACATTGTATTTCTGCTGATAAAGTGCTGCTTGAAGTTATTAAACATAAACATTGTGCTGGATGAATAGGAGGGTTCCTGGATGAATAGGAAGATGCCACTGTTGTGAGGCATCTTTCTGACTAGTGAGGCTGAAAGCATTATTTTCCAATTGTTTATTCTCCGTGGCTTCAGAATTAATAAGGAGAAGTATGAGACTAAGACTACCTTTTTTTTTTTTAATTTAATTTGACAGAGAGAGAGAGAGAGAGAGATCGATCACAAGTAGGCAGAGAAACAGGCAGAGAGAGGGGGGAAGCAGGCTCCCTGCCGAGCAGAGAGCCCAGTGCGGGGCTGGATCCCAGGACCCTGAGATCGTGACCTGAGCTGAAGGCAGAGGCTTAACCACTGAGCCACCCAGGCGCCCCAAGACTACATTTTAAAAAGGATCATTTAACAACATAAAGTGTACCAGAGAAGATAGTGAATCTACCTTCTGGGATGAATTCAACAAGAGCCTTAATCAGTATTTGATAGAGAAAGTACAGGAAGATAATAGAGAAATAAGTACTCATTTCCTGAAAACTTTCAGATAAGCCTCCTAGTTTCAAAGTCAAGGACAAATTCGATCCACACATTACCTTACAAGAGAAATTGGTAGCATGTGCTTTCCAAGTCAAGCAGTTAAAATACATGATGTTTTGGGTTTTGTTCTATTTTTGTGTTTGTGTTTGTGTTTTGTATTTGTGTTTAAAATACTTGATGTTTTAGTTTTGTTCTATTTTTGTGTTTGTTTACTTGATTGATTGGTTCTTTTGATTTGGTTTGATTTGGTTTTAGTCAATGCCTTTTCTATTTTTTTTCCTCTCTTTTTGCATTTCTTATTTCATTTTCCAAGGAAATGGAGCAGCATTACTAGCCTGGTCAAATTTATCAGAGAGGATGAGTTTTTTTTTTAGATTTTTATTTATTTATTTGACAGAGAGAGGTTACAAGTAGGCAGAGAGGCAGGCAGAGAGAGAGGAGAAAGCAGGCTCCCTGCTGAGCAGAGAGCCCGATGCGGGACTCGATCCCAGGATCCTGAGATCATGACCTGAGCCGAAGGCAGCGGCTTAACCCACTGAGCCACCCAGGCGCCCAGAGAGGATAAGTTTTATTTGGCATTTTGTTTTTCTCTTGGTGATGTCCTGTCTCCTTTTGGAAATGTGTCCAATGCATAGTTACCCAAGCTCTCCATTCATTTTTGCAAGAGAATGCATATATATTTCATGACCAGTTATTATTTTTCATGGATATTTTACATTATCCAAAAGAATAGAAATTTCAGGCTCTATCACAGGCAATTGGAGGATATATTCTAGGATTGTCAGAAGTTTTAGACCAAATTCAAATGTTACTATGTGACAGTTCTGTTTCTCCTCCTGGGCCTATTGAGGTTATATTGGTGGGTCCTATTAAAAACAATTGAACTTCTTGAATTTTTTTCTTCTTTGGCAAAAAAAAAAAAGTATAAATTTCCAAAGCTCTGGTAGAATGCAGTACTCTCTTTACAGAGGTAATTATTCATTTTCAAATTTCTCATATTCTTAGAGTTTCATTAAAAAATACTTATAATATGTTGATACAGCAATGCTGCATTCTTTTCACCTAACTAGTGTAAATGTTTCTTGCAAACATTTGATGGAAGACATTCTTGAGTTAGCATAAATTTATTTATTCTCTGGTGCGTGGGATTTCATTGCTTTGGTCCATGTGGGATAGTCCTCAGAGTGATGGATGACTCACTGTGAAACAGCTGTGACCTGACAGAGTTCTTGCTGGCAATGCATTTTACGTGTAAATTTGATTAAAAAAATCACCATTATGTCATTGCATTCTTCTGCTTCAGTGTTGGTGGCTGTGCTCCTTGGGGATGGAGTAACACCCTTGTATGGGGAGGGGGTGATAGAACAGATGGGCTGATGTGGAAAGCATGAAGATGGGGGAAGAAAGATGACAATATATATAAGCATTTGCATAACAAGCTGGCCTATTTACTATTAAAGCTAGGACAGGCCCATTATGTGATGTTTTGAAATTCTAAGAAGTGGTCTGCTGGGACTAATAATCATCAGTGGATGCTGTGTAAAGCAGATCCCAGGCAAAACTACCTGATGCCTCATCAGTCTCATCTCCTTCCTTTTTAGTGCTCTTCTCCCTCATGTACACTCCCTCCAGCCTTTTTCTATCTCTTCCTAGAAGTGAGATCTTGGGCATACCCTTAGTTTACCTGATCTTCTGTTTCTTTATCAGTAAAGAGATCAAAATAATACCCATCTCTCAGGGTAGTTTTAAGTATTAATATGTGTAACACTTTTAGAACAGTTAACTGGCCTATACATGTATGAGAATTTATTATTTTTATTGAGAAAAATGAAGCAGAATGATTTGGTATATAGTTCAAGACCTTGGCTCTCTTCTCCTAAACAAAATTAGATGATCTAAATCTCTCATATCCTCATCAAAACTTATTGTTGGGTACCCCCCCTTCCATAATAGTAAAAGCCTCAAACTAGCAGCAAGCTGCTGGATCTATGGATGGGTTCTTCTGTGCCTGTACAGTTAAAAATCTTATTAAATGCCAGCATTTACAAATTCAGATTTAGATATTTCTTATAAAAGTTTGATTTCTGGCTTCCTTTGGAAAAAAATTTAAAAATCTCCCAACCATGGGATAGCTGCCCAACATGGGAACACTCCGTTGGAACTAAACAGTAGCAATCTCCTTTTGATTCTGTCTTTATCGTCCAACTTTCCAGTCTCCACTGTCCCCTTTATGTTTCCCTGCAGCCCAACCCAGTTCATTTTTCATTGTTCTTCTGGATCCTGTGAATATGTGAGTTTGTAACCCAGGTATCACAGTTTTCTTTCATAGTTGGGTATTTGTAACTTTGACAGAACATTCTAGGAAAGAAAAAGAGGAGTTGGTCCAGACATGGAGAAAAATGCCATGTTATATTTGTGTAGAAAGACATTTAATTCACATTCTCTGAGTCCTGCATGTATGCCAAGCACTGCTTTTAGTGGTTAATACCCATTAATTCTCTTGACCTTTACCCCAGTCACAGTAAGATGTTCGAATTTATTCAAAACACAGTAAGAAGTCACTGAGGGATTATAAGGAGAAGAGAGACAATACATGTATGATTTGTGTATTTAAATATCACTATAGTTGTCATGCAGAGCTTGGGAGGGATGAAAGAGAGGAAAGAGGGAACTAGTTAAATAATTGTTAAGATAATTAACAAAGAGAGAATAATAGTGATTTGAACTAGGTGATGGGGGTGATAAGAAAAGAAGCTCTTCAAGCAATCACCCAATGTCCATAGAAAAAATATTGTTTCTTGTGGAAACTAAGGGCATAATCTGGTCCCTTATCAGCACATGGCCACTCTGCCCCATTTGCTTGTTCTATTCTATTCCCAGCCATGTTCCCTTTTCCTTAAAAGCCAAAATTATTTCAACCTCAGTACCTTTGTACTTACTGTGACACTTTTATCCCAGTGTGTCTTACTGTTGTCACTCCTACAATATTTCATTGCCACTTTCTATTACACAATGTCTTATCACAGCACTATGTTTTAAATGCTATCATTCATTGCCATCTCATATTTTCATGTTTATTTGTGAAATAGACATGTTGTTTACTCATACTTGATTTTGGTTGTTGTTGTTTTGGTTGTTGTTGGTTACTCATACTTGATTTTGTTCATTCCTCCTGATTATAAAGTTTTAAGAGCAGGGACCCCTTGCCTATTTCCTGCTACCTAGAATAGCGTCAGGCACATTCAGTTCCTTAACTACTTGATGTATTAAAGAGAATATGGCATAGATCTTAGTTAAAATATGACTGTGGGAGAGAAAGTAACATCAAAGATGATTCTCATTGTATTTAATAAAGATAATTGAGTGGATGGTGGTAACATACACCAGGATTATGGAGAGCAACTGGCTTGTTTGGAGTGGGAGATAAAATTAGAGATCTGTTTTGCATGCTGTATAAGTTTCCTACTACGATAACGAAGTACAATAAACTGGATAGCTTAAATTAACAGATTTTTTTTTCTCTCACAGTTCTGGAGGCTAGAAATCTAAAATCAAGTTGATGACCGGGTTAAGTGGTTAGATCTGGTGGAGGATAGATATAACATGTGTCTACTTGGATTATGAGATAGAGGACTGGTATCTTGGTACTCCAAACCTCAGTGAAAATTTAGATTGGGCCCAAATAATCAAAGGTAAGAGTCAATAGAAGGTGGAAATGGGATCAACCTGATAAACTGAGTAAAGTTGAAGAAATATAGCAAGGAAAGGTGGAACTAGATGTGTGACCTAAGGAAAAGAAGAAAAATACATTAATTTAATCACTTTGAAGAATCTGATTGTCTTGTTACTTTACAACAAAGCAAAGTGAATCCAATATGTATGGCCCATTTTCCATGGGATTAGTTTGATATTTCAGTGTCCCAATATAGTGGTTGCCAACATTTTTTTTTTTAACTTTAGAGAGGGAGTGGAGGGACAGAGGGAGAGAGAATCTCAAGCAGGATCCCCACTGAGCAGGGAGCCTGATGCAGGGCTTGATCTCACCACCCTGAGATAATGACCTGAGCCAAAACCAAGAGTTGGACACTCAACCACTGAGTCACCGAGGCGTTCCTGGTTGCCAGCTTTCTGTGCTGAACTTCTCAGAGGGATCTTTTAGGCATAATAAACAATGGATTCTATATCCCAGGAACTTAGATGTTGAAAATATGTCTTTAACAGTAAAGGGAATTCATAGTAGTATTTCAACTCCAGATTCTCTCAGCAGGAAGACCTTATGGCCAACTAAATCAGGATGATTATACTGTTTCACAGTGTTCACCATTGCCTTATAGACAAATAGATAAGAGCACTGACAGTCACAGAACCAAATGTTAATGCCAATATTAAACGTTTTTTAAAGCTGATCCCAGCAGGGGAAATTAATAAATTGCTTCTTTTTATAAATGAATTCCAAGATGTTCTTTAAAAAATATTGTGGGGAATTATACAATAAAATGGACTTAAATGCCCATTTTAAAACTTATTTTCTTAGCAATTAGATTAAAACAAAAAACAAAAAACCTTGTCCCATATATTTCCATGATAGCAGGGAAAAGATATTTTCATTTTAACTACAAGTGCCATATTTCTTCTTGTGTAATTGTGATGAAAACAAATGGGAACATCCTGTTTGAAGCCTTACACACACATTATGTATGTGTAAAGCATGTGTTCTTAACAGGTAAAGATCACAATATTCAGTCACTAGTACTTTGAGATTTTCTGTGGGTTGATAATTGATAAGCTACTTGATTTATACATTCTCACAAGATTCTCTACCTATATGAGTAATTCTCGGAATTTATCATACATCAGTATCACTTATGGGGATTTATTCAAATACAGATTTTTGGGCATCTGAGGCCTGAGAATTTCATTTATAATGAGTTACTAGGTGATGTTGAGGTTACTGGTATGGAGACCATATTTTGAAAACTACTGCCCTACATAATTGATTCTTAAACTTTCCAACAAGAATATATTAACCATTTATTTTCATAGTAAGAAAAAATGAGTGCAGACAGTTTAGTTGCTATGAATCAGTAGTTCTCCAAATTTAGGCTGATTTCACATATCACTGATTCTCCTTGCTATAGCAGTCTGTAGAAGCATTTTCCCTTATTATTATAATCCTTGTGAATATTCTTATTTTTTCCTTATGAATATTTTTGGAAGAAGAAAAGGCAGATAATTAAATAGTTATAATTGCCAGTTTTGAGAATTTGGTGAGATGGGCATTCACATATGGGGCTGGAGGTATCTGGCAAATCCAGAGCTACACTGTCCATTCTGAGCTCATGAAGATGGATCCACATTCTGGCATTGGGAGAAAGAAATGGCCAAACAACTTAGGCCATTCTCATTTTATTATTATCATCCCAGAAAACAGGTCTTCAAAAACAATTTCTGAACTCAATATACACCATAATATGTCTCTGGTGTCTTTCCCTGCCTTTTTCCTTTGAAGTGGACCTAACAAAGGATGCTTTCAGTAACCTGAAGGAGTAAAGGATCTACCAGGCCAGAGGCTTCCCAGACAAACAGTCAGTCAGTGACTTGTTTGTTATGCGCTTATTTTTATTACTTATTTTTAAATCTTAGTGCTAGAAGAGAAGTTTAGAGTTAGAGGGGAAGCCACTTTAGTACTCAAGAACCAATTCTGTTACTCTATTATCATATAAGGAAAATGTTGGATCATAGTTGCCTACTACTACCTTCCATTTCTTATTACATTATTAAGCCTGCAAGGTTCAATATAGCAGACCTACATATGGCCAATCATACCTTCAACTTACATGATTTATTTTGAGAACCCATTTCTTCATCCTGTCATTAATACAAGAGGCTTTCTGATATCAAATTTGGACATTCATACATCAGCTAATGAACAGATATTTATACTACCCTTTGTAGTATTTATCTCTAAACAGTATAACAATTATTTAAAAAAAAAAAAAAAGACTTCCTAGAGAATGATGGACAAACTACTTAACCTTCAGTGCTTTGATTCAGTAACTAGAACACAAGGAAAATAACATTACCTCACAATAGGATTATAATGATAATTAAATCAAGTAGTATATTAAAGAACAATTGCTCTATGTCTTGGACATCAAAAGTACTAAAATTGGTGCCCTCAGTTATCTAAGTACATGCCTTATTAGGAAGAATTCATGACTTGGATTTTTTAAGGAATTTGTGCTATTTGCTCTAATACTTTATTGTGTTTTGTCTTCTGTTTTCTAAAAATGATTGCAATACAGAAAAATTAGAGACCTGCTAGATCTCTGTCTGTATTATATATTTACTTGTAGATAAATAATACAAAGAAAGTACACCAAGTATACCTAAAAATATTTTCAAAGGTTTTGATTAATGGGTGAGATACCATTAAGGAGTAAGAATAAGTATCAAAATATTTAAATGACACACATCCAATTGCAATGAGTACCTTTAGTATCCAGATTGTGTTCATCCAATATATTTTTCTCACAAAAGGAACCAGAGCTCCTTGGGGGAAGTGACTAATTCTAGATTAAGGGCAAGAAGTATACAAACTGAACCTGAAACATCTTAATACGCCAAAAAACAAAGAAGTTATCAGATTGCTAGATTTGTGTCAAAGGACTCAGAAACCTTCTGGAGGCTCTGATTGGTCAAATGCAGTTATCCTGGAACATCAGCAAGAATGTTGATTGCAATGTATTAAAACCCTTCCAATTAATCTTAAAACTGTAAGTTTAAAATAATAGCAAAAAATAAAATAAAAACTAGAAGTTCATTGATCACCTTGGGAATGTGGTAGACAAGTAATTATACAGGAAAGTGAAATTTTTCTCTGTGAATTGTATATTAGCATAATCAAATAAGTGAGAAAGTTTCTTCTTATAGACATCTTCTAGCTAAGGCATGAAAGCAGAAATTATAGAATTAGAATATCATAATTTTTTAACCTCCAGTGAATTAAATGATCTTAGATAATGATCACCAATGACTGCTGACTCACACATACTTACACATATCTCACACACACAAACATACTCGCACATACCAGACATTATATATCTCCTTGTAGAATATAGAATGCCCTAACATATCAAATCAGAGTTTCAACAATCTTCTGGATGTAACTACCATAAATGTAGGCTGTACAGGGAGCAGAGTGGCATGTTATTTGATAGGACATGGATGCAATGCAAAAATCTAGAGTGCACAAAAAAAATTACAGAAAAATAAACTGAATCCTTCAGCAAGTCAACTTTAAGGGAAGAAAAGAGGTAGGGAGAATCTGCAGATAAAAAGTGATATACTAATCAAATAAAATATGTGGGCTTTACATAGATTCTAATGTGAACAAATTTTAAAAAATTAGAAAAGATAGCCAGGGAGATGTTAACTAGATTAATAAATTATTTTTAATATTATGGGATGTGAAAAAAATAATATAGTAAAATGACAATATGATTACATTGTTAAAAGATTTCTTTTTTATATATCCTGAAATATTTATAAGCGAATAAACTACTTTTGAGGTAAGTAATGGGTAGGGTATAGGTGGAATGAGAAGCTGATTACATAAGAGCCCATTAAACTGTTGTCTCCACTTTTGAGTATGATTGACTTTTCTGTAATAAAATGGTAAGAATCAATAGCCCTCAGTAAGATGAAAATGCATAGCTTCCTGGAGCTTTTATTTGAGTCCTGGTTACAGCAGCACTTTTAGCAAGAACTGTATTAGATCTTCACTTGAAAAGTTTTAGGAAAATTGATAAAATAGCATCAAAATCAGCATTAAAATCTCCTGCTATTTGTTATTTTGTAAAAGTTACCATCAGTCCACCCTTCTACTACACATTTGAAAAGGTTCTCTGTCTACTCAGGGTCACTTTGAGGAAGCGAGAAGAGTAGAATTGTAAGGCAAAAACTCATTTCAGAAAATGAACCAATTGAGATTTAATGTTTAATCTAGTCAATATTTTTGTTACTATGTACATACTTTTCAATTCTTAGAATAAGAAAGTAAGCATTTATAAAAAGTAAGAGTATTATCTTTTTCTAATATCTGAGAACATTCTCTCCATTATACCATGTAAATTTATTGCATGATTTTTGTGTGTTTTACTTCTCTATTTCAGGAAGATGTAGTAAATGAGACTCTGGTATATATATAAAGAGCTAAATAAAATTTAATCTTTGACTCAGTTTCTTTCTAGGAAGCTGTTTGAACTAGAAATTCAGATGAATATGAGTGTTATATTTTATCACAATGTTATTACCAGTGAGATTTTGAAAGTAACTTAGATTTCAAAAAAAAAAAACAAAATAATTTAAATTATAGCATTTTATAGGGGAGTATTTTGTAGTGTTGGAGAAATCTAATTAAAATCAAATCTCTAGGGACACCTGGGTGGCTCATTTGCTTAAGTGTCTGCCTTTGGCTCAGGTCAGGGTCTCAGGGTCCTGGAATGGAATCCCACATTGAGATCCCTGCTCAGTGGGAAGTCTGCTTCTCCCTCTGCCTACAGCTTCCCCTGCTTATACTCACTCTCTCTCTCTCCCTCATAAGTAAATAAATAAAATATTTTAAAAAATAAAAGATTAAAACAAATCTCTCAACCCAGAAAAACACTCCACAGAAGTAAGAGAGAGAGAGAACACTTTTATTATTAAGTAGGCATTAAATCAGAATATGATGCATATCACAGGCAATCTGCTGAGATTACAAAAACAAGAATAAATCTCAACCTTTTATATAACCAAGCAGAAACAACCCATTACATACCTGTTGTCAAGATAAATAATAAGTACTCCGCAAGTAAGATGACTTAACACCACTTCTCACACAGTTAATTTAGATTTACCTAGTAATTGAGATTAGCTCATCAGCATTATCCAGAGGAGAAAGTCTCATATCTTTATGATAGGAGGTAGTTTTGTAACATAAAGCAAGGTGCCCACATATCTTAAGCACCTTGAGTATTTATGTACATTTCAAATAGAGGAGAGAGTACTTACAATTACAAGTTTTCTAAATTAAATGTTCTAGGAGAAAGAAGGGGAGGCAAACCTATTACCTTACTTAAAAAAAAAAAATGTTATTAAAAGCCTGGGGCACCTGGGTGGTTCAGTCAGTTGTGTGTCTGCCTTCGGCTCATGTCATGGTCCCAGGGTTCTCGATCAAGCCCCACATCCAGCTCCTTGCTCAGCAGGGAGCCTGCTTCTCCCTCTGCTTGCAGCTCTTTCTGCTCATGCTCTTCTTTCTATGTGTCAAATAAACAAAATCCTTTAAAAAATTGTATTAAAGACCTAAGTTTTTAAAATCAGTTTTAGGTTTATAATAAAATTGAGAAGAAAGTACATATATTTCTATATACTTCCTGGTCCTACACATGCATAGCCTTCCCCATTATCCACATCACTAACCAGAATGGTACATTTTTTACCAAGGATGAGCTTACATTGACATATCATCATCACCCCAAATCCGTAGTTGACATTAGGTTTCACTTTTGGTGTTGTACATTCTATGGGCTTAGACAAATGTTTGACTTATATCTATCATCGTAACATTTTTCAGAGCATTTTCAATGTCTTAAAAACCCTATTTGCTCTGCCTATTACCTCCTGTCCTCCACTACAGTCAACCACTGACCTTTTTGTTGTCTCCGTAATTTTGCCTTTTCCTGGATGTCATATAGTTTGAAACATACAGTATGTAGGTTTCCCAGATTAGCTTCTTTCACTTAGTGATATGCATTTAAGTTTCCACTATGTCTTTTCATGACTTGATAGTTCATTTCTTGTTAACACTGAATAATATTCCTTTGTCTGGATGTACCATAGCTTATTCATATATCGACCTACTGAAGGACAACTTGATTGCTTTCAAGTTCTGCCAATTATGAATAAAACTGCTATGAAAAACCATATGTAGATTTTTGTACAGACACGTACATTTTCAACTCCTTTAGGTAAATAGCAAGGAGAAAGATCATTGCTTCCTATCGTGAGAGTATGTTTAGCATTGTAAGAAATGACCAAACTGTCTTCCAAAAGGGCTGCAACTTTTACATTTCCACCAACAGTGAGTGAATAAGAGCTCCTGTTGCTCTACCTCCTTGCCAAAATTTGGTGTTGATAGTGTTCTGGATAATGGACATGCTAATAGGTGTGTAATAATATCTCATTGTTGTTTTAATTGCATTTCCTTGATGACATATGATATAGAACTTTTTTTTTTCCATGTGTTTATTTGCCATCTTTATATCCCTTTTCCAGAGGTGTCTGCTAAGGTCTTTGGCCCATTTTTTAATTGTGCTGTTTGTTTTCTTATTGTTGAGTTTTAAGAGTACTTTTGTAAGTGTTCTAATTTCTCCACAACCTAATACTTGTTACTTTTTATTGTTTATATTATATATATCATGTACTATGTATATATACATGTGTACATATGTTTACATAGTGTTATACATGATATCTGTATATATGGTATGTATGTGGATATATCATTATTACATATATACTAATTTTAACAGGTTGCAAGGTGATTTCTCATTGTGGTTTTGATTTGTATTTGTCTGATGATTAGTGATGTTAGTCATCTTCAAATGGCCTTACTGGTTATTCACATGTCTTTTTTGGATTATTGTCTACTGAAGTCCTTTGTCCATTTTTAAATTTTTTTGGGGGGGCTATGGAATTGTAGGAGTTCTGAATGTATTTTGGAAATTAACTTCTTATCAGATATATGGTTTACTAATATTTGTCCCATTCCATTCGTTGCCTTTTCACTCTGTTGAGTGTTTACTTTGCTATGCAAAAGCTTTTGAATTTGACATTATTCCACTTGTTTTTGCTTTTTTTGCCTATGCTTTAGAGATCATATCCATAAATTCATTGCCAAACCATGTCATGAAGCTTTTCCCCTATATTTACTTCTAGGAGTTTTACAGTTTCAGGTCTTAAATTTTAAGTCTTTAATCCATTTTGAGTTGATTTTTGTGTATGGTGTAATATAGGCATTAATCCATTTTGAGTTGATTTTTGTGTATGGTGTAATATAGGCATTCAGTTTAATTATTTTGCATGTGGATATCCAGTTTTCCCATTAGTGTTGAGGAAACTATTATTTTTAAATTGTTTATTTTGGGCTCATTTGTTGATTTGCATATGCATAGGTTTATTCCTGGGCTCTATTCTGTTCTCTATATGTCTGTCTTTATTCAGTATCAAGTTTTAATTACTGTAGCTTTGTAATATATTTTGAAATAATGAATGGCAATGCTTCTACCTTTGTTGTTTCCTAATATCACTCTGGCTCTTCTGGGCCTTCTTACATAATCATAGGTCAAATTTTACAAATATATAATATGTAAAAAATGTGCACAAAAATAAAACTCCATCCAATTTTGGTTTTAAGATACCTCTGATAAGAATTCAGTCTATTCAAAATTTAAATTCCTGTCACTCACTTTTAAAATCTTTTCCCTCCTCCATCCCAAGGTGGCTTTTAAAGTCAGGAGTAAGCTTATGTAAGCTATGTCAGATGGGTTTATCACTAGGAGATAAGGAGGCAACACAATTACATGCTTTAGTGTTTGTTCATGAAGTAGTATTTGCATGGTAATTAATCCTCCACAGACTTTAAAAGAAGTTAGTGATCAATCATTGATCATAGTGCACATCTGTTACTTACATAGTGATTTGCCAACTAAAGAACTAGTGGTAAAGTATATATTTTATGCACTTACTCACTGTTAATATACCACAATCATTGAAAGTTAAACCATGTTGTTTTGGGAGCGGGTCTTATTTAACTGATCTATGGTAACTGGAATTCCATCATATCAGAACTTGCCTGTGCTTAAGTTTCCCTGGGTGGCATTGACTCTCCCATTTCCTGAGATTATGAGTGACTAAGGGGTGCAAGGAAAGAAACTGGGCTACAAAAAAGGAAAAATTATTAGGAAGTAATTTAAAAATATTGATTTCATTATACTGAAATATTATATGATGCATATTTATTTAATATATTGTTCCTAATTTCCACATAATACTTAACAACATGATTTTATGATTTCATAATATTTCATCAGACAGCAATAGATAAAATTTACTGAGTGCTTGTACAGGGTAGACACTTCCAAATGCTTATGGTATTATCTCATTAATCCTTTTAATATTTTGAGATATGTACTATTATCCACATTTCATAGAAATCCAAGGTAAAGAGAGCTTAAGTTAAAATTCAAAGATGCACAGTTCATAAGTGAGAAACTGGGATTTGAATTTAAGCATTCTAATTCTAGTGCTCTTTCCTCTTTTCCGTAAGGCTCTACTACAATATTATTTATCCATTCTGCATTTTTTTTTTTGGTCTTTAGACTTTTACATTTTTCTTCTGTTTTTGTACAGAAATTCTTGTATATATTCATGGTTTTCAATAACAAAAAATCCATAAAGTGGATTATTTTATCAAATTTTATGGATCTTTTTCAGATTTTTATTGTAATTTGCAAAGCACTTCTGAAAATATATGTTTCAATTTATTTTCCTGAGCAATGCCTTAGATTGACCACTTAAAAAACCATCATCAGCTAAGTGTTTGTAGTTCAACATATCGTTAGTGGCTTTATATTTTTTCAATTACTTTTATTATACTTTGCCTATTTTTAGGTGGGCTTTTCAAATTATGAGTATGATTTTTATATAATTATAATAATAAGCTATTACATGATGGATATATTTTAACCTTTTATATTAATATTTTAATTAGCTATTTTGTTGCTTATAAGAAAGTTGTGGATTTTGCCTATATATTTTATAACTGTCCTCTTTACTAGATGAGACAGAGATATTGTGAATAGCATAAAATGAGAGTATAAAGGGACAGCTATGATAATAAGGTTAGAATTTATGACAGTTTTGTATGGATTTTAAAAATTCAATACACAAAGTAGCACTGAATATATAACGCAAAAATAGAATGATGCAGTTTCAAGATCCAAAGTTCTGAGCAGATCTTCAAGGAATGATACGGAGAATCTATTAATTCAACTAAGGAAGAAAGAATAAAACTTGTAACAGCTGTGATTTATTGCTGGGTAATAAAACCAGAAATATTTAGATTTCTCCTCTTTAGGGATTAGAGACTGAGGAAAATGTGGACTGGCAGGCCATGAGGGCAAGGGAACTGATGATTGAGCTGAATCCTCCTTAATTTAATCACATCATATCCAATCAAACAGGTGGAAAAAGTGATTATAGCATTTATATAGATTTTGCATGTTAGAAAACCAAATAAAGAGGTGGCACAATTATGGACTTATTTATGTAATGCTAAGTAAGCCTTTAAACTGAAAATCTTGGAGTTCATTATCTTTTGATAATTTTGGCATATCTACCTTCATGAAAGAACCTCCCTTATATAAAACTAACCTTCAAAGCATTATTAATGGTATCTGATTATGTAAATGTGTTAACATAACCCTAACATTGCTTCCAGTTTTTCAATTCCTCACTCTTTCTACTAATCAATCATTGCATATTTCAAATTTTGTTTATATTAATTAGAACATGATTTTTAAAATTAGTATTTACTTATATTGATAATATTTCAAATGTGTGAATATTGGAAAAATTTAATTAGTGCCACAGAGATTAACAGAGAAGATAATTCCACCTTGGGAAGCAGTTGGTGATAAATTTGGTGGCCTTTATGGTTCTAACAACTGATTATGATTTTTTTTTAATGATTCATCACTGTTTTGATGGGTGTAGAACAAAGGTAGTAACTACAACTCGAACTGGTTACTTCCAAGCCTAATTGTCACAAAATATATTTAGCTATTTTTTTCTCATCATAAAAGATGTAATTATAAAACTTAGACTAATCTTGGGATATTTTATGTGTCTATTGTCTTTTCCTTCTCTGTCTTCCTAAATGGAACTCTTATGTTAAAAACCTTTCTTTGTTTATTCTCCTGATGTTTAAGATAACCAACATGACTAGAAAAGGAATTTCTAAGGTACTCTAAATTTCCTCATTGCACTGTTCCATAAATTTTACTTACCCAGTTCCTTTAAGATCTGTAATAGTACCACATTCAATCGTCTTTTTGGTCAAACAATAAGTTAAATGATGCTCCATCTTTTATTTCTTGCCTACAGAATTCCCTGAAGAGTGGTAACAAAAATTATTTTCTATGTGCAGTCTCTGGTTGTCATGAGTAATCTAATTTAGCCAATGAAAGTGATACCAATTTACATAGTTTATTCATGTAGAGATTACTAAATTACCAAAAACTGAAGAGTCTTTTTAAAGCAAGTGTTTTGTCTTCAGACATTTCACTTTACGATTTTTTTAGGAATTTTACAAGAACATCTCTCAATCAAATCAACATAATCTGAGGATTTTATAGCCTCTAAAAAACGTGTTATTTACTGTTAACTCCATTGAGCTGTCCCCAAATTCTCACTTTATACACTTTATACACAAGAAAACATTTGGTCACTAATTCATTGCTGAAGATAATTAGCCTCCAATTTTCACAAATTATATTTTTTCCCATGCCCCCTTATAAAGCCCAGGGACTGCAGAGTTGGTTCAATTACTCTACCTCATTTCCCTAGGTGAATGAAAATGGAAAACAGTTTTATCCTGTAAGAAATTAACCCATCACCTGCTAACCTCTAAGGTTGTATCTCAGCAGCTGTTAGGCTGTCAGTTAAAATTTATTTTCTTATAATAAACCCACAAATGCCCAGTTGGTCTCTACTAATATCAAGAAATATTGATACCTGTAATATAGAATATTTGCATTGTTGAAGATGTAAGAGCAAATCCCTTCTGAAACCATATTTCATACTACTTTCATCTAAAACATGGGCAATGGCATAACCCCACTATTTATGTAATTTATAGTTCTATTCCTAGTTTTATTCATAGGAAAAAAAAAGACCTTAACAAGTATAATTAAAGAAGGATTGGACTGTTACTTTATATTTTATACATCTCAAGCACTTCTGCTTCTGCTGTATATATATATTCCTAAACCCTTCCATCCTTTCCTCATTCTCACACCCACTGAGAATGGAAAATACATTTGTTTGCATTATGTTTTTGTTTTAAAAACTTTGTAACATAAAAGAAAGAAGCATTCCTGAACATAATAGAAACATGCAGTTTGCTCAGTGATAGAATGCTTCTCAATTTTTTGAGAAAATGTAAATTAGAGAATGAGAAGATATGACAGCTGAGCAATCAAAGATAAAGAAGTTGGCCCAAAAGCCTTCCCTAGAAGAAAAGTAATACATATTTGTGAGCATAACTCATACTGTACAAATCAGCAAGTGAGAGCAGTCTGAAAGCAGCATTGATGATTCAGAAGTGAGAATAATTTGTTAGAGAACCTGCTTATGGTCTAAAAATGACAAATCATCCCGATTAGTACAATGCATTATTTGACACTTTAAAATGTTTTTGTTCCTTCTATAAACTTGCTATATGTGATGATTTTTTAAAAATAAATACCTATTTTCTGCAGGATGATGTTAGAATAACTGTGCTACAACCATTTTGATTCTGCCAACAAACTACCGTTTCCCCCACATTGTCACACAAATATTCCCTTGGCCTAAAACATTGCCCTGACATATAGGTACATAATATCTATTGAATTGAATTATGGAAAGAATGTATAGAGTCCTGTTTTTCAGAGCTAGCAGCAATAAGAACAGGTGACCTCATTCTTCTAGATGTTATTTCCCACTGTGCCTAAAACTGGCATCCCCTAAATATGCATGGACTGGTTTCTTTACCTCTCCACAAAAATACCTTGCACCTGTTTGATTCCCAGCCTGATAAACCACTGTCACTCTGCATAAATTCTATTCATTTCTCAAAGCCAATCTTAAGCATCATTTTCTTAATGAAGCCTCCTTTCATTTCTCTTGCCCTCATTGATCATTCCTTTAAGTGCCTACACCTGTAATGCATAACATTCAACACAAACATTGATATATGGGTATAATATCTGGCACCATACACAGCTGTCCTTGTGTATTTGTCTATGCAAATAATATAAAATATTAAATAACTGAAGGACCAATGTCATGTCTTTAATTTCTTATGCACATACATATTATCCAGTGAACCATTGAGAATATAATAAACCTACAATAACATTTACTGAGAGAAAGGGATATGCAATCAGACATAAAACTTATCTAGCAGTTACATTACTTTTTTTTTCCAAAATTCTACATATTTTTTCTATTATTGGTAGGTGTCCATGGCCACTTTCAACAATAAATTTAAGCATTGCAGAAGGTACTAGAGAGAGACTTTAGAGATAGAGTGAAAATATCAGCAAAATAACCCTCAACCAACTGGCAACATATGATAGATATTATCTTTGGGTGTTTTGAGATTTTATACAGTGCAGTTAGAGGATGCTCAAATTTTGGATCATGAATCATGAATCACCGATCATTTCAATATGGCTCATAATAAATTTCAAAATGACTCTTTCTTTCTTGAACTAAATGATGTGATGTCCCAAAGAAGAGAGTATGTGCGGTGTGAAGAACAGAGATCAGAGACTTTAAAACTATTCATATTTGAAGAAATATAGCTATAATAGTGACTAAAAGGTTTAATTAACAGAGGAGATGATTAGAAAAGTCATAAACCAAGACCTATAAGATAAGTTACTTCTGGAGTATTGAAATATTATTTCATGCTTGTTTACGGTTGTTGTTTTGCTTGCTCATGCATTAGTTTAACTTAGTCATTGTATTTTTAAGGATGTGCAAATTGCACCCAAAAATAATTCCAGAACCCATTTACTTTCAGTTGTCAAAGAAAAAGAATAGGAGCTTCAGTGTGAGCTGCTTCCTTGCAAATAATAATATTATGAATTAAAATCAAGCTTATAAAATCACCTTTGCAGAATAAAAAAATTTTGATTCCTTGTATCAAATTTAAAGTTCACAGTTAAAAATACTTATCCATGCTTGTGTAAATATATACTTTTAAATTTTAATTTAAAATTAGGGATAAATACTTAAGGTTATTGCTCTTGTTCATTGGAAATGTGCCATAAACATATTTTAACTTTTTTCTATTTCCCCTAAAAGTCAAAAGAAAAAAATAAAGATAATGAAGTCGATCAACAGTTTGATTAAAAAGTAAAAGAACATTTTTTAAATCCCAGGGTCAGCATCAGCTCTCTGTTAATACTGTCAGGTACCCTGAGAATCCGGAGCAACTAGTGCATCTCATCAAATGATCCTTAGAGTCTCACTAAAAACTAAGCAAATAACCTAAACATCTCCAGCCTGAACTTTTTCCCTCAACTTAAAATGAGCTAAAGCATCTGCAGCTTAGGTGACAGGACCAGAGCCTACTTTTCATCGATGAGAACACTCAGAATCCAGGGATCCTGAAGTAGCCACTCACCCCACAACAATCTTTGCTTAACTCATGGAGTATCTAAAAAGATATAGAGTGGCTGTTGGCATTAGAGCCAAAACTCTATAAAACATATCCTAATGCCTAATGATCTGTTGATCTGTTGGGAGCAGAGTACAAATCCTAATCATCTGTTGGGATCAGAGTACAAACCTCTTTTATTAATGCCTCTCACCATCTTCCTACCTCCCATAGCACAGGCTTTCAGAGAATCACAGGTCCTTGCTAACAGATACCAATACTTCAGATGACGGAGATCTCCACTCTGAGTGTCTTCTGAAAACCTGACCATACCATAACCTCTAGTATGTAGAGCCCTGCCCACTCCCTTTCCCAGGAATATCTTATGATATTGAAGAAAATCTAGCAGAGAATTTGATACAAACTTGGTAATGACACGATTCCAGGTTTCATATCCTGGAAACTGGTTTAAACTTGATATACCTTTCAGCAGGTAATGGAAAGGACTAACAGAGAATTACAGGGAAAATAATGCTCCCAAACAACTCCCTCTCACTTATACTCCTTTCCCAAAATGTACTCTTCCCTTTCCATGATCTTCCCTTTTTCCTCTTCTTAATCTTCTCAGCAGAAGGATACTATTCTGTTGTGTCAAATTCCAGAGCACCATATGGCTGTATTTACAAGTGCAAGAAGTTACTATTTTAAAAATTTATGTGTGGCCTTCTCCTTCTAATTTTTGTTGACTATGTGCCATGGGATTAGTAAGTTATAGGAGGGCCCCCTTAGCACCTTGCCACCAAGCATTCTCTTATTTCCTCTATCTCTAGTTACCACTTAAGTTCTGGCTATTCTACCTCCAGTTAAATGTCCAATTATATTCTTACTGCTAGTAACTTAGATATGATTCTCTTAATTTCTCAGCCAAATTATTTCTATGACCTCCTTACTGGTTGATCTGCACCTGACATTTTCTCCATTTTTTTTCATTGCAATCAGAGCAATTCTCGTGCAATTCTCATGCTTAAAATCTTTTAATAGCTCCTGTAGTCTTCAAGATAAAATCTTCATTCTTTAAGTATGAAAGAATTCATACCTTTAGTTGTTCTTCATTCATCCAGCCATATATATATATATTGGTCATTCTTTGCTTATATTCTTTTTACCACGCTAGCAAATGGCTTATGATGCACTTGTCTTACAGTAGGAATATTGTCAGAGTAACAAAGAATGTAGGTGGCCTAATCTGTTCCTATTAACTGGACCCAAGTGTCTGGAAATTCTTGAAAGTGAGATATTACATTGAAAGGACATTTCTTACTCCTGCTTTGCTGATCTCATCCCAGAAAGAAGAGGCTTGTTCACTGCCTACTCTAACAGTAGCCAGTTCCTACAGTCAGGCTTCTTTCAGCTGCATTTTCAATTTTCAATTAAATTGCAAAATTACATTTCACAGGAAGCCTTCATGTGCTTTGAAGTCTAGGTTAGTACCCTTCTTGTATAACTGATTATATATAGCTGACATAGCTGACTTTACTTCAATAGCAGTTGCTGATTTTATTATAATTGCCTACTTAACCAGTTTATTGCATAGAGCAAACTTGTTAAAGTACAATTATAAAACAGCTTTATTTCTACCTATTTACTGCCTTCAGATGTCTTCTGCTAGATTTCTTTCACTGCCCTTTGGCTATATCTCAGGCAAATCCTGTAGCTTTGCATTCATTCCGAGCTATAGGAATCACCTCAGCTTGTGATAGCATACGTTTTAGCCTCAACTAAATTAAAATTTTAAACTGTAATTTAATTCAAAGCTGTTTTGTTCCTTGGCTCAGTCTGACTATCAGGTTGGGGGGCATGTAGTGAAGAATGGGGGCATGGTCAGCTTTCCATTTCTCCCCTCCTTGCTCTTCCAGCTTTAGAGAGGAAAGGCTTACCAGAAAAAATAGATGTGTAGGAAAGTGAGGCTGTTGTAGCTTGGCTGGTGTTACCTTCTGTTAAGTCAAGCATGCACATGGCAACTCTCTCTTTCTCTCAAGGGATGTCATTGTGGATTCTTCTGAGATTCCCTTTGCTGACTTTGTACTGCTCTGGGCCACTCCCTGACACACATGAATCGCTTTTCTGGCTTCATACCACTCTCCTACTCCCATTCCAGCTTTGCTCCTACCTCTAGTATTTTGCCTCCAGTCTTTTCTTGTTGGGTTTCTCTCAGCCTTGCAGGCAATCCTCAAGACAGCGTTTGGCCTTCTTCAGTGTCTCTATGGCTCAGAGGAAATATCAAACACCCTGTGATAGCCAGTATTAGAAGTGCCAGCTACTCACTGTGTGGCTCTCTTCTTCTGCTTTAATAGGCAACTCTAGCCAGTCCTCTCCATACTTCACTGAGTGAGGTGAAGCCACCACACTCTTTAGGCCTCTATTAAGCCCTTTCAACTTCTCTATTACCATGATTCATAAAGACTAGGTCCGTGTAAGTCATCAACACCAGTATTTTAGTACCTGACACATAATAGGCTTGAGTAAATATTTGTTGAATTAAAAAATGAATGAATTAGTCTTGATCTGGCAGAGGGAAACCAAAAAACCACGACTCGCTGACACAATCTCTGGAGAGTGCTTCGATCATTTTTATCAGAAACATTCTTTAAAAAATTCCTTTTCCTGGGGCACCTGGGTGGCTTAGTCATTTAAGTATCTGCCTTTGACTCAGGTCATGATTCTGGGATCCTGGGATTGAGTTCTATGTGGGGCTCCCTGCTCAGCAGGGAGTCTGTTTATCTCTCCCTCACTACCCCTCCCCCTTGCTTGTATTCTAACTTTTTTTTCTCTCTCTCTCTCTCAAATGAATAAATTTTAAAAAATCTTAAAAAATGAAAAATTCCTTTTCTTTCACCTAGCAACCCAAATTCTAGGAATTTATCTTAAGGATAACAACTGGGCAAATGCTCAGTTGATACATGTATAAGGACAAGCAATGTCTAACATTAACAAAATGAAAATCATCTATGTGCTCAATAATAGTGCATGGTTAAATAAGTTACAGTTTTTTCAAATATTTGGGATATTCTGTCATTAACTTTTTTGTGTATGTAGATG
This sequence comes from Mustela nivalis, assembly GCF_964662115.1. Taxonomy (NCBI): domain Eukaryota; kingdom Metazoa; phylum Chordata; class Mammalia; order Carnivora; family Mustelidae; genus Mustela; species Mustela nivalis. Next base: position 34,749,092 of record NC_139031.1, on the reverse strand, counting down.
TATATTTATTGATATGGAAATGAGATTTGAAGCAGAAAATGACAATCTGAGAAAGAAAGAAAAAGAAAGACTGTGACTTGTGAAGAGATTAACTGTATTAAAAAATTACCTGCAACACAATCCAAGTGCAAATAAAATGTTGCAACATTTTAGAGTTTATCTATCAAGCTAAGATAATAATAGCACTAATAGCACACATATCCTTACGTCTCAAAGACCACTGACTATTCCAGCAAGTTGCTTGTTTAAAAAATCTGACAAATCTCTACTAAAACCGTTTTACAACATCTAGTTTGATTTAAAAGTAGAGATTCAAAGGCTTTAATACCTGTAAGTTTCATTTTATGGTGGTTATCAAAGAGAAGCTAAGTATTCACAGTCTGAAGTATTTTATTTATTTTTTTAAAGATTTTATTGATTTGTTTGAGAGGGAGAGAAAGAGCAAAGGGGGTGGAGGAGAAGGAGAAGAGGAAGAGGAGACAGAAAGAATCCTAAGCAGACTCCATGCTGAGCATAGAGCCTGACACTGGGCTCCATGTCAGGACTCTGAGATCATGACCTGAGTCAAGATCAAGGGTCAGTTGCCTAACTGACTAAGCCACCCAGGTGCCCCTGAAGTATCACTTTATTCAATATTAACATCATCACATTCTGGGATTCCCTTACTCTTGTACTACAAGTACTTATAATTGTATTTTGATATGTTCTTAAAAGTTTTTTTATTGTGGTAAGAATATTTATCATGGTTTCTACTCAACCAATTTTTCTTTAAATATTTTATTTATCTGTCAGAGAGAGAGAGAGAGAACAAGAGAGCGAGAAGGGGAGAGAGCATAAGCAGGGGGAGTGGCAGACAGAGAGAGAAGCAAGTTCCACGCTGAGACTGACGTGGGAAATGATCCCAGGACTCTGGGATTATGACCTGGCCGAAGGCAGATACCTAAACCGACTGAGCCACGAGGTGCCCCTACTCAACAAATTTTTAAGTGTACAATATGGTATTGTTAACTGTAAGCACTATGTGGTACAACAGATCTCTAGAATTTATTCATCTCGTGTAACTGGAACTTCATACCAGTTAAATAGAACCTCCACATTTCCCCTTCCCTTCAGTCTTTGGCAACCAACACTCTACTTCTATGAGTTTGACTATTTTAGATACTTTATGTAAGTGGAAAGTGGAATCATGTAGTTTTTGGTTTGTTTGTTTGTTTGTTTTTTTTTGTTGTTGTTGTTGTTGTTGTTTTTCTTTTTTTGTTTTTTGTTGTTTGGGGGTTTTGGGGGGGTTTTTGTTTGTTTTTGCTTTTGTGATTTCTGTGACTAGCTTATTTCACTTAGCATAATATCCTCCAGGTTCATCTATGTTATTGCATATGGCAGGGTTTCTTTCCTTTTTAAAGTGAAATGATATTTCATTATATGTATATACCACATTTTCTTCATTCATTCATCTGTCAATGGACATTTCATTTGTTTCCATATCTTAGCTTTTGTGAATAATTCTAACATGAACATGGGGCAGTCGATGCTTTTTTTTTAGTAAATATTTCCATTATTTTCAGATAGATATTCAGAAACAGAATTGCTGGATCATGGGGTAGTTATATTTTTAATGTTTGAGGAACCTCAATACTTTTTTCCATAGAGGGTGCATCCATTTACATTCCCACAGTGTGCTTAATTTGATAATAACATATTTTTTTACATTATTATGTGCCCCAGAAAATTTTGTATTTGTGTTACCATTATAAAATAAGTAATATTATATTCACTGTTTATTATTTTAACTGAATTCATAGTAGGAATAAAAATAAGATCCAATGCTCTGAATCAGATAGAATGAATTTCCAAAAGTTTCACTTTGATTTCACGAGCAAGATAAAAAATTAAGATATGGTTCAAATTGAGTTAAATGATTTTCTACTAAAATGATTTGATAACACCAGAAGGAAAAAACTCCTATCATTTAATTTCATAAAATCTTACTTCTGCCAATTAAAGTAACATATTAACAGCTATTGACATACTTTTCACACATAAATGAAAAAACTTGGCTCAAAAATGAGTGAAATTAATTTAGACAAGTAGTCATTTGATCTAAGTGAAAAGTAAGTATTCATAGAATGGTAATATCATCCACCTTCTGCATCTGCATATCTTAAATTACCATCTTTAGTCTTCTCTAATTTAGCACTCAGTTTTGAAGTAGATATTGTACTTCTCTGATAGATTTATATCTTCTGTTTTTCTTGTGGTTAGTCTTATTTCTAGGGCCTCCATAGTAGATGGCAAATGTTATTATATTTATCATGTAAATCACATGTATCTCCATCAACCTTATTGAGAAATAGAAATTAACACTTATTTTTTGTTAAATAGGCACTTTTTATTTTGAGCTCATTGATGCAAAAAGGGCTTATTTGAGAATTAAAAAGCATGGCCAAGCAATAAACAAGTAGTTGTAGGTTTATGACATGCAATATATTTTAAAGCCACTCAATCAAGAGAATTCAGACTACTCTCTATACACACCAGAGCAGGATTGCTCAACCTCTGTCTCCCATATTTATATTTTATAAATTCCTATTATGTAATAGCCTAGAGCCACTGCATCTCACAGGTCAAGGCACAACTGGCTGCTATACCAAGTAGCTGGCAAGGATGTTAGAGTATAATACTTCTACAAAAAATAAACACTGGAAGGAGTCAGTTGTTCCTGGTTCCTCATGTCAGAGAGCATATATAGCATGCTAATCTTGAAAAAGTTAAGTTGGTTACATTGTACCTAGAAAAGGTTGGGAAAAGAGAAAAGGGTTATCATTGGCCATCTCTTGGATTTAATCATGACTTGAAGTATGAACTGAAGTATGAACTGTCACTACACTAGAAGAGACTTACCAGAAAAGACACTGGAAAAAGATAGAAATCTAAAGAGGAAGTCTGTCAAAGAAGTAAGAAATTATTTTAATGTAAATATTAATCACAAAACTTCATCATACAATGAAATATTTGGAATAAATTCTAAAACACCTGGCACCCTGGTTAGCACAATGGGATGTATAGTTTCCCTAATTAAAGACTTATATGTAAACACAAATTTAAAATTCTAGAAGAAAACGTAGAGAAATATTTATGACGTTGGAACACAGACACATTTATCAAACAAGACAGGAAAGCATGAATAATAAAGAAAATTCGGTAATAAATAAAACAGACACAGAAGAAATGGTGAAAATGAAACACAGCAGAAAGATATTTTCAAAATATATAACAGATAAATTTGCAATATTCAGACCATATAAAAACTCCTGTAAGCTATATTTAAAAAAACAACAAACACACCAATTTAAATAGCTAATATACATATATATATTCATATAAGTACATATATGAATTATTATAGAATAAACATGACTGTTAATTAAAAAGGTAAACATGAGAAGATACTTCACTAGCAGTGAGGGAGATGCAATTTTTAAAAGTCTCATAATGCAGGGTGTTGTGAGAATATGAGTAAATTCATACACAAGACTTCTCATATATAACTGGCATAAACTAGTTTAGCATAATTTGGAGCATAATTTGAAAATACCTATAAAAGTTGAAAATGTACATGATCAGTGTTCCAACATTTCCTCTATTAGATAATATACTCTAAAGAATCTTCCATGTAATCACACAAAGAGGTATGTACAAAGATGTTCATTATATAATTACCTGTAATAGGAACTAGCTAGAAACAAGCTAAATATTCCTTAATAAAAAATAGATGAATAAATTGTGGTATATTTATATAGCAGAAAGCCACACAGCTGCAAGAGTTACTAAATTTGATTTATATGTATCAACATTAGATTATTACAAAACCCAGCTTTTATACTGTATAATATGTTTTTAAGATTCATTTATGTTAGTACATATAAATCAAGTTCATTCATTTTACTGCTATAAGATTTCCATAATTCTGCAGTTTGCATTTTTAACTCAATATTGTTTTAAATGATACGTAAATCATGATCCATTCTGTAGAATTTTAAAACACATAAATCAGTTTCTACTTTGGTGAAAGTAGATGAAAACATGTTTGGTAACTATAGAAACAAAACAGGCAAGATACAGTTCGGAATTGTGGTGGAAACCAGAAAATGGGGTATTGAATGGAAGGAGAGGTATACAAAGTGCCATGAACTGTTTCATGGTATTTTTTTAATTTAAAAAATAATAATAAAATGAGGGGGAGAAGGAAGAGATCTGAAACATATATAACAAAATCTCTCTAATCAGCCTGGTATGTACATAGATATTTTGTTACCCTCTATGCTTTTCTGGAAGTTTGTAATATTTAGTTGCTTTTAAAATGCTTTAATATGAAAAATATTAATTATCTAAATTAAAAAAAAACCTTTACATTCTAATCTCTCCCTATGTAGCAGGACATTAGTGGGCTTTTAAAATAAAATAATCTGCCCTTCCTCCATTTTCAACTTTAGTCTTTGTTATCAATCCTGAATTCTAGATTGAAATTATTCTTATTAAATGATGTTTTTACAGTTTGAGGTTTCCTGGGGCGACTGGGTGGTTCAGTTGTGAAGCAACTGCCTTCAGCTCTGGTCATGATCCAGTGTTTTGGGATTGAACCCCACATCAGTCTTCCTGCTCTGAGGCGAGCCTGCTTCTCTTTCTCCCACTCCCTATGTTTGTGTTCCCTTTCTAACTCTCTCTCTCTGTCAAATAATAAATAATATAAATAAATGATTAAAAAATAATAAATAAATAAAATCTTAAAAAAAAAACAAAACCAGTTGAGGTTTCCTTTCAAAAATTTTATAAAATATATATTTGTCGTCTTGCATGACTGTTTAAATGGATTTAGTGAGTGCTACTAACAATTTGTTCCACAAATCCCCATTCCTCAGTTAATTTTTATATACTTCATGAGTGGCTGGTGAATTTTTTGATGGCCTTATTTTCTGAAAGAATTTATGGTTGGTATATTTTTTACATCCTTGCACCTATGAAAAGTATCTTATCTTAGCCTGTTTGACATAAATGGCAGTTTGGCTAAAAATATCATTCATGGGTTAAGATGCTTTCTCTTCAAAATGCTATACCTGTGGACCATTGTTTACTGACAGGATTACAGGGAAGTATTAAGCCAGTCTGATTTTTGTTTTTTAGTCAGAACTCTCGGTTTATTTTCTCTCTGCAACTTAAGAGTTTATGTTCTCTTTTTTTGCAATTAATTTTTTTCAGAGTTGTCATTAGTTTCTGTATTAATTTTGCCTAAGCCATGTGAGCCTTCTTCATGTGTGTAATTTGATCTGTATCACCTCCAGGATTGGAAGTGTTTTAGGTTAGATTTCTATTCTATTTCCTTCCTATGTACACTTTATTAATGTTTAAAATTATTATCTTCTTCCCTCATCTTCTGGTTAAGTTTCTTTAGTTTATATTCTACAACATTTGATTATTTCTTTCCCATGTCAGTACTGATATTTATTATCTCAAAATGGGTTTTAATTTTGGGGAGGTATTCTTGCATCCTTGAAACTTCACCTTATTTCAGTATGCTTTGTAGTCATCTCAGCTTTTTCATCTCAGCTCTGGTGTTTCCCAACAAAACTGTTCTATATCAGTAATACTCTTTTTCTAGTTTTGTTCCATTTGGTTGTTATTAGCATCATTCTGCTAGATTCCCACTTCAAAGATGGAATGGAGAGTGGTTGTTATTGTTAAATAGTACTCATATTTTCCAGTGTATAGTGACATTCACCATTATTCCCTGCCTAAATGGATGGAATCCTCTGCTGTCCACATGACAAGGTTCTTGGCCACTTTGAACTAGTACAGCAGGTGAAAATCTACCATTCCCATCATACTGTGTTGCTACCAGGTTTCTGTCTCTTCCCTCACTTAAGCTAACTATTCATCTAAAAGTGTAGCATGCCATTTCTGGCAAATTCCCTCACCATTCATTCACAAACAGAATATCTGAGTAGATATGGGATGATAATGTAATAATGGAGTGTAGGTGAGTGCAAGGCTAAACCCATTCTTTCTGGAACCAGTATTCATGCAGTTTTAAGTAGGTGAGCCAATAATGTCATTGGTATAAAACAGCCATCTCATATATTCTAAGATGAGATCCAGAAAAAGAGAATAGCTAAAATTTCCATCTACCTACTTCTTGGCTAGCAGGCTGCTATGTTTCAGAAAATGTGTAAGCTAGATTTGTGCTTTTTAATTGACTCCTAGGTATTTTTTGTTAAATACAATTCCTTCTGGATTTTAGTACTAGTTTGCTTTTCTAGTATTAGATTTTGATACCATTCTAGTTTTAATTTTTTCTATAAATTCACAGGAAATGTTGGGAGAGTCAGTGTCAGAAATTGCCAGTTTGACCCCTTCATAGACAAAGGGAATTTATTAAATATTTAAGTAATTTTTGTAAGTTACTGGTCTAAAAATAACATCTTAAAATTATTCCTATAAATCAAACATCTCCTCTTTTGAATCATAGTCAAACTCTGTTTTTGTAACCAGAACTACACATATTCAAAATTGCAGAAAAAAAATTGGCAAAAATCAGTAAAATGTCATATTCACTACTCATTAAAATCATGTAAGTAGAATAACTGAAACAATGTGGGATTGGGAGAGAGACAAACCATAAGAGACTCTTAATCTCACAAAACAAACTGAGGGTTGCCAGGGGGAGGGAGTTAGGGAGAGGGTGATGGGGTTATGGACATTGGGGAAGCTTTGTGCTATGAAGTGTGTAAACCTGGTGATTCACAGACCTGTACCCCTGGGGCTAATAATACATTATATGTTAATAAAAATTTTTTAAAAAACATGTAAGTATTTAAGAATGTTCGTAATAGATATTGTCATAGTAATAGATATAATCATGTAATGATCATGGAAGTACATGGAAGTATATTGATATATATACTCAGATTCTATACTCTTTATTAATTTTATACCCATGAACATTGTGCAATTGAACTCAATTTGCAAAATGTATTACATAAATTACCTAACCAGATGCTCCAAGAGATAAAAAGATGAATGTCAATTATCATATGGTTTCACTTATTTGTGGAGCATAACAAATAACATGGAGGACAAGGGGAGTTAGAGAGGAGAAGGGAGTTGGGGGAAATTGGAGGTGAACCATGAGAGACTATGGACTCTGAAAAACAATCTGAGGGGTTTGAAGCGGCAGGGGGTGGGAGGTTGGGGGAACCAGGTGGTGGGTATCAGAGAGGGCACGGATTACATGGAGCACTGGGTGTGGTGCAAAAACAAGGAATACTGTTATGCTGAAAATTAAAAAAATTTTTTAAAAAGATGAATGAGATAAAGTAAAGAAATAGATGTTTTCATCTTTTTACAGATAAAGAGGAGTCATATCGCTTTCATTTACTGAATCATTCATTCATAAGTATTTAATGCCTATCATATGCTAAGTAATGTGCCAGGGCCTGGAATTACAATAGGAAGAAAATATAATCAATGTCATCATAAGTAAGGAGAGTGCTAGCAAGGGGGAAAGGCACATTTTGAGAATGGTCTAAGAGGAGTCACTAGATATGAAAATCTTGAAGAGAAAGACTTGAGGAAAAGATTGGGACAGCTACAGAGTCATATGCAGCATAATGAATGGGAGTTAGGGAGTATTAAAATAGATGCAGTTGAGGAGTTTAGCAGGAGTCAAAGCAAACATAGCCACCAAAGCCAGGGGAAGGATTGTGTTTCATTTTGTTTTGTTTTGTTTTGTTCATAGTTAGTAGGGAAACGTGAAGGATTTTAAGCAAGTAATGATTCAGAGAGATACACTTTAAAATAACTATAGTTAATGTTTCCATTAAAAGGGAAGATGCCACTCTTAATATCACAAAACAAACTGAGGGTTGCTGCGGGGAGGGGGTTTGGGAGAAGGGGGTGGGATTATGGACATTGGGGAGGGTATGTGCTTTGGTGAGTGCTGTGAAGTGTGTAAACCTGGTGATTCACAGACCTGTACCCCTGGGGATAAAAATATATGTTTATAAAAAATAAAAAAATTTAAAAAAAAAGGAAAGATGCAAGTTTGCACAGAAGACTGGGAATTTTAAAAACAGCCAAAGGTCCCAGAAATGAAAAACAAGAATTAAAATAAAAACCAATAGATATGTCCTCCAGCAGACTAGACAAAGTTGAAAAGAGAAATAGTGAACAAAGGACAGGTTAGAAGAAAATATCCAGATGGAAACAGAGACAAAAGGATGAAAAATGGAGAAAGGGGCATATGATTGATACACATGAGATATATGTGTAGTCTAGAAGGAGAGATTGGAAAAGTCCTCCAGAAGAAGCAATATTTGAAAAGATGATTGCAAAGAATTTCCCAAAAACATTAAGGACACCAAATCACAGATACTAAAGCATCAAATCTTTGTGAATATAAAGAATATTATATTATACCTCAGCTATCACTAAATCTACTAAAAGCAAAATAAAAAAAAATCTATAAAGTATCCAAATCTGGCAATAATGAATCGTATTACTTGTAAAGATGCAGCAATAAGACTGACAGGTGACTTGTCAATAGAAGAACCCAAACGGAGTCAATCTTTTTTTTTTTTTAAAGATTTTATTTATTTATTTTACAGAAAGAGATCACAAGTAGACAGAGAGGCAGGCAGAGAGATAGAGGGAAGCAGGCTCCCTGCTGAGCGGAGAGCCCGGTGGGGGACTCAATCCCAGGACCCTGAGATCATGACCTGAGCCAAAGGCAGCAGCTTAACCCACTGAGCCACCCAGGCACCCCAGAATGGTATCTTTAAAGGTTGAAAAAAAAATAGCTCCTAACCTAAAATTCAATAATTAGTGAAGAAATGGTTATCTTGAATGTGGCAATTGATAGGTGAATATATACTCCAAAACTGATCAACTTTTGCGTTTTAAATATGTTCTGTTTAGTGTACTTCAGTTGTATTTCATCACATTTGTAATAAAAAATAAAATGGAAAACAAATATGTAATAGAAAAATGAACAAAGCCAAAATTTCATCTTTTAGAAGGACTGATACAATTTTTTAAATGCCTGGCAGAGAAGGTGAAAAAAAAAATAGAAGACAGTACAAATTCTTAGCATTGGAAATTTTAAAAAAAGGACACTGTAAATACTATGTATATTCAAATGCTAATAAGAAGATATTGTGACCTACTTCATGAAACTAAATTTGAACTTTTAGAGGAAATGTATAAAAATCTCACTAAAACTGTGATGAGAAGAAATATGTATCTGTACCTATGATTGAAGAAACCAGGGACAACTCATTTTCACCAATACAAATGGAGAATCTAGAAGGAATGCTGAGAAAATATTTAATCTCTGACGTTCTAAAGTCTTTAGAAATGAAAGAAGGGAAAATGTGTTCTAGACATAGCATTTCTGTGTAAAAAATTTTTAATAACAATTAAAAGGTCTCAGGCAACAGGAGACCTTCATAAATAATTACTGCTACTTCTTGTAATTTTGAAAATGCCATTTAGCGACATATGGTTAAATGTGTCTAATAAAAAATAAACTTAATTCACCTGAACAAATATTATTTGTTCATCAAATGGTTTTCAAGAGATGCATATAAAATTTCCTCCTTAATTTTATGATATCCACTGTTATGATGAACATAAATTAAGACAGTATTCAAGGTGAAGGTAGCTGATGTTCTTTCAACTTTATGGAGCAATACTTTCATTCATTTTTGTTTAATTTATGTGAATAGAAAAATTTAGTAGCTTTGTTTTTAAGTTTTATTAAGTTAATTTTTCTGTGTATATTTGAAAACCATTTATACTCATGTTTTAAATTATAGTATTTTGTAAAACAAGTAATCTGTTTTTATCCTATATTTTTAATTCTAAATATACCATCTCCTACAGCTTTTGAATAGTATGCAAGAGAAATGAGAATGAGTAGCTTGGAGTCAAATATTTGTTCTATTTATGTGACACAGATATTGAATGTTCCTGAAGGACTTGGATGCAAGGATATAAAGTATATTCATCAGCAGATTGCTTCTTAGCTATTCTTAGAAGAAGCATATGTGCTACCAAGCCCTGCCAGGAAATAATTTACATAGTCCTCTATAGCACTGGGAGCTACTGATTCTCAATTGCAAATCAATAGTTACAGAGAAAATTAGATTAAAATGAACACAAATATTTAAAAAAATTTTTTCTTTTGAAAATATATTGGTTACTATTTTCAACTTGCAGTTGATATTTAGAAATGCAACAAATTTAAAAATAAATGAACTTTCTTTGATCATTTTTGTAATATTGTTAACTAAAGAAATAAAAATAAGATATGCATTATTTTTAGTTTAAAAAGTACTGTAAAATATTTACATATTTAATATAGAAAATTATAACAACTAGAAAAAGTGGAATATTTTAATATTAACTTTTTAGCTTAAATTAATTGAAAGTATTGTTAAAACTCCAATTTTTTAATAATTATATATTACAGTTTGATTATAACATTGTTATAAGTTACGTAGCAGTGTGATTGGGATTCACCTAATCCAAATTTGGTTAATACTAATGAGCACTTACCATGTATGAACTCACACTACAAAGTACTTTCCCTCACAACTCTAAGAAATGAGTAAAATGTCTAATTTTAGCCATGAGATATCTGAGATTCTGCCTGGCTAAATGACTTGACAAGAGTATCATAACTGTAAGGTCAGAGCAAGAATTAGAACCACATTTTCTGATTTCAGTATACAGTAGTCTTCTAAAATTTTATATAACTAAAATTTTAATATTTTGATGAAACTATAAATGAAGATATACTGGTGAGCAATTTCTCTAAACTTATACCTCTCTATCTTCAACACTTGGACAGATCCAGCTAGCATTAGTAAACTGAAATGAATAAACTTACTACCAAAATTAGCTTTGTAAGCCAAACCAGGATAAGCATTCCAAAATTGTAGTACCTTGTACTCAAGAGAAAAAGAAGTTCACAGGAAAATAAAGTAAACAAGTCAGGGTTAAGAAGAAGCAAAGATTTTAAAACTGCCATTAGAATGATGTTTAATGAATTAATAGAAAATGTGGATGAAGTAAAGAAACAGACATGTAGTACTGCTATGCACAATAGTCTCAATTCAGGGATGTATCCTAAAAGCAACAGTGACAAAAATATCCTCCCAGTAGACATAGTTTCAAGTATTTGGTCATCAGCTTTGTATGAATGCAGAAGTAGACTGAGGTAAGATGAATGACTTGATTGGTCTCTTTGGTCTGGAAGGAAAAAGATTGAATGAGCTTAAAAAGTGTTTAGATAGAGCTATGGGAGTAAGGACAAAGTGTGTAGATTGCTGGGACTCAGTGGAAATACAGAACAACCAGCTGGATAAGATGACTCCAGATTCATTGAGTAGAGGTCAGCTGGCCTCTATCCTTAGCCACCTAGTGCTTACACAGTAATGTTGAGGATAGATACTGTGTATAAGCCCTACAGCATGGGCTTATTTTCAACAAGGCTGACCCAGCTATTGTGATTGCTAAATGATTTACCTTCATTAAAGACCAATGTTGAATTTTCAATATGATATCATTTTTAGGTGAGACCATCCAACCTCTGGCTGACTATTCTGGACCTAGTCTGCTCTTAAGAAGGCAGCGATTCACCCTTACTGTTGTTTTTTTTTTAACGTTTTCTGAGAATTGGTGTACCTTTCTTTCCTTGGCCATCACACTACCCCAAAGGGCTCAGAGTGTCTAATTTATCAGCATACAAACCCATATTACATTCCCTAGTACCAAGGAACCTCTCTTAAGGCAAAGGAGGTACAACGGTGGGGATATGATATTCAGTTTCTTTCATATATTACATTGCCTTGAAACTGCTGGTTTGATGAATGTTTAAGTGATATCTGCCTAGCACTAATGCCCTGAGATGTTAAGGAAACTTCAGGATATAGTATATACTTTGAACCACTGCTGGTACAATGTCTTTAACTGATAAAATATACAGGTCTGGAGACAAAAGAAAATGACAGTGGGATCTCCTACTATATTGCTCAGTGACCCACTTGAGGAATTTATACTTTCATTCCCTCAAATTTATGCTCTACTGGGATAGATATTTTGGTTTTCAAGGGAACTGGGGAAAACTTCTACCAAGGGGAAGAATAAATTCCACCAAATTTAGTTACAGATACCATCTGATCATTTTAGGCTCCTTATCCAAAAAGACTGATGGGCAAAGAAAGGAGTTACAATGCTGGAAGGAGGAATTGACTATCTTGAGGATATAGGGTTATACCATATAAGAGTACCTAGGACTATGTTTAGAACTCAGAGGTTTCACCAGGGGCCCTTGTTACTTCTATACCCAGTAATAACAGTAAATGGTCAATTATAGTAGCCATGGCTCTGTTAGAACATTAAATTTAAGGCCCAAACCCCTTAGAGAAGAAGATTTTGGTTAACCCCCTGGATCAGTAGAAGTGCTTGCCAAGAATGAAGGGATTCTAGAATGGGTAGTTGAGGACAGAGGTAATGAATATCAGTTGTGGTCTCAGGTCCAGTTGTGGTTGGTAAGGGCTATAAATTGTACTACTAACCTTCCTGTTCATTCTTTATTCAAGAATTGTGACTGGTCACCAAATTAGAAGATCTATAACGGGGTAGAATGAAATGAATGTGGCACATGAGTGGATATTAGTAATTTGAGAGGTCAACTTTCACAAAGGCTTTTGATACTCCACTTTTACCTTCTCACTGTTAACATTTAAGAACACTCTGGCCTGACTTACATCATCCAGGACTGTATTTCTTTGCCTGAAAACTTTCTTTGCCTTGGAAGCCCTGAAGTACTTTGGAAGGGGCATGGAATTAATAAGTTACTCGGGAATAGTCCTGCTTGGATGACCATCTGGATTTGGTATATGGATTCCTCTACTCCCTCACTCTTCAGGTTAGATATCACTCTGGCTTATTTCTTCACTAACTTTTAAAGTGAAGTGGACTGGATTTAAGTTCCAGGGGACTATGGTAGTATTTAGTTTGTTACACACCGTTTATTAGTGGCTCTTCCTACCTGACTAAATTCCCACTGTGCTGCAACTCCCAGATAAATTAATTTACCTCAAAATCCAGAATTTTCTTCTAGAAAAAGCCAAAAGACACAATTCCATAACATGCAGGGTATGGAATTTGGAAACAACCTGAATATTCCACATTAGTAATAAATTATACTCCAGGAATATAATTAAAATAGTGACATAAATTTATCTTCCTTGATGTGGAAAGTTAGCTTACATGTAAAAACAAAGTTATTAAACATGTAAAATGTTATCACATTTTGGAGAAACAAACACTAATGCTTTCTAAGTTATATATATAACAAAATGTCAAGAGCAACTATGAAGATTTTAGTTAATATTTTTCCTTACCTGGAATTTTTTATTTTGCACAACAAATATGTGTTACTTGTGTTATGAGAAGCATTTAATGAAAATTTAGAAATTGGGCTTATAAATCTGTTTATTTTTTTGTGTTTCTCCTTGTTTAAGTTGGGATATTAAGGAAATAAACTTTGATAGAGTACTGCCTTATGAGAGAAACTCCAAAATAAACTTCGGAGCATATATTATATATATATGCAAAGTTTATTTTGGAGTTTCTATATATATATTATATATAGAAATATATATTATTATATATAATAACATATATGACCTTCAAAGGTGTAATATATAAGTTAAAATGTGTTTATTACATGCCAATCTATCTCAAGAGTTCAGTGACTTAAGGCAGTAATTCTGAGGAGAACTACTAACAATCTGAACTATGAGATTTGACTAGTCAGTCAAGTTGATTGGTTATCAAGAACCCAGAATCTAGCGAGGATGTGAGTTTCTTTCCCTAATTATCCTATTTCATTAGATTTACACTTCTGATGGAAAAAAAGTACCTGGCTTATCTTTTGGATTATCTGAAGGTTTACTTAAATAATACCTGTTTCTGACCTAGCTTAAAAATATCTGAATTTTACAGTCTTGCCTTAGGACTTTTTTCATTGCCCTTTTTTAAAGATCACAAGCCAAATTATAAAATATTGGAAAATATTTTTATTCTGAGTAAGTCTTCTATTTTGAGGAAGTCTTAACAAGGAAGAAACAAGGAGTATAGTCCAAAAATACAGCCAAAACTTCACAAAATACATTATACGCATTTCTTTCCAACCAAATTCCACTTCCTTTGGTGGCTCAAGTTTCTTCTTTTTTGCTCCCTTCCTCTTATCCTTTGGTGTCAAGTGTACTCTCTCTACTCCACCCATTCCCTGATGCCTGTCCTCCCACCTTCTTCCTCCCCTCTCTCCTAAGTGCTACATCCATGCCTTTTCTAATATAAAGCAATTCCAGCTCTAATATTCTTCCAGTTTTCTCTCTACCATATCCATGAAATCAGCAAAACTAAGGCTTAAAATTCGAACAGCAAGGTGACGCCTAGGTGGCTCATTGTGGCTGCCTTACGTTCAGGTTATGATCTCGGGGTCCTGGGATCCACCAGATTAGGGTTCCCTGCTGAGTGGAGAGTCTGCTTCTCCTTTCCCTCTGCCTCTCCCTCCTGCTCATGCCTGCTTGCTTACATGTACTCTCACCCTCTCTCTCAAATAAATAAATAAAATCTTAATAATTAAAAAAAAAGACTCAAGCAGTGGGGTTTAAGTTTCTAGGAGTAGCAATGAGAATACCCCTCCTGAGAAAGGACATGAGATTTGTGTTTGTTTGTTTGTTTGTTTTCCTATAGCCCTGTTACAGTTATTGATTTCCATGAGCTTTGTAATGCTGTATATGTGGAACTTTATATTTCTAGGTACATGAATAATGATGAGTTGAATTCTCTTATGCATATTCTTGACACTCCTCCTTGTCTGCTTTTCAGGCAGTGGGAGGGCAGATGCCTGGTTACAGTATAATTACATTGTGCACCCATCAGCAAGTCTCCTCTTACAACCTTGGAACAACCCCAAGGAGTTTGGAAGCAATGGAGCAAACTGAATTGGGCCTAAATATAAAAAGGAGAAAGTGTTTGTTTTATTTATGTTTTAAGGATAGAGTTATTTACATTCCATTGTACCATAAGAATTGTAAATTTCTTTAATAACTGTAAATTGTTAGGTTGGAAAAAATTTTAAGACGTTTCAATTCTGATCCAAAGTAAGAATATTGTTACATTAAATTTTTTGGAAAAGATAAAATATTAATTGCCAAGAACATTATACTTCTGTCTGGTACAATTGTAATGTTACTAGTGTTATGGCCTTTAGGTTAGATATTAAGGAAAATTTATTGAGATTTAGAGAGATGAAGTTTAATGACTATGGTGTAAATACATGTGGTGGAATAGATTAAGGTAAATTTATTCCAGAATATATTCTGGAAGCTTCTTAAAATGGTGAAAGACTTGTATGTGTTATGTATTGTTAAATTAACACTTGTTAGGTGGAGCACAAGGTGTCAGATAGTGAATCAAGGTTTAATAACAGATCATAAGAGAAACTGAAGTAGAGACTTCATTACTTACACATTCTGGAGGAAATACATGGATCACCTCAGGGGGCCACATGAGAAAGTTAAGGCAAAGTGTGGCCGAAGAGTAGGACCTGGGGCACATGCCTTTACTAGGGTCTGCAGATAGAGTACTTTGGTTTTAGCAGCCTAAAAGAGAATTAGTCAATTCAAAAAAGGAGGGCTTTGGTGAGCCCCACAGAGGTCTTATCTAAGAGGTGCACAAGGGACAGGCTCTGGGAACCAAAGAAGGCTGCTGATCATAAGAGCTATTGAGAAGTTCAATGAGGAATTTACCTTTGCTTGTGACTCTGGGGCTATTATCTATGGTATGTGCTTCCATGAGGAACCAGTATCAGCTTAAGGACCCTGTAGGTCACTTAGCCAAACAAAATGGATACAAAGGCAACATAGAATAGCTTAGCTAAACTCTGGATACCTTGTTTAATGCAGTTTGTCCCAATTTCCAATCCTTCCTGCCTCTTAAGCTTTACTGCTGAATCCAGTCACCTATTAGACATTACACTTAATTCCCTTGCCATCTTTTCTCCACCATCAATTCTCCTTCCTGGCTTCCCTGTTTCTGCCAATTGCACTGTTATTATCACAATAAACCAATCAGGCATTTTCATGCTAACCTTTCACTTACTTTTGAACTCATATAGGAAGTAGGCCCTACTAATAACAGCCCAAATATAAACATCCACAATTATAAGCCCTTCTCCCATATTCCCAAAGAAAGAGTTAAAAAGATCCACTTGGAAGTGGAGGGCATAAATATATAAATATTTGATACCATAGTTAAAATATTCAAAAGTTTGTTTAAAATGTTTTATTAATTTAGTAATACATAAATTTTAAGAATTATGTTAAGAAATACTATTTTAGCCTTAAACTTAAAATGTAACTCAGCAATATATGTTCTGCCAATCAATGAGCATGAAATGTTTTCCCATTTCTTTCTGTATCCCTCAATTTCTTTCATAAATGTTCTATAGTTTTCAGAGTACAGATGCTTTATCTCTTTGGTTTGGTTTATTCCTAGGTATCTTGTGGTTTTTGGTGTAGTTGTAAATGGGATCAATTCCTTAGTTTCTCCTTCTTCTGACCCATTGTTAGTATATGGGAATGCAAGTGAATAATGTGCATTAATTTTATACCTTGCCACTTTGCTGAATTGCTGTGTGAGATCTAGCAATTGCTAAAACATTTGTGCTTCTTAGGGCAATCTACACATTCAATGCAATGCCTAGCAAAATACCAACAATTTTTACAGAGCTGGAACAAATAATCTTAAAATTTGTATGGAACCAGAAAAGATCCTGAACAGTCAGAGGAATGTTGAAAAAGAAAACCAAAGCTGGTGGCATCATAATTCAACACTTCAAGCTCTATTACAAAGCTGTAATCATCAGGACAATATGGTACTGGCCACAAAAACAGACTCACAGATCAATAGAACAGAATAGTGAATGCAGAAATGTACCCTTAACTCTATGGTCAACTAATCTTTGACAAAGCAGGAAAGAGTATCCAATGGAAAAAAGAGTCTTTAACAATTGGTGTTGAGAAAAGTGGACAGCACCATGCAGAAGAATAAAACTGGACCATTCCCTTACACCATAAACAATAATAGACTCAAAATTATGAAAGACCTAAATGTGATAGAAGAACCCATCAAAATCCTAAAGGAGAACACAGGCAGCAATCTCTTTGACCTCAGCTGCAACATCTTCTGGCTAGACACATCTCCAAAAACAATGGAAGCAAAAGCAAAAGTGAACTGTTTGGATTTCATCAACATCAAAAGCTTTTGCACAGCAAAGGAAATAGTTGACAAAATTTAAGACAACCAACAAAATGGGAGAAGATTTTGCAAATGTCTTATCAAAGATTAATATCGAGGATCTATAGGGAACTTATGAAACTCAACACCCAAAGAACAAATAATCCAGTTAAGAAACGAACAGAAGATATGAACAGACATTTCCAAAGAAGACATACAAATGGCCAACAGACATATGAAAAATTTCTCAACATCACTTGGCATCAGGGAAATACAAATCAAAACCATAATGAAGTGAGGGTGTGGAGAAAGGGGAACCCTCTTACACTGTTGATGGGAATGTAAGCTGATACAGCTACTCTGGAAAGCTGTATGGGGAGTCTTCAAAAAGTTCAAAATAAAGCTACCCTATGACCCAGCAATTGCACTACTAGGTTTTTACCCAAAGTATACAAATGTAGTGATGTGATCTGAAGGGGCACCTACACCCCAGTGTTCATAGCAGCAATGTCCACAATAGCCAAACTATAGAAAGAGGCCAGATGTCCATCAACAGGTGAATGGATAAAGATGTGGGGTATATGTACATATACATATATGTGTATATATATTTAAATAAAATGGAACATTAGTCAGCCATCAAAAAATGAAACCTTGCCATTTGCAATGACATGGATGGAACTAGAGAGTATAATGAAAAGCAAAATAAGTCAGTCAGAGAAAAACAATTATCATATAATTTCACCCATATGTGGAACTGAAGAAACAAAACAGGATATTATAGAGGAAGGGAGGTAAAAAGAAAATAAAATGAAATAAGAGAGGGAGAAAAACCGTAAAAGACTCATTAATTATAAGAAACAAAGTAAGGTTTGCTGGAGGGGCAGGGATGGGGAAATGGGGTAACAGGATGATAGGCATTAATGAGGGCATGTGATGAAATGAGTACAGGGTGTTATATGCAACTGATGAATAAATGAACTCTACCTCTGAAACTAATTATACACTATATGTTAAGAAATTGAATTTAAATAAAATAAAGCTTTAAAAAGTAACTTAGCAGATACAGAGTTTGTCGATTTTTCAATTTCAATTTTTATTTTGTCAAGTCAAGAATTCAAAAATCTATAACATTGACCAATACTTTTGTTTAAAATCTGATATTGTTGCAGTCCTAACAAATGTAATGGATTCCATTGAGAAGTGGGCTTAGTTAAATTTTTTTTTAAAAAATACAAAATGACAGATAAAAGGAGAAAGAGACTAAAAGACAGCAAGAGAGAGAACTAGAGTCGTTTTTCTATATTGCAAATATACAAATATGGAGGAAATATTTACAAAAAATAGAATGTTAAAGATTTTCAGGAGGACAAAAATAGTTGGCCAAAAAGTTTTAGTATTACAAACTTGGGTTTTAACAAAACTTTTTATTTCATTTTATTTTTTAAAGACTATATATTTATTTTAGAGAGATAGCATGAATGGGAGGAGCAGAGGGAGAGGGAGAGAGAATCTCAAGTCAGCTTCACACTGAGTCCAGAGCCCAAAGCAGGGCTTGATCCCAGGGCTATGAGATCACTACCTGAGCCAAAACCAAGAGTCAAATGCTTAACCAACTATACCATCCAGAAGCCCCTGATGAAACTTTTTGAAAATATATTTTTCTAGGGTTCCTGGGTGGCTCTGTCAATTGAGCATCCAACTCTTGATTTCAGCTCAGGTAATAACCTTAGGATTATGGGACCAAGCATCATGTGGGGCTCAGTGAGGATTCTCAGTGGAGAATCTCAGTGAAATTCTCTCTCTCCACTTAACCTCTGTTTTCCCCCCCTGAGGTTGTACATGCTCCTTCTTTCTATAAAATAAATAAGCACACACACACACACACACACACACACACACACACACACACATATATATATATATAGAGAGAGAGAGAGAGAGCACATAAGCAAGCATGAGCACATTTTTCTGGTAGCATCCAGAAGAGAGCACTCTCATGAACAATGTCTTCAAGATCTCTAACATTTGAATATATCTACTACCTTTATACTTAGGTACTTTAAAAATAATGCTATAGTCAGCAAAGTCCACAATAGCCAAACTATGGAAAGAACCTAGATGTCCATCAACAGATGAATGGATCAAGAAGATGTGGTATATATACACAATGGAATACTATGCAGCCATCAAAAGAAATGAAATCTTGCCATTTGTGACAACATGGATGGAACTAGAGCATATCATGCTTAGCGAAATAAGTCAAGCAGAGAAAGACAACTATCATATGATCTCCCTGATATGAGGAAGTGGTGATGCAACATGGGGGCTTAAGTGGGTAGGAGAAGAATCAATGAAACAAGATGGGATTGGGAGGAAGACAAACCATAAGTGACTCTTAATCTCACAAAACAAACTGAGGGTTGCTGGGGGGAGGGGCTTGGGAGAAGGGGGTGGGATTATGGACATTGGGGAGGGTATGTGCTTTGGTGAGTGCTGTGAAGTGTGTAAACCTGGTGATTCACAGACCTGTACCCCTGGGGATAAAAATATATGTTTATAAAACATAAAAAATTAGTATATAAAAAAATAATAATAATGCTGTAGAGATAGAGATTTGTTGTGTCGGTGGAGGCATGGGTGAAATGGGTGAAGGAAATTAGGAGTTCACTTTTCTTGATGAGCACTGAGTAAGGCACAGAATTGTTGAATTGCTATAGTGTATACCTGACATTAATATAACACTGTATGTTAACTGTGCTGGAACTAAATTTTTTAAAAAGTGAAAAAAAAGAAAAGTAATAGATTTCCAGTAAGCAGTGTTACTAAGGAAACAACAAACACCTGGGTCATCCTTAATAGATATCTGAGAGCTGAAATGATTATATACAACATTTCCCAAAAGTTGTCTCTCAAAACATTGATATTGACTTATAACTAGTTGTCTTTCAATTCTGCATCTTAAGAAATAGGGACAAAGCTATTATTTTTAACCCATCTAATTTCTCCTGCTATATAAAAGTGATGTTATCAAACAAACCTAGTCCTCAGTCAGAAATTACTTCTTGCATTTTAATCAGGGCATACTATATCCATCAGTCAGAAATGTAAAAAATTTATTTAAGTCTCCACATTATAAAATGCAAATTGGTTAAAAAGTTTAATACAGTGGCTCAGCACAGAGAAATTAACTCCCTGGGTTTGGTTAATGCTAAACTAAACTGATGGACCCAGGGGCAATGAATTTATTTTGATGCTGTGTTATTTTTCACAGTGACACAATTCAATGCACATGTGAAAATTTCTGTTTTAAAGACTGTACTTCAGAAGTCTGTTCATGTCTTAATTCATTAATCCATTTTGTGCTCACCCTCTTGAAATCTCAGAATAATTTTCCAGGAACTGAACACATTTCCTCCAGAAATGACTGCTGTTCTGATATCCTGGCATTTCAAAGCACAGCATATCCTGTGAACACTAAAAGTAACAATAGTCAACACAATAATAGTAATAGGACCTACTATGAGCCGCATGCATTATCTCATTTATTCTCATATCTCAACAACCTTGCAAAGTAGGTTATTTTTTTTCCAGTTTTACAGATAAAGTAATGGAGAATCTAAAAGGTTAATTGATGCCTCATTTAATATTCATGTTCTAAAAATTATACTTCTTATTTCTGTGGAAATAAGAAAAAGAAACTATAGCAGCCAAGCATAATATCTGTTCTATATGTTAAAATTCCTCTTTTTTTTCCCTCTAATATAAGCAAGGACATTTTATCCATTATAGATTCTAACTCAGTGCCTTGCAAAGAGAAGGGGCTCAATTGATGCATGATGCATAAATATGGAAACCTGATGTTGATGCAGAACTGAGAAAATAATTTTTTAAATATAATTTTGAATAAAATAATATACTCTCTTAATTGGCAAAGTTACACAGTTATAGACTTGTTCACTTATTACATAAATGAATAAAAAGATACACAAAATTCTTAACTTTTTTATGACAAACACACATCTTTCAATGTTAAAAATATTTCATTGCTGAGAGCATACTATGTATGTTAATGACAGTATCTGTATGCATCAAACATGACCTGAATATTTTGAAAAGTCAATTGACAATGTTTTAGTTATAAAATGATAATGATTACTGAAATTCAGTTTCCACTGAACACTAAATTTAGTTATATGACCAAGATTGATGTCCTGTCTACATACATTTTAAATAACTGACATTTTTCCAAGTAATGTAATTAAATTATTATACTAAGACTTTTATCTCTCTGAAGATCACTAAATAGTAAGGAATAATTTGTCCATTAGGTGCCTAAAAGTGTTTTAAATTATTTTTATCAAAATCTGCTAATTTTTGGACTATATATTCAGCTACCCAGGCAAACTGTCAAACCATTTGTGGTATCTATTGTAATACGTTACTAGATTATTTTTTCTTATTTGATATATGGCTTTACAGCAGGTTTTTTTTTTCTTTAATGTAATGCCTTGAACTCTTTGCATCAGAATCACCTGATATAAGCTTCATGAAAAAGATTCTGTACCAAAAACATATCTTATATTGCTTCCTCAAATTGTTCTTACAATCAAATGTTCGGAATGTTGAGACATTACATTGGCCAGTTTTGCCATCAGGAATATCTACCAAAATCACATGAGTGATGACAATGATAGCAATCATATAACTGTTGCCTTGCTGACAATGATTAATGATTGCAAGATTTCATTGGCTGTAAAATACACCCTACTTCAATGATGTTAAAATGTGAACAAATACTTGATAAAATACAGCACTTAGAGAGAGCACTGGACTCTGGCAATCATACAGAGAAGAGTTGGGGGTTTTAGTTGAGTACTAAAGAAAGAGTATCCTTCTCTAAGGCTGAAGAGTTTGGGAATATACAAGTTATAATAGTATTCATTTGTGATTTTTTAAATTATACTTACTAATACATATATTTTTAAAGTGTGAGTTGTCTTTTCCCAAAAGGTTTCATCATAATAAATGAAACATCAGTTTGTCATATTAAATTATAAATTATAAATCACTATCTCCTTAGTCCTCTAAGTGTCCTTCACATCATTATGACACTGTCCTGCAGAGATAAGAAGCAGAAGATTTAATGAGAACTTCAACTAATGTAATAATTAGAGATGGATGAGCTAATCAAAAAATATGCAAAGACTGATTAAAATTACCTTTATACTTAAATTGTATGGGCTAAATGGCAGAAGAAAACTTTTAAAAAACCTTTACCTAGGGGTGCCTGGGTGGCTAAGTTGGTTAAGTATATGACTCCTGATCATAGTCATTTCTTGATCTCAGTCATGTTGGGCTCATTTCTTGATCTCAGTCACGTTGGGCTCCACATTGTGTGTGGAGACTACTTAAAACAAACAAAAGCCTTATCTATTCTAATAATTTTAAGCCATATTAAATACTGAATTATATGCAAAAATTATATTGTGATTATATTTATTTTCTTCTATTTTGGAGTGGAAATTAGAACACACTTCATAAATGGTGATGTGCTTTACAGTCCAACTATAAAACTTAGCATGCCTGATACACTTCACAACAAGGATCTTACATGATTGTTTTTCAGAACTTTGAGATATTACATTTGTCCTGTTTTGCTTACCAAGATCATACATGTTGTTGGCAAGGACAACTACTTCAAAACAGTTACCTGGCTGACCTGTTATAAATAATCTAATATACACAATCTAGATAGATTTTCTTAAGGTAATTGGGAACCAAAATAATGATAGTAACTTCAGAAAATCTGACCTCCAAGGCACTGACTCATGGGGGCTTAAATGAGTAGGAGAAGAATCAATCAATTCTTATATTCTTTTTTTTTTTTTCACTATTCACAGATGACATGATATATTATGTAGAAAACCCAAGAGATTCCACCAAAAAGTTGTTAGAATCGATAAATGAATTCAATATAGTTTCTGGATACAAAATCAATGTACAGAAATACGTTGCATTTCTTTATTTTTTTTTCTTATTTTATTTTATTTTTTTTACTTTTAATTTTTTATTTTTTATAAACATATATTTTTATCCCCAGGGGTACAGGTCTGTGAATAACCAGGTTTACACACTTCACAGCACTCACCAAAGCATATACCCTCCCCAATGTCCATAATCCCACCCCCTTCTCCCAAACTCCCCTCCCCCCAGCAACCCTCAGTTTGTTTTGTGAGATTAAGAGTCACTTATGGTTTGTCTTCCTCCCAATCCCATCTTGTTTCATTGATTCTTCTCCTACCCACTTAAGCCCCCATGTTGCATCACCACTTCCTCATATCAGGGAGATCATATGATAGTTGTCTTTCTCTGCTTGACTTATTTCGCTAAGCATGATATGCTCTAGTTCCATCCATGTTGTCACAAATGGCAAGATTTCATTTCTTTTGATGGCTGCATAGTATTCCATTGTGTATATATACCACATCTTCTTGATCCATTCATCTGTTGATGGACATCTAGGTTCTTTCCATAGCATGGCTATTGTGGACATTGCTGCTATAAACATTCGGGTGCACGTGCCCCTTTGGATCACTATGTTTGTATCTTTAGGGTAAATACCCAATAGTGCAATTGCTGGGTCATAGGGCAGTTCTATTTTCAACATTTTGAGGAACCTCCATGCTGTTTTCCAGAGTGGCTGCACCAGCTTGCATTCCCACCAACAGTGTAGGAGGGTTCCCCTTTCTCCCCATCCTCGCCAGCATCTGTCATTTCCTGACTTGTTGATTTTAGCCATTCTGACTGGTGTGATGTGATATCGCATTGTGGTTTTGATTTGTATTTCCCTGATGCCGAGTGATATGGAGCACTTTTTCATGTGTCTGTTGGCCATCTGGATGTCTTCTTTGCAGAAATGTCTGTTCATGTCCTCTGCCCATTTCTTGATTGGATTATTTGTTCTTTGGGTGTTGAGTTTCCTAAGTTCTTTATAGATTCTGGACACTAGTCCTTTATCTGATATGTCGTTTGCAAATATCTTCTCCCATTCTGTCAGTTGTCTTTTGATTTTAACTGTTTCCTTTGCTGTGCAAAAGCTTTTGATCTTGATGAAATCCCAATAGTTCATTTTTGCCCTTGCTTCCCTTGCCTTTGGCGTTGTTCCTAGGAAGATGTTGCTGCAGCTGAGGTCGAAGAGGTTGCTGCCTGTGTTCTCCTCAAGGATTTTGATGGATTCCTTTCTCACATTGAGGTCCTTCATCCATTTTGAGTCTATTTTTGTGTGTGGTGTAAGGAAATGGTCCAATTTCATTTTTCTGCAAGAGGCCAGCATCACCTTGATCCCAAAACCAGACAAGGATCCCACCAAAAAAGAGAGCTATAGACCAATATCCTTGATGAACACAGATGCGAAAATACTCAACAAAATCCAATAGGATTCAACAGTACATCAAAAGGATTATTCACCACGACCAAGTGGGATTTATTCCAGGGCTGCAAGGTTGGTTCAACATCCGCAAATCAGTCAATGTGATACAACACATCAATAAAAGAAAGAACAAGAACCATATGATACTCTCAATAGATGCTGAAAAAGCATTTGACAAAGTACAGCATCCCTTCCTCATCAAAACTCTTCAAAGTGTAGGGATAGAGGGCACATACCTCAATATCATCAAAGCCATCTATGAAAAACCCACCGCAAATATCATTCTCAATGGAGAAAAACTGAAAGCTTTTCCGCTAAGGTCAGGAACACGGCAGGGATGTCCATTATCACCACGGCCATTCAACATAGTACTAGAGGTCCTAGCCTCAGCAATCAGACAACAAAAGGAAATTAAAGGCATCCAAATCGGCAAAGAAGAAGTCAAATTATCACTCTTTGCAGATGATATGATACTATATGTGGAAAACCCAAAAGACTCCACTCCAAAACTGCTAGAACTTATACAGGAATTCAGTAAAGTGTCAGGATATAAAATCAATGCACAGAAATCAGTTGCATTTCTCTACACCAACAGCAAGACAGAAGAAAGAGAAATGAAGGAGTCAATCCCATTTACAATTGCACCCAAAACCATAAGATACCTAGGAATAAACATAACCAAAGAGACACAGAATCTATACTCAGAAAACTATAAAGTACTCATGAAAGAAATTGAGGAAGACACAAAGAAATGGAAAAATGTTCCATGCTCCTGGATTGGAAGAATAAATATTGTGAAAATGTCTATGCTACCTAAAGCAATCTACACATTTAATGCAATTCCTATCAAAGTACCATCCATCTTTTTCAAAGAAATGGAACAAATAATTCTAAAATTTATATGGAACCAGAAAAGACCTCGAATAGCCAAAGGGATATTGAAAAAGAAAGCCAATGTTGGTGGCATCACAATTCCAAACTTCAAGCTGTCATCATCAAGACAGCATGGTACTGGCACAAAAACAGACACATAGATCAATGGAACAGAATAGAGAGCCCAGAAATAGACCCTCAACTCTACAGTCAACTAATCTTCGACAAAGCAGGAAAGAATGTCCAATGGAAAAAAGACAGCCTCTTCAATAAATGGTGCTGGGAAAATTGGACAGCCACATGCAGAAAAATGAAATTGGACCATTTCCTTACACCACACACAAAAATAGACTCAAAATGGATGAAGGACCTCAATGTGTGAAAGGAATCCATCAAAATCCTTGAGGAGAACACAGGCAGCAACCTCTTCGACCTCAGCCGCAGCAACATCTTCCTAGGAACAATGCCAAAGGCAAGGGAAGCAAGGGCAAAAATGATCAATTCTTATATTCTTAATCAGTGTCGTTGAATGAGATGTCTAAGGTTGATCTCTTACACAAACATGGTTGACTCAGAATTTTCTTCACTGCTGGTTGTATGTTGCCTTTATATTATCCTCCTTATTTATTCTTCTTTAATGTCCCTACAAAGCACAGAGTATTGAATAATGTATATATACAACAAATTCAACATAAAGCAGTCATCAGGATTGGGTTGTATTTGGGTAGAGGGGAAAAATACATAAACCATTTATCTTTTTTTATTTCTTTAACTTTTAGACTGGATTGGCTTTGCAAGGAAAATGACTAGAAATAAAGAATACAAGCAATACCATCTTATTTAGCAAATAATTGATAAATAATAAAATACAGTCATTTGATGTGTACATGTCATTTAAGGAAAGTGGGAATTGATAAAAATATTTTGTATCAATCTCAAATTTTATTTGTACATAGCATTAATAAAGACTGAGTTTCAATAATTAAATCATCTTAGATTTAAAACTCTGAATCCAGTGATTTTTGAAACTAAAATAATTCTTACTTTCACTTCATCACTTATGAAGCCTGAGTATCATGCAAGGAAAATTAAGAATCCAAAGTAGGAAAACAAGGATCAATGGTGTTTTTCTATAATCTTGAATAATTTTCCACTCACATTGAAAAAATAAGGGCAAATCCAAAAGTTATGTTGATAATGTATACATATTTAGGTACTTAAAAATGCAAAGATAATATTTATATGTATAAACATAAATGCTTTAAGTAAATAGACCACAAATGACACAGATATTAGTTTTCTTTAGATGGAAATATAAATACATAGTCAATATTTTATATTTGTTTCTTGATACAATAAATATAAATCTGTTTAACTTCATATTTATACCACATTCAGTAAGGTTTATTTCTGAAAACGTATTACTGAACCATATATAACTAAATGTTTCTCAATATTTTCTAGCTAAAACGTAAGAATGATTTCAAAACTATAACTGAAAAATGAATTCTCAAGCCCTAATTTTTATGTCCTAAATAATAATAAAAATGTATATTACTAGGTTTGCTTTATTAGGCACTTTAGGAAAATAGATATTTGAATATACCAATGTCAGAGAGATTTTCAAGGATCTGTTATGATATCTCAAAAGAAAAATTGGGAAATTGCACAGAAAAACAAGGACTAATGGTAGAGATCTGCTTAAAGAGATCAGTCAAAACAATGCAAACAGCAGTGTGGATCCAAGTGACATAACTTTTCAAATATTTAAAACCAAATAGAACAAAGAAACAATGCCAATAGAAGAGGCTATTGCCACTAGGTTCAGTCAAAGCAATTGTGTAAACCAGAGGAAGTTAATTTTGGAGATTTCCCTCCTACGCTTCTTAGAGCCTTCCCTACCTCAATAGCCTAAGACACCCATCTTGTCAACTGATTTTGACAGACTTGGCTTCAAGTGACTACTTATGTTTCCCTTCCCCATTCCACATTTGAGAAGCAGGGTGTTCAAGAGTCCTTGAAGCCCACTCTGCTACAAGATAGGTTTTTAAAATATTTTTAAATTTTTTTGTTTTGTTAATTTTTAAAAATATTTTTGTTTTGTTTTTGCATTTGTTTTTTCTAGCTTCTCCTCATCTTGAACTTTCAGATCTAGATTGATTTTCTTCAGTTTTTAAAAAACTATATTGAGATATAATATATATAAGTTAATATGCCCATTTTAAATATACAGTTTGGTAAGTTTTGACATGTCTGTACCTATGCAACTATTGTCTCACTCAAGATATAGAACATATGTATCTATAATATTTCTGTGCCCTTCCCAGTCATCCCCCCACCTCCACCATATACATTCTCCCTCAGGCAATCAGTAATATGCCTTTTGTTAACTGTAGATTAGTTCTGACTATTCTCTTTTTTAAAAAGATCTTATTTATTTATTTAAGAGACACAGACTGTGTGGGGGAGGGGCAGAGGAAGAAGGACAAGAAGACTCCATGCTGAGTGGGGAGCCCGATGCAGGGCTTAATCCCACAAGCCCAAGATCATAACCTGAGCTGAAATCAAGAGTCAGATGCTTAACCAACTGAGCCCCCAGGTGCCCTAAAACTTTAAAAATATGAACTCATGTACTGTGTGTCCTTTTGTGTCTGGGTTCTTTCACATAGCAGAATGTTTTTTAGATATATCCATGTTGTTTGTTTATTTCCTTTTGTTGCTGAGCAGTAATTATAGTAATACACAAGATGTGTTTAACCATTCACCTGTTGCCAAATATCACTTAATATAACAAACGTTGTTGAAGATGTGGAGTAGTTAGAACTCTCTACACTGCTGGTGGGGTTAATTAAATGACACAATTACTTTAGAGAACAGTTTGGCAGTATCTTTTGAAGTTCAATGTATACTTACCATATCATACAGCATTGCCATTTCTAAATATTTATCTTAATAGGTTAAAATGTATATCCAGAAAAATATTTGTACATGAATGTTCTTTACATTTGCTTTACACTTGGTTGCTAAGGTAAGGTGAAATTAGAAATTAGACTGGGCTACTTCCTATTTGGAAGGAGCTTCCTATTTAGAGAAAACTATGCAGGATTCAGATTATCACCCAAGGAAAAGAAGTCATCATCCAGGTCTTTTAGACAAGAGTAAATAAACTAAAAAACAAACAAATACCAATCAATGTAAGCCAGGTATCTCTTAAGTCATCTAACCTAGCTATCTACTCATGGGAGTTTGGGTTAAAGTCTTTGCTAATAATAAAGAAAAAAGCTTTGCCCACTCCTCTCTTCTTATATTTCTGAAATCTTGGGTTTTGGCTTCAGGATCCTGGGCAAATATCTTGGCTACTTCATTTTATCTATGAAGAACCTCTCTCCTTGTCTTCTAATCTGTTTCTTTATCATTAAACTCCTGAAATGTTGAATTAGATTTTCCTGAAGAAAAATTACTATTGGATTGGTAGAAACTTAAGAAACTTTGAAATCAAAGTATGTGCAGATACACACTTGCATAAGGAGAACCAGCTATTCAACATACTAGATGGCATATTCTTCAGAGAAAATAAGGATATCTGCAATCCCTGAATTATTAATATTGTATCTCACAGGTACCCTTAATATAACAATTATTAGATAATACTGAAATCCTGATTGCTGATACACACTTGTTCTGTTTTATCTGGTTGTGAAACCAGGTCATTCACTGAAGGAGCAGGGTAACATTTTATTGCACTTATTGAGAACTCAAATAAATTGATTTTATATTGTCTTCTGTTCTGGTTTCTGATAACAATTAATTGTAAAGAACCATTATCTCGTTTAGTGAGTCAGTGAATTTGACAGAGCATCTCCCTATATCACAAATAAGTCAATCATTTTGAAATTATACTCTTTCAGGAATTATTTCTCCTTTATAAAATGATTAATATAGATTGAAACAATAACAACCAAACACAAGTAGAAAAGAGGAATTCTACCAATCTCAAACCTTCTCTTCTACCTATTCCCAAGAACAACAGACTACTCAGGAACCCTAATTTAATAATCAATTTATTCTGAGTTTTTTCACCTGTAAAGACACAATTTTCAGGGTGAAGTTTGTTTGTTTTTTTTGTTGGCTTGCTTGCTTCCTTCCTACCACCTCTGGTCTCTTTTCCATTATGCCTTGCTTCCCATTATTGCTGTTCATCCTTATTTTTATACTAAGATGGCCTATGTTCATTGATTAAGATGAGAAACAAATGAAGTGGAATTCTTTATGCTCTGGTTTTGGGTGGGCAAATATAAGCATAGGAATTTTGGTCCACAAGGTCCTCCTAATCTACACAGCTGAAAGAAAACCAAAAAGCAGAATGATTTCAAACTTAACTGGATAAGAAAAACAAATAACAGCAAGGCTCTCCATACCATCCCAAGCATTTCTTCTCTCATTAAAAGCTTGAGGTTAATCATCTCCCATCTAGCCATAATGAGCTCTATTCCTGTTAACACCCTCTTTCTTTTTCATAGTATTCATCCAAATTAGTAAATTATAGGACTGGAAAGATTCTAAGTAGCCAGTTAGCAATTGGAAATGGATCATCTTTTAAGCATATTAGTAGGAAACAAAACCCCTGCTTGTGGTAGTTTTTTAATCTGGATAAGTTCAGTAGAGATGGGAAATATATAATATGACTCTATAAGTTCCCTGTGATTCAATGGTTAGTAAATACTTTCCTTAGGTATATATTATTATATGGGCTTTTAAAATTAATAATGTAAGGTCATTAAAGCCCAATTTGAGGAAACTGGAATGTCTCTAAGAAATTATGGAGCAGTTAAAAGTCTACATACTTTCAAAGTAAAAGAAGAATGAAAAGAATCCCATTTTTGTTTATTTTGTTTTATTTTACATTGGTGTGTTGTTTTTTGGTGTTTGGGGTGTGTTTGTTTTTGCACTGGATTAGAAGCCCTACTAATAAACAGTGTGCAACATCAAAACGTAATTAAGAATTTTCCAGAGAGATATATCAGTACTGAAATACTGAATAGATAACTGAAATTATATCTGATCTGTTTTAGGTAAATGGATGCTTTGAATTGACATTAGAATGCTACTTCCTAGTTGAATTTAATGAGACAGTAAATGGGAACAAGAATAGAAGCGGCATACATTCTGTTAGTACTAAGGAATAAGAGCTATTTTCACTTTTCATGTTCTCTTTAATAATAATTACAGCCCTATTTTTTGGAACAAGAATGAATCCCCTATTTTTAAGCTTAAATTATTTTTATGAGATCCACTATACTTACAATAATAACAACAACAACAAATAAACTAAGAAAAGCAAAGCTTTGAAAGGAAGTAATCAATTTGATTTGTCCAAGATGGTGGAGAAGTTGATCTTAGTTTCATCTGATCTCAGAAATTCAGCTAGATAGCTATCAAATCATTCTGAACACCTACATACTCACCAAGAGATCCAAGAACAGTATAGCTCAATTCTACTAATAGAAAGTTAACCACTTTCTGTAAGAATGACTAGACTTCAAAACAGAGAACAGGGACGCCTGGGTGGCTCAGTTGGTTAAACAGCTGCCTTCGGCTCAGGTCATGATCCCAGCGTCCTGGGATCGAGTCCCACATCAGGCTCCTTGCTCTGCAGGGAGCCTGCTTCTCTGTCTGACTCTGCCTTCCACTCTGTCTGCCTGTGCTTGCTCTCGCTCGCTCTCTGACAAATAAAAAAAAAAAAAAAAAAAAAAAACAGAGAACAAGAAGCACTACTAACTGCCAGGGATCTAATCAGTACAGACATAGAAAGATGTCAGGACTAGAGTTCAGAATAATGATTATAAAGATACTAGCTCAGCTTGAAAAAGCATAGAAGACACTAGAGAATCCCTTTTTGGGAAAATAAAAGAACAAAAATCTAATCAAGCTGAAATAAAAGACACTATTAATGAGATGCAATAGAAAATGGAGGCTCTATTAGGATAAATGAGGTAGAAGAGAGAATTAGTGATATAGAAGACAAAATGATAAAGAATTAAAAAGCTGAGAAAAACAGAGATAAATGACTACTGGATCATGATGGGAGAGAATTCAAGAGAAAAGTGAAACCATCAAGCAAAATACTAGAAAAATTAGGATCCCTGAAGAAGAAAGAGAGAGGGGAGCAGAAGGCATATTTGAGCAAATTATAGTGGAGAACTTCCCTAACCTGAAGAAGGAAACCAGCATTCAAGTCCAGGAGGCACAGGGAAACTCCCTCAAAATCAATAGAAATAGGTCAACACCTCAACATATAATAGTGAAACTGGAAAATCTGAGAGACAAAGAGAAAATCCTGGAACCAACTGGGGGGTTGGCAGGGTGGGGAGTTATGTAACCTACAAGGGTAGAAACATTAGACTGGCAGCAGATCTATCCACAGAGACCTGGCAGGCCAGAAAAAGCTGGCCTGAAATATTCAGTGTTCAGCCAAAAAGACTTTATCTGGCAAGGATGTCATTCAAAATAGGAGAGAAAAAAGCTTCCAGGACAAACAGAAACTACAGGAATTTGTGATTGCTAAACCAGTCCTGTAAGAAATGTTAAAGAGGATCCTTTAAGTGAAGAGAAATGCCAAAAGTAATATAGACCAGAAAGGAACAGAGACAATATACAGAAAAAAATGACTTTACAGGTAATATAATGGCATTAAATTCAGATCTTTTAATAGTTACTTTGAATCTAAATGAGCTAAATGTCCCAATCAAAAGACACAGGGTATCAGATTGGATAAAAAAGCAAGACCTGTTGATATGGCGTCTGCAAGAGACTCATTTTAGACCCAAATACACCTCGAGATTGAAAGTGATGGGGTGGAAAACAATTTATCATGCTAGCGGACATCAAAAGAAAGCTGGGGTAGGAATCCTTGTATCAGACATATTTGATTACAAATCAAAGACTGTAATAAAGCAATGAAGAAGGACACTATGTCATAATTAAAGGGTCTATCCAACAAAAATATCTAACAATTGTAAATATTTATGCCCCTAACATGAGAGCAGCCAATTATATAAACCAATTAATAACAAAATTAAAGAAACACATTGATAATAATACAATAATAGTAAGGGACTTTGACACCCCACTCACTGCAATGGACAGATCAACTAAGCAGAAGATCAACAAAGAAATAAGGGCTTTGAAAGACCCATTGAACCAGATGGATTTCAAAGATATATTGACGGCATTCCATGCTAAAGCAAAGGATACAGATTCTTCTCGAGTGCACATGGAACT
This sequence comes from Mustela nivalis, assembly GCF_964662115.1. Lineage (NCBI taxonomy): Eukaryota > Metazoa > Chordata > Mammalia > Carnivora > Mustelidae > Mustela > Mustela nivalis. The sequence continues at coordinate 34,716,136 of NC_139031.1, read as the reverse complement.
TTCTCCAGAATATATCGCATACTGGTTAACAAATCAGATCTCAACTGGTACCAAAAGATTGTTATCATTCCCTGCATATTTTCAGACCACAATGCTTTGAAACTTGAACTCAATTACAAGAAGGAAGTTGGAAAGAACTCAAATGTATGGAGGCTAAAGGGCATCCTCCTGAAGAATGAGTGGGTCAACCAGGAAATTAAAGAATAATTTTAAAATGCATGGAAACAAATGAAAATGAAATACAACTGTTCAAAACCTTTGGGAAGTAGCTAAGGCAGTCCTAAGAGGGAAGTATATAGCAATACAAGACTTTCTCAAGAAACAAGAAAAGTCTCAGATACACAACCTAACCTTACACCCAAAGGAGCTGGATAAAGAACAGTAGATAAAGCCTACACCCAGCAGGAGAAGGGAATTTATAAAGATTAGAGCAGAAATCAATGAAATAGAAACCAAAAGGACAGTATAACAATCAACAACACTAGAAGCTTATTCTTTGAAAAAGTTAATAAGCTTGATAAGCCCCTGGCCAGACTTATCAGAAAGAAAAGAGAAAGGTCCCAAATAAATAAAATCATGAATGAAAGAGGAGTGATCACAACCAACATTGAAGAAATGCAATTATAAGAACATATAACAAGCAACTATATGCCAACAAATTTGAAAATCTGGAAGAAATGGATGCATTCCCAGAGACATAAACTACCAAAACTGAAACAGGAAGAAATAGAAAACCTGAACAGAAACATAGCCAGCCAGGTAAGTGAAGCAGTAATCAAAAGTCTCCCAACAAACAAGAGTCCAGGGCCAGGTGGCTTCCCAGTGCAATTCTACCAACCATTTAAAGAAGAATTAATACCTATTCTTCTGAAGCTGTTTCAAAAAATAGAAATGGAAGGAAAACTTCCAAACTCTTTCTATGAGGCCAGCATTACCTTGATCCCAAACCCAGAAAAAGACCCCACCAAAAAAGGGGAATTACAAACCAATATCCCTGATGAACATGGATGCAAAAGTTCTCACCAAGATACTAGCCAATAGATCCAACAGGACATTAAAAGGATTATTCACCACAACCAGTGGGATTTATTCCTGGGCTCCAACGGTGGTTCAACATCTGCAAACCAGTCAATGTAATACAATTCATTAATAAAATAGAGGTCAAGAACCATATGATCTTCTCAATAGATGAAGAAAAAGCATTTGATAAAGTATAGCATCCTTTCTTGGCTAAAACTCTTCATAGTGTAGGGACAGAGAGTACATGTCTCAATATCATAAAAGCCATATACCAAGAGCCCATGGCTTTTGAGAATATCATTCTCAATGGGAAAAAACTGAGATCTTCTCCCCTAAGACCAGGAACATGGCAGGGATGTCCCACTATCACTACTGTTGATCAACATAGTACTAGAAGTCCTAGCCTCATCAATCAGACAACAAAGAGAAATTAAAGGCACCCAAATTGGCAAAGAAGAAGTCAAACTCTCACTCTTTGAAGATGACATGCTACTGTAGGTGGAAAACCTCTAAGACTCTACCCCCAAAATTGCTAGAGCTCATACAGGAATTCAGCAATGTGACAGGATATAAAATCAATGCACAAAAATCAGTTGTATTTCTATACACTAACAATGAGACAGAAAAAATAGAAATTAAGGAGTTGATCCAATTTACAATTGCATTCAAAACCATAAGATTTCTAGAAAGGAACTTAACCAAATAACCAAATGATCTGTACTCAGAAAACTATAGAACACTCGTGAAAGAAACTGAGGAAGACACAAAAAAATGGAAAAATATTCCATGCACATGGGTTGGAAGAACAGATATTGTTAAAATGTCTATGCTACCTAGAACAATCTGTACGTTCAATGTGATCTCTGGCAAAATACCATCAACATTTTTCACAGAGCTGGAACAAATAATCCTAAAATGTGTGTGCCAGAAAAGATCCTGAATAGCCAGAGGAATGTTGAAAAAGAAAACCGTCACAGTTCTGGACTTCAAGCTCTATTACAAAGCTGTAATCATCAAGACAATATGGTACTGGCACAAAAACAGACACATAGATCAATGGAACAGAATACAGAACTCAGCAATGAACTCTCAACTCTATGGTCAACTAATCTTCGACAAAGCAGGAAAGAATATCCAACAGAAAAAAGACAGTCTTTTCAACAATTGGTGTGGGGAAAAGTGGACAGCACCATGCAGAAGAATAAAACTGGGCCATTCCCTTCCACCACACACAAAAATAGACTCAAAATGATGAAAGATGTAAATGTGAGACAGGAATCCATCAAAATCCTTGAGGAGAACACAGGCAGCAATCTCCTTGACCTTGACTGCAACTTCTGGCTAGACACAATTTCCAAAGGCAATGGAAACAAAAGCAAAAATGAACTACTGGGGCTTCATCAACATAAAAAAGCTTTTGCACATCAAAGGAAAGAGTCAACAAAACTATAAGACAAAACACACACACACACACACACCAAAAACAAAACAAAACAAAAACCCTATAAGACAACCAACAGAATGGGAAAAGATATTTGCAAATGTCTTATCAGATAAATGGCTAATATCCAAAATCTATAAAGAACTTATCAAAATCAACACCCAAAGAACAAATACTCCAGTCAAAGAATGGGCAGAAGATATGAACAGACATTTCTTTAAAGAACACATACAAGGGTCAACTGGGTGGCTCAGTGGGTTAAAGCCTCTGTCTTCGGCTCAGGTCATGATTCCAGGGTCCTGGGATCCAGCCTTGCATCAGGGTTTCTGCTTAGCGGCGACCCTGCTTCCCCACTCTCTCTCTCTGCCTATCTCTCTGCCTACTTGTGATCTCTGTCAAATAAATAAATAAAAATCTTAAAAAAAAAAAAAAGGACACATACAAGTATCCAACAGACACATGAAAAATGCTCAACTATCAATGGGCATCAGGGAAATACAATTAAAAACCACAATGAGACACCACTTCACACCAGCCAGAATGGCTAAAATTAACAAGTCAAGAAACAACAAATGCTGGTGGAGATACAGAGAAAGGGGAACTCTGTTAAACTGTTGGTGGGAGTGCAACCTGGGTACAGACACTCTGGAAAACAGTATGGATGGAGTTTCCTCAAAAATTAGAAAATAGAACTACCCAAGACCCAGTTGAACTACTGGGTATTTACCCCAAAGATAAAAATGTGGTGATCTGAAGGGGCACCTACATCCCAGGGTTTATAGCAGCAATGTTCACAACAGCCAAACTATGGAAAAATCCCAGATACTTATTGACTCATGAATGGATAAAGAAGAGTTGAGGAGATTATATATATATTCATTCCATGGAATACTCAACCATGGAAAAAATGAAATCTTGTCATGCACTGACAGGGATAGAACTAGAGGATATTATGCTAAGTGAAATAAATCAATCAGAGAAAGATAATTATCATGTGATTTTACTCAATGTGGAACTTAAGAAACAAAGCAGAGGATCACAGAGGAAGAGAGGAAGAAATTAAAGAAGACAAAATCTTTTTTTTTTGAGAGAGGGTGACAACCCATAACAGACTTTTAATCCTAGGAAAGAAACAGGGCTGCTGGAGGAGAGGGGAGTGGGGAAATGGGGTAACTGGGTGATGGACATGAAGGAGGACACGTGACATAAGACATAAGACATAAGACCAATGATTCACTGACCTCTACCTCTGAAACTAATGATACATTATATAGTAATTAATTGAATTTAAATAAAAATATATGTATCTCAAGGAAAAAAATGAAATAATCAAAAGAGAAGACTGCAGGTGGCATTATTAGAGCAGTAGTTAAATGTATTCAAATTTTCTAATGGATAAATAAATTTCAATTTAATTAAATTTAAAATTATTTGAGACTATTTGACCTTTTAATAGATTAACGAATGCCAAAAATCAGAGGCGGAACGATATGGATTGTGCATAGTTAAAGCACAGAAATTTTTGTTACACTTTGTTTCAGAACTGAAGTTTTTTTTAAATGTAGGGACTTGTAGACCTTATTATGTGTATAACTGAGTTGTAGAATACAACCTCCAATATTTTAGATGAAAAATTCTTTCTATTAAGTGCATAGTAATCATCTTTTTTTGTCTCCATTAATGATATACTGCTTCAGAGCAAAGGAGGTCTGACAAAGTCCGTTTGACACATTACATTTTTGTTAGGGTTAATGTAACAGTATAGACCCTTGCTACTCAAATGGTCTACAGATCATCAGTGTCATCCAAGAGCCTGCTAGCAATGCAGGATCTCAGGTCCCACTCCAGACCTTCTTAATCAAAATTAACATTTAAACAAGACACTCAGGTAATTCTTATGCACGTTAGAGTCTAAGAGGGACTATTAACAGTCTTCACACTATAAATTAGTGCTGTTCAACAGAACTTTGTGCAATGATGGTGATGCCATGTACTATTCAATACAGTAACCAATAAACACATATAGCTATTAAGCACTTCAAATATCGCTAGTGCCAATAAGAAACTGATCTTTTTTATTTACTGTAATTTTAATTAATTTAAGTGCAAATAGCCACAAATGGCCAGTGGTTACCATGTTATACATTGCAGCTATAACTTTTTATTCACATGTATTTATGGGAATAATGTATGCATTCTGAAACTTTGGGGCATTTGTTCTCTTTACCTCATTTGCCAAAGGTCATAGGGCACTTGTAATACACCGATATTTCTAAGTGTTGTTTGTTGGTTTGTTTATTATCTGCACTATTCCTGGAACATACTTACTGTATTCCCCTACAGTTATTTGTTTATGCTGGGGCTCAGGGCAAGCAGCCCCAAAATATGCCACTTTGGCATAGTGATTATTTTGAATTAAGATTACTTAAGAAATAGCCAATGCAAAATGGGCACTTTGACCCTTTGTCTGCAGAAAGCAGGAAATGAACCTCACATGTGAAAAGTACCCACCCCGTACCAGGAGGTAGAGAGTCATCCTTATCATCTGAGATAGGGAATTCAAGGCCAAAGAAGCCTATATAAAGAGCCAAATAACAATATAGAAATAGAATTAAAATATAAAAACCCATATAAACATATCTTGTGACTTTTACTGCCAGTCCAAATTCTGTTTAGAATTCTTTACTAATTGAAGCTCCAAAACATGTATTTATTTTGTCAGTTTTTCACATATTTATTTTCTTTCTCTAATATGTGTAAAAACTGCATGCCTTGGTCATTTCTTGGGTCTCAATTTTATTATTGGACCTCCATGCACATGTAATTAAATTTCCTTTTCCCTGTTAATCTGTTTCATACCAATTGATTTCTTTGACCAGTGAGAACATTGAAGGGGAGAATAAAATTTTTCTTCCCCAACATTAACATGGCTGTGTTCTACCATGTCCCACCATCAACCTGATCCCAAGATGAACTGTAAACTTCTCAAAGGAGAGGTCATGTCTTAATAATCTTTTTATTTCCATTCACCTAGTACCAACTTTGGCATATCTGTGGTACTCTGTGTGGTACCACTGGCAAAGAAATAAGCCCATGAATTATTTCATTTTATTTTATTTTATTTTTTAGAGCAGCCATTTCTAAAAACAGCTTTATTGAGGTATATTGATGTATTAAAAAACTGCACACATTTAACATGTAGACTTTGATGAATTTGGACATATACAAAGACCCATGATATTAATATAATCAAATTAATAAACATAATTCAACATGTTCCAAAGATTGTTTCACTTATGTTTCTTTTTTAAATTGTAGGAATACTTAACATGAGATCTACTCCCTTAATTAATTTTGAAGTATTTAATATACTATAGTCACTATATTGTACAGAGATCTCTAAAAGTTGTTCATCTACCACAATTGAAAATTCATTCTCATTGAACAACTTCCTTTACTCCCATCTCTAAGAGATGTCTGCATTCCCATGTTTACCACAGCATAGTCACAGTAGCCATTTATGGAAACAAACCATGCATCCATCAACAAGGGAATGGAAAAAGAATGTGGTGTATACATGGAATGTAACATTATTCAGACTTAAAACAGAAATAAATCCTGCTATTTGCTACAGCATGGATGATCTTGAAGGACATTATGTTAAGTAAAATGAATCAGCAACAGAAGATTAAATACTACATGATTCCATGGCTATGACATATCTATAGTAGTCAAATTCATAGAAGCAGTGCACATTGGTATTTATTTTAATAAAACTTAGTAAAGCATAAAATTAGATTTAAAATAACAGTATCTTGGACAATACCCATTAGTGTTCATCCCACCAAGAAAGCAACTGTCAAGCAAACAGAAACAGCAACAATTATAAAAACAAATTTTGTGTGGTTAGAATTAGTTTCAACTCTTTCAAGTCAGGCTGATGTAAGGAAAATACTGAAGCAGATCTGTAAACATATTAAATATCTTGGCTAAGTAATTTCTGAGTAACATGCAAATCAGCCTTTTGTACTCTCAGTTCTGAATTGGGAAGAACACACCAGAGTTTGGCCTAGGACATGGAAGGGTTGTCTCCATAAGGGGCTAGATGGCTGAGACAGTGAGGCTGGATACCCAGACTGTCCAAGTCCTAAGTTGATGTGAGCTAAATAAAAAATTTGCTACAGAAGACAAATAACCAGGGGTCACTAACACCAGGTGGATAGCCTGACCCTCAGGCCATGGTGGGAATATCCATATGCTTTTCTGCCAAGCACTGCAAACAGCCAGGTAAACAGCTTGAGACATGAACAGGTAACTTTGTAATGCCAGCTTTTTTTTTCTTTTTTCCTCTTCCTCCTCTTTCTTTTCTTTTTCTTCTTCAGAGAAGAAGTAGACTGCTTATGGTAATAATGGCTTCTAACTTTGAACTTAACAGTCTTTCTCAAGATTCTCAAATTATGTGGCTTGGAATGAAATGTTACTAAAGCCATCTCCATGTATTTTGCTCATTTCCATTGCCTTGTGAACAAAGGTAAGTCTAGTTTAAGTTTTGAATTATCTGCACCTTCCTATTACTTGAATTCACAGACATTAAGAATGATATGTTATGATATACTGAAAATACTTTGTTGATTAATTTCATACTTATCGTTCTTCAGTAAGTCTGCAATATTTACAAAGTTCTGGCAAAGAGGGGGTCTTTTATTTATTAATTTTTTTTAATCTTCAATTATGGAAATTTTTGAATATATTCAAAAATAGATAATGGTAAAAGTCACATACCTCTCACTCAGCCTCAAAAATGATCAACATCCTTACTTCATCTTTACTTATTATTTGAACAGAGTATTTTAAGCCAGATCCCACCATACTGTCATTTCATTTATAAGTACTTCACTATGAATCTTTAACAGGTAAAGATTTAAAAAAAAATAGAACAATAACATCATTATCACAGTAATAATTTCTTATTATTTAATATTCAGTCTCTTCCAATCTTTCCTGGTTATCTCAAAATTATCTTCTCACAGTTAGCTAATTTGAATCAAAATTCAAGCAAGGTACAAACTGCATAAATTATGATTTTATATATATATAAATATATATATACACACACATATATATATATATATATATATTGCAAAATAATACTTAACATGAGATCTGCCCATTTAACAAAATTTTAAGTATACAATATGGTATTGTTACCTATAGGTACAATGAAAAGATCTCTACAATATAATCATCTTGCATTACTGAAATTTTATACCTATTGAATAACAGTCCCCCTTCTCCCCGCCCCCAGTTTCTGGCACCCACTATTCTACCCTCAGTCTTTGACAATTCTAGTGTGGAGAGGGAAAATAATTTCCCCTTTACCCTTCTGAGTTCTTGGTTTAGACCCCTGTAATGAAAGATAGTTTGACAATAGAAAAATGAGCATTTACACATGGGAGATACTCAGGGAAAAATAGGTAAATTTTGGTGGTACATCATCTTAAATACTATCTTCAGCTAAAGACAAAAAAGAAAAACTTTGGGGGAAGAGGAGTAGTTGGGAGAGGGCTAGGAAGCCCAGTTATGGGTAACCTGGAAATTTATATAAACAAAAGTAAGGTTTGTTATGCAGATCTAAGTTGAGGCCTTCTCCATTGGTAAGATTTTCTTTTGGGTGAGAGTCCTTTTTTTTTTCCTGGTGTTGAGATGGGGCCTGAGAAACTGTCTTTCTAATGAGATCCCAGGATGCTTGCTGTGATCTGGGATGGTACTTTGAGAACCACTGTTTTTTGTTTGTTTGTTTTGTTTTGTTTTTAAGATTTTGTTTATTGATTTGTCATAGAGAAAGCAAGCATAAGCAGGGGGTTTGGCAGGCAGAGGGAGAAGCAGGCTCCCCACTGAGCAAGGAGCCCCATGTATTTACAATAGCCAAGATTTGGAGCATTCTAAGTATCCATGAATAGATGAATGGATAAAATACATACACACACACACACACACACAATGGACTATCATGTAACCATCCAAAAAAAGGGTAAGATCTTGCCATTTGTGATAACATGGATAAACCTAGATGGTATTATTCTAAGTGAAATAAGGCAAGCTGGGAAAAAGAGATACCATATGATTTCACTCATATGTGGAATCTAAAAAGCAAAACAAATGAATAAACTTAACAAAATGGAGACTCAGTCTTATGAATACGGGGAACGAACTAGGTTGCCAGAGGGAAGAGGGTGGGGATAGGCAAAATGGGTGAAAGAGTGGGAGGTACAGGTTTCCAATTATGGAATGAGTAAGTACTGGAATAAAAGGCACAGCACAGGGACTATTAGCCAATGATATTGTAATACCATTGTATGCTGCACTTGTGGTAAACAAACTGTAATATACAGAGAAGTTGAATCACTATTTTGTACACCTGAAACTAATGTAACATTGTGTGTCAACTAAACAAACAAACAAAAAGCTGCTTGGCATTAGAAAGATCAGGATTTCCTTTCTAATTCTCCTGCGAAATAACTATGAAACACCAACCATGTTGCTTAATTTTATGACTCATTTCCCTCACCTATAAAATGGGGAAGTACTAGTACCAAATCACGGGACTGTTTTAAGGATTAAAAAAGTTAGTGTATATAAGACATCTGGCAAGTATTTTAAGTCTTTAGCATGATATTAGAGCTTGGGTAATGTCCTTACCTTGGTTGGTTAGAGTTTAAAGTTTAATATTACTCAGCATTTGTTAAATAGTACCCAACAGGAGTACAAAGGCTTTAGGAGTTTTGCAAGAACTGTCCTTGAGGGTATAAAAACTATAATTGCTTTTATAGTTTTCCATAAGTAGGTTTAACTTTTAGTTTTGAAAAGGATTTTGGAGAGCCATAAGTAGGAAAAAAATAAGTTCATAAAATCAAGTGTGTACTTTCTATTGTGTGGGGAAATATAGAGGAAGAATTTTTTTTTTTTTAAGGAGCTCATACAACCTGAAGCGAAGTCTTGCCGAGTCCCAGAACCATTTATGTCAACTGTCTTCTTAAATAAAATCTACTGACCTGTATCCAAACAACAGAAGATCAATTTAGTCAATAAATTTATTTTTTAAAGCAATCTCCATTAAAGAATTTGTATTGACACATGGTCAAAATAATTGGACAACTGGCAATACTTTCTCTCCTACACCCAGAAGTTTTGGCATTATAGCATATGGTAAGAATGTTGCTGTGTTGTCCCTACCACTAGAATAAAATGATACTGGTTAACATTTAAGGTTTGGGTTTTTTTTTTTTTTTTTTTTTTTTTAATTTTTGCTTTGTGTCCTCTGAGTTTGTACTGCACTGCCCTCTAGAGGACAGTATTCATCATAACACATGCATTGTAATTTTTCAGAGCGTTTATATTCCTCCTTAAAGGCAAATTGTAATTCAAGAATGTATGATTCATGATGATAGCACCAGGACATAATAGCAAAATAAAAAATATTATAATTTATGCTAAAATTTTATCTGGCATTATTGAGTAGTGTTTTTCATTACAAGTATTAAGTTTCAATTTCTACAACAAATGAAAGAAATTTTTTAAATTAATATTCCTTTAAAAAATTATGCACGCACCTGTCTTAGCTTTTAAAATAAAGGTCTAAATGTTTCCATGTTTTAATATATGAATAGTTGAAATTATAAGTGCATCAAATTTATTGTTTTGATTCAGTTTGCCCTATTGAATATAGATAAAATTTCCTATTTGAAGAATAAATAAGTCTTTGTATTCATTTGTCATAGATTTTGACATAGAGGCAAGGGTTAGTTCTTTACAATGTATGTGTACATGAAAACTGACTAGTTGGATTATAAAAACAAGCTGCTAAGGTATTTCTGTAAAAAATAAGTCTGTTGAAATTGACTTGTTGATAAAAATCAGTGAAACCAGGAAAGAAAGAAAGAAATATTTTAAGCAGATCTACATGATGTTAAGATTTTTCTTGAACTTCAAAAATCATTGCTTTAAAAAAATTATTGTCAGAAAAATTCAGGATGTACTTCACGGGAAAAAACTTGTGCAAAATTACACAGTGACAGTATTGTCCATGATTATCTGGTATTATTGTCTAATTTTATTTGGCTTATATGAACTTAGTATAACAAGGGAAGTTACTTTGTGTTTTTCTTTCATACCTCAGACTTGAAACCCAAGATGTTTTCAGTTGTGATCTTTAGGCTGTGAACTAGACTAATTTGGGGATGAAAGATGAAAAAAAGAAATTTGGAATCTTGAGGATTTATTCTATTTTCCTTTCTTATTCTTGTTTAGGTTTTTGAACCAATCAGAAGCATCTGCATGCTGACTTCCGACTGCTAACTAAGGTTTAATGTAGGTAAGTTCTTACGTAACACTGCTAAGCTGCCAGTCCGCATTGGAATGGGTAACCAAAAAATGGAGCTAAACAGTAAATGTTACTTGTCTCTCACGGATGTTTTTCAATTCCTGTCACCTTAAGACTATTCCACATTGTACAGTGTCAGGATCTAAAAGCAAATGGGTTACTTTCTGCTTGGTTTTTAACTGTAATATTAGGTCAGGTCAAAGACCCAGTTAAGAGAGATTAACCAAAACATGAGAATCAGTTTCCAAATGGCACTGCATGCAGAAGTTAAGATTTAAGAGAAAGAAGTGACAGAAGAAAAAAAAAAAAAAAAAGACAAAGAGAGAGTTTGTTTATTGTTTAGTTTTGGAGTGAGAGGCAAGGTGGTAGGGAAGGGCAGAGAGAATCTTAAGCAGGCTCCATGCCCAGCCTGGAGCACAAAGCAGGGCTAGATCTCACCATCCTAAGATCATGGCTTAAGCCAAAACCAAGAGTTGGATACTTAACCAACTGAGCCACCCAGGTGCCTTTAGGTTTATTGCTTTTAATAATACCTGTTTACTGGGATAGCCAGATATTAAGAATTCATGCTAATTTCTCTGCTTTTTTAAGTCCCTATTCATTGCTCTTATCTCTACTTCAATTGTTAATATACACTTAAAATGTGTGATTATTTCAACATTTCAATGGAAATAACAAACTTAGGTATGCTGGAATCAAATGCAAGATTGCACTCATTTCTATTTTGTTTTCCCATGTTATTCAATTATTATTTATTTAGCAAACCATTGGAGTATGCTTCCCTCTTTACCTCTGTATACGTGCCTTTTATAATAAATGCTCACTGTGCCTATCAGATTTCACTTCAAGTGATTTATTATGTCAGGGAGTCCCTGTGCCACTGTTTTATTATATTACATTTCCTTTCTAGTACATATAGCTTTCTCATGATAAAGCTAATTCTGAACTCATTACTATCAATTTCATATTAGCCTGTACCCCAATCTGACCATTGAAATATTTTAATGTTTGTGCCAATAATTTTATAACCTAATATTCATGTACTTTATCTGTTAATCACTACAACCTGAATTAATGTAGCTATATATCTGATTTATTTGCTACTGTTTCATGATCCCAGAAGAGCTGCAGCACACTTCAGAGTCTTAAATATGTGCACATTGAGTTTTCATGTTGCTTAAAATTTTAGAGTAATATTTTGGCTTTTTTGTTATTGTTTTAAAATCAAATTTAAAAGAAAAGTTTTGAGGTTTCTAAACATTTGCTTGGCATATAGTAATGCTGTTTTCTAAATACACTCACATATGATTTCTTATTTGCTGATTTCTCTTTGTAATAGAAATTTTGTAAATATTGTCATTCCTACCCCCAAAATATATTTCAATCTTCATCCATGAAGAGTTCGACATACAAATTTCAACTCTGATTTGCATTGTATAATTTTAAGTTGCTCTCTGTATTACATAGATTTTTAAAAACTAGAATAGATGAACTTAGCCCCATTTCTAACTACTGAACTTTTCATTTAATTGCAGAGTTAGATTCACACACAAATTTGCTCCACAAAATGTACACTTTATTAACTGTTTAATGTATGATACTCTGAAATCATGGTGGTTGTACTGAAATGCACTTTGAAGATTTCTGAAGATTGACTCAGGTCATGAAAACTTAATGGATGTGTTTTTAAAAAACTAAGCACATGAAATAGTGTACACAATTTTAGGTCTTTTTTTTTTTTTTTTTTTTTTTTTACTTTCATTTCAAATACACTAGCACCAATAAGCATAGTAAAAGCAAAACACCTGTAATATCATTTCTTTTCTTAACCATGATGGGACTCTTGTTTTTAACAATATGGTAAATCATTTTGTTCAGTGAGAATAAAGTTATGGGAGCAAACACAATCATTCCAGTGTCTGAGCAGTAAACTGGTAATACAACTAGCTGGGAGGTGAGGAAGACTAGGTAAACTCCATATCCTAAAGTGAAATTGAGATACAAATGTCTAGGGAATAAATTTAATTAATCTTAAGGACTCCACACCTCTCCAGTCCTTCCATCTGGGGCAAGTTTAACTTTTGACCAGTGGCTTTAATCAGCTTTTGCCAGAACTTGATACCATCAGCATTAGAGAGCTTTTGTACATCCATCATTTATTGGAATTATCTATCTCCTAAGGTAATGATCTTTAGCATCTTCCTTACTACTCTTGAGAGGAAGTAGAACCCATTATTTCATTTTTGTAGATAATCTAAAGGTAGGAATTTCGGTATATGCCAGTTAAATGAGAAAACTATTCTAACTGACCTTGAGAGAGTAAAAGAATGGATTTGGTAGAAAAAAAGATTAATGGAAAAAAATAAGCTAAAAAAAAATATGCCCATCTGAAAAGTCACAAAAGGAACAGGAGTATTCACTTGAGTATAAAATAGCAACACTAATTCAGGAAAACATACACAATGTTACCTATGGTTATTTTAGAACAAGATGGGAATATAATATTCAGTATAAAATTGGCACTAATTTAAACTATATATGTGATTGGTTTTGACTGAGGAAAGTGATTAACAGTAAGTTAGTTTTCAATATAATTGAAAAGTGGGATATTTTATCCATTTCAAATTTGTTCAACTTAACCTCAGATTAATTTTCTTTGGGACTTTTCTTCCTAAAAACCCAACCCTGGGCAAAAAAGAGTCTTTTTTCAAAAAATGGTGCTGGGAATACTGGATATCCTATCCACATACAAAAGAATGAGCTTGAACCTTTAACTTATACCGTATACAAAAATTAACTCAAAGTGGATCAAAGATAAACATAAGGTTCCAAAATACAAAACTCTGAGAAGCGGAAAGCATAAGGGGGAAGCTTTCAGACATTTTTTGGGTAAAATACCAAAGCATGGGTGACAAAAGAAAAACTAGGTGAGATGTGGACTTCATCAAAAGTAAAAACTTTTTGGGCTTCGAAGAACACTAACAAGAGAACAAGAAATCCATACACAAAACAGGAGAAAACATTTTAAATCATATATCTGATAAGGGATTAATATTCATAATATATAAGGAACTAAAGCTGAAAAAGAAAAAATGTTTTAACATGCATGGACCAAAAAAAAGTTTTAACATGGACAGAGCTTGAATAGACTTTTCCCCAAAGAAGATACACAAATGGATAATAAGCACAAAAAAAAGATATTAAACATCACTAACATTGGGAAAATGAGAATCAAAAACATACTAAGATAGTCTTGTGAAAGATGCTATTATTAAAAGGGGGGGCATAAAATAACAAGCGCTGATGAAGATGTGGAGAAATTGGAAACCTTGTATCCTGCTGGTGGGAATGTAAATTGGTGTAGTTGCTATGGAAAACAGTAGGCCAGTTCCTCAAAAAATTAAACAGATTTACCATATAATCCAGCAAATCCACTTCTGTGTTTATATCCAAAATAATTGAAAGCAGGGACCCAAACAAGTATTTGTACACCCATGTTCATAGTAGTAGTATTCACAGTAGCCAAAAGATGAAAGTAACACAAATGTCAGTCCCACCGATGAGTGGATGAACAAAATGTGGCATGCACCTACTGTGATGGTTGATGTGTCAACTTGGAAGAGGTATATGGATGGGATTAACATTTAAATTGCTTTAAGTAAGCACGCTGTCCTCTTGAATGCGGCTGGGCCTCATTCAATCCGTTGAAGGCCCACTAGAAGACTAGTTTCTCTATGCAAGAGGGAATTCTCCAGAAGATTGTCTCTTGTCTTCACCTGCACCATCAACTCTCCTGGGTCTCTTCCTGCTGACCTTTGGACTAGAACTGTACCACTGATTATCCTTGGTCTCCAGGCTGCCAGCCTTCAGACTGTATTCACACCATTGGTTCCTCTGTGTCACAAACCTGCTGGCCATGATTACAAATTTTGGACTTCCTAGCCTGTATAATCATTGACAGCAAATTCCTTACAACAAATCTCTACATAGAGATTGGTTCTATTTATCTGAAGAATCTTGCCTAGTATGCCTATAATTGATATGTGTAGGTATCTATATACTCACACTTATCTTTAGTTGTATAATTTCTCACCATTAGAGTTTGGTTGATATTGCTAGTGTCTTATACTTTACTCTCAAAGTTTTGAATACCGAATGTCTGTCTGTTTTTGGTACTCTGATATCCATGCCAGAGGTATGGTCTGGAGTCCATACATTTATAATATTGTAATGCTCACTTATGCTGTCATAAATCTTCATTTCAGACATCAGTTAGCAGTTTCATTCACTTTTTGTGGTTTGGTACAATCTCTCAATCCCTGCCCTGCCTCCCTACATTTTTCAACACTGGCATCTTAATCTCAAAGCACCTCATTCCCTCTTTTCCACTCAACTGGCAATTGCCAGGTGTAAACCTCTGAGGTCCCTCTAATCTTCTCTAGGAAAGGGAAGTGGTAAGGTTCCAGCTGGACAGGCTGTCAGAAAGGCAGCTGAGTAGGTGACAGAGAGTGATGGCTGCCCCTATACAATGGGCCCAAGGGCTCTTTCTCTTCAAGGGAGTTCAAGAGGGTGGGAAGTAGCTCTGTGCAAGTAGCAACTGTGCTCTGTAACCCAGCTGGAAGAGACACTAGGTACAGGAAGCTGAAGAGTTAGTGAACAACCTTTCCTCATGTTCAAAAGTTTTAGTACTTAAAGTATATTAAATGTCGATGATTTTTAATTTTATAAATTCTGACAGTAGTCAATAATAAAATACATTGATATCAGCTAAATACTGACAGATTGTTATTTTGCTACAGTATTGCGCTAATTAATGTGATCTTTAACCCCTGAAATCCTTGTCATCATATTTCTGTCTGTTGAATACCCATTTTCTTGTGTCATATCCATAGGTTTACCAGAGTTAGCAGAGAAAAATACAGGATTTCCAGTTAAATTTGAACTTTGGATAAACAAGTAATTTTTAGTTCAGAAATTCAAATTTGACTAGGTGTCCTATATTTTATCTGACAATCTTAATTCACTTTACAGTCTTGATTATTGATCTTGTCGGGGACCTTCAAATAGTAAACCATGACCACCAAGTAGACTTTCTCACACCCACAATTAGCCTATTTCCTTTGAAGCCCCTACCTCCCATTCATTCAGGTTATGGGAATCTGTGTCCCAGTAATCTTTTGATAGTGTTTGAATTTGGAACCAAATAAAATACTTTTCTTGAGATGTGACCTGAGCCAAGGAATAGGACTAGACCTCCCTTGTAGAATCTACTTCTGCTAATAGGGTCTAAGGTAACAATCTACCAGTCAGCTTCATCACACTGATAACTAATATTGATCTTCATCTAATTTACTTTGTTTTTGTCTTTTTTTTTAAAGATTTTATTACTTATTTATTTATTTGAGAGAGAAAGTGAGAGAGCATGAGCAGGGTGGGGTGTGGGAAGAGGGACAAGGTGGCTCCCCACTGAGCAGGGAGCCCAATGTGAGGCTTGATCCCAGGACCCTGAGATATGACCTGAGCCACAGGCAGCTGCTTAACTGACTGAGCCTTCCAGGCTCCCTTATGCCTCTTTGTCTTTTTCAAATGTTCAGCTGAATATTTTACTCCCTAGTTTTCTTTTTAAGCCTTACTTCATTCTATTTTGAAAGATTACACCAACAAATTTTTCTTGTCCCTTTCATTTCTGAGTTCCTCTGAGAGTTAGTTGAGTAGCCCTACTGACATTGCTAGGTATTCACCTTCTGAACTTCTAATCAGGCTTGTCTGGGATTGTGTCATCTGAGTTTTGTGTTATCTCTGAATATTATTTTCTCCAACATTTAAGAAATTTAAATTTATAAAGTATATGTCCACCTTTGCCTGTGTATTAGGTGCTTTACATATATTATCTCTTTTAATTCTCATATAACTATGAAAAGCAAGTTCTATTTTTTCTGATTTACAGATGAGGAGTCAGAGATTCAGTGAAATCAAGTGACTTGTCCAGGTCAGGACTTGGAGTAAAAGTAGAAGTGCTAGAAATGACAGAGGCAAGCACATTGCAGAGCCTAGATACTGTATAAAATCCGAGCCCTAGAAACACAGGTCAGGGTGCAACCTTTGAGAGTAGGGACAGCCTCAGGGCATTCCAAGGGCCCACAAGAACTAGGGTAGGACTGTGATCTAACACTAAGCACCTGCCAAACTGCTCGCCAGAGCTCATCTTCAGGCAGACTTCTAGAGGTCTTTGGCATTAAGAGATAAAATAAGAGTTTACAAATTCAACCATGGATGAGACTAACCTAGTCTGTGGTTGCCAATTATCTGGAGTTTCTAAAAATCATAATCGTCTTTATAAAACAATAAATAAAATCTGAATTCTAAAAGAAAGTATAAATTTCACAAGATGCCTGAGGCAGTTTAATTGTATTTTCTCTCATATACTGCCACAAAATATGGGATGGAATTGTAGCACTGGAAAATATCTTAGAAATCACCTAGTTCTTCATCGTATGCTACATGTAAGTTTAGAGTGGTCAAATGACTCATCCAAAAATTACACTTGTAGAAGAGCAAAGAGTCTAAGGCCTACATACACCAGTCTAATCTCTTTTAATTAGACTAAATTTTTATTATTATTATAGCTGATTTTAACTCTAGGTAGATAACTAACATTTCCACTCATATTTATTCAATTGACAGGTAAAATATTGCTATCTATCTATCTATCTATCATCATTTATCTATCATCACCTTTCTGTCTATTAAGCCACTTGTCTTCTTATGGTTACTTATTTGATAGGTCTGAGACACTTATTCTTTGCATTTAGGCAATGTGCTATCTGGTGGTAGGTAACATGAAGTATAGTCAGAAGTCCCACATTGCTCAGTCGCTAAGCCTATCAACCAGACATTAATCCAAATGTCTCTGACACATATAATTCTCTCATAGTATACAAGAACATGGATGTGGTATAATTTTTGTTTTTAATTATAAATTTTTAAAATTATTTCAGTTTTCTAAACCAGACAGTCAGGACCAAGTCCTACAAGCCAAAAAAGGACGTTTTAAAAGGCTGAGAAGACAACCAAATGTGTCATTCTGTCTCAGAACAATTCTCTGCCTGAGTATATTTTGGTATAAAAAAAAAATTTAGAAACAGAACGACATTTCCCAAGAAACAGTTCTTTTTTTTTTTTTTTAAAGATTTTATTTATTTATTTGACAGAGAGAAATCACAAGTAGGTAGAGGGGCAGGCAGAGAGAGAGAGGAGGAAGCAGGCTCCCTGCCGAGCAGAGAGCCCGATGCGGGACTCGATCCCAGGACCCTGAGATCATGACCTGAGCCGAAGGCAGCGGCTTAACCACTGAGCCACCCAGGCGCCCATCCCAAGAAACAGTTCTTAAAGTTTTTTGAGAACCTCTCAGAGTACTCAGAAGTTGACAGTAAGTGCAGTTACTAGTTCTCTTCAAATGAATATAAATATGGCTACTTAAGATAATTCAAGGGACTGGAGCCTAGCTTAGCATTTATTTTATTTGAAATAAATTTAACAACACTAGCTTTCTTTGTTTAGTATTTTTCAGTATATCTTTTACTATCTTTTTCTTTCTGCCTTTCTATTTTGATGCTGAGATATTTTCATGAGGCAAAGATAGATTAAACAAATCCAATCAGATTTTTGTGATTATTATGATATATATGGACTTACTTCCATCACCTTATTTTGTTTTTCTGTTTTATATGCTTTTTTCACTTAGCTTTTCTGCTCAATTTTTTTAATTCTCTTTTTATTCCTTTACTAGTTTAGAAATTTCTTCCATTTCACTACATATAGAAGTTGTCCTTTTATTTTTAGTATCCTCACCTGACACAAAATCAAGCATTAAAGAATATCTTGGACCTCTCAAATAGATTAGAACAGTTTAACTTCTACCACATCCTTCATTCTTTTATGTTAGTTGTCTAACTAACTTAACTAATTTGTTAAGTTCTGCCTTTTTTTAATAACAAGGTATTTTTGTTTCTTTCTGTTCATTTTTCTTTTGCAATTGAAGCTTAGTTTTACCAAAATATTTAAAATTGGGGAGGGGGAGAATTGCCTTGCATTATAGTTCTTTCTTCAGAATTTTTTTTTTGTACCAAAATCCATAATTTAAAATTTATTTCAGCAAAGTTCACAGATTGAAAAAGTTCTCGGGCTTTGTCTTGGGGGAAAAAACATCCTTTATTTTACCTTTTTCTTAACCAATCATTTAGCTGGGTATAAAAGTCAGTTTGTTCACTCATTTCTCCTGAGCTTTTTGAAGATATTTTTCCATTACCTTGTGTAGCTTTTGATGCTAATAAATAGTCTAGTCTCATTCTGATTACCTTTCCTTATTAGGTGATCTGTCTTTTCTTCTGAAACCTTTGATTACTTTATTTTATTTTTTATGCTCTTCAGTTTCACAACAACTGGCTACTTGTTGATTTAATTTTATTTTCTTGCTCTGAATTTGTGTGTCCTTTAATGTAAAATCTTGTGTTTTTCTTTTAATTGTGACAAACTTTCAGGCAGTTTTTATGTGGATATTGACTCCTAGTCTCTGTCTCCCCTTCTAAAACACCATTCAGACATAGGTAGCATTTTCTCATTTTATCTTTCACATCTCTTAATTTTTTTCATTCTGATGGTTAATTTTATGTGTCAATGTGACTATGCTAAGGTGCCTATTTGTTTTGTTAAACAGCAGTCTAGATGTTGCTCTATGGTATTTTTCAAATGTGATCATATCCAGATATGAGGGGAGCAAAGTTTCTTGTGTTGCCCCTGCTAACTCTTCATCACAGTTTGATTCTTCAGAGGAATGGGTTATTTTTCTGTTGAGGACTTGTCATTCTTAAGTTGTAAGAATGTCTCTGTGAAGTTTGCTTCTCCTGAATTCTTAGGAGTTTCTATGGTTCTCAGCTAAATGTGGTCTCATCCTTGGACCTCCCTGACCAATGGCTCTGTGTAATATTCTTGATTCCCCACCACTCCTCACCCCACTATGTAGATTAACTTTCTTCATTACAAGATTTCAGAGAGTACTTTTTATTTTATATTTATATTTTATTTATATTTATATATTTTTATTTATATTTTATTTAATTTTTATTTTAAATGACTTTTTATATTTATATGACTTATCTGAGTTTGTAATTATATTTTCATTAGTATGATTATTTGACAAATCTCTGTCACTGCATCACCTTGAATAGACTCTTAGCTCCATGAGAACAGGAGCTTTATTTTGGGTTCACAATTTAATCCCTAGCACTTGGCACAATGCCAGATACATAGTAGTCTTCCACTTAAATTAAATGTTTATTTGTAGAACAAATGAATGAGCAAGTAAATACACCCTTTTATTATGTTAACCTTGAAAATTTCTCCTGGATGTATTTCATTCAGATATTGAATGGATCAGATTTGTTGAAACTGTTTTTTATTCTTTCCTGTGTCTGCTATTATTGGTGTTACTATGGTTAAAGCATTAAAATACCTGAAACATCCAAATACAAATACATTACATTACTAATTATGGAGTTTCTGAGTTTTTGAAATTTTGAATTTGGAGTCATGTAAAAACACCAAAAGTTGCCTTTTATATAAGTATACAAAGTATATGAGTTTCTCCAATAGAATAATTGAAAACACTCCTCTGCATGAAGAAATGTTAGATTAAAGTGAATGCGATGATTACATTGAGTGGTTGCACACTGGAATGAGATTCCTAATTCATGATTTTAGGAATCTTGATCTTTATTTCAAGTTAAAAGACTGTAGTCCAAGACATTCTTAAAGCTCAGGTGATATGTTTGATGCCAGGAAGGTTTTGAGGTTTAGAGAAGCAGCATGAGAAGTTTCCATTTTTTTGTAACAAAACATTATGAGACTGTTAATTTTAAAGTTTAAATGAAACTGCCGGTAACTCTCTCTGGCATCCTTCAAAATCCCTGTGTACAAAGAGAGTTGTTAAGGGATATAAATTTAGATACCAAATTCTGAATTCAAAGAAGGGTCCTCCTTGCTACATTACTGGTTGTTGACCTCCTATATGGGCTTCAGCTTCACATGGATAAGGGTGTGTGTGTGTGTGGTGTGTGTGTGTGAGAGAGAGAGAGAGCATTCTGACATTTTAATCAGCTAGCTTTTATTTTTTATTTTTTTTTTAAGATTTTCCTTTTTTGAGAGAGAGAGAGAGAAGCACAAGTAGGGGGATGGACAGAGAGAGAGAATCTCAAGCAGACCCCCTGATCAGCATGGAACCCAACATGAAGCATGATCTTATGATCCTGAGATCATGACCTGAGCTGAAATCAAGAGTCAGGCACTTAATTGACTGAGCCATCCAGCACCCCCAGTGAGCTAGCTTTTGGTGGTAGTAGTCTTTTTTTATTGTTGGCTATCCCTTCTGAAGAACAGACATCCTTGTCAAGTTAGTGGTTCAATAACTCAGTTGTTTAATATTTTGACATGTATGTATGTACAATTACACAACTTTGGATGGAAGAATAAATGAGTGAGAAAGGAACTTGTTGCATGCATGGATCTGGTTTAATCAATCTCTACATGGTTTCTGAACACTGAAATGAATTTCTTAAATATTTGAGCTTTCACATTAAACATAACCAGATCTGTAGGCCTTTTTTCTATTGTCTCACTTAAAGGGAACTTGAATTAATTTTCATTTTATAACTGGCATAGTCCATAGATTTACTATAAGTACAAAGCAAAACTTTTCATCAGAAGTATAACCTAATTATTGAAAATTTAATAGTTGGCAATTACAAATGGCCAGTAAATCTTTTTTTTTCTTTTCCTTTTTTAAAAAAAAATTCAGCCTCATAAATAGTCATCTGGCATTAAATATTTGTGATCTAGGCCAGTAACCTTTTTCAATCCCACAGGACCTTTTTTAATTAAACTATATCTTTGTCCCATGTCTGTAATCCTCTCACTGACATTTTATATACAAGACACCTTGCTGAAAAAAGGTCAAGCAGTACAGTTATAAATGGAAAAGAGATTAGAAGAATTCTCAAGCCATGGTGTGATCTAACAGTGAGTTAAATATGGAGCAGTACTTAGTAGACAAGCTCAGTAGACAAGGAGGAATCCTCTGGGTAGATTTTAACATTTGGAGCACAAAACAAATGAAAATTATTTTTATGACAAAAATGAAAATTACACATTTTTTTCCATAGTCTTCCATAGTTATTGTGAAAGATTGTGAGGCTTTGAAAGCCATAGGATGTTCAGAAAAACAATTGTGAAATACAACCATGGTGTTTGTGTACTTCTTGCCTAGAAAGACACTTTCATTGCTCCGTAAACCTTGCAAATGTCAGTCTTGCGTTAAGGTTAATTAACTCTAGAAGTAAAAGAAACATGTTGAAACTTATATGCACCAATGAAGAGTAAAAAAGGAATGAAAAACCCAAGTAAGGAAGAGGAAGAAAGCAAATACCACGTTACTGAAAAATCTATTTTAGTGGTATATATCGAAAAGAAACCATGTGTTTGGAAGGTAAATACATTCACAGAAGAAGTGGCTTACATTATTTTCACCAGAACATTAAGCAGAAATTGAAAATGGATTTTCCCCCCTTACTATTCTCCAGCTGGCATGTTATGACTAAAACTTGCTGAATCCATGCCACACTGTGATGCATTTAATGGAGTACATGGGTACAACTAAACAATACATTACTTGTAATGTCTGAAATAACCTAGTAAAGCATGGTACTCAAGTGTTAAAATACCACTCTCCGTTTCTCAGAGGTTGCTTAGTTATACCCAAGAGGCCAACCTTCTCTGAAAAGCTGTTACTGCTAATTTCTGTCACTTTTATATAGTCCAGTGATAAAAGGGTATACTTTCATTCCCATGTCATCAAAATGACGTTATTTAGATGTTAATGCTTGAGGCATAGTAGTTGACACTGAACCTTTAATCATTGGACTTATGCTTTTAGGGTTCTTTGTTTATAAATGGTCCACTTGGTTGCAAATATCCCTTAATTTAAAAAAAAAAAGAAGAAGATTAAAATAAAATAAAATAGAAGCAGAACTTTTACTTTGACTCGAGCTAAATCTCTTTTGGTGTCTCCAGGCTTTGGGTCTCTGGACAGAATCTTTGTGAGTGCTAAATGAAAAGGTTACTGTGTGCAGTTCCTTCAGCTATTATAAGACTTCTGGCAGTGACTGAACTGTCAGGTTCCAGCAGGCCAGTCCCTGTTCAAAGTAACCAGATGCTGTGTTTGAGAAATGTGATAGTTGACAGGCTGACATTATGATTCTTGTGACCCAGCTTGGAACCTAAGCTTTGAATCAGCTATCAATCCAAACAATAAGAACAGTCTCTAGACATAAAAACCTGTTTGTACATTTGTTCAATAGAAAAATATTTTCACTTAGTAAGGCTAGTTAGGCTTTTAAAAGTCAGTCAGCTAAAACAAGTTCATTGAGTTCTGATAATTTTCAAAATGTTCTCTTAAAAGAATAAGCTTTTTTTCTTTGAAAATGACTTGTTCATCTAGATAAAATTTTAGATTCAGACCATGTGAAAAGATAGAAAAATTCAGTTAATCAAGTAGTTGCTTTTTCTAAATAAAAACTTTCAATTAACTGAACTGACAGGAATGACTATTTTGTCACCGGTTATGTTGAGCATTGGTATGCAAAATGTATTGAATTTTTGTCCGAGTTTTTGCAAAATGACCCAGGCTGGTCAAGACAAATTGGGCATTTGATAAATGATACTTTTTACCTTGCCTTCTTAGTAGATTAACCTGTCAAATAGTCAGAAACAAATTTACTGTGGGATAGATTATGAAAAATAATCTATTGAATTATATTCTGTACAAAGCATTTGTCAATAGCTCTATTATTGTTGTTGTTACTATCATTGGTGTGTTCAAGTTCAGGAAACTAAGATAAAGGGACGTTATATAATATGCCAATGGTCATAAAAGTAGTAAGTTGGTTTATCTCTAACTTCCTGTTTTCCCAGTACTATCAATACTTTTCTTCCATTTATTAATCTGTCTGTAGTGTCATCAGGAATAGTGATATTTTTCCCTTTTTTAATCATATTGCACAGATATAATAGACAAGTATTTGATTTTATTTTGTCTATAGACCAAAGAAATAAACAACTGAGAATATCAAATAATGGCATATGTTAAAATTATATCCAAGGAGTTTTGTTTAAAAAGAAAAGCACATAAATTTTATCCTAAGGCACAGATATAGATAGATAGATAGATAGATAGATATAAAATAAACAGCATTTAAAAATGTAAATATAGAATGTATTGCTTATGATTTATTTTTGAGGTTTTTCTCTTTTTCCCTGCTTCTTAAAAGCTGTAATTTTCCATGACTCTGCAGATACTCAGAAATATATGTTCACTACTAGAAAAAGAATAAAATGTTTGTGATATGGTAAATACACTAGGAATTTGCTAGATGGTGCTGCAACATATATTTATAAAATTCTACTAAAAGTGTTGTTTGAATAGGAAATTTTCTTGCAATTAGAAATACATCAATAACTGATATTTGGAGTCTTCTTATGATATAGGCATTATTTTTTTAAACAAAATTATGTTACATTCTCAGCCCCTAACTAGATTTCAACCTCCATTTTTATTAAATTTGTGCTATATTTAACAAATTAGCTTTTTATATTTGTAGAATATTTTAACATTTAGACCAGGATCAACAGGCCACTGCACAATAGCAAAGATTAATCTACAGTACTGTTTCTTGGAATACAGACAATTTTTTTCAGTCATTCTAGTAAACGCTGAATATAGTTCAAAATCAGATAATTTAATTTTAGGTGTGCTAATTCAGAACAAAGCAAAATTACTTTAAAAGGTTCAATAGGGCGTCTGGGTGGCTCAGTTGGTAAGTGTCTGCCTTTGGCTCAGGTCATGACCACAGGGTGCTAGGATCAACCCCACATCAGGCTCCCTGCTCCATGGGAAGCCTGCTTCTTCCTCTCCCACTCCCCCTGCTTGTGTTCCCTCTCTTGCTGTGTGTGTCTCTTTCTGTCAAATATATAAATAAAATCTTTAAAAAGAATAAAAAATTCAATAATCTTAAATGCAAAACTATCCATTGTATACAACCCTTTCTTCTCTTAAATAAATAAATAAAAATTAAGTAAATAAAAGCAACAGAAAAAGTAATATATTTTTTAAACCAAAAATCTCTTTAACATCAACAAAGTATTGTCTGTACTATGGCTATTAATCTTAATCATGTGTTTGTTCTGTCTAGCCCACATTCTAGGTAGTGTCTTACAAAATCAAGTTATAATCATAGTGAAGTAGTAGCCATATATAAGGGGAAAATGGGTGACTATGTATGTTAACATTAACTTGATTTCACTGCAGATATCATAATTATAATATCTTTTGAACTTCAATGCAGTAGGGATCTATATGACCTTGAAAATAAAAAGAGGTAAAAACAATGTATTCCTTTTTCCTGAGCCTGAAGCTCTCAGGGTCAACCCTTTGAAAAGATTCTCAAACCACATATAATGAAAACAACAAGATACACCAGAAGATTAAGTAAAATATTGATTAAATTTTGATACCTGTTTACCTTGGAAAAAAGATATAGTCTCCAAATAGTCTACCATATCTCATCTCACAAAAATATATTTGTGATGCAATAATATCAACCAATATGTATTGAATTAATAAACAATGTAGTACTTTATAGTTGAACTGATTGGGATGACATCACACAGGTAAATATGAAGATTATGTTGTAGAATTCCCAAAACTATTCAAACCCTTCTTAGAATTTCCACACATGCGAAATTTAAATTGCTGTTCCAGAATTCTTGTATGGCAAACTGTTATAACTCTTTTACTGAGAACAATTAGAAAAACTAGATAATTTTTAAATCTGTTTGAAGTCATTGGAAAGTTCACAAAGCAGCAACAAAGGTTTGA
Source organism: Mustela nivalis (assembly GCF_964662115.1). NCBI lineage: Eukaryota > Metazoa > Chordata > Mammalia > Carnivora > Mustelidae > Mustela > Mustela nivalis. The sequence goes on along the minus strand of NC_139031.1, from coordinate 34,690,309 downwards.
GGGGCACAGAGATGAGTCTGACATTTGACTTCTCTTTTTCCTTCAAGGCTTTATGCCAATTCCCAAATAGCTAAGAAGCTGAGCAAAGCTTACAGAAGACTTAAAGTTATAGAGAGACAAAAACTGACATACACATCCTAAGAAGAGGGTAATTACTCCAGGAATTTAACTGAGACCACTGAAGGGTTAACCTCATTGCAGACTCTTCAAAAATAGCCTTCAAACGTGAAATTGAGATAGAGACATGACAGGAGAAAAACCCAAGGAATTAGCACCTGCAAACCAGCACTAAAGGAAATACTAATAGGGTTGTGATTAAAAATCACAGATGGAAACAAGTAAATTCAATAAAGAATGAAGAACAAGGGAGAGTATAAGTATGTGGTTAAGTGACAATGTATAGTGAATTTACAAAATAATATTAATATCTTGTGGGATTCTAAATACATGTATAATTAAAATATTGGGGACTATGCATTTATCAAAACTCATAGGACCTTTCAACGCAAAGACCAAGACTTTAATGGATGCAGTTTTAAAAATCAGTTAGGATATTGTGGACTTTGGAATGGAATGCAGACTGTGACAAAAGAATCTGTGATACAGACGTATGACGACTTTGTAGAAAGGAGTGGGGGGGGGGGTTACCTAACTTAGGAAATGAGTAGACACTATGAGACTAAGGACTAAAAGAACTATAATTACACTGTACTGTAATTAATATAGTTGTTTCCTATGGGGATACAGGTTAACAATACTCATACCACTATACATGTATACTGGGATTGAGCAAATAAAATAAGCAAATACATAATGGATCGTGGAAACAAGGTTCTTACTACTAGAGTGAGAGGATATAGATAAGTAAGGAGAGGCGGCTAGAATGAACCATATGGTGCTGGATGAGAGTCAGAGACTTCAGTGCAAACTCATGTTTACCTTAATATAGTTACATAAGGTTACATATAGAAATAATTATAGACATGTGTGTACACACACACACACACAGGTTAATACACCCCATAGATTTCCTAGAATTTCCTGCTGAGAGGAACAAAATCCTCAGTAGCAACAGTAATACTTAAGATATAGGTCTTGGGGTGCCTGGGTGGCTAGGTGGGTTGAGGCCTCTGCCTTCAGCTCAGGTCCTGGTATTGAGTCCCGCATAGGGCTCTCTGCTCAGCAGGGAGCCTGCTTTCTTCCTCTCTCTCTGCCTGCCTCTTGGCCCACTTGTGATCTCTGTATGTCAAATAAGTAAATAAATCTTTAAAAAAAAAAAAAAGATCTAGGTCTTGATTCTTTTTTTTTTTTCAAAGATTTTATTTATTTATTTGAGAGAGAGACAGTGAGAGAAAACATGAGCGAGGAGAAGGTCAGAGGGAGAAGCAGACTCCCCATGGAGCTGGGAGCCCAATGTGGGACTCGATCCCAGGACTCCAGGATCATGACCTGAGCCAAAGGCAGTCGTCCAACCAACTGAGCCACCTAGGGACCCCTAGATCTTGATTCTTAATACTCCTTTACAATAAAAGCAAGTAGGAGTTCTTGAAGAAATGACTGTTTCTAGATTGGGACAGGGAATATACAAGAGCCTGGATCATTTTGTAGAAAGTAAGGGGAAAAAATATTAGTTAAAAAAATAATGGGGTTATGTCAAAGGAACACAAGAACCAAACAGAAGAGTTTCCAATGGCCAAAGCTGGAACAACTTGAGCAATAAAAATAAGAATTACTGAGTTATAATTTGAAATATAAAATAAATGCCAATGAGTCCATACTTATGTATGTATGTAAATAAATAGTTGAGTAAATAAGTAAATGGAAGAACAATAGATAAATAGAATGGAAGAATTATAAATAATTTATCTAGATGCTCCAACTGTCAAGGAGATGATGCATGACTCCCTACTCCTTAAGAGTAGACTGTGCATAACTTAATTCTAAAAAGTACAGAGTTGGGGGGCTGGGGGAAAAGTAAATTTACATTGTAGAGATATGGCAAACATGAGGTTGACATTGTCACTGATAGGTCAGACCCTTGATATGGAATGAGGATGGCATTTTATCTCTGTAATCTTCCTCCCCAAAACTTACAATCTCTGTCTACGCATGAGGGAAACATCAGATAAATCCAAACTGAAGGACATTATGCAAAATACCTGACCTGTACTCCAAATCCTCAAGGCCATCAAAAGTAAGGGAAGTCGGGGCACCTGGGTGGCTCAGTGTGTTAAGCCGCTGCCTTCGGCTCAGGTCATGATCTCAGGGTCCTGGGATGGAGCCCCACATCAGGCTCTCTCCTCAGCAGGGAGCCTGCTTCCTCCTCTCTGCCTGCCTCTCTGCCTGCTTATCATCTCTCTCTGTCAAATAAATAAATAAAATCTTAAAAAAAAAAATAAGGGAAGTCTGAGAAGCTATCACAGTTTAGAGGAGCTTAAGGAGATACAAAAAGTAAATATGTTGTAGAACCTGGTGGGACCCTGGAACACAAAGAGAACATTGAATAAAAGCTAAAAGAATCTGAATAAAGTATTGGCATTATTTAACAATTGTGTATCAATATTGGTTAATTAGCTATCACAAAGTAGCATAAGAATATAAGATGGTAACAAAAGGGGAAATAGATAGTTGAATATATGGGAACTCTATTAATATTATTGCAACATTTATATAAATTTAAAACTATCCAAAATAGAAGTTTATTAACTGTTCAAAAAATATGTAAACTACTGAGCAACAGCACAAAAGATGGTGAGGAAGTGGGTAAATAAAGTCAGAGTTTTCTGAGATGTCACCTCATCTCACAAGTGGAAAAAGTATTAATTTATATTGGGCATTTGAAAGTTGAGGGTGCATTTGTAATTTCTGGGTTAGCCATGAAAAGAAAAGTTAAAGACTGTATTAGGTAAAACATTCATAAAGGGGAAAGGTAAAAAAATAAAATAATTAAAATAGAGTAACCAAAAGAAGATAGGATTCGAGAAATTAAAGATCATAAAACAGTTTATAAAAATAGAAAACAAAGGGGTTCCTGGGTGGCTCAGTTGGTTAAATGGCCAACTCTTGATTTTGGCTCAGGTCATGATCTCAGGGTCATGAGATCAAACCCTTCTTTGGGCTCTACTCACAGAGGAGTCTGCTTCAGATTCTCTCTCTCTCCCTTTGCCCCTTCCCTCATTCATGTGTGTGCTCTCTCTCTCTCTCTCTCTTTTGCGTCTCTCAAATAAGTAAATAAAATCTTTTTTAAAAAGTAGAAAACAAAAGTAAGATGGTAGATTTAAGCCCAAGTACATTAATTAGAGTTAGTCACATAGAATTGCAGGTATTCTATCTGTAAAGCTGTCAATTGCATATGACTCAACCTAATACATTAAAAAACTGAAACAAGTATTCTAATTAGAAAATAAAGATTATCATTTTGTTTGAAAAAATGCATAAGTATACTACTTGTAAGAGACATACCCTAAATATAAGAATACATGAAGTTTAAAGTAATGGGGTGGAGAAGCTGTGTTCTATGAACACCAAACCTAAGGAAGTTGGTATAGCTATATTGATATTAGGAAAAGTAGATTTGAAAGTAAGAAGAGTTACTAAAAATAAAGAGGGATATATCCTAGTGTTGTCTTCTACTAGGAAAGGACAACGATTCTGAATTTGTATGCACCTAATAATAACTTAAAATATCTAATGGGGAGCCTGGGTGGCTCAGTCGGGTAAGCCTCTACCTTCAGCTGGGGTCATGATCTCAGGGTCCTGGGATCAAGCCCCACAAAGGGCTCTCTGCTCAGCGGGGAGCCTGCTTCCTCCTCTCTCTGCCTGCCTGTCTGCCTACTTGTGATCTCTATCAAATAAATAAATAAAATATTTTTAAAAATAAAAATAAATAAGAACATAAATGAAAACCAGTCAAATCTACAGTCAGGTTAGGAGAAATTCTAAGACCTTCCTCAATAACTGAAAGAATATGTAGATTAAAAACATTAAAAACAATAAACAAACTTCATTATAATGAACATTAAGAGAACACTGAACACAACTGCAAAATATTTTTGAGTACATGAGTTGTTTTACAATATTTACCTTTTTCTAAATCATATCAATTTTCAAAGACTGAAATCACACAGTGAAATAAAATTGAACATCAATTTTAAAAAAAGCAAGTAGAAATAAATCCAAATGTTTTGATACTAAGCAATTATTTCTGGATAACCACTGGATGAAAGAAGAAATCACAGTGAAAGAAAATATTTTGTAATGTAGTATAAATATCTCCCAAAATTTGTAGGATACATCTGAAATGATAATTTGAATACCAATAAATCTGAGACTTTTTGCAAATTAAGAACTTCTGAAATAATATCTCTTATGAAAACTTACACAGTTTTCATTTACAAATATGTAGATAAAATCCTTTCTCAAAAGAAAGCCTTGGGCTAGGAGTTTTTAGGAGAGAACATTACTAACATTTAAGAAGTAATACCAAATTTACAGAAACCTCTTTCAGAACATAAAAAAACACTTTCTAACTCCTGTTATAAGCTAAATAACTTTGATATGAAAACTTGATTAAAGCACTGCAAGGACAAATCATTATAGGCTAATCTCTTTCATGAGCACAGATACAAAAATTTTGAAGAAATATGCAAACAAAATCCAGAGCCATATAAAAAGAAATTATATGTGACAACCAAATTGGTTTACTCCCAGGATGGAAGTACACACAAACACACACACATATACACACACATTCACACATACATATATACTTGTCTACAGTTACATATATATAATTATTTCAACATTTGAAGAAAAAAAATTTGCTAATTTTGAACACTCATTCATAATAAAACTCTAAGTTAACTAAGAATAGAAGGGAACTTTCCTAATCTGATAAACCTTATAAGGAACACCAGACTTATAAAATATTAAGTTTTCCCTCTGAGTTTCCACCTGAGTAGAGGATGTCGGCTCTCACCACCTACATTTAACATTGTATCAGAGTTATTATCTAGCAGAGTAAGTCAAGATAAAGAAATAAAACTGATAAAGATTGGAAAGAGAAGAAAATGCTATTATTATTCACAACTGTATTCACTATTACATATTCAAAAGTTTTAATTGTTATAAGTGAGAGAATATGACAAAGTCACTATAGTTGATCCTCATAATTTATGAATTCTGTATTCATGAATTCTTTTACTTGTTAAAATTGATTTCTGACACCAAAATCAATACTCATAAAACCTTCATGAGCATTTGTGAACAAGCACAAAGAGGTGAAAAATTTGAGTCGCCCAACATACATGTTTCCAGTCGAATAAGGTGAAATTTTACCTTCTTGTTTCAGCTCTCACACTATAAATTTCAGTCCATTTTTATGCCACAATTTTTACACATTTTTGTGTTTCTTGTTGGTGATTTTACTGTTTAAAAGGAGTCTCAGTGAGCTCCCACCTAAAATGTTGTCTTGTGCTCCTATGCTCAAGAAGGCTGTGATCTGCCTTACAGAGGAGATACATGTGTTAAATAAACTTCATTCAGTCATGAGTTACAATGCTGCTTACTGTGAATTCAATGTTAATGAATCAAAATATATTAAATAATATTTCTTTAAGCAGAAACATAAATAAAACAAGGTTATGTGTTAATCAGTTGATGAAAATGTGACCAGAGGCTCACAGAAATCTAACTCTGTATTTTCCAGGGGAGCCACGGTTCAGTATTCACTAATTCAGTGTTCATGGTGATTTTTATTTTAAGATTGTATTTATTTATTTGAGAGAGAGACAGTGAGAGAGAGCATGAGAGGGGAGAAGGTCAATAGGAGAAGCAGACTCCCCGTGGAGCCGGGAGCCTCATGTGGAACTCGATCCCAGACCAGAATCATGACCTGAGCCGAAGGCAGTTGCTTAACCAACTGAGCCACCCAGGAACCCATGATTTTATGGAACATAACTACTGTGAGTAATGAGAATTAATTGTATATGCAAGATCTATATACAAACCTTTAGAGTTTTTGTTTTTATCAGGAACAATTAAAAAATGAAAATGTTGAGATATCATACGTAATAGTTGTAAAAATAAGGAAAACCAGGAATTATTCTAGCAGGAGATAAATAAGACTACACACAAAAAAGTACAATATAGTATTAGGAGAGATTAAAGGAGCTACCTCTTTCCTGTGTTCAGCCTCATACAGACACACATCCATAAAATGGATGGAAATAAAATTTCATCCTTGTATTTTCTTTATTGCCCATAACCTCAAAGTCAGACTTGTCTGAATATCTGTAGTCAAATATGGTGACAATGTTTCTGATTCAAACTTAAAGAACTTCCTTGGACAAATAAAAACCTACTCAGTTTTTTAAAAAAATAATTATTCCCAAAGATTCTTTTGGTTGCTGAGGCATTTTAATTTTTAAGATTTCCACATTAAATGCAAAATCTCTTGAGTGTGTGGAATGTGAAGCTACATTTCACTAATACTAGTTAGAAAGATCCTTTTGGAATAGGAGAGGTGCAAAATGGAAAAATTACAGGAAAGGGAGACACATAAACACCAGTGTTGCATTATAGTGCTTTACAAACCCTGCTCACACTCACAATGTGCTTCCTTTTACTAAAATTTAATGTCACATTTGACAATTAAAACCCTTGTTTTCCTTCTGAACTCCGGGGAGAAATGGAGAAAAGTGATGCTTTATAAAGGCAAATTTTCTTTGGGGAAGTCTGCTCTAAAGAACTTGCTTCCTTTTACATGGTCTAAATCTATCTCTGTTTTCCTCTGTGGCCCTATTTTGACTCCTGAATCAGCTTTACTGCTTACTGAGTCTCTTGACTCACTGCTGTTATGGGTATTATTAATATAAACTTGTTCCTTAGTTATTTTGGGGTTTTACACTATTTAACACATTATGTTATCGACTATAGATTCCACAGCCCCAAAATAGGAAGTAACATTTTAAAATGCTGTTCTTTGAGGGATGTATGTGTTATAATGTGTAATGTTAAGTTCTAGATGCTGAGAAAACATGCCTACTGGTCATAGTCTTGAAACCTCTGTGTGACTTCAATGTCTGAATGTTAGAAGAAAAACTGAGTCTCTATCAGGCTCAACCATATCATATCCTAGATCAGGAAGCTGAGCTTCCTCTGCAGTAAAAAGGCAAAATTATAAACAAAGAATCTAGAATCTTGCCTCGCTGACAATTCTTCAAGTGCAATTTTGTGGTGCATAAGAATCATTCATTTACCCCTCATCTTTGCCAAGTGAATGTTTCATTGTTCAGCTGAGCTGACAGAACAGATGAAGGCAAAAGAGGCAATACTCAAGAGCACAGTTACTGATAAATAATTACAACAAGGACATTATAATTATTTAATTAAAATCTGCGCACGGGGAGAGATTATGAGTCTTTCAGCTTGCTACCTCATTTAGATGATACTAGTCATTAACCAATTTAGCTGGAGTCAGCGCCTAAATGTCCACATGCTCCACTTTCTCTTCGAAACCTGTGCAGTCAGCAGCCATGGCTGCACGCTCTGTGTCCCACTGCTGAGGAGCACAGGCACACTCCGTAATAGCTCTAGGAGACACTTGCAAGTCTTAACTACGCATAACCATCTCATAAACCTTCTAAGGGATTCTGAAGGTTTTCCTTTGAAACATACTGCCCAGAAATTTTGGTGGCATTTATTTAAGGTTTATTTATTTGGTGGCATTTTATTAAGTATATACTAAAACTTTGGCTAAAGAATAGAAATACAGGCTTGATGAAGCTCTCTCTAAAAAGGTTTCTTTTCTTAAATAAATAAAATTTTTAAAAATGGGGGGGGCCTGGGTGGCTTAATGGGTTAAAGCCTCTGCCTTCGGCTTAGGCCATGATTCCAGGGTCCTGGGATCAAGCCCCACATCAGCTCTCTGCTCAGCAGGGAGCCTGCTTCCCCCAACCCCCTGCCTGCCTCTCCACCTACTTATGATCTCTCTCTGTCAAATAAATTTAAAAAATCTTTAAAGAAAATAAAAAATAAAAAGGTTTCTTTTCTGATGTCTTGTAACCAACTGTTTTAAAGGAGGAGGGATTTAGCTATATGGCAATCCTACACCATCTATCCCAAAGACAACTCTATAGTAAGACTCCAGGGTAAAAATATTTCAGTCTCCACATAGAAATTAAAGTCCTTGCCCTTCAGGTATTTCTTTTTTAATTTTATACATATAAATCATATGTATACATATGTATAAAACAAAAGAAAAAGAAACACCTGAAAAAATATATATATATTCAAAAAATATATAATAAAGAATAGGCAACTACTATATACTATACTACTATACTATTACTACAGAGAAGACTGTTGGGACAAAGAAAATAACAGAGAGAAGCACTGATCTTAATTTAATGGGGTCTCTCTCTCTCACACACATTTTCTCTATTTATTTTGCTTTTACTTTGATAAGTCATTTATTTTACTCTGCTGTGGCCCAGTTCTGCAGATTCACCTAGTTTCTAAAAATGTAACATATTACTCTATTTCTGAAATCAGCTTGAAGTAGGACATCTTGACAAATCAATACAGTCCCACAGGCCTCAGTACTTAAGAAAAATAAGACAACTTAAACTATGGTCAAGTAAAAATTTTAATAAAAATAAAATATATGATTCCTGGACCCTGGGCTATTTCCTTGAAAGTTTAATATGATATAGCTATCCAAATTAGTGAATCATCTCTGGGAATTATACAACTGATAACAGTTTTTGACAATCTAAAGAAGCTGTGTAAAAGAGCCTTCTGGTCTTTCAATAGCTCCCCAAAATACAAAGTTTAAAAATACTAAATGATATCAATATGTTAGAACACACAGAAAACCAAATATACAAGTACCCTCTTGAAAGAATTCCTTTGCCTAATCCACTTCCTTGGCATAGAAGATGACTCTTCTACTCAGTATAGGAGAAATGGGATCTGGACTAAGTAGAAAAGGACAGACTAGACAACTTGGGTTAGTTTTATCTGTATCAATAACTACTTACCTACCGATATGTAGACTCATGTGTTTTTTCTCATAAATTACTTCTGATTTTAAAAATGTACTTTCTCTTTTACTTAAATCTTCCTGCTTCTAGGGACCAATCTAATTTCTGTCTCAGGGCTTTAACCATCGATCTTCCCTCTATCTGGGATGTTCCCTTTTTATGGCTCTTTACATTTCTAGCTCCTTTTTGTGTGCTATTAGCTTAAATATCACCTCCTCAGGAGGTCTTCCCCTTTGACTCTATTAAAATAGGCAGCCATTTGTTATTCTTCATTCTAACACCTACTTTTTTTTATCTTCATAGTACTCATCAGTATTTTTAATTACATAAATATTCATTTGACTACTCATGTATGGCTGTTTCTCTCTGTAGACTATTATCTCCATGAACAGATGTGCCATGTTGGTCTCATCCACTGTCACAGTCCCATTGTCTGGCACAGTGCATGAATGAATGAACTCCCAATCAATTTGGAAGTAATAAATAGAAAGTTTATTTTAAATAACTTTGCTCCCGGCGCCTGGGTGGCTCAGTAGGTTAAGCTGCTGCCTTCGGCTCAGGTCATGATCTCAGGGTCCTGGGATCAAGTCCCACATCCGGCTCTCTGCCCAGCAGGGAGCCTGCTTCCCTCTCTCTCTTTCTCTTTCTGCCTACCTCTCTGCCTACTTGTGATCTCTCTCTGTCAAATAAATAAATAAAAATCTTTAAAAAAATAAAAATAAAAAATAAATAACTTTGCTCCCTTTTTTATTTTCCCTTTTTATCTAAGCTGGTTAAATTATTGACTAGTGGTTGAATATGGTTGATAAGTATTGTTTAGATCTTTGTGCATTACCACACAATTTTTACCTTTATTCCTACAACATGTTTTGTTTATTTTAATTTTTTTGTATTTTTCCCTGTTGAATCCCATGCTGTTCTTTTTTCACTACTTCTTTAATCGAATAGTATTAAAATTTGAAATCTAGCTCATAAAAATATTAAAATATGCTATTTTAAATTTCCTTCACTTTTCTTATTTTTTTAAATCTCATTGGGATCTTGATTTCTATCATTTACAGATGTTCCCCCAAAGAAACCCTCAATTCATCTTCTAGCCCCAAATGAACAAGTCAGTCACTATAGAATCAATCCATTCATACTTATGAGATTGCTTCCCTATTAGATGAAACTAAAACAATATTCTTGTAATTAGTCTGTTATTCGAGGGTTTCACTAGATTTCTTCCTTTGTTAAAGTAGGCGTATATTATTTTTTCTAATGAAAAACATTAAGGTTTTTCTAAATTGGTTTGTTTGCCTGTTGTATAATAACCCTAAAATTCTACCCTGGGTAAGATTTTTTTTAATCATATATATAAAATAGTGAACATGATTTGAACAATATTTTTGTTTATGCTAAATCAAAGTTACATGTCATTCTACCTGGAGCAAAGTATTCCCAAGCATTAAAAATGTGATTGGCCAAATTGTGGCAGTTCAATATGTTATATTGTTCCTGGGATTGGAATGAATAAATTATCTGCAAAAAGATTGTATCACCAGGTCTGCCACAGTTTTATTTTCATTTTTAGATTATTGTAATTTAATTATGAGTACATTAACACTATTCCCTGGCATTTGTTTTCTTTCACTACTGCAGTTAAGCTATGGCTCAAACCTCTCAGAACTTTTAAATCATGAAGTTGATTATATACTGTTACATTCAATACTATCGACACCAAAGTTGTTGCTATCTTTATCGTGGAATGAGGAGCAACTGGGCAAGTTGAGACAGCAGAGGAACTTATCCAGTGTTTTATGGGTTGGGTATTATGATGTGACTGTGGAATCTTGTTTGGAGTTTCACCCATTCCTGGAGTGGGTATGAGAGGACTGTTTATACATAAGTATACATTATTTTGGAGCCAAATATAAACAGTTTTCCAATTCTCCACTATCTTTAATTTCCCACATATCTCCTAGTGTGAGGCATAGATATTTGTTTGCTTAAGTATCTTATTTTGTAATTTCAATTAAAGGATTAATGAAGATCCTCCAAAATCACTGCAAGTAGTAAAACATATAAACCTTGCCAGAAAATCATACATCCTAATTTTTACCCTGCATGTATTTCTGTGTTGTTTTATTTTCTTACCTCTGCAGATGGTGATCATCATGAGAAAAGTGATTTTTTTTCCTCATTACTTTGGTGTATTTCTGAAATTTCTACGCTGAGCCTTAGACCTGGTAAGTATTCATTCAACATTTGTGGGGGGAAAATTATATCAAAACTCCTTCTGTTATGAATAACCAACTTTAAAAATGCATAGGATATTACATAATCTGACATTCTTAAGGTAAAAACTAATTAAGGCCATTGAGAATCTATAAAATATCAGGGTATATACCCAAATTTGTTGAGTTTCCAATCTAAACCACTTGTTTAATAGAAAGAGGTTTTCCTCCGAGACAACCTATTCAGAACAGTTACCCATTTCTGAAATAGCACCATTTTGAAAACCTGTGAGGTCAGACTCAATATCATGCAAGAGATTATCTGAGCCAGAAAGAAAAAGTTCACATCCTCTTAAAGATCTTTAACAGAAATAAGCAGCAGAAATAGTTGCAAAAATATATATATAGCTAATAACACAATCTCTTACAGATGAACTAGCATTACAGTTTCTGAAATAACATTATGAAGTTTTGCTTCTCAACTTGAGGTTGACTCTCTTTATTAATGTAACCTCTTGAGGGATGATATTACATCACCTTGTACGTGAGATCTGCACACGGTTATTAAAGACCTTTAAATCTAATGTGCACTGACCTCTTGAACATTTGCTCTCACTGGTGGTTTCCAATTTCTTCTATATCAAATGGTGACCTTAACATTCTAACTCATGGATATAACTATTAGAATTGAGCTGACATGATAAATGACTGCTCTTGCCATCCTGGTCATATTTTTATTTTTCAGAGTTGCAGCTGATAGTTTGGTCTTTTAAGTTTGCCTTTTATATCTCCTGAATAATGGCCCTTTCATTGTTAATTTGCATCCCCCTACAGAAGAAAAAGTAGTACTCAATTAGTTTCATTAGCAAATATAATCTCTACAATTCATGATTTGATATTATTGATCAACTTATTTGATTTTTTCTTCAAAATTAATTCAGGAAGAGTAGATACAACCATATCTACTCACGATTATCTAAAATTCTCTTATCTTCCACATTTGCAAATTTCATCATTTTCCCTATCCTGCTGAGTCCTGCATTTCTTACAATTATCTAGTTATTTTTAAAAGCCTTTATCATTTAGGTGACAAAATTTTCTGTAGCCCTAACTCACTGTAGGTAAGTTTCCACAGTTTATCTCCTCTGTTGATGTTCATCTTCCTGCTACCTGATACTAAATATGTCTGAACCCAAATTTACTCTCTCTAGGCAGTGTCATCACCAAACTGTCCGTCCTTGATTATCATCAATGGCGGAACAGCTCTGTTCTAGCTTGACAACAAACTGAGACTCATCCTTAAGTTATGTCCATATAAATCGGTACAACCTGGAAGATTATTCTTCACTTATCAAGGTTTTAGCATCTCAAATTAGCATATAATGTTGAGTCTAAATATCCATCAATTGGCTTAACTGAATTTGTAGCTATCTGATTGCCTAAAGAATCTTCATATATAGCTACAATATAGTCAGATAAGAATTTTTAAAGTTAATGAGGATTTGTTTAATGGACAATAATATTTCCATTATTTAAACACTAAAAGGCTAAGTTCTATAGTCAAAAATTAAACTAAGCTATTTCTTGAATTATTAATCTCTTTCCATTTAGGTGTCCTCCTTAGAACATTTTATAATCTGAAACTCTTCTGACTATTCTATGATTGTTAAATTTTTACTGAAGCAGTTAAAGCATTTTCTGCCTAATACACCTCCAAAAATAACCTTATCTAACTTAACAAACATAGTCCAATATATATTTAAGCTATTTTGAAAATAATGGAAAAATCTTATTAATAACTGTTTTCTCTTGTGGGGTGTGGTGAATAGTAATTTAGGGCAGGTGAGAGCAAAGCAATTTAACATTTCCCTTGTTGGTTCCTTTGACCTACAAGTTTGGAGGTCTCTGCAACACCCTTGAGCTTTTTCCACAGGATAAAGTAATAGTTGCTAAGACTTGGCCAAAAAAAAAATTCTGTTTTGCTGTTAGGTTCTGTCTCTATCTTGTTCAGGTATTTATTTCTTATATTATTTCTGTCTCCAAGAAGAGAAAAAAATGCATGTGAATGTGTGTATGCATTGCTTGTATCTATGATATATGGTATGTATAGGTGAGCCTTGAACAACACAGGTTTAAACTCGATATGTCCACTTACATGTGGATGTTTTCAATAAATGAAGTACAGTACTATAAGTGTATATTCCCTTGTGATTTTCTTAATAACATTTTTCTTTTCTCTAGCTTACTTCATTATAAGAATATGGTTTATAACACATATACAGAATATGTGTCAATTGAATGTTCACGTTATTGGTAAGACTTCTGGTCAGTAGTAGTCTATTAGTAGTTCAGTTTTGGTGAGTCAAATGTTATACATGGATTTTCAACTGTGCTGGTGGACCAGTGCTCATAACTCTGCATTATTCAGCTGTATATATTATAGGAGAGCATATATCTATATGTTTCTTTCCACGTAAATTGTCTCTTGGCTAAAGTTGATATTTCTCAAAGGAATGTGCCCTTTAACTTGATTTTGTATAATGAATCTATGTATAGGAATATATATTGCCTTTATTTTAAACAGTATGGGCATTGGCTTTAACCCATTTATGGAATCACTTCTTATCATTGTCTTTAATTTCTATCTTGGCTCTTCAACCAGGTCAAAGGAATAAATTCATCCAAGTATATTTTTGAGGAAACCAAGTAAATGACTACTAGAAATTACCTTTTGAAGCAAATGACTTGATTACGTTTAGGGCTTCTCTGAATCCTTTTATGTTCTGGGTTTGTGGGTGACTGCATATTTTCATAATTAAGAGCAAATGCCAGATCAAACCATTGTCCAGTTAAAAAATATTCAGTGCTGTGAGTCAGCCAGCCTAGAGTGCAATTTTAATTCTACCATTACCTAACTGTGAATTTTCATAATCCCTGAAATTTCCTGGATTTCATTTTCTTTGTAACACAAAGTAGATTAAGTTATCTAACATTTCCTACTTTCCAAAAGTTCTGTGGTTGAGAAAATTCTAAACAGAATTGAGAAAAAGTAGTTTGACTTCAGTAAATTTCCATTCCCAATTTCACCTTTCCTCCCTCCGGAGGCGCCAGGTGCCCTCATGCTGTCCAAGGCCTCCTCAACACAGAAATTGTCTGCCTAACTCCTCTAACTACTTTGAGCTGGTAAACTCTGAGCCTAACCATTGTCTGCTTTATTTCAAAATAGTGCTGACCTCCAATAAATGCAAGCTGAGATGAAAGCAAAATCCTAATATCTTTTTTATCATTTTCTACTCCTTTATCTATCTCACCAGCTCAGGATTATTTATAATAATAATATCTACTAGTATAGAAAACTGCCATTTTCATATATTTCAGTGGCAGTTATAATTGGTTCAGACTTTATACAAAGTAAATTGGTAATAAGCAACAAGAGACTTCCAATTTTTTTCATAATCATTGACCCACAAATTCAACATCTAAGACTTTGTTTTCAAGAAATATTAGGAGGGACACATAAAGATATAAGGGCATCACTATGCCTAGGGAGGTGGGAATAGAATGAAAACAACATAAATAACTAAAATGTGACATCTATTAAATAAATTATGAAGACCTTGGTAATGGAATAATATATGGCCATAAAAATCATGGTTTAAAGAATAATAATATGGCAAAAAGGTGACTGATTAATCAGTATAATTTCTAATTGGGACAGTTCAGGAAAGAATATAAAAAATAAACAAAAATATCTGGATTCCCACTGCTCAAGACTATTATTATTTATACATTTGTGAACTTCTCTGATCTCTATTAAAGTCAAGTATTTCTTTATAATGTGAACAACAGCAAGGTCAAATGAAAACCCTCATTTTAAAGGACTTTTCTTTGCCTGTGGCCACATGTTAAGAGACTGTGTGTGTGTGTGCATGTGTGGGTATGTGTGTATGCCTGTGTGTGTGTGTGTGTGTGTGTGTGTGTTGAAGCATGAAAATAGGAGATATTGATTCACAGAGAGTGTTTGTATATATGTAAATAGAAATCATATAAACACATGGAGCCTTCAACAATATCGCAATTTCTCCCTCTGAGCTGGGTTTTTCAACATCAGCAAATAATTACTTTCGGGAAGGATTTCTCTGTATACTGTAAGATTTTTAGTAGTATCTCTGACCTCTCTCTGATAGATAGCACTACTAATACTCCCCTCATCAATTTATGATGACCAAAAATTGTCACCAGATGTCACCAGATTTCTTTTGGGAAGGCAGTATCATTACTTCTTGAGAACCACTACTCCACAGCTGTATTCTCCCAGACTATGTCTTTTAAGCAACAACCAAGGTATATCATTAGATTGTTTTTAATATGAAAAGCGGAGGATCCAGATAACTGGGAAAAATTGCCACATACTCCTGACTCCTAAGTGCTGATTTGTTGTTGTTGTTGTTTTGTTTAAATGTTCCCAAGTACTAGCACAGTCTCCTAAGGTATGGTTCCCTTGTGCAGCAGCTGGGAGAGGAGAGGGTTCAGAAGCTTTGGATCCCCAGTACTCTCTTTTCATTCTTTAACATATGACATACAGGCATGGTCTCAAACATTGTTTTTATATCTCTATCTTTTTTTTTTAATTAATTTTTTATTTTTTATAAACATATATTTTTATCCCCAGGGGTACAGGTCTGTGAATCACCAGGTTTACACACTTCACAGCACTCACCCAAGCACATACCCTCCCCAATGTCCATAATCCCACCCCCTTCTCCCAAACCCCCTCCCCCCAGCAACCCTCAGTTTGTTTTGTGAGATTAAGAGTCACTTATGGTTTGTCTCCCTCCCAATCCCATCTTGTTTCATTGATTCTTCTCCTACCCACTTAAGCCCCCATGTTGCATCACCACTTCCTCATATCAGGGAGATCATATGATAGTTGTCTTTCTCTGCTTATATCTCTATCTTATATCTTGCCAGGCGGCCCCTTCCCTGGTCATTGGCTAGAGAGAGCAAGCTTTACGGGGGCTATTTTTGTCTGCATCCTTTGGCATTTCCAGGTTGTCTGCTAATTCAGCTCCAGATCTGTGATATATGAAGTGAAAATATATGTACTTATGCAATGTATAGTTTCTACAAAATCATCTATTTCATTGACATTTTCAAAGTTACTAGCATAAGAAGGTACAAAGAAATACTGTGATTTTAATCTTTTACATATCTGCAAATTCTTCACTTTTAATTTGTGCTCTTGTATTTTCCTGAGTTCAAGAAAAAAATTTGGCCTCAGGCCACACTGAAGATCTAGAATATGGTTTTTGAATTGATGTATATTATTGCTTTTTTAGAACAGTATTGTAAGGAAAGATAAAATTACATTTAGGCAGTTCAAGACTGGGACTGCTCATTAATCCCACGTGGGTCTTATTTTCATCTTCTTAGAGATGATATATCTATCCTACAGTTTTGCAGTGAAGCTGAAATGAAACAACACAGTTTCTGGCTTTTAGGAGGTACTTGATGCATGCTAAATTTTAGCTCTTGCAGGGAGGAAAAACTTTTCCTTAGCCCTATGAGTGTTCTTGGTCAGGTGTGAAAATTAAATTTACAAAGACAGATTAAGAGGAAAAAAGCACTTAGATATCATTACATGATACAGGAGCTTTCATAAGGAATTGAAGCCCCAAAGACACAGACATGCATTTTTCTGCTGGCTTTTATGGAGAGTAGAGTTAGATAGGAATATGATAGGTAAAAGAGTATGAGGTAATTGTAGTAAACTGGGGGAAATTTAACAATTTCTTTCATTAAGATTCTTCTTAGTGTCCCTCTGTCTTTGGAGAAAAGGATGCTCCTTTTCTTTGTATATACAAGGGCACCTCTCAGGAGGATTTTATGGCCTATTTCAGGGAAGAGGACAATATGAGTAGGTCAGAGTAACTTTTCTGCATCTGCCATATTCTTAAACTCCTTCAGCTTAGTTTATTCAATATACAGAAGTGCCATATTTTGGGGTAGCATGTCCTATACCCCATCACTATAGAATATAACAAATAATTACATTGATGGTGACATTCTTTATCTTTTTAAATTTATTAGTAAAATATTCTAATTTTAATTTATGCTCTCAATAAATTTATTTTGAATACTATGTAATATTTAAATATTAATGTTATGCAGTAAGGAAGTTTCCCAATAAAATAATTTCTCAAGAAGAATGCAAGCCAGAGTAAAGAAATCCATGACATTCAGCTTAGTGAGGGGATGTTCATGTTCTTATCTGTCCATCCTCTTTTGTGTAAATCGGCCCTATTATGCTCTTGTTATCTTGACACACCCCAGGTTTAACCCCAGCTCTTCTGTCTCCCGTGATCCTGTTCCCTAGGTCCATGCTTTAACAGGCTACATACATCCACAAGAACTTTCCATATTAAAACACAAAATCAACATGGAATTTGGTGCTTGGTGATCAGTGATGAAATAAGAGGTTCAGCTCTATTAAAGAGCCTGAAAACCACTTGACTCAATATTTGTTTTTTCAGTTTAGGTCTTGCCATGCTATCTAATTGTTTGGACACAGAATTTGATCAGAAACAAAACAGACAACACAGACAAGATAATTTACTTTTCAGTGGGAAAAATAAATAGTAAATAAATTGAGGTAAGAATGGGCAAATAAAGTATACAAGGAGGATAGTTGGAGGGTACAAACTGTAAACTTTACCTAAGTATAGCATAAATGCAGAAAAGTGCACCAGTTATAAGTGAACAGCTTCATGTATTTCACAATGTGAACACATTTATATAACCATCATCAAGATTAAGAAGCAGACCATTAGGAGCGCTCCATGGCCCTTTCCAGGCACTGCCCCCACCTGCTCCAAGAGTAATCCTATTCTACATTCATTCGGAAGCTCTGTAAGACTGGCAAGAGCTCTGTGCCATGGCTTTTGGAAGAAGAGAACATTCTATTTGAAATCCAACATAAGATAAGATTTTCTCATTTTATGAATGCTATGATGTTTTCTTCTTATATAGAAGCATTAAAATCCCCATCCTCCACTCTCTCAAAAATCTTAAGACTTAACTGTTTCATAGCCACTGTGTTAAGTGTGTGTGAAGATACAGTTTTAACTAAGTTCCAGATATTTTATGTAATCACAAAATGACCTAATAAAATAAGGACTATTTATAATTATTCCACATTTATTGTTGAGGAAACTGAGGATAAATTTATTGACCAAAGTCTCAGTTTTAACAAGTGACAAAATTGGGATTAGAGTGCAAATGAATGATTCTAATGTATAAATTCTTAACCACAAATTTATTCTCACACTCTCATGCAGATATCAGTAATATCTGTGATATTATCCAAACTCTCCCCTCTATTTTGCCTCAATTTTTTCACATTTGGTGGCTCATTGTGAAAAATGCTTCCATCATTTGCTCCTTTTGAAAGTTAAATGTAGAAGCAAAGATAAAGAAGAAAGCTATCAGAAATGAAGCACTCAGTAAAATCAAATATTCTGGAAGTTTTCATGAAGACTTGCACTTTGGATAATGATTTTGATTTTTGACTCTTGAGATCATATAAAAACTTCCTCTTAGATACGGTATTTGGCTTCAGAAATAATTGTTCCATGAGAAGGTCATGTATTGTAGCTTTTATTTTTAAGTATGTAATTAATAAGATTATCTGGAGTTAGATCATTAAGTCTTCCTGGAATACTTTGTTTATACTTAAAGGTTTAAAATCAATGTGACCATCTTTTAATCTATGAAGATAGGAGTTTCAACGATTAGGTTATGGCATAAACAATGATCCATAATAGTAAATGCATTCACGTGAAAAAAAATTATTTAAGATTTCACCTGTCTAAATTTTTACCTAGTATTGCACTTATAGGAGACATAATATATTGTTACTCTAGTAAATAACCAAAAATCCTTACAGTTCAAGTGTAAAGTAACAGGTTGATATTGAAATAGATTTATTCTATGAGATAAAACTCTCATATTATTCCTTATCCATTAATACACAGTTCTTTATGCCTTAGATTTACACAGTCTTCAGGCAAGAAGAAAAGCTTATTAAAATTAATTTTTCCCTTAGGACTTATTGTGGATTTTCACACACATTGCACAAGCGAAATGGCTTTTAAAACTCATGCTTTTTGTCATCCTAATTGTTTTACACATCTTGGCAACTTTTCACACCCTGCATAAAACCGGGGTTCATTAGGAGTCATTAAAAGAAAATATTTTTCTTGCAAATGCATTAGAGAATTTGCACATTATTTTATGCCGTTTTCAGAAGAGATGTAAATTGTGACTGATCATGAAGCAAACAGGGTCACTTAACAAGACTGCAGGAAAGAGTCTCTCAGCAACAGCATTTCAGAAATGAGAACTTGATGGAATTTGGAAATGGAACCATTATTACCTGTAGATAAATGTTTAGCATTATATTTTATTTGATCAATTTTAGTCCTTATAGTTTTATATATTCTTAGGTATTATAGAAGAAAATAAATATAAGGAAAATGAAATCAAAATCAGAGGTTAAAATTGAATTCTTAGTTTACTTTTGGTAAAATGTAAAATTATCAAATGGTTTCTTACAGAAAGAACACAGATATGAACTGACATAGGGGAGAGGGGGAGGTAAGGTAGATTCAGCAGACATATGCAGTTTAGGTGGGGAGATGTTGAAGGAAGAGAAAAGACAGGCCCATATTTCAGAATTACCAACATGTAAGTCATATAAATGAACAAATCTTATTTTATAGCCACTTTATGGAGGATCCAGGAGTAGAGTTATTTTTAGATCCTTAAGAACAAGGAAAAATAATCAAACCATTGCCATTTAAATGAAGTGCATAGATGAAGAGCAAATAAAAAGCATTCTCTAACTTTATATCTTAGAGAGACTTTTATTTACTGAGTCATATGCAATTGTGTACATACTTACGTCCTGAACAAATAGGTTGTTAGGATCATGTAATGAAACATGTAGTGAACATTCTAACATGCCTACATCTCTCCAGGGTAAGCTAGGCAATAAATCTGATCCCAACATCCAAGAGAGCCAATGCAGACTCATCTCCCCCCTATTTTTGACATTTTTGTAACCATCTTTTATTTATCAAAACTAAGAAATTGCCACTGATCTAAAACTATTAGCTAAACTACATACTTTATTCAGATTTCTCCAGTTTTACACTCATATCTTTTCCTGTTGCAGGATCTAGCTCAGGTATAATATCACATTGTATTTAGTCTCATATCTCCTTAGTCTCCTTTTGAGGAGTACTTGTCTAGTATTTATAGAATGCCTCTCAATTTGTGTTTGTCTGATGTTTTCTCATGACTAGAGTAAGATTTTTAGGTTTGGGGGTTGAATAGCACAGTTATGCTTTTCCCATTCAATTTTATGAGGCCAACTCCTCCTTCTATAATTTACTTTAATTTGGTTTCCATAGGAAGGTTATTTGTGTGATGCAAACTATTGTCATGTGCTTGACCTTTCTTGCCTAATAAGAGTAACTGAAAGAGTTGGAAGGAGTCAAGGCAATTTTGTGGATCAAACAGAATATTAATAGGATCTAAGAAATTATGAAAACAGTTTTTAAGAAAGCCATTTAAGGCCCCTGCATCAGGAAAAATATAATAATTAATTTTTGGTGACGTTAGACTGATAGATAGTAAGGATCGTGTCCAAAGACATTATATTCTGCATTGGCTGAAAATCTGCTTTGTTACATGTTGTTTACAAATCGGGCTTGGTTTCACATAATTTTATTACACAGGAATACTTTGGAGCCAGATTACTTGGGTTCACATTCTTGGCTCTCTCCTGGTAGTTGCCCTGTCACTGTCTCTTGCTACATAATTTGAGTAGCCCACAAAACCCTAAAACACCACCACCTGGCACACAGAAAGCATTCAATAAACATTAGCTAATTTCATTATAATTCAAAGCTACAAGACTTTATTAGTAAATATTTTATGTGTCACATTTTAGTGTGGACAAATAAGGCATAGAATTTTTAAAGGGACAAGGAGTTTATACAAATAGAAGTGCTTCTATGTAGTTTGCCTACTTAAGATTGAGTTCATATTTATTTTTCCAAATACATCCTTCTTTCAGTTCTTGTTTATCTTACCCACATTCACATCATGTTTAGTTTTCAGATATCAGGCCTCTTGATACCTAAACTTTTCCTGTTAATATTGACTTTTAGATTCCAAAGTTGGCTTTAAAATCTGGAGATTTTTATATTTATTTCTGGTACACCATAGCAGTTTAATCTATTTATTTAATAGTCTTAAATAGTTTATTTAATAATCTACACTACTAATAAAAATGGGAAAGCAGGGCACCTGGGTGGCTCAGTGGGTTAAAGCCTCTGCCTTTGGCTCGAGTCATGATCCCAGGGTCCTGGGATCGAGCCCCGTGTCGGGCTCTCTGCTCAGCGGGGAGCCTGCTTAGCCCTCTCTCTCTCTCTCTCTCTTTACCTGCCTCTCTGCATGCTTGTGGTCTCTGTCTGTCAAGTAAATAAATAAAATTTAAAGTAAAATGGGAAAGCAAAATGTAAATAAACTCATTAAGAGTTTGCAGAATGGAATGTGAAGCACTGTTTACATAAATAAATAGTGAGTGTGTAATCATTTCTTTATGATCTGATCTGATTTGCCTTGTTTATCACATAGATTTATCACATCCTATCACATAGATGATATATATTAAACATACATCCTTATATCCCTATATCTATCTATTAGTGTGAGTAAGAGAAAGTTTCTGGTCTCATGAACTTATATTCATTGGTGAATACAGACAATCAAATTAATATAATTTTAATATTTAATATGTGCAGTGAAAAAGCTGAAATAGGATAATGGGAGATGATCATTTTAGGGAGTTGGCCTCTCTGAGACAGTGATGTTTTAGTTAAGACTGGAATGGTTAGAAGAGGCAGCCAGGTGAAGACCTATGGAAAGACTTCCATTTCACAGAGAAAAGCCAGTGCAAATTCCCTGAGACCATCTTGGCCTTTTCAGGTGAAAGAAAACTGGAACAGTTAGAACATCAATAATGATGGAGGTAAGAGATTGGGACTGAGAAGTAAGTCATTGGGACTAGCTCATGTCCAGGTCATAATGAAAAGTTTGAGTTTTATTCTACTTGAACTGGAAAGCCACTGGGGTTGGATTTCTGGGGAGAAAATAGAGAGGCATCAAAGGGAAGTAAAGCTTTCTGATGTCTGTCTCACAATTTCACCTCTATTCATTTGTATTTCCCAAATCAGCTGATCTCTTTGATCTTGGAGTTTGAGACCATTCACCTGAGCACCCCAAATATTTTTCTGGTTTTCTGCAAAAATGATTGGTTAATTTTTCACATGCAGTTATTCCACAAAATGGGTCCCTTTCTAATTTAAGAAGTCCCATAGGATTACCTTGAAAACATAATTTTACAACTGTCCATTAAGGAAGTTGGGCTTTCTTACAGAATTACTGAGGTAGTCAGAATATCCAGACTGGCTGGGAAGCATTTTAAATGAGCAGATTTGTCAAGGCGTGTACAAGTCAGAAGTAACTGCTATTCACTCAAGAGTCTAAACTGTCAACTCCATATTCCTCCTGCATAAAAATAAACACTTTATTCACAACAAAGACTTTTTTATAAAAGCAATAAAAACAACTCAAGGGAGCATTGTTATCATGAGCTAATCACACCCTTAGGGAATTAGAGGCACTTATAGCTGCACCCAGTGCCTCACAGCACCTGAGGGCTGTGATTATCTCCTGATAACCTCCCAGTCTGTCAAAACTTATTGGTTAATTAGCTAATATTCAACTTGGTAATAGTGTATTTGAAGATTCTTTTGGAAGTTGCATAAAAAACCTCAATTTATAAAACATCCATACATGCACACACATATCAGCAAAATATTGGATAATTATCATTTACTCCAAATGAATCCAAGTTTTAAATGTATTTTTATATATTTTTTATATTTATATTTATATTTATAAAATAGAGTCCAAGAACTAATAACCCTGAGGTGTTAACCTTAAACAATGAGTAATTCTGATGAGTTCAACCCAGGAAATCTTATAAAGAAACCGGCTAAAATTATATAATGTAGTTTCTTTGCAATCAATAAATGCTTGTGACACTTAAATCCCTTTTATAACATTCAGTTGCCCATTGTTTACTAAAGAATTGGGGCAGAATTATAAACAGATATTGCTAATAATAAACCCAGGCATAAACCTATACCTTTAATTTGGAAAAGTTTGTCATAATAAGGCTTATGTTGGGGTGATGAAGTAAAACGTAGAAATAAACTTGAATATTGACAGTTATTTGGCAGTTCAAATGTTTTAATTAGTTTAAATATTTAAAGAAAAATATTGTTTCTTTCTTATTTATATTCCCAGCACAGTTTACGGTGCAAAATAAATTTATTCAACCATAAAGTAAGTATAGTATCTATGAATCTCGCAGATCATGGTATTACATTAATAAATGAGTGAACTTTTTTAATGAAAGATGTCATATAACTGAAAATATTTTATAGCACTATCATTTTCACAACTACCAGAAAATAAAGAAAAGGGATTCATAAGTTTAATTTTGCTTTTTTGGGATTCTTGTGGAATTAAATAAGAATGAATTAGATGGACCTGAAGAATAATAATTCAAGATAGAGTTTAAGTTTTGGAAGCTTAATAAGTTTATTATGTGGTATGCTAAGAGGTACACTAACAAAGGATGATGGGACTTTAAGGGGAACATTGGGAATCTAGGATAAGTAATCTAAGGATGAATAAAAGTGAGATAAATTAGAATGAATTTATGAGGGATATGGTAGAATTTTTTCTTCTTGGCATTGTTAAAATGCCAACAAACAAAGCAAGATTTATTGTGTCACCGCTATATACCAAGCGCCATTACCACCTGATTGTGTATAGGAATCAAAATTCAAATAAGGCAGAACCCCTGCTCTCAGAGAAGTTATCCTTCTTGTTCTACACAAAATGTCTCATATGCTTGAACTTAGTATTTATATAAGTAAATACAAATAATCAAATTAGTCCATGATTCCAAGATGCATCCATCAAAATTGCCAGGAAGAATTTTTTTTCTAAAGATTTTATTTATTTGACAGAGATCACAAGCAGGCAGAGAGGCAGGCAGAGAGAGAGGGGGAAGCAGGCTCCCTGCTGAGCAAAGAGCCAGATGCAGGAGTGGATCCCAGGACCCTGAGATCATGACCTGACCCAAAGGCAGAGGCTTAACCCACTGAGCCACCCAGGAGCCCCAAGAATTTATTTTTTAAACACAGATTTTTGTGCCCTGAGAAATTCTAACTCAGCAGATCTGTGGAAGGAATTTGTTTTTAAGTCCCTCATATAATTCATATGCACAGTTCTATTTGGGAAACATTTGAATATTATTGGGGAGAAATAATATAATTAGAAGCAAAATCTTACCAATTCAGAAAACCTCTCTAAAATGGTAGAAGAGAAAGAAAACAATTTTATTTTCAGACAAGCATTAAACCAGAATATGATGCACATCACAGGAAATCCATTAAGAGATGCAAAGACAGAAAGAAATCTGGCCATTTTTATATAGCCATGGAGATACAACTTACTACATACATGTTTTCAATATACATAATAATTAATCCTTAAAGGAATTCAACAGCACCATTTGTCACACACAGTTTATCCAAAATGCACCTGGTAATTGGGTTTATATAAAGGAAAAAAAAATCCTCACATCTTTAGGACAGGCGTTTAGTTTTGCAACTTGGAGCTGGACTCCAACCTTTCACAGAAATGGGGAGATGGTCCACTATTGCGCTTGGTGTTTAGATTCCAAACGGATGGCTTCCAGGTCCTTGAGGAAGACATTCCTGTACTGTATAAGTGGCAAGAGGCTTTTTAATATTTACATACATCTGGAAGGTGCAGAGGAAGAATTTACAATTACAAGTTTATAAAAATGTTCTAAGAAATGGGTAGGGGGCATATCTTTCCTTAATTTTAACAGGGAAAATTAAGCCTCTTATTTTTAATTCATATTCAGCCTTAAAATGTACATCCCATAATACCATCATCTAAGATGGTTTGGGAACAAGACCACCTGTTAGATAATTATTTTTAACTATTCTTAAATCTAAAACTCTAAAGAGGTATTAGATTTGGACAATATAAGACTGAACACTTAAATAAATGGATGAATGAATAAAAGAATTGAGGAATGGATGAACAAATACCCTCTTCCTATGAGGGGAATTCCATCATAGGTGAGCTGTCCCATTTCTCTTCCTTGGACTTCAGTCTTGGATAGAGGAGATTTCTGTCTGATAGAAATTGCATTAGGTGGCTTCCAAGGCCCCTTCCACCAATGAGATTCTTAGAATACTTAGATGATGTTCAAGAACATATGGGTTTTAATAAAGCAGGCATGTTGGAACTACTAGTGTATTCTCTTGCAACAAGAGATTCCAGTCACTCGGACAAAAATATTTCAAGGTTTGAGGTACAACTACTGGAAGAATTTATTGCCATTCTATTGGAAGTTTGCTATAGCTATTAACATCTTTCATATAAGCAACAGAAATTCTAAATGACCAGAAATATAAAAAATAAATTAATCTGACATTTTTTGAAGTACAGTCATACAAGACTATCTAATTATGAAATTAACACGATCCCTCAGAAAGTGATAACCTATATTTACTCTGTGTAGGCTTTTAAAGAAATAATATTAAATTAAAAATTTTAACCTACTTAAGAGACGCTACTCAATAACCAAGTAAAACACATTTCTGAAGGCAAAGTTTTGAGTCAGCTATCAAGATGACAGAAATTTTAAGTCTTACTACATTTCTTTGATCATTCATGGATTATTTACTCCTATGTTTTGCTGTTCCAAAGTAATGCATCCAGTCAATAAGACAGTTCAATAACTTACTTCCAAGGTTGTTCTGGGAATAACCCTTCTGAAACTTTCTGAATCAACCTGTGCCTTATCTTCTCTTACACAAAATTCTGGATTGTTTTCCTACTGATTAGCTATTTGCTTTATCTGCAAAAAGAAAAAAATACTGTTTCATGAGCTAAGAAAATAAATTTTGGAGAGCAAGTAGATCTATTACTGGAATAGTGATGCAAAAATATGACATCAGGCTGTCTTCTGAATTGTAATAGAACAGTAATGTTAGCTATTGAACACAGTTTTTGAGCTAGTCTTCCTTTTTGCATAGATTGATATGGGTTTTGTAACTACTTTTTCAAAGTTTCAAGGAACTATTTTCTTTTACTATTTTTTATTTTAATTTAGTTTTTTCAGTGTTCCAAAATTCATTGTTTATGCACCACACCCAGTGCTCCATGCAATACATGCCTTCCATAATACCCACCACCAGGCTCACTCTCCTCACCGCCCCCCAAACCCTCAGTTTGTTTCTCAGAGTCCACAGTCTCTCATGGTTCGTCTCCTCCTCTGATTTCCCCTGACTCACTTCTCCTCTCCATCGCCCAATGTCTTCCGTATTATTCCTCATGCTCCACAAGTAAGTGAAACCATATGATAATTGACTCTCTCTGCTTGACTTATTCAAAGATCTATTTTCTAAACTACTTTCTAACTATTTAAATTTCAAAATTAAAATTGACTAAACAAATTCATTGGAACTGTTAAAACATAAACTGAGGCATATTAAACATTTTTAAAAGTTTATTTGAACAAAAAATGATTTGAAATATCACAGCACCAAAGTTAGGAGCCCTCCATCGACAGGAGCTTGGGTAAAGTCTTTTTTAGAGAAAAGGTAGAAGCAAAGCAAGGAAATTATTTGATTGGCTATAGCTTGAAACCTAGTTGGCTGTTTACAATTGATTATTCTTGGGTTTTGATTTCATAACCTTGATGCATTTATTTAAACTTTTTTTTTTCCTGTTTGGTTTGCTTAATCATTTGCCATGGCGTTAGAGCTACCTCAGACTAATAGTTTCTTTGTTAAATTATTTTAACAAAAATTAGTCCGTAAGCCTCTCTGAAACAAAAGGACCATCTTCAGCCTATCATTTCAAACATTATTTATAGTGCCTTAATATTTTAATGAGATTTTCTTCGAACTAATGTGGTATTTGAAATGTATTTATTGACTGACCATAAAGCATATCTTAAGCCTAGCTTCTAGCAGAGGCCTTTGTCCATATATGCTCAAAAAACACTGAAGGTGAGAAGCATATAAGATCTTCAAGACTGTAGACTTCGAGAAATTTTAGGAAATCTGGAGAGTAACATATCTTTAATTATCACCTTCTTTCTTTCACACTAACTACTTTGTTTTCTTCAGTAATAATAGGCATAGATAAAAATCCCAGAAGGCAATTGAGAAATCTTCTAAAGTGATTGCATTTTCAGGCAAAGTTATCTATCTAAAAATAGACTAGCTCTACTTTATGGAACTTTCCCAGATGTAGGAAGAGAATCCCAATGATATTATTAAATATAATGCCCAATACTTTGCCATTCTGGGTATTTGCTTATTTGGTTAATGTGGGTATGTATGATGCTTAAACTAGAAATCTTTAACATAAATAAATAACATTCCATTGGGGTCTTGGTAGAAATAACTTCCAAACAGAGATGCTCAAATCAGTAATTGGAGTTGCATGAAGCATTTTAAACAAAGTGGTGCATACACAGAGTTAACAATTCACCAGTGACTAAATTGCTTATATTTACAAATATGTCTGTTTTCTACACATTACTTCACCACCACCACCAGATCTACTATTTTATCTTTTCCTTTCTTTTTTTTTCTTTTTTTCTTAGATTTTTACTTATTTATTTGAGAGAGATACAGAGGGAGAGAGAGAAAAGCCTCTCTGCTGAGCAAGAGCTGAATGTGGGGCTCAATCTTAGGACCCTGAGATCATGACCTGAGCTGAAGAAGATGCTTAACTGACTGAGCCACCCAGATGCCCCACCACCAAACCATCTTGAAGACAGGATCTTTCAACTTTTTTAGCTGCTTCTTCAGGTATGAACTTAAATATTCCTAAATAATGTATTTGTATAGGTACACTTAATTAACCAATACTATACAGTACCAATTAAATTTCCCAGTTTATGACTAGTTAGTTAACTCTTTTAAACTACTGTACACTGGAGTGCCTGGGTGGCTCAGTCATTTAAGCATCTGACTCTTGATTTTGGCTCAGATCATGATCTCAGGGTCATGAGATCGAGCCTTATGTTGGGCTCCACACCCAGCATGGAGCCTGCTGAAGATTCTCTCTCTCCATCTCCTCTGCCCCGCCCTCTTCTCTCTCTCACACACACACACAAATAATAATAATAAAATAAAATAAACTACTGTACACCTCCCTCCCTCACTTCTGCTCCCTCCTTGCTCTCAGTTTATTGGTTAAACAATAGTCAGTGTTTACATTGTTAAGACTTTGCAACTCTTTTCCCTGATGAGCTGACCAAAGTAATGAACTACACTACCTTTTTCACAAAGAATGTTTAAATTTCTCATTTACTTATTTATCTAGGTATTTATTGATTTTAATGAGTGACACAGTTTTCACTAATTTTTTAACCCAGTCTTTCAATATATCTATCAAATACCTAAAGATATTTTTGTCAAATGTTTGAATTCATCTTAGATCCATTTCCTTTCTCAGGAAATGTGTTCCCATTATATCTTCATCCCTGTCAAGTTTGGACTGATTCTGTCTAGGCCTGAAATAAAACTATCATCCTTGCATTTTCCTTTACCAGTTTTCTATGTTGGATCACCAACTACGTAAATCCTAGGTTTTGCCTATTCTTAGTTTATTTCTATATTTTGCTGATCCTTGCCCTTTATTAGATTCCTAAGAAAAGATACATTGGGGATATATATTTTTCCCATGCACACTGAGAAGTATCTTTATTCTACTCTCATAATTGATAGTTTTACTGGGTATTGATAATTTGGTTGGTTATTTTTATCAAATAATAAACTATATGCCCATAGAGATTTGAAAATATTGTTTCAATTGTTTTCTAATTTACAGAATTATTTTTAAGAGAATTTAAACTGCATTTTGACTTTTAGTTAGTGTGACCTGTCTTGTGTTCATCACCCTTTGGATCTTCTCTATATTCCTTTATTCAGAAAAATCTTTGTGGTTTTCTGAAATGTCTTAATTATGTGCCTTGTCCTGGCTCTGCTTTCATTCGCCATATTAGAAGGAGTGTGACCTTTATGGATAAAGTGGGGGATCACAGGAAGCTTCACAGGAAGAATTAGGAACCCCATACCCCTGGTTGTTCTGAATAAGACCACCATCTTATTTCCATGTCACAGCTCATGCTTCTAATCACCATGTTTTTCAGGGGTTCTTGGGGACAATTGTCTTACTATTTTTGCCTTCTCTTTTTTGTTTTACCTTATAACTTCCTGAATTCCACCTTTAGTTAATTACCAATCCTCCTTCTGATACCCATCTTTCAAAATTGTGTTAAAAGCTTTCATTTGTTTTTCATCCCTTCCCCAACTTCATTTTTCCTTTTTGTCTAACACTTAGACAAATCATTTCTTTAATTTTGTTCATTTATTTAACTTTTCATTAAGTATGTACAGGAGATAAACACAAGAAGCCATTCTATTGTGCTTAAGCCGATGCTGTAATATAATTTTTAAAAGGGAAGAACCAATGTACTTAAACCTTCCTAATGATAGCCTTAAAATATGGTACTTCCTATCTGGTCCCTAAATAAAGAGAAGGTAGAGGGCAATGGTATGGAAACTTTTAAAATACTGAAGTCTTTCTTCAATACCCCCTGCCTTTCTTTCACTACCATTCCTATGCTCCATGGCATTTCCCTTTCTTTCCTAGGAGCCTTTGCCACTCTTCATGTTGCTTTTGTTTTAAACAATTTTATTTAACACTTTTTTACTTCCTAGAACATATTTTCTTCTTCTAATAACTACCTCTAGTAATCTTGCTTTATATTGTTTTGTCTCAAGCAAATGTTATTATATTTATCTAATTTTAAGAATATTGGAATGTGTATAATCCACTTCAGAAAGATGTACAACAAAGAGACAAAGTGAATAATATTTCAAAGCATATTTGTAAATATCATTTAAGTGAGCTCCTCATTTCTTTATCCCCAAATGAGACAAGACATCTCAGAAAAAAGGGACCAATGTGTTTTCTCACATGTTCAGATAGTATAGCAATGATGAGAATAGAAATTTAAGTATTTGATCAGAAAAATCTCCATAATCATGCACACAATCCTCTCTTCCTTTTGTCCCACCATAAAAACAAGACAAACATGATGATAAATAAGTAGAGCCAACATTTCTCACAGCAGTAAAACTATATTAAATTTATACTGGTATTAATCAGGTGTGATCTAGAGTGCTAGATACATTATTCACACAGATTTTTGTGGGGTCTGACTCAGTACAGCATTATTCCCACAATGGCATCTTATGTTATTATAAAGACAATTGAGCTAAAAATAAATTAATAAAAGTGCCATGCAAATATAACTGAATCATGTAGGCTTTTTATTGTCTAACACCCACTGTATAATAATAATAAACCATTATATTTATAAATTGGTTTTCTCTAAGGAACCCAAAAGTTTCTAGGCACATTTTTAATATTCATGTTTTGCAATTACAATAAGACACACAAAAAAAGAAAACGCATATGGTGTCAAAGAGCAATCACATTCCCTAGAAGAGGACCAGGACTGGTCATTTCCCATCTAGTGTTGATCAGTGATCAGTTGATCGTTCATCACCTCTTTAATAAAAAATTATGTTTTTGAAACAAAAATATTAGGTATTATAGAAATGATTTTAAATGGTTGGTAATGTTACCTAAAGCAACATCTATATAACCAGTTGCATTTTTAAATAATGAGCCACTAATGTTAGTGATACACTTTAACTGGTTGTTTAACTTAGTTCAATAATCTCCCTTTTCCACTAAACGTTTTCCCATCTCTTACTCCATAGATATCTTATCTTGTATCTCGAACCTGGAAAACAATTGATGGGTCTTCAACTTAAAAAATTAAAATGACACTATTTACTCCCTATTGTATTTTCTGGGCTATAATGGGCATTAAAAAGACTAATATACTGGAGAGTCAAAGATCGCTTTGATCATAGGTGGACAATGATTTCATGGGTCACACTTAACTAATCTCCACCACAATACCTGCCTACCACTATTCTCCCTTTAATTTTGGAATTACTGGTATTCAAGTCCGACATTGCACTCTCTAAATTTAGCATCTGTCATGTTCTGCATCTTCCAAACCATCAAAACTGCTTCTCCCACTATTTGGCATGGCAAGGATGCAGTGTCCTAGTGATTAAATGGACACAACCAACGGTACTTGAACTTGAATTCTATTGTTAGGGCCCAGCAACTAGAAGCTGAGAGGTGGGCTTCTGGAACTAGTGTTTACTTCCAGATGTAGGAGAGAGTTGGACAAGGCTAGGTTGGAGCAGGTGCCAGGCTAAATCACATTCCCTAGAAGAGGACCAGCACTGGTCATTTCCCATCCAGTGTTGATCAGTGATGCCCCAGGAAGGAGCGTCACCCAGCAGAGTACTCTAGCCATATACCCAGTTAAGAAAAAGTATTTTTGTCCTTTCTCCATAATCCCTTCTCCCTAAATTTAAGAATGTAGAATCAGAGGCAGGATAAAGGGTAAATAAAGGAGCAAAACAATTGTCTTCCCCTTTCCTTGACTCAGGTGCTACCTGGGAGGAGATAAACTGGAGTAAGAGTGACTGAGATTTTAATAACTGTAAATGACTGGAAAGGTATGGAAATCTGCTCTGATAGTCTTAGGAGATGTGCTACCCATCAGGAAAATAAGATTCAACTTAGTTCTGGTTGGGGCAGTGACTGGTGGAAAAAGTAAAATAATTGAATGCTACGTATTACTGAGTTAAACATGTCAACATCCTAGTTACACAAATCTCTTCAAAGCTTTAGATAGTGAGGCACAGTTATAGTGATGGGTTACTGTATTCATTAGTATTTGATTTTTAAAACTCAGAGAAAGCTGTTAACTCATTATAATGGCATGAGTTATGATCCAAAAGGATATTACACCGAACTACTGCTGAATATAAATCTCTGCTTACAGAAGTGCCTAGATAAATAGATTCCAACCTTTTCAAATTATCAAATAAATTATTAAGGACACCCTTAATTATTTTTCTATTTTGCATCTAGTCTCCTGTTCTCCATCCCATCTTGAGTTTATATTTTACTATCTGAATTTTTGTTGCTTATTTCTTGTCTATCAAATATCTTTTCTAAATATTACTCCTAATTATTATCCCCTTGAAAGTGATAGCATTGTCTATATTGTTCACTAATATATTCCTGGCTTCTTGATTATAGTAGATATTCAATAAACATTTGCTTGTTGAGTGTGACCTTTGCACATACATTTTATATATAATTTCTACTAAACAAATGACATTTCATAAGTTCTAAGTACTTCATTTCCCATTAGCTCACCAGGATTGCTACACAAAAATGATGTCCTTCCAGGCCAGATCAGAGAACCTTAATAAATCTTAGCTTTATCATGTGCTTAATGTAGAATTTCCCAAGTTGGAAATGACTGCTCAGTAAAAATGAGTGATAACTATTGCCAAAATAAAATGAATGTGTTAGATCAAAACCGTATAGTAAATGTATATAAATGCTGGATGTCAAGAGGATGATAATGTTAATTTTCCTCAATTTTCACTTTTGTCTGGCAAAATGAGCTATAATCTCATTTACTATATCTTTATAGATAATAGTTATGATCAGAATAAGCATCAATATCAAGTAGTACAAGTACATTATGTTTATCAAGGACATAACCTTGTATATACTATAATTTATTAATCTTTCATTCCCAACAAGTTCTTGGAAACAGAATTCTTAACATTCACCAGAACTACATTTTGTCTGCATTTTTTTTCAGTGTTAAATTTGGAAATTATAAAATTTTAAGGAATTTCATAATATTTTGCACCTATTTCCTGTATAAATCCAAAGCTATTGATTTTTTACAGTAAAGATGATTTTTACAGTAAAGTAAAAATATGAGAATTATTAATATCACTCAAATACGTTTGTTTGACCCTTAGTCTAGCTTCGTAGGACATCCCCAATGTACACTCAACTTTAATTTGTGAGGGAAAAGGAAAATATAAACTTGAAAACTTTAGAAAACAATATAAACTCTAACACTTATTTTGATTAGAATGTGCTAAGAGGGTAATATATCTTACACTAAAATCAAGTAAGAAAACCTCTTGACACAAAGTTAAACCAGTCAACATTCTAACCAGATTCCTACAAGATTCACTTGTAGGAATATAAACTTATAGGGTTTGAAACATGGTTGAAATGTATTATATCATTCAGAAAGTAATAAATATAACTCACCATGAGGAAAAAAAAGTGAAAATAATCAGAATACTTTGGAGTTCTTCTGAACACTTGTCTTAACTCTCAATGGCCACTAGATGGCACCTAGTATTTGGCAACTGTAACACTCCTTTATTTCTAGAGCTTAAAATAACTATAGCACCAGGTCAGTTGTGAAAGAGCAAAAATTAATCCAGCCACAGATATATAACACTTCTTTGTCAGATATCTAAATTTAAAATGCACCTGATTTTCACACACGTAAATTTATAATGCCTTGTTATTGTTCCCAGGTGTTCTAACATCAAAAGGAATTGTGAGATTTACATGTTCTTAAATAGGGTACTTGATTTACATCATTCTAAGATAGGGATTGGGGCCATGTTGCTTTAAATATGCTTCATTCTTTAAGCATTCATTTTATTTTCCCAAGGCTAAATAGAGTTATCATTTAAAATTGATGTTCTAAAATTAAAAGTCAGTTATGACCAATAATATCCTTAAAGGATTTGGACTAATTGACCCCTATTTTTTTCGTTTATTAATTCTTCAAAAAACATTTTGAACACTATCTTTGACAAGACTGTGTGCTGTGCATGGTGGAATCTAAATGTACTAAATCTAAATGTTCATATTTCTGGAACACTTCATTATGAAATAAAAAATAAAAGTTAAAAACCACCCATTTAATTGTTTATCTAATATCCATAGCTTATCTAAGAGAATAGCAACATTCAAGTGATTGTAGATTTCATCAGTGAATCTAGAATAACACGTTCTAAATTTTTAAAAAAGTTATTTTTAGGTAAAATAAGAACACAGGGTTTTTAATTTGTTTTTAAGTTTTAATTGTTACTACCAAGATGTTATTCTGTTTTCACATGGTTGTATATTTTCTTAATATTTTCTTTTGGTTGTTGTTCTTTGGGTGAGGTTTTTTTTGGGGGGGGGGGTTAATTTTGTGAGTATATTGACAAACAATGTTACATTATTTGCAGGTATACAACATAGTGACCCAACTTCTCTATGCATTATGCTATGTTCACCCGAAGTGTAGCTACCATCTCTCCTGATGCATCATTATTACAATATCTTTGATTGTATTCCCTATGCTGTGACTTTCATTCCCATGATTTATCCATTCCATAATTGAAAGCATGATTGCATATTTTCATACTGAGGGGCGATTTCGTTGTGATATGACCAAGGCAAGAGAAATGTTCTCTTGCCTTCATAAACACCATTTTCTCTTGCTTCTTCTTTTTTATTTTTTTTTTTTTTGTATTTTTTAATCTTTTCTTCTCATTCTATTTTGCTGGCTCTTTTCCTTTGCCATCTTCTTCTCATTCACTACATTCTTTTCTCTTCTTATCCTGCCCTCCCTCAAGTTGCCCTCATCTATTTCCATGGCTTTGACTAAGAGACACACATAATAATATTTCTCTGTTTATATTATGCAACTTTCTCTACTGAGCTCTAGATCGGATATAAATCTGAGCATACCACCTGGATATTTGATGGACAACTCAAAATCATCATATCTAAACCTGAAGTTTCATCATCCCATAGAACCCACTCACCCTTTTGAATGATACACACATAAACCCAAGCAGGATAAGGGTCTTATGACCCTTATCTTTTACATATCTCCTACATCTAATCCCTTCCTTTTATCCCATTCAAACTTAGTATTGCAAGTAACATTTTTTTTCCTTGGTTGGCCGTCTATCTGTCCCACCATACTCATTTTTGCTCTCTATCTTGACCCTAAACTTGAGATTGACTGAAATATCATAGTTCCTCTCCTTTTCATTCCTCCTGCCTTTTTATACTGAATGTTCTTATTGCCTCTCCACTGCCTTGACTCTTTTTTTAAAATTTTATTTATTTTTTAAATTTCTTTTCAGTGTTCCAGAATTCATTGTTTATGCACCACATCCAGTGCTCCATGCAATACATGCCCTCCATAATACCCACCACCAGACTCACGTAACCTCCCACCCCTTGATTCTTTTCCTGGTGAACTTGTATTCTTTTTTTCAGGATTTAGCACACCTTTGATGTTTTCCCTGTAATCACCAGGTAGACTGGCCATGGTACCAAATCAGTATTTTGACTCAATGGATATCTACTTGAGTTTTAGTTTTGTCATCAATAACATGAGAAAATAATACATTTGCATTATTGCATTTTTAAAAGCAATAAAATGAATAAATTTCTTATGAAAGGACCTGATATATAGTATTTAGTAAATGTCAGGTAATAGTAATAATAGTACTAATAGTAGTAGTAGTATTGTTGCTACTCCTTTTACTATTAAATTACCTTCTGGAGGCACCTGGGTGGTTCAGTTGGCTAAGCTTCTGGCTCTGGGTTTCAACATAGTACTAAAAGTCCTAGCCTCAGCAATCAGAAAACAAAAAGAAATAAAAAGCATCCTACTTGGCAAAGAAGAATTCAATCTCTCACTCTTCACAGATTACATGATACTCTATGTGGAAAACCGAAAAGACTACACTCCAAAATTGCTAGAACTCATGCAGAAATTCAGCAAAATGACAGGATACAAAATCAATGAACAAAAATCAGTCATATTTCTATACACCAACAATGAGACAGAAGAAAGAGAAATTAAAGAGTCAATCCCATTTACAATTGCATCAAACCCATAAGATACCCAGGAATGAACCTAACCAAAGAGGCAAAGTAGCTATACTCATAAAACTATAGAGCACTCATGAAAGAAATTGAGAAAGACAAATAAATGGAAAAATTTCTTCATGTTCAACAGATATTTTTAAAATGTCTATGCTGCCTAGAGTAATCTATACATTCAAAGCAATCCTTATCAAAATATCATCAACTTTTTTCACTGAGCCGGAAAAAAAAAATCCTAAAATTTGTATGGAACAAAAAAAAGATTTGAAAAAGTCAAAGGAATGTTGAAAAAGAACACCAAAGCTGGTGGCATCAGAATCCAGACTTCAAGCTCTGTTACAAAGCCATAATCATCAACAGTGTGGTATTGGCACAAAAACAGACACATAGATCAATGGAACAGAGCACAGAATGCAGAAATGGACCCTCAACTTTATGGCCAACACATCTTTGACAATTCAGGAAAGAATGTCCAATGGAAAAAAAGACATTCTCTTCAAAAAATGGTGTTGGGAAAACAGGACAGCACTATGCAGAAGAATAAAACTGGACCATTCCCTTACACCATATACAAAAATAGACTCAAAATGGATGAAAGACCTAAATGTGAGAGAGGAATCCATCATGATTCTAGAGGAAATCACAGGCAGCAATTTCCTTGACCTTGGCTGCAACAACTTCTGGCCATCTCCAAAGACAATGGAAACAAAAGCAAAAATGAACTATTGGGACTTCATTGGCATAAAAGTGTTTGCACAGCAAAGGAAACAGTCGACAAAACTGTAAGACAACCAACAGAATGGGAGAAGATATTTGCAAATGTCCTATCAGATAAGAGACTACTATCCAAGATCTATAAGAAACTTATCGAACTCAACACCCAAAGAGCAAATAATCCAGTCAAGGAATGGGCAGAAGACATAAACAGACACTCTAAAGAAGAGGTACAAATGGCCAACAGACACATGGAAAAATGTTCACATCACTGGCATCAGGGAAATGCAAATCAAAACCACAGTGAGACACCCCCTCACACCAGTCAGAATGGCTAAAATTAACAAGTCAGGAAACAACAAATGCTGGGGAAGATGTGGAGAATGTGGAAAACTCTTACAATGTTGGTGGGAATGCAAACTAGTACAGCTACTCTGGAAAACACTATGAAGGTTCCTCCAAAAACTTTATGACCCAGCAATTGCACTACTAGGTATGTATCTCAAAGATACAAATGTAGTGCTCTGAAGGGGCACCTTCACCCAGTGTCTATAGCAGCAATGCCACAATACCCAAACTAGGCAAAGAGTCCAGATGTCCATCCACAAATGAATGGATAAAGAAGATGTGAGATATCTATATATCTATATCTCTGTATTGATACATAATGCAGTACTACCCAGCCATCAACATAAATAAAATCTTGTCATTTGCAATGATGTGGATGGAACTAGAGGGTATTATTCTAGGTAAATCAAGTCAATCAGAGAAAAACGATAGTCATATGATTTCACTCATACATGGAACTTAAGAAACAAAACAGGAGAGCATAGAGGAAAGGAGAGAAAAATAAGATGAAATCAGAGAGGCAGACAAACCATAACAGACTCTTCACCCTAGGAAACAAACTGAGGGTTTATTTGGGGTAACAGGGGAGATGGGTTAATAGGTTGATGTTCATTAGGGAGGGCATGTGATGTAATAAGCACTGGGTGTTATACACAACTGATGAATCACTGAACTAACCCTCAAACTAATAATACACTATATGTTAATTGATTGAATTTAAATTTTTTTATTTTTTATTTTTAAAGATTTTATTTATTCATTTGAGACAGAAAGATGCAGAGAAAGAACATAAGCAGAGGAGAGAGGCAGAGGGAGAGGGAGAAGCAAGCTCCCTGCTGAGCTAGAAGCCCAGCGCTGGGCTTGATCCCAGGACCTGGATATCATGACCTGAGCCCAAGGCAGATGCTTAACCATCTGAGTCACCCAGGTGCCCCTGAATTTAAATTTTTTTCTTTAAAGTGAATACCTTAAGGAGAGCACCTATATTTCTCTGTTCCCTTCATTAAGGTTTACCAAAATGACTCTAAGACATATGAAGAGGGAAAGAAAATCTATAAATGATTTCAGAATGAGAACTTTCCATGCACCTTTTTCATCAGATAAATTTCTAAGGATTCACTTTTTTGAATTACATAATAATATATGTACCTTTTTTCAGTTTAACATAATGGCACTAACATTTATTTATTTTAATTTAACAACACTAAAGTAGGGATTTAAAATTAATACATTAATATATAATTGAGTGTTCATAGAAATATATGAAAAGCATAAGTAAAATAATAATTCCACTCAAAGGGAAACATTTATTTACACTAATGATTTCATACCCACATCATAAAACAGACATCAATAATGAAACTAAGAAAGGGAAAAGAAAATATGGGGTGTTGATGGCTAGCTCTTTTGAATGTTCTAATGTATGAAATCAATGTTTTAGTCAGTTCACAAGTGTTAATAATTGGAATGGAGACAACCAGTGTGACCTCATTATCTTAAGAAAGAAAAAAGAAGAATTTGAATTGTTCTAGAGCATTATGTCTAGCTCAATCTAAGACAATTATTGTTCAATTAAATAAATTATTCATGAAAGTGTTATGATCATAGTTCTGAAAATTTCGAATATGTAGCACAAATGTTCCAAATCACTTATAACCTGCTATGTATTATTGCCTTGATGAATTTATCTCTAGAATATTTTCTCTTGCTAATTGTGCCAGAGACTCTCAGTTGTTTCCCAAACTTACTTTCTTGCTGGAAAACCACTTCCCACAACAGAGGCTGAAAATACCAAAAGTTTGTTTTCCTAGACTTCTTTGCAGCAAGAGTGTGTGACCCAGTTGTGGCCAATGAGGACTGAGGAGTAGTCTGATTAAAGAAGTGAAGTTATGTCTTCTGGGAAGTATTTTATTTCCTGTTAAAATAGAGATGTGTAAAGATTTGAGGTGAGAAACGTTCAGCCATGTTATGATCAGGAAATGATGGGCAAGAAAAACTGACAGCACTGACAGTGTTGAGTCAACATTGAAACAGTACACCTCTAATGAAGTACATATTTACTGAATTAAGGAAAAAGAAGCAATTAGTTTACACCATTTTTATTCGGGTATTCTGTTACCTGCATCCAAAAACTATAAATACATATATGTTTATATATACAATTATGATCACAGTATGTATAAAATTTTATGTCTTCTTTTTGTCACATAATATTTTATTATCAATTTCTAACTTGATATATTCTCCTCAAAATTATTACTTAATAGCTGTATAATGTAATATTATAATGGGAATTTCCACAAGCCTCACAAATATTATGACAAATGAAATCATATTAAGTTCCAATATTTTTGAACCCCTACTGCTTATATGATGCTCTTTTTTGTAAAGCAGTGGTCTATGAATGGGCTTCAGGTTTCAGAAAATCCCCTGTAATTATCAGCAATATTTAAGATATATTTTGTGCCTATGTTTACTCTTTCTAGGGAGACAGTCCATAGTTTCTAGCCCCCCATTCTCAAAGGGAAATAATAAGGCTAAAAGTTTAAAAGTGAACTGTTCTCTTATTATTTAATCTCCTTAAAAGATAATAGACTGCTTAAAAAATAAAAACAATATTGTGTGAGGTTTAGAACATGTGTAAAAAGAACTGCATGGCAAAAGCACAAGACCAGGAGAAAAATGGAAGTACCTAATTATGAGGTTCATATACTATATATGAAGAACTTGAAGTTACTCTGATTAGTTAAAGATGTTTACTGTAAATTCTAATGCAACAACCAAACAAAGACCATCAAAAGAGAAAAAAATGCAATCATAAAAAATACTCTGTAATCTAAAAGAAGACAGAAAAGAGGAATAAACAAAAGCTGGGACAAGGAAAGCAAATAGCAAGATAATAAACTTAAACCTGACTATATCAATATCCAGATAAAATGGAAATAAACTACTCACCCCAATTCAGTAATAGAAACTGTTAGAATGAATAAAAAGGAAGACCCACCAATAGGCACCTATATGAAATTTGCTTTAAATATAAAGTCATAAATAGATAAAAAATAAAAGTATAAGAAATACTATACCATGTTAACATTAGTTTTAAAACATCGGTTTAAAAAGATAAAATTGTTATATTAATATAAAACAAAGTAGATTTCAGAGAAAAATCTGATAATGAGGATAAAATTATTCCATAATGACAAAATGGCAGTTCATCACAAAAGAATCCTAACATTTATGCATTTAATACAGAGCTCCAAAATTCCTGGAGGCAAGGGGAAACTGATAAAACTGCAAGGAGACATAGATAAATCCACAATTAAGGCCAGAAGTTTACAATATATTAATAGTCATCAACAAAATATTAGCAAATAAAATCCAGCAATATATAAATATAATAATATATTCCAATGAGATTTATCCCAGAAATGCATGGCTGGTTTAACCTTGCAAAAGCAAAAAGTCTTCTCTTATCCAACATAACCCAGTAGATAAATCTAAAGCTTTTCTCCCTCTGATCTAAAGAATTCTTCATACTATGGAATCAGAATTATTTTCCATCCTTCCCCTCAACTCTTTGTTATTATGGACCTATTGTTCTAGGCATGGATATCTGAGATATAACTTGCTATTGAATGGTCACCAACTAGGTACATACTCACATTATTGTATTTAATACTCATTGGAAAACTAAAAAGTAGATGACTGTTATTTCACAGAAGGCAAAAATCAGGTCTAAGATATTAATGAACTTAGTTTACCTGGATGTGAAGGCAACAGAGCAAGGATATTTAATCTTTACAATCCGTCAATCCATGATCTTCCATGTAGTAGTGAACATCTTATAACTCCCCAAATACATATTTTGAATATTTCTATCGGAAATAATTTCTTCCCTTCTTCATTTGCTTAACTTTTATTCAACCTTCAAGATACAGCATATATCTGGAGAGACAGATATTCTCATAAACTACTAGTATCAGTGTAAATTGGTACACTTGCTAGATGACAATTTGAAAAAATGTAAGAGGCTCAAATTATGTTTTTTCATACCAAAAAGATTCATGTTTTAATTTATTCTAAGAAAAATGAACTAAACCATTGTGTAAAGAATACACAGAAAAATTTTAAGACATTACTATCTTATGCTTTCCAGCAACAGGGACATTTTAAAATAAATAAAATAAATAAATCACAGCCAATCTAAAAAGAAATAAAAGGGAAAGGAAAAGGAAGGGACAAAATAAAAGAGAGGAAAATAGCCTAGCCACAAAACTAAAGAATATTCTCAAAACAATACCTAAGTAGCTGACACCATGACAGGGCATAGGGGTATCAGACATGACACAGCACCAGAGCAGTGGGGAATGAGTTACCTGTCCTTAGATGGGAATAGGAGAATACCGTTAAACCAAAAACAAGGAGAGTAGTTGGAAGTGTCCTGGGGCACTGGATGGCTCATATGGATAAGTATCCAACTCTTGATGTCAGCTCAGGTCATGATCTTGGTGTGGTGAGATGACCCTGCATTGGACTTTGGCTCAACAGGGAGTCTGCTTGAGATTCCCTCTCTCCCTCTGCCCATACCCACTGCTTGCATGTGCTGCCCCCCTGCCCCCGCTCTGTCAAAATAAATAAATAAATAAAATCTTACAAAGAAAGAGAGAAAGAAAAGAAAAGAAAAGAACCAACTGTCCTGCAAATACCTCATAACCTTGAAGGCAGATGAAGCCATGTAAAGGGGCCCTAAAAACAGCCAGAGAAAGTTGTAAAGTATTTCCCTGAGTCCTGAATTTTAAAATGATTGAAGAAATATATGAAAAAATTAAAATTGTAATAAAGTAATGAAAGTATAGTAAAGGCTAGGAAAGGGGGGTGGAGGAACAGGGAAATAATGATAAATAACCTAAGAGAATTTCTTAAAAGTGAAAGTAGTGTCAGTGATGCTAAAAACACAATGGGTGGACTAAACCAATTCATGATAAAATTTTAGCAATCTAGACTATACAAGGGCTTCTTAACCAGATAACATGCTTCTACCAAAAATATATAGCAAATTTAAGTTGGGAGTGGACAATTAACTGGGAAATATTAGTTACACACTTAATTAAGTTCATGATCAGAAATCACAAATCAAAAAAATCCAGAAGCACCAATGTCATGAACTATGGGGCAATAAAACAGACAACTTGAATTTACACCTGAAGAAACAGAATTAGTAGAATAACTAGAATGAGACTTTTAAGTAAGTAAACTTACTATTACTATTATATTTAAAAGGAGCAGATAAAGAGGAGCTACACGATATTTTAAAAAACAAATTAGAAGCAAATATTGTTGTATTTATATTTTATGTAAAATAAATCATATTTTAAGCAAACTATGCTTAACAAATAATAGCAAATATTTTCCTGAACACAAAAGCTGCCATATTACTCTATTTTCTCTCTTTTATTTCTCTGCTATTTTATTTTTAAGCCAATTTCAGCTTTGCAGATTAGGAAATGAAGAGGGGAAATCATGAGGATAGTAGAAGTAATAGGAATGAAGAATAATCCAGCTGTCTTAGCTTTTGTGAGGAGAAAATTAAAACCAACAGTGAATAATTTGTCCAAGGTCACATAGTCTCTTGTAGGGAACAAGTGTTGGGATTTAAAAAAAAAAAGAAGAAGAAGAAAAGAAAAGAAAGAAAGAAAGAAAAGTAGTAGAGAACACCAATTAGTCTCATTTCTCTTTCTTCTCTCTACCATCCCAGAACAGTTTCCAAAACTATATGGGAGGTGTTTCTTTAATTCTTAAGTTGACTGAGTTTCATTTTGGAGAGAAGTTGTGATTTCCAGTTAAAAAAAAAAAAGGTGTTCTCATCTTCATTAGGTGATGATTAAAGTGGTTTGTTGGTTCTCACATTTAAGTGCCATTTATTTACATTCAGTGATAAGTTTCCTATCACCACTCGGAGTTTTTCCCAGTTCTACCTCATGTTATTCTTCGGGGTCTTATGGCAACATCTTTGCCGGTTGTATAATGTTATACACAGAAAATCTGAAACACTAAAAACACCATCAATGTTAAGCCTATCCATTAAGGACCTCTTTAATTCTTATTTTGTTTTTTCTCTTTGACAGATGATAATAAGCAATGATATATTCAACACCATATTCATAATGAAGACCTATGGTTTACAATCAGACACCAGAGAAAATCAGTTTATTTTTGATGGCTTGGTGCCACCCCAGGGTCAAATGATTATGTGGGTCAATAGAAAGACGCCAAAGCTATTTTCTAACTTATGTCCAATTCTCTTTCTTTGTAAGATACAAGTGTTATTCTTTACAAATTTGCACTTCATAACTTATATGTAACACATATCTGCATATAAAACCAAACAAAGATACATTATTTCCATTTTGTCTAATAATTTCTTGGGTTCTAAAATACCTCTGTTACCTAATCATAAACAAATCATAAACATTTTTTTCATGATAGTTCCAAATATATTTAGTAATGTGGGTTTTGTTATTTTTTTTAAGGCTGGTCCCTCATTTCTACAAGCCATTAGATAGAATCTCCAGGTTCCAGCCCATCTAAGCCCGGGAGGTAACAATGAGTAATGACAGGAGTAATTGATTAATGAAAGGCATTATCAGTGCTGAGCTTCTTTACAAAACATAGTTAATATCACAGTCTTTTGAGACAGCAAATCTGGGTCTTCCATTTGTAACCATGTGATCTTC
Organism: Mustela nivalis; assembly: GCF_964662115.1. Lineage (NCBI taxonomy): Eukaryota > Metazoa > Chordata > Mammalia > Carnivora > Mustelidae > Mustela > Mustela nivalis. The sequence continues at coordinate 34,646,104 of NC_139031.1, read as the reverse complement.
ATCAGCACTTTAATTTGTTAAGCCTATGTTCCATAATTTGTGGCGTGGGCATATTGACTATAGTACCTACTTTGTAGTTGGTCTATAAGGATTAAGAAAATAATAATGTATATGTAATAGCAAGATTCCTGACTCACAGAAGGAACTTTATAAAGTTTAGATGCTACATTATGAGCAGCAGCATCACTGTAATCTCACTATTCCCGGGGTGGTCCCTTCCAATAACACGATTATGGAATGTTTAGATACCTTCTTCTTGGCAGCCATTATAAGCATTCTGCAGAAATGTGTGCTCCTCTCTGTCTACTTCACAGCCTCCTGGACTCAGCTATTATTGCATGACAGCTGCTGATGACACTGGACCTCATGACTTTGCCAATTGCCACAGTTGGAGCCTGCCAATGCCACTCAAGTTACTGTCCAGCTGCGGCCAACACCACTCACATTTATTTTGGCAGGTCTCTTCCATGTCTCCACCAGTGGTGTTCTTCTCGCTAAACTGCTTTCATAAAAGTCTTGTTTTCTTGGTTTTTAGACAATATTACAGTCCTATTAGAGTCTGTCTTCCTCCTCCTCCCTTAACAATGATAAACAAGAAAATGTCCTTGTAAGCACATTGCTCAGAATCTAGCAAAGGAGATGGACATATTAACAACGGCTATAAAACAATGTGATGTTTCATTTGCTGTACTCTTACTTGCCTTTCTTTTCCCTCTTGCATGATGTTTATGTTTCTGTATTTCTAGTTCTCCTGTCACAATCATAGGACAGATCATGGGCTTAATTGTCTAATTTCCCTTCCTGTCTCTAGATTCTCCCTCCTCCTTCTCATCTAGCATGTCACTGTTAGATTAATCTTTCCAATGGACTACTTTAATCAAGAGATCTTTTACCAGTTGCTAAAGGGGACTTTAAGAAATAAGGAAATTGGACTCAAAGGTTTTTTTTAAAGTAGTAGATATGATTAAACACCCACTGGCATTTGAGAGTGCATTTCTTACCATCCCACACTTTTTTAAAAATTTTATTTATTTATTTGACAGACAGAGATTACAAGTAGGCAGAGGCAGGCAGAGAGAGAGAAGGGGAAGCAGGCTCCCTGCTGAGCAGAGAACCCAATTCGGGGCTCGATCCCAGGACCCAGGATCATGACCTGAGTGGGTTAAAGGCAGAGGCTTTAACCCACTGAGCCACCCAGGCACCCCTTACCATCCCACTCCTACCTAATTTTTTTTTTTTGAAATTTACAAAATTAAAGAGATGGACTCCTCCATCTACTACTGAATAGTGCTCCCTCCAGACCTGCCAGCTTATCAGGATCGACTCTTCAAGGACCAGTTGAAATATAGCTGGCAGGCAAGCTCCTCAAGTCACTGATTTACCGTTGAAATGAAAAGGTTTCTCTCTTTTGCAAGCCCCTCCCTCCAAAGACAGAGCCCAAGATCTTACTATTCCTATTTGTGCTGCTTATCAAACTATTCTTTCATGTATCAAAACCCACTATTTTATACTAGACTTTGTGATGTTAGTGCTCAGATTCCACCCATCTCAATGGTGAAGGCTCTTGGGCTCTGCCAATAGAAGACACTAGAGGGGTTCTGCTAGGTTACATCAGGAAGAAGATTGCTCTCTTCTGTTTTGCTTCTATTCCTCCATCATTCTAGCAGTGGTCCTTCAGTGGGGATTCGTTCCTGTAGAAGTAGCTGAATCTGGTTTGTAGATTTTTGCATACTTGCAAAATTAGGTTCATCATGACCCTACTCCTCCACCATGAAAAACAATACCAGCAGTATGATCCCTCTTCTTCAGATGTTTGGGTTTTAGGCTCATGGGGTTGTTCTTCTATAATCTGAGTCTCAATTCTATGGAACCCTTCTAAATTTTAATGAGTGAAACCACTTCCCTTCTTCCCCTTTAGCACCTCATCCTGCAGTTGTTAACTCAATGACACCCTAGAGTTCCCTGTTACTCTATAGATTATCTAGTAAATTAGTTTCTACTGAATTAGCAATTCTTTATATTAAATTTCTCTGTTCAAATAACTGGTACAGTTTTTGTTGCTGCAGACTGGAGTCAGACTGATTCACCATAATTAAGCCATGAGTCTGATGATCCTTTTGCCTCCTCCCAATTTCTCCAGAAAATGTCCCTCTGCCTGTAAATTTCACTAATGAACCCGATTTACACCTAAACCATTTTTCATTTGTAATGTGTATCCCATCTGTGGCCTAACAAATAGAAACAGGTACAGCATAGGAGTCATAGAAGATATCCATAAAATGTTGAATGAATAAGTAAATTAAAACTCATTATTTATTTTAAGAAGAAAAAGTAAGATGTTAAATTGTTTAGAAGCATTTCAGACAAATAATGCAAGTTTCTGTTGCTAACAGCAGCTCCTTCTGAGAATCTTGATAAGACCAGCCCCCAATGAAGTGATACCTTCTAATAGGGTCTGCCCATTTAAGTCAATGTTTTGGGTTATCAAACTGTTTTTTTCTCAGCTCCAAATGTACCCTTCTAAACTCAAATGCACTCTGATTTTCTGCTCTTCCTCTTCATTTTCTTCTGCTTCAGGGTTAGTACCAGCACTAACTCAAGTAATACCTTCTGAGTATTTTGATTCCCTACTCTGCAAGTTCCCTCCCCCAAGTTTTTAGATTGGTAAACTTAGCCTCATTTCATTTTCTTTTAAACCACATTTCTTCTTTGCCAGCTGACTCCCTGTTAGGTTCTTTCAACAGAGGGTACTGTAGAAAAACTAGAAACCAGGATGACAAGAGGAGAAATTCTCTTATTCCTGTTTGCTTATCCCTATCCACATCTCCACAACAAGAGTTCTTCACCCTGGTAGTAGCTGTTGCTTCTTGTCCATCCTACATTCCCTGAAATAGACTCGTGTCTTTTTGAAAAGATTCCTCCAAAATACTAGATTAATTGACGGGCACCTTTCCTTAGAAGTCTGAAATCCAATTCCTTGGGCAACCTCCTTTATGATCTTAACGATACCAGCACCAGCTAGATGACCTCCCTCTTCAGAGGTCTGAACTTTAGCTCTATAGGATCTTTCCTCAATGTTCCTGAGGTACCATCACCAGCTAAGTAACCCACCCTGCTCAAAATCCTGCTCCTACCTCTGCAATTTACTTCCTCCAAATCCAGAGGTACCAACCCAGCCAGGCAACATGTCCTTAGTATTTGAGGCCCAGCTCTTTGGGGTCCCTTCTCTAAGGTAAATGATTCTAATAATTCAACCTGAGTATAACCTCCATATTTTCCATCCTCCAATGCTGATTAGTCAACATTCTATATTAATATTTCTCTGTTTAATGAACTCTGCTAAATAATTTGTTTTTCCATCTGGACCCTGACTGATACAGCCACATTCTTAGTACCAAATAATACCACCATTATTGCCACAGTAACTGGACAGAGAATGAATTCTGGTCCCAAGAACTCGGGCCACAGAGCCAGATTGCCTGATTCCATATCCCAAGTCTAAACCTTGCTAGCTGTGTCAAATTGAGCAAGTTACTTAAGCTCACTGTGCTTTTCTTCATTTATCTTAATAGGATAATAATAACAACACCTTCATGAAGTTATGAGAATTAAATGAACTGATACATGTAAAATATTTAGAATAATGATTATCAATAAGTATTAACTATTATATTGTAGGGGAAGAAAAATAATTTCCCTTCTACCCTTCTAGATTCTTGACTGAGACTCCCCTGTAATAACGGATGGATTAACAAGAGAAAAATGGAAGTTTAATAACATTATACCTCCTGTATACATGGAAGATACACAGGAAAACCAAGTAACTCTCCCAAATCCAATCTATCACCTTAAATACCATTTTCCATGTTCGGCTAAAGAAGAAAGATATTGGAGGGTGAAGGCCAATTATGGGAAGTTACCAGGAAAGGCACAGTAAACAAGGGTAAAGTTATATAGATTTAAGTTCTTACCTTCTCACTGAGAAGAGTTTCTAAACATCTAAACATCTAAACATGCTCTTCTTCCTGGCCCAGAGAGAGAGACCTCCTGAGAGAGGGATATTTCCCATATAAGTGTCTCTTTAAAAAGGGCAACTTCTGATTGATTTTGTAAGCTTCTTGAGGGAGTACTGTTTTTAAAAAATAACCAGCTTAAAATGATTCTTAAGGCAAACAGGCATATTTTGGGATGGTATATTCTGCTCCCCTTTCATATATTATTAAAATATTTTTGTGTAGAATATGAGTTATAGTAAAAATCACTTAATGAATAGTAGTGTATATATAAAAGGAGGAGAATAAGAGAATAGGAGAAACAAAGGAGGTAAGCGCAAATACTGCAGTGAGTGTTAGGTATACAGATTGCTCTCAGTCCACTAGACCTATAGCATCCTGAATGAAAATGAAATCTGCTACCCACCGTCTTGTCTCTGCATTTTCCTGTCCTATCTTCAAAAAACTTATGATCAATTATACTACAGCATGCTAACTGCTGGAATAAAAAAATACAGAAATTCATAGAGTCCCAGAAGAAAGGCTGGAGAATATTCCCTGTAATTATGATGTAGACAGGAAAACTCAGTGAAGAAAGGGGGAGGAGCATATGGAAAGAGCTTAAGAGAGCACAGTATTTTAGATAAGTGAAAACAGTTATCCTGCACCACAGGATATGTGTGGGATGTGGGAGAAAATAAAGCTGGAGATGTAGACAGATGCCAGACTATCCAGAGTCATGGTTAGAAAGCTAAGGAGATTGAAAACTGGGGAGTCCTCAATTTAGTCCCTCTCCCTTATCTAGGCAAGAATGAAACAATGTCTACATGTTTATCTCACTGTTTCATTTTTCTCTTGTGTACACAGGAAACTACATTTCCCAGCTCTCCCCTTTCAAGATAGTTGTAACTTACTGACTGGGTACAGGCCAGTAGAATATAGGCAGAAATGGTATACACTACAGGTGACTCTTGAACAGCCATAGTTTTGAAATCTGTGCTTTTACTTATACTTGAATTTTTTTTTCAACAAGTAAATGTACAGTACTGTAAGTGTATTTTCTTTTCCTTACAATTTTTTAATGAAGACTACCCAGAAATTAATTTTTAAAAATTTTTTAAATAAACATAATGTATTTTTATCCCCAGGTGTACAGTTCTGTGAATCACCAGGTTTACACATTTCACAGCACTCATCATAGCACATACCCTCCCCAATGTCCATATCCCCACCACCCTCTCCCATCCCCCCTCCCCCAGCAACCCTCAGTCTGTTTTTTGAGATTGAGTCTCTTATGGATTGTCTCTCTCCCAATCCCATCTTCTTTCATTTTTTCTTTTTCTACCCCCCAAAACCCCCACATTGCATCTCCACTTCCTCATATCAGAGAGATCATATGATAGTTGTCTTCCTCCAATTGACTTATTTTGCTAAGCATAATACCCTCTAGTTGCATCCACATCATCGCATATGCAAGATTTCATTTCTTTTGATGGCTGCATAGTATTCCATTGTATATATATATACCACCTCTTCTTTTTTTTTTTTTTTAAAGATTTTATTTATCCATTTGACAGAGAGAAATCAGAAGTAGACAGAGAGGCAGGCAGAGAGAGAGAGAGGGAAGCAGGCTCCCTCTGAGCACAGAGCCCGATGCGGGACTCGATCCCAGGACCCTGAGATCATGACCCGAGCCAAAGGCAGCGGCTTAACCCGCTGAGCCACCCAGGCGCCCCTATACCACCTCTTCTTTATCCATTCATCTGTTGATGAACATCTAGGTGCTTTCCACAGTTTAGCTATTGTGGACATTGCTACTATAAACATTCAGGTGCACGTGTCTCTTCAGAACACCATGTTTGTATCTTTAGGATATATACCAGGGTGCAATCGCTGGGTCATAGGGAAGCTCTATTTTCAGTTTTTTGAGGAACTTCCACACTGTTTTCCAGAGTGGTTGCACCAGCTTGCATTCCCACCAACAGTGTAGGAGGGTTCCCCTCTCCGCATCCTCGCCAGCGTCTGTCATTTCTTGACTTGTAAATTTTAGCCATTCTGACTGGTGTGAGGTGGTATCTCACTGTGGTTTTGATTTGTATTTCCCTGATGCCGAGTGATGTGGAGCATTTTTTCATGTGTCTGTTGGCCATCTGGATGTCTTCATTGCAGAAATGTCTGTTCATGTCCTCTGTCCAATTCTTTTTTTTTTTTTAAAGATTTTATTTATTTATTTGACAGAGAGAAATCACAAGTAGATGGAGAGGCAGGCAGAGAGAGAGAGGGAAGCAGGCTTCCTGCTGAGCAGAGAGCCCGATGTGGGACTCGATCCCAGGACCCGGAGATCATGACCTGAGCCGAAGGCAGCAGCTTAACCCACTGAGCCACCCAGGCGCCCCTCTGTCCAATTCTTGACTGGATTATTTGTTCTTTGGGTGTTGAGTTTGCTAAGCTCTTTATAGATTTTGGAACTAGCCCTTTATCTGATATGTCATTTGCAATATCTTCTCCCATTCTGTCAGTTGTCTTTTGGTTTTGTTAACTGTTTCCTTTGCTGTGCAAAAACTTTTGATCTTGATGAAATCCCAATAGTTCATTTTTGCCCTTGCTTCCCTTGCCTTTGACAATGCTCCTAGGAAGAAGTTGCTGTGGTTGAGGTCAAAGAGGTTGCTGCCTGTGTTCTCCTCAAGGGTTTTGATGGATTCCTTTTACATGACACATTGAGATCCTTCATCCATTTTGAGTCTATTTTCGTGTGTGGTGTAAGGAAATAGTCCAATTTCATTTTTTCTGCATGTGGCTGTCCAATTTTCCCAGCATCATTTGTTGAAGAGCCTGTCTTTTTTCCATTGGACATTCCTTCCTGCTTTGTCGAAGATAGGTTGACCATAGAGTTGAGGGTCTATTTCTGGGCTCTCTATTTTGTTCCATTGATCTATGTGTCTGTTTTTGTGCCAGTACCATACTGTCTTGATGATGACAGCTTTGTAATAGAGCTTGAAGTCTGGTATTATGATGCCACAAACTTTGGCTTTCTTTTTCAATATTCCTTTGGCTATTTGAGGTCTTTTCTGGTTCCATATGAATTTTAGGATTATTTGTTCTATTTCTTTGAAAAAAGTGGATGGTATTTTAGTAGGGATTGCATTACATGTGTAGATTGCTTTAGGTAGAATAGACATTTTCACAATATTTGTTCTTCTAATCCAGGAGCATGGAACATTTTTCCATTTCTTTGTGTCTTCCTCAATTTCTTTCATGAGTACTTTATAATTTTCTGAGTATAAATTCTTTGCCTTTGGTTAGGTTTATTCCTAGGTATCTTTGGTTTGGGGTCCTATTATAAATGGGATTGACTCTGTAATTTCTCTTTCTCCTGTCTTGTTAGTGTAAAGAAATGCAACTGATTTCTGGGCATTGACTTTATATCCTGACACTTTACTGAATTCCTGTACAAGTTCTAGCGGTTTTGGAGTGCAACATTTTGGGTTTTCCACGTATAGTATCATATCATCTGCAAAGAGTGATAGTTTGACTTCTTCTTTGCTGATTTGGATGCCTTTAATTTCTTTTTGTTGTCTGATTGCTGAGGCTAGGACTTCTAGTACTATGTTGAATAGCAGTGGTGATAACAGACATCCCTGCTGTGTTCCTGACCTTAGCAGAAAAGCTTTCAATTTTTCTCCATTGAGAAAGATATTTGCGGTGGGTTTTTCATAGATGGCTTTGATAATATCGAGGTATGTGCCTTCTATCCCTACACTTTGAAGAGTTTTAATCAGGAAGGGATGCTGCACTTTGTCAAATGCTTTTTCAGCATCTATTGAGAGTATCATATGGTTCTTGTTCTTTCTTTTATTAATGCATTGTATCACATTGATTGATTTGCAGATGTTGTACCAACCTTGCAGCCCTGGAATAAATTCCACTTGGTCGTGGTGAATAATCCTTTTAATTTACTGTTGGATACTACTGGCCAGTATTTTGGTGAGAAATTTCGCATTTGTGTTCATCAAGTATATTGGTCTGTAATTCTCTTTTTTGATGATATCCTTGTCTGGTTTTGGGATCAAGGTGATGCTGGCCTCATAAAATGAGTTTGGAAGTTTTCCTTCCATTTTCATTTTTTGGAACAGTTTCAGGAGAATAGGAATTAATTCTTCTTTAAATGTTTGGTAGAATTCCCCTGGGAAGCTATCTGGTCCCAGACTCTTGTTTGTTTGGAGATTTTTGATGACTGTTTCAATCTCCTTACTGGTTATGGGTCTGTTCAGGTTTTCTATTTCTTCCTTCTTCAGTTGTGGTAGTTTATATGTCTCTAGAAATGTATTCATTTCTTCCAGATTGTCAAATTTGCTGGTGTAGAGTTGCTCATAGTAAGTTCTTATAATTGTTTGTATTTCTTTGGCATTAGTTGTGATCTCTCCTCTTTCATTCATGAATTTATTTATTTGGATCCTTTCTCTTTTCTTTTTGATAAGTCTGGCCAGGGGTTTATCAATTTTATTAATTCTTTCAAAGAACCAGCTCCTAGTTTCATTGATTTGTTCTATTGTTTTTTTGGTTTCTATTTCATTGATTTCTGCTCTGATCTTTATGATTTCTCTTCTCCTGCTGGGTTTAGGCTTTCTTTCTTGTTCTTTCTCCAGCTCCTTTAGGTGTAGGGTTAGGTTGTATATTTGAGACCTTTCTTGTTTCTTGAGAAAGGCTTGTACCGCTATATATTTTTGTCTCAGGACCACCTTTGTTGTGTCCCACAGATTTTGAACCATTGTGTTTTCATTATCATTTGTTTCCATGAATTTTTTCAATTCTTCTTTAATTTCCAATGAATGGTTGATCCATTCATTTTTTAGAAGGATGCTGTTTAGTCTCCATGTATTTGGGTTCTTTCCAAATTTCCTCTTGTGTTTGAGTTCTAGCTTCAGAGCATGCTCTGAAAATATGCAAGGAATAATCACAATCTTTTGATACCAGTTGAAACCTGATTTATGACCCAGGATGTGATCTATTCTGGAGAATGTCCCATGTGCACTAGAGAAGAATGTTTATTCTGTTATTTTGGGATGGAAAGTTTTGAATGTATCTGTGATGTCCATCTAGTCCAGTGTGTCATTTAAGGCCTTTATTTCCTTATTGATCTTTTGTTTAGATGATCTGTCCATTTCAGTAAGGGGAGTGTTAAAATCCCCTACTATTATTGTATTATTGTCGATGTATTTCTTTGATTTTGTTATCAATTAGTTTATATAATTGGCTGCTCCCATGTTAGGGGCATAGATATTTAAAATTGTTAGGTCTTCTTGTTGGACAGACCCTTTGAATATGATACAATGTCCTTCCTCATCTCTTATTATAGTCTTAGGCTTAAAAATGTAATTGATCTGATATAAGGATTGCCACCCCAGCTTTCATCTGATGTCCATTAGCATGGTACACTGTTTTCCACCCCCTCACTTTAAATCTGGAGGTGTCTTCGGGTCTAAAATGAGTTTCTTATAGGCAGCATATTGATGGGTTTTGTTTTTTTATCCATTCTGATACCCTCTGTCTTTTGATTGGGGCATTTAGCCCATTAACATTCAGGGTAACTATTGAGAGATATGAATTTAGTGCCGTTGTATCACCTATAAGGTGACTGTTACTGTATATTGTCTCTGTTTCTTTCTGATCTACTACTTTTAGGGTCTCTCTTTGCTTAGAGAACCCCTTTCAATATTTCCTGTAGAGCTGGTTTGGTGTTTACAAATTCTTACAGTTTTTGTTTGTCCTGGAAGCTTTTTATCTCTCCTTCTATTTCCAATGATAGCCCAACTGGATATAGTATTCTTGGCTGCATGTTTTTCTCGTTTAGTGCTCTGAATATATCATACCAGTTCTTTCTGGCCTGCCAGGTCTCTGTGGATAAGTCTGCTGCCAATCTAATGTTTTTACCCTTGTATGGTACAGACTTTTTGTTCCAGGCTGCTTTCAGGATTTTCTCTTTGTCACTAAGAGTTGTAAGTTTTACTATCAGGTGACAGGGTATGGACCTATTTTTATTGATTTTGAGGGGCGTTCTTTGCATCTCCTGGATTTTTATGTTTGCTCCCTTTGCCATATGAAGGAAATTCTCTGCAATAATTCTCTCCAATATACCTTCTGCTCCCCTCTCTCTTTCTTCTTCTTCTGGAATCCCAATTATTATAAAGTTGTGTGATCTTAGGGTGTCACTTATCTCTCAAATTCTCTCCTTGTGGTCCAGTATTTGTTTGTCTCTCTTTTGCTCAGCTTCTTTATTCTCTGTCATTTGGTCTTCTATGTCACTAATTCTTTCTTCTGCCTCATTTATCCTAGCAGTAAGAGCTTCCATTTTTTATTGCACCTCATTAATAGCTTTTTTTATTTCAACTTGGTTAGATTTTAGTTCTTTTATTTCTCCAGAAAGGGCTTTTATCTCTCTGGAGAGGGTTTCTCTAATATCTTCTATGCCTTTTTCGAGCCTAGCTAGAACCTTGAGAATTGTCCTTCTGAACTCTAGATCTGTCATATTACCAATGTCCATATTGATTAGGTCCCCAGCCTTCAGTACTGCCTCTTGTTTTTTTGTTTTTTGTTTTTTGTTTGTTTGTTTTTTTGTGGTGGGTTTTTCCACCTTGTCATTTTGTCCAGATAAGATTTGCTTTCTCCTCCTCTGGAATTCTGCTCTTCTCCTTAATGAGTGAAGTTGGTCTTGGCTGGGTTTCTTATTGATCTTCGGTGTGAGGGGCCTGTTGTAGTGATTCTCAAGTGTCTTTGCTGGAGGCAGAATTGCCCCACCCTTATCAGGGTCCAGGCTAAGTAATCTGCTCAGTTCGCTTTCGGGAGCTTTTGTTCCCTGAATGCTTTCCATAGAGTTCTGGAGGACAGGAATAATAATGGTGGCCTCCCAATCTCTGGCCTGGAGGAGCCGAGAGCTCCAGGTCCCACTCCTCAGTGCGCCCTAGAGAAAAGCGCCCAATCGCTGCTGTCTCCTTGGCCTCTGGTCACGCTTGGAGAAAAAGTGCTCAGTTACTCTGTCTCCCTGGCCTCCGGCTGCTCTCTGAGCTCATCGAGCCTGCGACCGGTTCAAGGTAACCCCGAGTTGAGAGCTCAATCCTCGGCTCTGTCTCTGTAGCCGGCTTCCCCTGCTCTAATACCTGAGTATCACGAGCTCTGCGATACTCAGACACCCCCGTCCTTCTGTGACCCCATGGGACCTGGGATTACGCTGACCCTGAATGGGCTTCCCCCCGGTTTAGCCTCTGGAGTGATGTCCCTCAGCGGAACAGACTTTTAAAAGTCCTGATTTTGTGCTCCGTTGCTCCACCGCTTGCCGGGAGCAGGCCCCTCCCCGGTCTATCTTCCCGCGCTTTGGATTCACTTCTCCGCCAGTCCTGCCTTTCAGAAAGGGATCGATTTTCTGTTTCTAGAATTGTTGCTCTTCTTCTCTTTGATTTCCCGTTGGATTTGTAGGTGTTCGCAATGGTTAGATAAGCTATCTAGCTGATCTCCTGCTACCTGATGTTGTCTCAGCCTCCTACTTCACCATCTTAACTCCTCCCCTTCTTATGATTTTTTAAATAACATTTTCCTTAGCTTACTTTATTGTGAGAATATTTTTGTGTGTGTATAAATATATATAGGTATGTATATAAAATGTACAAAATATGTGTTAATCAACTGTTTATATTATTGATAAGGATTCTGGTCAACAATAGGCTATTAGTAGTTAGATTTTGGGGGAGTCAAAAGTTACATGCATATTTTTGGCTGCATGGGGATCAGTGCTCCTAACCCCTACATTGTTCAAGGGTCAATTGTACTTAAAAACCCAGTGGTTACTGCTGGGCAAGGCAAGAAAATCTCTTCACGGCCTGTTTTGGGAATAATTCAGCTGCAATTGAGTGTGAAGAGGGTAGAAAATGTGATCTCTCTCCAGACATCCTCCTTTGATCTTAGGGAAAACCATCTTTTGCTAGAAGGGAAGCAGAAAATAAACTTATGCCCAGGATCCTGCACTGGTACAAAAAAAATGGCTAAGTCTGCTGGGAAAGTTATGCTTGCTAAATGCCCACTGATAGAAGACAGGCTGCTATAGATAAGAAGGAATTCTGCCTGCCCACCCTCCGCTGAACCTATGCTATGTGAAGGATGCTGTAGACCAAATGCTTGTGTCCCCTCAAAATTCCTATCTTGAAATTTTAATACCCATTGTGAGAGAATTTGGAGGTGGGGCCTGTGAGGAATGATTAGATCATGAGGGTACAACCTCATAAATGGAACTAGCACCCATATCAAAGAGACCCCAGAGCACTCTTTTGCCCACACCCCCAGGTGAGGACACAGTAAAAAGACAGCCATCTGTGAAATAGGAAACAATTCCTGACCAGACACTGAATCTGCCGGCAACTTAATTTGGGGTTTCCAAGCCTCCAGAACAGTCAGAAATAACTACTTGCTGTTTATAAGCCACCTACCCTACAGCATTCTGTTATAACTAAGAAGGAGGGAGTTGTCTGCCACTGGAAGGGGAACTACAACACTGCAAAAGCCCTATCCTAAGACTCCAAGGTACATCCCTGTGTAACACTGAGGATGGAGGCCACGTAGAAAGCACCACTTCCTCCATAGAGCCACACACTAGCACTTGAGTAACAAGCAACAACGGACTCTATCTTTGGAGGGCAAGAGCAAGGAGAGAAATGGGTGACACAGGTATACAGGAAACTCTTTGGGCAACCACAGCCCCTACACTAAACACAGGGTGTAGGTGTCTACCACTGGAATAATTTGAAGCAGGTGCAAGGAAATCCAGGTAAACTACTGAACACATTGAATCAAGCCCAGTTTAACCACCTGATGAAAGGAGAGATGAACAATTTCTGAACATAAAGATTATTTACCTTGGTTTCTAGTATTCTTTCATACATAACTAGTCTGGAACTCAATTTTAAGAAATAATGCCCCAAAAAGCAGAAAAATATAAAAACTTTCCAAGACCTAATGATGTCAACTGACTCAGATGTGAGAACACTCAGAGAAGACTTTGAAGTGACTAAATTGTGATTACAGTGGGCCCACCTGGCCAATCCAAGCTGATTTCCCCATTTGTAAATCCTTAACTTAATTACATAGAAGTCCCTTTCACCAAATAAGGTAACATATTTATCGGTTCCAGTGTTTACAATGGAACCTCTTGGGGCAAGGGAGGAAGGCATTATTCTGCCTACTACACCTAAGTTTCAAAATTTCGAGCAAGTTATTTTTTTAATTGAATTACAATTTCCCATCTTTCTTCTTGTTCACAGCTCACTCTCTCCTTTCCTCTTTTCCCTCTTTCTTTCCCTCTCTTTCTCCTTCTAAAATCTCTTTCTTCTTCTTCTCCTCTCTCTACTTCCTCTGCCCCTAGGCATCTGGTTTCTTTTTATGTGCAAGTTTCCCTACCCTCTACTTCATGTCTTATTTTTAGCTACATGAATTCTTTTAAATCACTGATCTGCTCATCTCTTTCATGCACATAAAATCCTTAACTGACTTCCTATTGCTTTCAAGATGAAGTTCCTTAGCGAAGTTCTTTCATCACCTGTCCTTTCACCACCTTAGGCTCCTTTACTGGACCTAATCACTCTTATCCATGTCCACTTAACGTTCCAGCTATTCTGTCCTGCTAGTGGGATTCTTGAATATACCACACTGCTTTGGGTGTGGAAGTCGGCACTTTCTGTTTTTCTACTTAAGGTTCCCTTCCTCTCCTGGTCTGTTCTTCAAAAGCCATTGCTGACTTGACCTTTGACCAGGAGGCCCCCTGACTTCCTTACAGAGATAACCTTCTTTCCTATGGTCATATCTCATTTTATCGTTTATATATCTTCTTATTTATGTATAATTCTAAGTATTAATTTACTTATGTATATTTTCTTTTCTACCCTTTGAGCATCTAAGATCAGGAATCATCCATTCATTATCAGCATGTGGCCAGAATCCTGTGCAGTGCCTAACACTTAATAGGTGCTCAATAAATATCGGTACCTATCATTAGCATGTTCTCAAGATCCATTTTTTTTTAACATCTCTCAATATTTGAAATTTAACTTTCAGCAAGTATCTCAGTGTGAATCTGTGTCTGTGGTGTTAGAGAATAAGATAATTCTCATATAATTAAGACTTCTTAGAAGTCTTAGAAAAAAATATTTCCATCATGGTAAAACGAATTTTCTTTACTCACTTTGGAAAAATGTCCTATGATCTGGAAGGTAGCATTCTTATAATAAGAGGACTGGATTGATTTATATATCCTGGATTCCAGTCTATTTCTCCTGCTTAAGTAAACTGGTAAGCAGGTCAGGAATTTGTAGACCCAGTGATAAACACTTTTTGGGGTGAAGTTATAACCAGTATTTATTTATTTGTCTGTTCTTTACAATGTAATTTTCTGTGCTGTTTTCTGCTTAAGGTTTTTCTAGAAATTGGGAGACACTGCCCATGAAATCTGAAAGTTATCCCAGAATCATCAAATGGGAAAATATGGATGGAACCCATAGAAGATGATACACAATATCATTCCAGTATTTTAAAGCAAGTGAAATATGGATAAAATGAACACCAAGAACAGCATTGAATGGCAAATGAGTTCATGACATGTAACAGAGGTAAGCAGAGAATGTGTTGTACAGTGGAAAGGAAAAGTCCTGTTTTGGTAAAAAATTAAGGTTCATAAAAGCAAGCATTATAACTCCTTAAAGCCAACAAACACAAAGAAAAGAATCAATAGAAAATTTAAATGTTTTCTTATACTGCTTCTTTCTTCCTGATTCATGTCCCAGGCACAGGCATATAGTCAAAAAGAAAAAATACTTTATTTTCCTTCCACTGCCCATTCAGACCCACTCTGTAGGGTTATTTGCTCTGCTACTCAGATGAAATAGAGAGGAAATCCTGTGACTTTTTGGTCACTCTTAGGTAATAAAAAGTTCTCTGATCACCTCTCGTCACAAAGGAAAGTCTCATTTCAGCAATTAAAATGTCTAGTCCGTGTAAGGTCAGACTTCATCTAAGTTAGAGCTTCTCCTCAGCCCCCACTATATAGGTTGTTACCTGAAGGGGGAAAGGGCCTTGTGGGTTCCTTCTCTATTTCCTGTATTTCTTTGCAAGTCCTACATAGGTGGTCTAACTTTAGAATGTGGAATAGTTGGCAAATATTGTCTTGGGGCTTTAGCCAAAACAGAGTCAGAAATAGTTCAATTTTAACATCCTGTTGCATATCCTTGGTAGCACAACTAAAACATGATTTTCATACAGCTTTCAACTCCATATATTGCAAGCTGAGAGGGAGAATGCAGGAGCAGGCACTAGAATAATAAAGTACGCACGTTTACATGCTTTACAGGAAATACCTAACCACACATGTCACAATCAACTGTACTGTTTTCTAAACTTTCCCACCAGCTTACCCTGAATCACTGAGAAAGAAGACAGACCTCTGTAGGTTATGAGGTCTTAGTCTAAAAAGGCATTTTCGTTTATGGTATCTCTTAATAAGGGTGTGCTTTACTAATTCAAGCACACAAACTTCGTCTTCTATACCATAATGTCTCTGCTTATTTTAGCATAAAAATTACTAGCTGCTTCTAACATTTTCTTAAAATTGATTCCCGGGATATATACCTCATTTAACCTCTAATTCCAGTTAAAGTCTAGCAAAATGTCATATTCCCCAGTTTGATAGTCATGAAACCTGTAGAAATAATGGTATTCATGTAATTTAAAAGGATGCTTTTGGACTTGGGTGTTTTCTTGTGTTTCCCCTTATTAATATTAATATTAATATTAATGACCATTCAAGCTGCTTTTAGCAGAGGACTTTTTTTTTTAAGATTTTATTTATTTATTTGACAGAGAGAGAGAGAGATTATAAGTAGGCAGAGAGGCAGGGCTTAGCAGGCTCCCCCTGAGCAGAGAGCCTGATGTGGGACTTGATCCCAGGACCCTGAGATCATGACCTGAGTAGAAGGTAGAGGCTTAATCCACTGAGCCCCACGCAGGCACCCCAGCAGAGGAATTTAAATTCCAAATCAGAGGTGAACAAATATTTGTTGGCAGTAAACATATTACCCAAACAAATACCTAGACCCTTTTACAGACATTGTTTTTTTTCCTTAACCTGTCTTCTTAACATATCCCATTACAGTCTCTGATTAGTCTCCAGTTTCTGGAAGCACTCAACTTAAAATAGAAACAAGAATATCTTTGGAAAGGGAAAGGAGCCTTTAGAAATACAACTGTTTTACTAGTTCAAAAGAAAACTGATCCTGCAAGAGAACCAAGCTAAAAGTAGTACTGAGTTGAGAGTGCACTTACAAATACATTTTATGCCAGTCGTCTTGCTATTCCTATTGTGTTCCTGTTGTGGATTCATTTACCCATTATACTTATGTATAGTTTTCCATCCTTAGAATCCAACTACCATGGGAACAGGTACACCCCTGCATAATTCTATAAGCTCAAAGCTGATACTCTGGTGAGACAGATACTCAAAAATAAGTAGAAACTATTCAGCTCTATTTCAGTAAAGAAAAAAAAAAAAAAAAAAAAAAAGCTGACTCATGTCATTCCAAGGTAAATATCCCTGAAGAGTTATTCACTTCCACATTAGGAAGTGAATGGCTGTATGACCTACCTGCAAAACTCGAGCTACAGTCAAAGGGAGAATAAGAGAAAAAGCTAGGTAGCTGGTTCTATGTTTAAAAAACAATGGGCCTCAAAAACCCATGAGATTAAACCTGGAACTGGTGCTATTAATAGTTTACCAGAGTAAGAAGTGAACTCACAGTCTAGCACAGTATTTTCAAAGTTTGAATCTCCAGATTTTCTGTATCAGGGTCATAGGTGAGGATGGGGTTGACCAGCTTGTTAAAATACAGTTTTCTAGGCCTTACACTAGAACTATTGAATAAAAATTTGGGACTTGAAACTACCTGTAGGAGATCCTTATTGATATTGAAGCTTGAGAACCATTGGATTAGGATCTAATAGATGAATAATATAAAGAGGGAGAAATTATGAATCTGATAGTAAATGAAATTAGTAATAGCAAAAACGATAAATAGTTCACAATTCTCACATCCATAAAGTTCTGAAAACCAAAAACCTTCACTTTTTTTTGTTTATTTGTTTTGTAATATATTTAGAAATAATTCCTGGCATGATCTAGATGTATTTTTGGCAAAAATTAACCTCTATTTATGTACAATCACATAGCCTCTATTTATCCTACTTTGTATGCGTGTTTGGGTTTTGCTGCATAGTTACTGTGGAGTATCCCAAATGGGGTTCAGTATATAATATAAAGTAGATGCACCATATTCTTTCTCTCTCTCTCTCTTTCTCTCTCAAAAAGAGAGAGAAAGAGAGAGAGAGAGAAAACACGTGTGCCTGTGAGCAGAGGAGCTGGGGAGGCAGAGGGGGAAAACAAATCTTAAGCAGCCTCCACGCTAAATCTCAGTGACCCTGATGAGATCAAGACCTGAACTGAAATCAAGAGTTGGACACTTAACTGACTAAATCACCCAGCTGCTGCAGGATGCACTATATTCTGAATTCAGAAACACATTTGGCCCAAAGAGTTTCAGATAAGGGAATAGGTACCTCCAGTTGTTCAAAAACTTCTCAATTACTAAACAATCTGAGGGTTTTGAAGGGGTGGGGGATGGGAGGTTGGGGTACCAGGTGGTGGGTATTACGGGGGGCACATATTGTATGGAGCACTGGGTGTGGTGCAAAAATAATGAGTACTGTTATGCGGAAAATAAATAAAAAATAAATTAAAAAAAAAAAAAGAAAGGAATGCACTTATATGAGCCTGAACTTACAGCAAATATTAAAGGGAACATTTGTGAAATGTAAAGGGGAGAGGACGAAGGAGATGTGAGGAGAGACTTTGGGCTAATAGTATAAATAAATGAATAGATAGATAGATAGATAGATAGAGTAGTTCTGATACTCTGGATGGAGAGCAGGAAGGAAGGAGAAGGAGGTGGGGTGTGCTCCAGACTGCAGAGCATCTCTGAGAAGTCTCAGTCAAGAGAATATGGAGTCCTTGAACAAAATTTCTCATTAGAGGAGTCTTGTGCTGGACAAAAATGTCCTGGTTCTCGTGCCCCTGTCACACTTACTCATTGACTGGGAGTAGCCTGTGCACTAGGGTGGCCACAACATGAATGTCTGGGCAGATCTGAAGGTACAACAGCTAGTCTCACAGCAGGTTTTCTTTAAGAAAATCTGGGTGGTATATTCAGTGGCCTCCACAATTCCTGGCTTACCAGATGGAGCAGAGCAGCCCAGCAGCTGGGAGCTTTACTTAGGAATGGAATGTTGCAGCAAAATATACTTCGTTGTTCCATAAACTTCTGTTTTACTGGGTATTTTTATCACGGAATCTAACCATTTTCTAGCCAATTCCATTCACATTTCTAATTGTCTTTCTCCATATATATATTTGTCAAACCGCTGGTCTTCATTTAGGATTTAGAAAATATGATTGCTATAGATTATTTCTTTTTTCTTTTCCTTTGTTGTTGTTGTTGTTGTTTTGTTTTGTTTTGTTTTGTTTGACCTATCCTCGTCAGCCTTGAGGGGAAAAAAGGTATCAAAGGAACTGTTGGGCTCTAGATCATCTGGAGAAATCTTAAAACATTTGGCTTTCTGCTTTAATTCATTCTTCCCAGTCCATTGTTGTTAGGGGGGGAAAGAGGGGTCAAAACCATTTTTGTTAATAAGGACCATAGCCAAATGGCCCCATCCTTTTCCCTGCATGGACACCGTGGTCTCTGCCTCCCTATCTCCTGAGATGCGCCTGAGCTGAAAGAACCATTTGGTTGTTACAACCAAGATTAGTAAATAAAAGTAGATTTTATAAAGTTTGTTACTAACCCCAACAATCTAGGTATTACGCATAGCCTCAGAACACAGCTTGGTCTTTTTCTTTAAACCCAGAATTTTCCAATTTAAGAATTTTCCAAATTAAGTCTTTTGAGGTACTACCATTCATTGACAAGATTAGAGAGATAAATTGGGATTCTGTGCTGACTTCTGTTGATAAGACACATAGAAAATCCTGTATGTTTCAGTCAGGTCCTTTCATAAACTAAACATTTATAGAGGCAATTTTTTCTTTTCTTTTTTAATAAACTATCTTGTTAATGATGTTTATGTTCAGCCCCATTTTCTTGTTTCTTGGCTGTTTCAAATTAGTGGTCGTCTTGAAAATCAAATATGAAAAATTACTTAAGAACTTAAGTGTCTATTCTCATTTTGGTTCTCCTGAGGACTCTATGGGGTTTAGGTATGAGAAAAGATGGGGAAAAATGTTCACTAGTCGGTGCCCTTGCCTCAGAGTTCAATTCTATTTGTTCTCAGAGATTTTAGCATCACACTCATTACTTATTTATATCTTCCCTCTTTTTTTCCACTTTGCAGATAATTGCTACTTAATTGATACTGCCTCTATGCAAACCTAGTCACAAGACACATTGCTAAATAGAGGAATCATTAATCTGCGGGTATGTTGTAGATTTCCTTAAAAGGTTGGCTGGAATAAGCAAAGTCATTAGCAGTTTATTTGCAACAGTGCACTTATGAAAAGCTCTGTGGAGAACACATCAACAGTCTGTATGTAACTGAGCAATTAACACAGGACTCCTGTACTTTGGGGTGTTAGCATGGGAGTAAACAGAAGCAGATGTGAAGTGTTTGTACTGTTAGCATGCATGGTCTGTTCTGACATATGCAAATACCACTCATGCTTACAGAACCTGCAACCCCTATTGTACTGTGACCTTACTGATGAAGCCCTATGACAGAAGTACTTCATTTGCACTGGGTGCTATTAATTATTAACAGGCCAATACCACCTTTCCTTGTTATTGGAGCTTAGCAGAAAGCCAGGTAATAAAGCATCACAAACAAGTTGATAACACTCTGGTTCCCAGCTTGCCTTGACTACTGCTCTCTTGCCAATAGAAAAAATAAAGAACAATTAAGGCCAGAGAGAGCAGAAAGGGTCTCAAAAGACTGACAGATGGGATCACCTGTGCAATCCAGGCATAAGTTTGAATAGTTTTCTCCCTGGAACTCAAGTAAACCCTGTGATGATCCAGGGGTTTCTATATGAAGGCAGGAGAATTCTGGTCCTTGAACAGGTTTGTACATAAGAACTTAATTTACCATTTTTTCCCTTCCTTGTCAGGGAGCTGGAAAATTGTTGCTGACTAGAACAATTAAAATTAGAGGGAAATGGCATGATTTTCTGTCCTTGTATCTTTAAAGGACATGTCAGACACCTCACCTTTCATATCACTTGCATTCTAGAAAAGAAAGCAACTTTTATGGTGTAAAATGTAATTCTTTCCACCTCACTGTCAGTAAATGCTGAGATGTCTCATTGTTAAAGAAATAGGAAGCATTCCTAAAGTCATATATGCATCTCAGAAATGTTAATACTTCATTATAAAAAAAAACCTGCAAAAGGATTATTCTAGAGCCTTGTTATTCTGTAAATGGGAATCCTATTCATGGGTAGTTTGACAAAAGACAAGTGGTTGATATTAACTAGTTAGGATTTTTTTTTTTAAATTCTCTAAATTACAATACAGTATGCTTTTAGAAAAAGAATACAATATACTTTAGGATGATGAGGGGAAACTTACCCTCAGTTTATTTTCTAAAGAATATTTTTTTGTGATCATGCTTTGCTGGATATATGTATCTCTAGACTTTGAATGTTTTCCTGTGGCTGAGCTAGACATAGCCTAAGTGCATCATGTTAGAATGAATTAATTTGAACCATTAGTGCATTCTGCTGTAAATATCCTGACATTTGCTCTGATCTTATACCAAAACTCTGTTTTTCCATCATCTTTTTCTATAAGCACCTTACATAGAACCTGACTAAAGCTATTAAGGTAAGGGGCTGAAACAACGTATCTTAGAGTTACTGAATTGAAATCTTATCTCCTCTCTAAAACTCAATCAACTAAATGAAATAGGAGGCAGACTGCTCACTCCTCAACTTCATCCTATAATGTAATTCTCATTTTTGAGGGGAAATCACAATTCTAAGTCCTATGCACATTGTAAATCTTCCATTCTCATAACGTTAACAATATTGTCTCCATCTTTACTTAATTTGAGTTCAGCCTATATTTTTCTAGGTTTTCATATTGCTGTCTGGAATAAAGGAGTTTGGGTTTTTTGCTGTTTCTTTGGTTTGTTTTTTTGCTAGTCATGTTCTCTTTTTTTTTAATTAATTTATTTATTTTCAGCATAACAGTATTCTTTATTTTTTCACCACACCCAGTGCTCCATGCAATCCGTGCCCTCTATAATACCCACCACCTGGTATCCCAACTTCCCACGCCCCTGCCACTTCAAACCCCTCAGATTGTTTTTCAGAGTCCATAGTCTCTCATGATTCACCTCCCCTTCCAATTTCCCCCAACTCCCTTCTCCTCTCTAACTCCCCATGTCCTCCATGCTATTTGTTATGCTCCACAAATAAGTGAAACCATATGATAATTGACTCTCTCTGCTTTACTTATTTCATGTTCTAAACATACTAAGTAAAACATTTAATAAAATTGAATCTATTTTATTTATTAAAACAGTATTTAATTTTAGGAATATAATCTATCAAGTAAGAAACATTTTCCATGGAAAGGGTAAGAGGAGGAGTGAAAAGAAGTAAGGAAACTGGAAAAGTAAATAAGAATTCATGTTGTACATGAATGTACATGTTGTACATGAATTCTTTGTACATGAATAAGAATTCATGTTGTACATGTTGTACATGAATTCTTTGTACATGAATGTACAAAGTATAAAATACTTTGCTTTGAATGCCTTGATTTTTAAGCTAATAGAACAGGAATTCTTGGAAATGTTTATGATCTAGAGGATCTATTAACTGTGGTGAGATGAGATAGATCTCAGCATTCTGAGTCTTGGAATTAGGTGCCTTGTTCCTGAGCTCTGGTGGAGTGTGTAGAGAGGAGATGAGAGAAAATACCCAGGGGTCTTTCATGTTTCTCTGTGTCTTGGGAGAAAAGCCTTTGTTTTAGACGAAAATTTTAAGGATGTTTGTATGGAAACAGACTTGGAAGATAGAAATGGTATTTCCCTCCAGAAGAAGAGGCAGCTGTGGTTGCTGTCTGGTATAATGAAGATAATGTCTCCTTCCAGGGCATAGTCAGGCATGCTTACTATCCATTATAAAAAATTTGGGTTCCCAACTTCAGAGTTCATCTCCTGGAGCACAACCCATTGCATGTGCAGTTATCTTCTAGCCCTCTTTGGTTTGCTCTGTGAGAACTTGGTCTCAGTGCCTCAGTACAATCTATGTTGATTTTCATGCTGGTTGCTGTGCTATGAGTAATTAAGTTCTTTGACTTGGAAAAAGATTTCTGACATCTATGATGGGGACTTATAAAACTGTGGCAGGCTAACTTGTTAGCTCCCGAATAGAGTAAAATCTCAGACCCTTCACAGTTTTATAGAATTTGGTGGTGGGATACTGACAAAGACACACTTTCTGGAAGAGGAAATGTTAGGGCCTTATGGGGCAACTAATGGTATTTGAGGGAAACCCATAGGAATCAATAGTAAATAGAGCAGCCAAACTGTATGGCCAGTCTGGCAGTAAATGATCCTTTTTAAAAATTATCTATTAATAAGGAAATGTTAGGGAGTTGTTTGTAGGCCAGGTACCAAGAAGTACACTCATAGACAGATGTATGAATGGTGGCCTGATTGTTGCTAACTCTTCCTCTATGGTGAAGGGGAAGGATTCCTTGACAATACAGGAGTCAGTCTTAAGTCTGCCCCACTATAACAGCTAGCAACTAGTACTGAATCATCCTGAATAATTAGAGTTTTCCAACCCATTTCATATAATAACTAAAGAATGTACACCACTGGGCTGAAAGAAGGAAAATCCATGAATAATATGGGTAGGACCTAGGGAAATTTTAGAACATTATCTGGCTTACTAGAGAGGTAAAGGGGTGGGAAGGCTGTCATTTACTGCTTGTTAAGAAGAAAATGGCAACAACTAACAGTTTTGTGACTCAATCTCTCCATAGTCTAACATGACTAACTTAGATCCACTTGGAGATGGGTCTCGAGTTTTTTTTGTTCGTTGTTTTGTTTTGTTTCTTTTTGTGGGTCATGGCTGCCATAAGGGAAATTAGGCCCCCTCAGGGAGATTTCCTAGACAGATAAATTCCCTTAAGAAACCATAGATGAGACATTGACTAGACTTTGGACTCTTACTGCCTTGATTGGGCTAATGATACCAATGGAATTCACTCACTGGAGAATAAAAACGGACTCAAGGAATTTTAGGTAAATTATCACAGTCAGCTCTGACACCACAGGGATCACCCCTAGCCTTTATGTTGAAACTAGGTATGAACCTAAACTATACTATTTTGTCAGTAGGATAGCAAATGATATAGATTAAGATGGATTTTATTTTAAAATGACATAGATTAAGATGGATTCATAATTCTCTACTGGTGCAAGTCAATTCCAAGGAAATCAAAATGTACAAACCTGACAGCAACGATCTCAAAGCAGTGTGTCACTGGCTACTAAATCAGAAGGTCCCTAAAGCTAATATATTCATGTAACTGATAATGAAGTTGGTTGATAAAGGCCTGTGGTATACCGCTAACATTGGAGTTTTGTTTGGTTGAACCATGAACAGCCACCATGTCACTGGAAACCTAAAGTAAATGTGCCTTACTTAATAGAACAACAGTACTCTAATCTTCCACATTTCCTTTTCCTCCTTTCCTCTCTAGCTTGATCTCAGCTGCTTTGCAAAGAAAGATAATTGTGGGGGGTGGGGGGATTTAAGTTTCCTTGTCCCCAGCTGGGACTGAAGTCCATATTTATTCATCCTAGTAACCTGAAAAACTTTGAAGAGGATAAGCACTCAAATTTTTACAGCTCTGTTTAGTACAGGCAGGATTGTATTGTCCTATACAGTTTCATGGTGGGGAAATGGATGCCCAAATTCAACTAATGGGGTTTGGACAAGATTTGCAATGGGGAAAGGAAGTTAAAATGAACTTGTAGATGGGACCCTTTGGGTTAATTCAATGTACCATTGTTGTGGCTTCCCTTGCTGGATGTATAATTGATATTAATGTTTCACATGCTTGTACTATGAATGTTCATAAAGTCCTGGGGGATTTTTCTGATCAGTAAGAGCCACATCTGGAAAAGTGCTAGTGGGACACATAAAATACTTCTTATCGTCTCTCTATCATCTCTGCAGACTAAAAGAAAGCTACTGGCTATGTGCCCTGAGTGGTGCCCTAAATTCACAGAGCTTCCCCTAAAATATCTGGGCCTAGTTCATTGATGATTCAGATGAGCAGAAACCTGGCAGTGTCTAATAAGCAACTCTGGCTCCTCAGCCTCAGTACCAGCCATATAGCACCAAAAAATGTCTGTGGTTATTTCTCTCTTTGGGCGGAGCATAAGACAGTTCTCATAGCTCTAGGCATTACTACCCTTGATGAACCTAGTTATAGATTGAATGATTCTTGAACTGTTGCCTAAATGTTTGCTCTGCTACTTGGAAAACTATAGTCCGGCAGATTTTAGGAATCTTTATGGCAGATTGACTAAAACTGGCCCTTGACCCCCCTCTCAGGGTTATCAGTGGTACCTTACCATTGTTGACACTTTACGGATTATGCTATTGCATTTCCAGTCCAATCAGCCAACTTTGGCTACTAATAGGTGTCAGATTTTCAGCTTTCCAGTTTATTTGCAGATTGACAATCATGTAACTCTTACCACAGAAGCCAGTGAACTAGAGTTGATAGCAAGGTTTTGATGATCTTCCATGTACTTGACCATTCTCAATCATCTGATATTGTTGATTTTTAAAATAGCCTCATAAAATAATTGAATTCAAATCTTCTCTCTGACTTTCACTCCCTCACCTCATCCTGCTCCACACAGTTTAAAAAGACACTTTGGTCACTGAATGTGTCTTTCTACATAAATGGATCCTCTTCCCTTGGCCACTTCCTGGATAATTGTCATAATGATCAGGACAAAATGGGGGGTTTATATAAACCTATTTTGAAAATTCAGATTTCTTTTTTTTTTTTAAGATTTTATTTATTTATTTAACAGCAGAGATCACAAGTAGGCAGAGAAGCAGGCAGAGAGAGAGGAGGAAGCAGGCTCCCAGCTGAGCAGAGAGCCCGATGCGGGCCTCAATCCCATGACCCGTACCGAAGGCAGAGGCCCTAACCCACTGGGCCACCCAGGCGCCCGAAAATTCAGATTTCTGAGCTATGTCTAGGCATAACGAATTTTTCTTGTCCCTAATGGCCACCTCAGGATGGCGTGGTTGGACCCCTTTTGGTGGCAGCCCAGCCAAAAGGGGACCTAATGAATTCTAACTTAATTTTGGTCAGCTACTTGGCTTATCTTATTAAATTGACATGGTCTTAGAACATAAAGATAATAACTAGTTGGTTGAGTACACTACTTGGTGTGTGTCCTCCTGCAATGGCCAACACACATCTGAGTGGGGGACATAGGGTTTTGGTAAGTTTTATAAAAATGTCCATGTCCCTTTTTCACCTGATCCTTCTGTATGAAAAGCCTAGGTACAAGTAGATGATTAGAAGAAAGATGAGGCTATAGCTATACACAGATTTTGTGGTATTTAAGGGAGAGCAACATCTCTGTTCTCTGGAGAAAGAATACTTCAGACCCCAAAAGGTATGAGTGAGAGTGAGCATTAATGAATTCTGTCTTTCATAATCACCCCTGCCACTTTATTCATGAAAGAAAATGTCCTGTCGTGGCTCTCCTAAGCTGTTGCAAACACCTTGAATAGAGCTGAGTACTAGATCTGTCCTGTCCTGTCACATGGGCCTGACGATGATTTGATTACTCTTTCCTGGAACCTAGCTGAAAAATCTATGGGAAAGATCAGATTATGGTCCCACCTTATCTACCAACCACAAAACATCTGTCAGCCCTTTTGGAGTCCTTGTCTTTCTCCATTGCTATAGCTGTAAGTCATTTCATAGGACAGGTAAGTGGCACCTGGCTGGGGCTGTGGACAAATAGGATGGGTTGGAAGACCTGCCTGAGAACTAGATTCAAGGATTCAAACAAATCCAGGAATCATAAACATTACCAGCCAGTGGGAGGCCATATTTAATAACTGTCAGATTACACTCCTAATTGGTGTAGGTCCTGCTGACAGAGATGGACAACTAGAGATAGCATGTTCTTTCTCCAAGCACCACACACATCTCTGGGACTATACTCTGTGTTGAAGCCAGATATTACCTTCCCTCCCTTACCAAAATATGGTGACTTGTGCGTGAGGGGTGGTCATAAGATGACCTTCCAGTGTTTAAAGAAACACCACCAATAAATCATTTTGCCCTTAGATGACTGTGAAGACCTCTCCAAAATGAGCCATAGTTGAATACTAGAGGAAGCTTCTGGAGGGATTCCTGCTTCATTATTATATATATCCTGGAGACCTCTATAATAGACATAATGTAATTAGAAAAAGTGGCATGAAATTTATCCCTGCCATTGAGCTGAAATGAAACTGAACCACTGGTCAGTGTTGTTATAAATGACAGATTTTCCAGATGATCTAGATTTTTTCTGTGCAGCCAGTTACCCGGATTAATGCCTTCAGTTTGTGGGAAGGTCAAAATAGAGACTTAAGGAGAAAGCAACCTGGTTTTCTGAGGGTAGGCCATGATATTTTTATGGGACTTATTCAGCTCATGGTAGGCCAGATATTTTTATGGGACTTATTGGGCATGGGATTTGGGCGGCCATGACTGATGTCAATCCTGCAAGTTAGCCTCATCCTGCTGCTTGAAGTCTTACTGATATTAATCTTAAATAAATTCTGTATGAGACAAAGTGAAAGAATTTGGCCCCAGCCTTTGTTGGTCAGATCATAGTGGCTGATGCAGTTATGTACTCATGGGAACATTTGCCAGAAGCCAAGATGGTTTAGAAGGAATGAATTGTAGGGAGATGGTTATCCATGGGTCTCTCACATTTCTGTTTTTCTTAAAAAGTGAGTCATTGACTGTTTTTTTCTCCAAACTATCATTTCAAGAATGTTTGTCTAGTGAACAACTTTGAAAGATAGAGATAATGTCTCTATCTGGAGCAAAGAGTGAGTTTGCTTAGTATTGGAAGATATTGTCTTTCTCCAGAACAAAGGATAAGAATTCTTGCTCCCCGTAATGTCTTCAAGCAAAAAGCAGACATCCATTTTAAAAGATCCAGATGCAAGAATCTCAGGGTTTTTTTCCTCCCATGCCACAATCTGCATGTTCAGGTGTCATATGCTCCTCCATTACCCAGTGGACTTGGGGCTCAGAATTTATCTTATGAGATAATCACGTAGTGTAGAAATATGAAGAACTGTACACATAAGGATGGTCTTTGCACCATTGCTTATAATAGTAAAGATTATAAATTTTATCAGTAGAGGGCAACTAAAATATATCGTGGTTCATATATACAATGCAAATTTGGTGGCCATTAAAATATATACGTATTTTATTCAATATGGAACTATGCCCCAAATAGTTAAGTGATACCACAAGTGGTAAGAGCATATGAAATATGACCAAAATGCCAAAGATGGAAAGGCACAAAACAATATTTTTTTGTAGCCAATGAGAAAAATTTAGACAATATAGGCAGGGGTACTAAATCTAGAATATGACTCACAGAATGAATGTATTTTACTCTGAAGAACAGGAAGGATATTCCTTAGAGAAATGCAGCCTCTCTTATTGGCACTCATTACTTTGTAATACTAAATCATTGTGTACATGAACATTTTGAAAAGCTCAGTGAGAGTACAAAGAGATTTATGGTGAAAATTTGTCAATGGGAAGTGTAAATTATATATATTTTTAATTCTCAAAATACAACACATTTCTTTTGTAATAAAAATACCAAAACAAAACTCTATGTAATTTTTTTTTTGGCTAGAAGAAATGTGTAGGAGAGAGTGATATTCAAGTTAAGTGACTGAAGGAAGATATGATATGTTTATTTTCCTAAAAAACATGGCATCACTCTGTAAAGTCTTGAAACTTAATCCACTGACTGTGCCCATCACACCACAGATGAGTCCTTTCTCCGCAGCCACTCTGGTTCTCCCAGCCAGGTGGAAAGAGATGGCTGGGAATGCTCATGTCTGTGGATGGGAGTGGGGTCTCAAGATCTATTTTATTTCCTCTTCAAAAATAAGGTTTTTATTTTTTCCTTTAAAAATAATAATGGCCAGCAATAAAGAACATTCTAAAGTGGTAACTATCATGCAGGTTACCTTAGCCCCTTCCTTGCCCTGCTAAAAAACTGGAAGAGAGTATTCAATTTCATGTAAGATTACAAAGACAGCTTCTTCAATTCAAGTGTTTGGAAACACTATGGAAATGAGTCCTTGAAAATACAACAAAACATCAAAGAATTAATTACAAAATATCTACTCTCTCATACTCTCTGCTTTTCCATCCTCTGCCCCTTGCCCCCACCACTAGCATCTTATAGAATTGAAAATCAGAACAAAGGGGTTTGAAGAGACCAACAGAACATAGGACTTGACACGTTTGTGAAGAATGACAGGTAAAGGGGTTGCCTGTGTTATTTGGAAGAAGGTTCATTATAGGATGGTAATTAAAATTATCTCTCAAACTGGTAAGTTAGAAGAAGCAGGGCATACTATTTCTCTGAATTATTTCATAGTCTACTAAGACTGATCCCTCCTGTGCCCTCCTGACAATTTGTGCATGTTCCCAGATTCTCTCCTCATCAATTTTCTTCTTGGTTTTTGAAAGAGAGAAGCCCAAGTCATTTTCCAGAGCTAGTTCTTTGTGCTTACTTTTGCAGATTGCCTTAAAAGGTATGTGCCGGGAGACTGTACATATTAAGGACAAAGGAGGCTCACTGTATAATCTATGCATCACATGAAGGATTTATAAAATAAAAGGCTATTTATAGATTATGATCTAAACTCTCGTCACGTTTTTTTCCCGCCCGGAGAATCCCACTTGGATTTCTCTCCTGTTCTCCTTCTTTGCTAATTGAATCTCCCTTTTTTAATGTTTCTTTCCATTGTCTTTTCCTTGCTTCCTTTGAAGAGAGGGTTAGGTTTTTATTCTTGTTCTATCCCTTTTCATCTTATTTTCTATTGAATAGATGGTCTATTGTTTTGTATCTCACCGCTAAGTTGGGAAATTCTCCACATCATTTATTTAATGAACTAATTGCAATTCTTCTGACTTTAATTTGGTCAATTACAATTTATGTTTGGTTACCTCGAGTTCCTAGACTGACACAAATTGTGTCGCTTCTAGCAGCTACAAATGCCATTGAAAATAAAAATTTGGTGTCGTTCCAATCAGTCAGCTCTCCCTTCTCCTTTTTAATTATTTATTTTATTTTTAAGGCTCAAACTTCTGTCATTATGAAGAGGGTTGTTCATTATTCCAAAAACTGCTAAGAACAGGATTGCTACCCAAGCAGAAGAGAATCTGTTTTAAGTGGTGAGACATTTGGGTTGATTGTGGAAGAAAAAGGTGCCTCATACTCTCCCTTCACTGGTAGAAATGCTTCTTTTTAGAATTCTGAGTCCTGGTCCTTATTCACATTATTCTCAAAATAGAATGCAGTGACATTTATAAAAGGAGGAATGAATTCTACTTTGTTTCTTTACACCTAAATACTTCAAAATTTAAACACTTCATGAAAAAAGATTAAAAGTGTATCTATTAACACTAATATACTTAATTTAGTGGATTCAAGTCTGTAGAATGTTAAAACAATAAGATTAAGTGTTGAAAGAGACATTCTAAATATTTATTTAGCCCCATCTACCTATATCACTGTAATTGGTGTTTCTCTGAGATACAAAGATAGCACAACTCAATTTGATTCAACAAATATTTATTAAATTACTATTATGGCCAAGACACTGTGCTAAGTACTGCATGGAATACAAATACAGGAAAAGTGAAGGCTAACAAAGGCTTGAGTGCAGTTCTGTTTATCTCAAACAAGATTTATTGAGCACCTAGGAACTATGTTAAGTATTGAAAAACACAACACATTTTCTGTAGGCAAAGAAATAACAGTCTGGTAAATTGGGGTTGATGAATCCTTAAAATTACATGCAAAATTGTGTGTGTCAGTGGCATATGTGTATGTGTCTAAGCACACTTTTTCTAAGAAGAGAGGTACTGTCTTCAAGATGCTCTGAAAGTTAATGACCCCCCCAAAATATTAAAATTCATGTGTGCAGTACAGAGTAGATTCTCACAGCTATAAGAGAGATCCAAACAAAGAACTTTTCCTGACCTTGGTCCTTCAGTTGCCTACACGGTGCTTAGGACTGAACTAGGTGCTGAGATGATCATTAGCAGAGGATTTAACAAGGGAAAGGAAGATGGTCCTCAGAATCAGAAGGAAATTTAAAAGTTAGTGCTAAATAGAGGGATATTAAATGTTACAATAAAGAAGGGGATAGTTAATAAATCCTGGAATAGAGGCACACAGCTTTTGGATACCTGAAGGAATACAGCTTTGACGAGCCTTGGAAGACATGTAGGGATTAAGTAATTGGAATCAGAAGAGCGTGCCTGCCTGGTTTTTGGAGATGGCCTAAACAAAGCTATAGAGCAAGGAGTAAGCAGAATGGACAGTGATTCTTTCCCTGATGCTCTTGGATGCATCCTGAACTGATGGAGTTCTGGATCCACACTCTTTGGAGTCCATTTGTCCTTCTGCTCAACTCAAAGAATTGCCACACCTGTTATACCACTGCTGGCTAAGCCAGAAGTAGAGATTTTGTGTGCATAAATTTATACACATAAAGACACACACTGATATGTTAGCATCACATATGTATGCATATGAAAATATATGTTATCACACAGCTCTTTTGATCAATTTTCCTCAAGAAAATAATCAAGTGTCTATATTTAGTTTTGAAAACACTTCTTGTGAAGTTATCTCTAGAATAATATTTTAATCAGGAGAAGAGTAAGATAAAAAGAACAATTTTAAATATATTCTAAAATTGTATTGGGTACATATTTTAAAGAGCAAGATTTCTGCCTTGTCATATTTACCAGAAAAATACCAGACTTCTATTTCATTTTATTTTGAGAAAATCATTGTAGTTTGTAATGTATTCCTTAATATTACTATCAAATCCTTAACTAGTCCTTCTTAAACCACTCTCATATAAAGAATGGATCTTATTATAAACTTCCATATTTTGTACTATTCCATATTTTGTGCCTTGAATGAATTTATGCAAAAAGAATGTCACTGAGAAGTTTATCACTAAGAAGGGGCATTTGAACAGGCAACTGAACCATATTCATGAGCTAGTTGTTTCAAAATTATGATTAGATCACAACAGATACACCCTTTGTATGTAGTAATTAATGAGACCAGTACAGAGGACCTATCTATGCTTGCTTATAAGCCTCACTTGCTATCAACAAGAAATTAACTCATAGATTCAGAGCACAAGAGCATGTGTATTTTACAAAAGTACTAAAGAAAGGGGCGCCTGGGTGGCTCAGTGGGTTAAAGCCTCTGCCTTCAGCTCAGGTCATGATCCCAGGGTCCTGGGATCAAGCCCCGCATTGGGCTCTCTGCTCAGCAGGGAGCCTGCTTCCCTTCCTCTCTCTCTGCCTGCCTCTCTGCCTGCTTGTGATCTCTGTATGTCAAACGAATAAATAAAATCTTTAAAAAGAAAAAGTACTAAAGAAAGAACTGTCACTAGAATTGAATACAGTAAAGGCAAGTACACGAACATAGAGAAAGATTAGTTTTTTATTATAATTTTATTACTACTAAATTTCCTATGCCTCTTATATGGATTCTTAGAATTTTTTTCTCTATTATTATTTTTTATCATTTGGTTATTATCTTTAAATCTGCCTTTTTTCCAAAAGATTTTCAATCCTTTCTATATTTCTTGGCACATTATTTATATATTTTTCTACCCAATAATATTTATCTTCTAGCATTTTGCTTCTTAGGAAAGAATAATATATTTGAAGGAAAAAGAGATAATATTCCGGAGAACACATCCATCTAAAGTAGTACTTTTGATGCACATTCTAATATTTATATTGGGCTGGATTTCTAATTACTCTATCATTTCAGAAGCAATGTAACAGAGTGGTTTGTACATGAAAAGGTATTTCCATTTGGAAGACCCAATGCTCTATTTAGAGATGGCTCCTGCATATTAAAGTACTAGAAATAGATTTTTGATTAGATTATTTAAATAAATAAATGCAAATGATAATGTGTTTGGTTTTTGTAACTAACATAAGAGCATAATTATAATTGCCAAGATAGACACTTCTTCAGCCATATTCTTGTTGTACTTAGTGACTATCTCCTTCATTGTAAAACCCTTGATTTCAATGCAAAAATTCTATATTTTAGAAAAATTCTGTCATATCACAATAAATTTCCTATTTAATGTCTTGACACTAACTTTTCCTTAGACCAGCTTTAATTCTTTCAATCCTATCAAACCTTTAAAATGTATTATCAAAGAAAACTACTTCATAGATAATGAGACCATCATCTCCTTAGTTTTAGACTATGTTGTTAAGTGGACACAATACTGATAAAAATTTTAGTTTACTTTCAAGGGAAAATTTAAAATTAAATTTAAAATTTAATCCTGGCTGTAGAGGGACCCAAAAAATAATACATGGTTAAAATATTCTTTTTTTTTAATTTTATATTTTTTATAAACATATATTTTTATCCCCAGGGGTACAGGTCTGTGAATCACCAGGTTTACACACTTCACAGCACTCACCAAAGCACATACCCTCCCCAGTGTCCATAATCCCACCCCCTTCTCCCAACCCCCTCCACCCAGCAACCCTCAGTTTGTTTTGTGAGATTAAGAGTCACTTATGGTTTGTCTCCCTCCCAATCCCATCTTGTTTCATTGATTCTTCTCCTACCCACTTAAGCCCCCATGTTGCATCACCACTTCCTCATATCAGGGAGATCATATGATAGTTGTCTTTCTCTGCTTGACTTATTTCGCTAAGCATGATACGCTCTATCCTCCCACTCATTTAGTTACTTAGATGTTTTGAGTTTTGAAATTCTATGCCTTGTTTTTCTAAGAATATGGGTATAGATATTTAATCCAGCATACACTAAAATCACCAAAAAGAAAGCAAGCATTTTATTAGAACATGTGATTCTTCATCCAACCTAAAGTCACACAATGGGTGCTCAGCTTAGAACAGCTAGTGGGTGATCAAGGCTGAACTCAAACTTCACTGTGGGAAGCTACTGCTAGTCTCTATTAATTTAGGTTCCTGACTCATTAAGTAAAGGGAAGAATTTAAGGCTAATTTTTCCCCAAAATGCAGCTGGAAGAACAGCTGCAGTCTTCAGCCTACTTCTAGTTAATCAAGAGTTAAGTCTAGAAACACTGGAAAATGACTTGAGTAGTCTTGCTTTTTAACAAGTAGCTTTACCATTTGCCAGAGTTTTTCAGAAATAAAACTTGTTGGTTTATCTCATTTCTTTCTTTCTATATTCTTTTTGTATAAATCATAAACAATCCTGAATTTAACCAAGTCTTGTGAATTACATATTTTTGGTTGATTTGTTTGTATGCTTGTTCTCCAACCATACTGTATCCCTCAACACTCCACACACACATGCTGCACTTAGACTGCCAGGTAGCCAAGCAGAAAAAAATCCCCAGTCTCAGAAACTTGTTTCCTAAGTTGGGCAATATTTTCAACTTTCCTAAAGATGTTTTCTTTCATCGCTTTTTGATGAAAATACCATATGTCCCCATGGTTCACATAATAGAAAATGTAATCATATACATCTGGGCAAGGTGAAGAGTGCCAAGACTGACCCAGGAGTCAAATTATGTTACCTTAATCTTCCACACTTAGTTCAGGAAGAAAAAAAAAGTTAAAACTTAAAATAATAGGATCTAGAAGCACTAAAATCGCTCTATTTTGTAGAATTTGAAATTGTAATTTTAAAACCTTTTACAGTTCTTAAAAAGCTACCAATTAAGCTGCTAAAATTCAGAGGGGTTTTACTTCAATATAACCGCCCCATAATTTAATTTTCATTTGAGCAGTCAAGAAATATATACACAGGAGCTGGGTGAATTATGAGCCTTGCCTTTTTTTTTTTCTTTTCCATTTACAGTCTCCATACTTTTCATAAGGTTGGGGAACCTTATCCTTGGCCTATTCCCTACATTCCTTTTTGCTGTTGATAATCTTCCATTCTGATATAATTACATACTAACTGGATCTCCTAAAATTCCAAAGGCATTGCTACATAATGCCAAATATAAAGTACTTGAGAGGCTGTGAACAAAGCTATTTCTCTCACTAAGTACACTCCAGTTATCATCTTTATCTCTAAAATCGAGTTTCTGTCTGTATTGGTTATTGGATCATAGGAGAATGGATTTGGATGGATTTGGAAGGTGTATTTAGGATGGTACAAACGGATTTCATTATGGAATATTACGGCCAATGGTGGTGATAAAGGACATCTCAAAGAGAAGGCAGTCATCCACAGGTGGTAGCTAAAAGCTATGCAGTGGTTTCAAAGTGAACCCCAAGAGGTGGAGGTTGATTTGCAATTGGGTTGCTTCTCTTGTGGACATCCCCATAGGTGAGCAGTAGCAGGAACTTTAATATTTAAAGATGGTTTTTGATCCTTCAGGCAATTTTAGAGCATTATATGAACTGCTGGTATATGACAATACTATATTATAACTTGAAGTTCTCAAAAAGTTATTTATACTTTAATTTAATTTTTTTTATTTTGCTATGTATAGTAGAGTGAAAAATAATTAAAATGTGGTCCTTGACTTCAAATAGCTGACACTCCTATGAGGTAGAGGACTATATTTGCCTCCTGTAATGCATGACGGAGAAGAGGTTTAGACAGTGTACTGTGTCAACGCTAAGCAAAGTTTACTAGTCTTGACTGGGCATATAGAAAGGCTTTATTAAGGTAGATGCTTTTATATATGAAATCCTTCACTTTTAACTTTAAAGATGTTTTACAAAGCAGCCATTCATGCCGCTAGTAGGTTGAAGAATTTTTGGCAACACCAGACAACAGAAAAAATCTGAATATATATACCTTCAAATTCATTTTGTTTAATCAACAAAGTTTTACACAGAGACAATGTGACTTTACTATTATTCCTTTTCTCCTTTCATTTTCTATCTATCTCCTCTCCCTTTTAATCTTCTCCAACGTTGTCCAGGTTCCCGTTCCCACAATTCCTTTGTACTTGGTGACCATCTCCCCAGTTAAAAGAAAGGGCAGGAATCTCCAGGGAAAAAATGGATGACAATGGCATTTAGGATTCAAGAAACTATAAAAAGTTGGCTTGGTTTCAGACCTGTCTGCTCTATGTGGGGGTATGAATCTTGCTTAACTCTATAGGTGTTTCAGTGAAAGGCTTTAAGCAAGAAGACATTGACAAGACCAGATCTGCATTTCAGAAACATGATTGTATCAGCACAGAGATAGGAGAATAATTTCATTAATGCAAAGAGAGATAAAGTTCTGGAGGGCTGTTACAGAATGATTTCATTATCACCTTTTAGCATTAAAGAAACTATATTAGTTTACTAGAGCTGCTGTAACAGAATACTGTAATCAGAGTGGCTTCAACAGTAGAAACTTAGAATGTCTTAAAGTCCTGAAGACTAGAAGTCTGAAATCAAGTTGTCGCCAATTCCTTTTGAGGGCAATGAGGGAAAGATCTGATCCAGGATTCTGTCCTATTTTTACGGTCACATAAAACAGTATGTGAACTTAATTCCTGTAAGTCTGTATTCAAATTTTCCCTTCATATGGGATTAGGGTCCACCCTAATGAACTCATTTTTAACTTGATTACCTCTGTAAAGACTCTATCTCCAATAAGGTCATATTCTGTAGAACTAAGGCTTAGGATCAACATACGAATTTTGAAGGGAAACAATTCAAGCCATGACAGGGACCAAAAGATAAGGCTTAAATAATTTGTTTAAAATCATAGGGTTAGTCAGATTAAAATCTAGATGTTAACTCCTAGTCCAGGATTCTGTCTGCTACACTAGAGGTGATGCAATAAAGCACTCTGCAGCCAGCCATCATTGTGGTTTCAATAAGGTAACTTCTAAAGTGCTGATATTGCCCATAAAGAATCCGTTATCCACAAAGGGATTGACTAATGTCTTGAAAAATTTTAAATTACAGTCCTGATTTTAGCAACAAAATTGATTTTTTTAAATAGAATTCAGAAAGCAGTTACTCTTCTTAAAACAAACATCATGAGATTATTCAAAGTACTATACACCCAAGCCCTCACTCATGCAATATTATTCAGCATCATCCAAACAAATTTCAAACAAATCCCAGGAGCACAGTTTGTGAAAAAAATTAGATGGGACGGCTTGTTTTTACTGGTAAAACTCTACTTTTCTTTTATATGAAATAAGAAAATAGTAATTTTTTTTTGTTTTCATAATAATGTTATAAAGCTTACAGCATAGTATTCTGAAAAACCAGGACAAAGGACTAAGTGGAAATGATAATATGGAGCCTGAGCTTGGGAACAAATATCAAATTCTTTCCCAGATATCAGTCCATATGATGATTATATAGGATTTATGTGGTTGGTTCTCAGATGCTATAAATCACTCAACAGATAGTTATAACCACAGATAATTCAAATTATTCACTATACTAAATAATTGCACCATCAAACAGAAATTTGTTTAACACTACTAAAAAGACTTCATTTGTTAAAGAGTTAGAACAGTTTGATCAATTGTCAGAATTTTATTATGTACCCCATTTATACTTCTTTTTTCATTAAAGAAAGAGTGTAACAACAATTAATAAGCATAAAACTACACAGAGATGTTCCTCAAAGATCTCAGAAATAAGTTAAGTAAACTTGTCCATGGAGAAGTAAATTATAAAAGTAACAAGTAATTAATAAGGAGATAAGCAGTCATGGAAAGAAACAGGATGACTAATAGGCCATAAGATCAGGCTTAACTCTAGTCCAGTTATACACACACACACATACATTGCACACACACACAGATTCAAAAGAACTGTGTCCATCAGAAAGGCAACTGATCAGTATAGAAATAAAAATAAAAGTCAGATAGGCTGCTGTTAACATTGCCCATTCAAACACTCTGTATGGTAGAGAAAGACTCAGCTCTCAACCATCAGGTATTTCCCATCCAAACAGCAAGTCTGTTCCTCCAGTAGAGGTGTATGGAGGTGATGATAGCTGGTAGGCTTTACTGATTTGTGGTGCCATTGGCAAGCCCCTTGTGTTTTGAGAGAGGTGTGTTAAGCCACATTACAATGAGGCAACTCCATATTTAATTCATTTAACTCCTTTTGTTCAGATTCTATTCTGAAATATCATCTTCCTGATTATGATTTAGTTTTGCCTACAGAGCTTGACTATAGCGAGAGAATACAATACTAGAATACTGTATTGTATTCTAGTACCATATTCTAGTCCCAATTCTAATTGCAAATTAATACATTGCCAGCCTGGCATCAGTCCCTCAAACATTTTTGCATCTTAGCTATCCTAAAGAATTTTCTTAAGGCTATCTTTAGGATAATGTTTGACCTTCAGAGAAAATGGACAGCTTAATCTGGACTTTATCTGGGTCTGTCTGGCTCCAGGAGGCTTTCCCTTAGATGACACCACTATCACTTTCTTCTCTTTTCCTATTCATTTCTACTTTGATCAGTAAGAAAATGTTCTCACCATTGTGTTTTTATGAAGTTTTTCTCTTCCTCTATTCTTAAGCAAGAGAAACATGTCTAATTGGCCTAATGTCAACCATATACATTATCTAAGTCAAAAAATCATTCTCTTTAAAACACACACAAATTGTTACTTTTAAGAACTTAAAAGATTTCACTCAATTAACACTAAATCAGTTTCATCGTGGAACTAATAACTGTACCCTATGAGAAATACAATTTGCATTCCATTAGTTCATATTCTTAAAATGCTTCAAATGGAAATGTCTTTGAGTGTTAAGTATTTTAGCCTCCTAAAGGCTTGTTATTTATCATTAATGCTTCATCAAGAAATGACTTTTTTTATAACCTAGTTTTAGAATTCTATCAATAAGTACAAAGCTTCACAATAGGTCCTTGAACCTCCATTCTCAATAATAAGTAACATTTATCTCTGTGTTTTATACACATTATATGGAATTAGAGCCCCCTGTAGAGACATTAGATTAGGAATTCTAAAATCAATGTGGCATGCAGTCATTGTCCTGATATTTTCAAACCATCAACAAAGAATGGAAAAAGGGGCATCTGGCCCCTGACCTACCATGTGGGACCATATTATACAGCAGGATACCTCTATAAGAGTCACTAACTAGACTGCCTGTGTAAAGTTAGATAAGGGGTAAGCCTAATACTGAGAAATTCTATAAATAATTATGCAGTTCACCAAGCAAGGTAACACTGCACCCTGCAGGGTCTGAATCAGGTGACTCAGTATGTGAAGAAAAATATTTGTATTTAACTGGAATTTAATTTAGTTTCACATCCTCACTAAAGGTTAATCTTCCTTAAAAGTAGGTCACTAAATTGGTAGTGTTTTGAAGTGTTAATTTCTTTTGCCATGTCTGTCATGTCTATAGACCAACTTTTGTAGTTTTTAATGTAAATCTACACTGATCCAGACTAATTTGAGGGGTTAATTCCACAGTGATCAATGAAATGGCTAAAATAGCTAAAATGTCTAACTGTTAACAAGAGGATTTCAAGTAAAAGTCCTTCAAAACCTACTTTAATGAGAATGTATTCATATGTAATTAACTCCATCATTCTTATATATGTGTTAAAAACTGTATCTAAATAAATATTTTCTGAAGTTAAACATATGTCTCCCTTCTTAATTTGATTTATCAAAAAGTTTGTTTTTTCTTTACAGATACTTTCCAAGAAATCTTCAGATTAAACTGGATCCAGTTTTTTTAACTCATGAGTGGTTTTTGAGCACACAGTGGATGGTGGACATTTATATTATGTCTCCTTACAAGCAGGCAACGTCATACAGAATCAGCAAGAGCTTCTTGCAGCCTTGAAAGGTAAATCAGTTTTTACATCCATCAAAAGAGCAATCTTCATCAATATTTTTATCATTACCTTATTAATTTCCCTCCATTACTCCCAGTAATCTCTAATTATAGAGCCAGGTAATGCTATGATAAGGTCTGCTGGTTAGTAGAGATGTTTCTAATCCAATTGACAAATGTCCTCTGAAACACTTGAGCTCTTAAATTAACCTGGTAAGTCATGCTTCATAAGAGCCAGTAAATATCCCAGTTCATTTTGGCAATCTAACGAGATTTTTTTATAATCTGGAAAAGGTTAAGAGATACAGCTCAGGTTCCTGGGACAGTATTTGACATACACTGACCTTACCCGAGGAAAAGCTATTCTTCCCTAGAATCTCAAGACAAATACTTGATTCATTCTATATCATTAGGCTGTGTACATAGAGTAGAGAAAAAGGTGTTGGAAAGAGAGAACTAGTATTTATTGAACAGCTATTTTTGCTGTTCAGTAGCTATAATATCCAGGAAGTGATGACGTTACACAGGTAAGCTTATTTCATACTCAGAAAAATTCTACAAGGTAGGTAAAGTCAATGTATCGATTCATTCCACAAATAAATATATATAGCTGATAACACTCTATTGTATAAAGAAATTTGCTATGAGGATAGAACATAACTGTTCTCATACACACACAGAAAGAGAGAAATGTGTGAGATGATGTATTAACTAACTAGATGGGGGGGAATTCCTTCGCAGTGTATACATACATCAGATCACCATGATGTACACCTTAAATATCTGACAATTTTATTTGTTAATTATACTTCAATGAAACTGAGATTAAAAAAAGAAAGGAAGAAAAACTCAGAGATAATAATAGCTTGGCTCTAAGAAAAGAGAGATTTGAGCCAGACTCTTTACACTATATAGGCTCCAACATAGTGGACTACATAAAAATAAAATTTTATTTGCTATATCAAGACACACATAAACAGACACATACACACAGCCATGACAGCAAAATAAAAAAAAACAAGTGACAAACTGGGACAAAAATTATTTTTAATTTATGTCACAAAGAATTAATATCCTTAATATATAAAGGGCTTCTAAAATAAGAAAATAATCAATAATACACTGGAATAATGGACAAAAAATATGCATAATAAGATCATAAAAAAGATCACAAGACATGTGGCTCTCAAATATGTGAAAAGATGCTCATTATCACACATGATAAGGTAAGTTAAAATCCAATGAGATACAGTTTCTCATCTACTTTGTAAAATTCAAAATTTTTTGATTATTTACTAATGATGATCTAGATTCTAATGGACATATAGTCCATTTTTATAAACATGTAAATTTATAGAAAAAAGGAAATAGATGGAAAGGAAAACTTTGGAGTAAAAGAAATTTAAGGCATACATCAGTCAACTGCAAAATTTAGACCTTATTTGGATCTGAACGTGAAAGACAGTTAAAAACATTTATGAGACAATTAGGAAAATTTGAGAACTGGCTAGATGATTATTAAATTATTGGTAAAATATATGTATTATTATGGTATCATGAGAGTTTTTTTATGAAGTTCTTTTTTTTAAAGAAATACACTAAAATATTTATGAATAAAATGATACAATGTTTGGCATTGGTTTCAAAATAGACCAGGGCAGGTAGGCAGTGGAGGATGCAGTTTTAAAACCAAAATCAACTATGAGTTGATTGTTACGTAAGTTCAGTGATAACTTAATTATATTGATTTCTACCTTTTTATGTTACTGAAATTTTCCACAATAAAAACTTTCTCAGAGTGTCAAAGCAATACATGTTAAAAATAAATACTATAGTATATAACAAAATTTTTTAATTGTGATAAAAAATGACAATGTCTCTACCAAACTCTGAAAGTCTGAAGACAAAGACAAGGTTTATTTTTTCAGGTTTGCATAACGGACAAATTCTTCTTCTTTTTTTTTTAATTTTTTTATTTCTTTTTAGCATAACAGTATTCATTGTTTTTGCTCTACACCCAGTGCTCCATGAAATCTCTGCCCTCTCTAATACCTACTACCTAGTTCCCCCAACCTCCCACCCTCCGCCCTTTCAAAACTCTCAGATTGTTGTTCAGAATCCATAGTCTCTCATGGTTCACCTCCCCTTCCAATTTCCCTCAACTCCCTTCTCCTCTCCATCTCCCCTTGTCCTCCATGCTATTTGTTATGCTCTACAAATAAGTGAAAGCATAAGATAATTGACTCTCTCTGCTTGACTATTTCACTCAGCATAATCTCTTCTAGTCCCATCCATGTTGCTACAAAAGTTGGGTATTCATCCTTTCTGATGGAGGCATAATACTCCATAGTGTATATGGACCACATCTTTCTTATTCATCGTTGAAGGACATCTTGGTTCTTTCCACAGTTTGGCGACTGTGGCCATTGCTGCTATAAACATTGGGGTACAGATGACCCTTCTTTTTACTACATCTGTATCTTTGGGGTAAATACCCAATAGTGCAATCAAGATCAAAAGCTTCTGCACAGCAAAGGAAACAGTCAACAAAACAAAGAGGCAACCCATGGAATGGGAGAAGATATTTGCAAATGACAGTACAGACAAAAGGCTGATATCCAGGATCTATAAAGAACTCCTCAAACTCAACACACACAAAACAGACAATCATATAAAAACATGGGCAGAAGATATGAAGAGACACTTCTCCAATGAAGACATACAAATGGCTATCAAACACATGAAAAAAAGTTCATCATCACTAGCCATCAGGGAGATTCAAATTAAAACCACATTGAGATACCACCTTACACCTGTTAGAGTGGTCAAAATTAGCAAGACAGGAAACAACATGTTGTGGAGAGGATGTGGAGAAAGGGGGACCCTCTTACACTGTTGGTGGGAATGCAAGTTGGTGCAGCCACTTTGGAGAACAGTGTGGAGATTCCTCAAGAAATTAAAAATAGAGTTTTCCTATAACAGGCAACTTCTAGTTCAAGATGAAATCCCCTGTGTTTTACATCCCCAAGTCATTCTCCATTATTGAGACACTTTCCCTAGGTCCTCTCTTCCTGTATTCTATGTGCTCCTCCTTCCTCACTCACTGTTTATGTTACTCTGGGCCCCACCGACTCTTCTTTCAGCAGCCAGTCTAAGAAATTAAAAAGTTCTTAATGCACAACAATTAATTCTCTCTCTTTTTCTCTCCCTATTAATCAGGGGGGCTACCCTGAGAATCATCTTTATATACACAGAGTGACTGTGAAATTATTTAAGGAAATCTTTCCCCACATTTACTTCAACATTCTGTGCTATAAATGTATTGCTTTATGTATTAAATAGATGTATATTCTCAAAATCCTAATGTTTTGATATAGTCATTGACCTACAGCATTCATATTTCAGAGCATCAGTTTATTAGGAATGACTACGTTTTTATTTAGATTTTTTAATTTATAAAGACTCTTTTTGTTCACTGTTAGGAAAAATATATTAAAAGGATATACATCAAATATATAAATGTGGAAAATACGTGTGTCATCAAAGAAATAATTATCTTGAAGTAATTCAGAATTAGAAAGGCATCACCAAACATAGAGTAAACTTCTCATCTTTTATGCATTCATTTTTAAAAAGTCACTTTATATCATTTTCACCATTTTATTTCTACCATCTTCTTCCAAAATGTAATGTATTGAGACATTACAACTACACAAGTTTCAACTTACTGGAAAACTTTTATATCATTTTATAGTTAACTTTAATTATCTGTAGCAACTTTTTGTACTGTGTGGAATTATTCATAACTGCCATATCAAAAGTCATCCTTATTATTTCACCAAAAATTCATTGAGTTCCAGGCAATGTGTTAGTTCCTGACAATACAGAGGCATCATTTCTTTCCTCTGTATCCCTGAGGATCTGCATGCAGCAACTTCTCTCTCTCCCAGGGTGTTTAGCTAGTGCAACTCCAACTTCCCCTGCAGCCTCTAGAGTTCGGATCAAGAAGGTACCCTTCATTCTATTCTGTGTTTCTTTAGTACATGAAGCCCTTGACTCTTTTGGAATTACTGCATCTTAGAAGTACACCATTTATTTCTGGGGAGCTGTTCACTTGTTTTAGGCTTGGGCAATTTTTTTTTATATATTGCTTCTGGAAATATAAAAAGTAAAATGTTTTCAAGGGAAGATCCTCAAGCCTATATGCAAACTTGTGCCCTTAACTATCGCTTAGTTTAAAGGCAGGCCAGTGGCATCTTTGGAAAGGCTAACTATAGACAGGACTGTCGTTTTTAGAAGAAGCTAGAAACAGCATCATAACTTTTGGGAATGGTCAACAGTGAATTTGCTTTCATGATGTCATGTGTCCAATATTGGGTCATCTGATAAGTGTTGGAATATCTTTTTTTGCCACAGGACAAGGAAGTTTCTTTTCACCATATGCACTTGAGCTGATTAGTTATCAAATTACTAGTGTAATTGAATGTGAGATGGGAAAACAAACCTAATTCCTTTTTCCTAGAAGCAAGTTCTTTTTGAGAAATATTGCACCATTAAGCCAGTTGGTTTAGAAAAGATGCAGTAACTTTTTATTTGAGCCCTCCCAAAGACAATAGCGACATTATTCCCCATGGTTTAGATTCTTTCCTAGTTCCTCTTACTCTGAAATTTCTGATTTAATGCAAAAGCTATGTCACACATTTTAGTCCTAAGGGAAATTACTGTGACCTGGTTTTTTTTTTTTTTTTTTTGGTACTTTCTTAAAGGAGTTTATTTTTCTCCACTTCCCCCTTCCCCCCAATTGTTGGCTATTTCTTCCCAGCTACACTCCTCTAAATCCTTGTTCTGGCAGGGCATGCCAGCTGTCTACTGAGGATGCATCTAAACTTGGCCCCTGTCTGTCATTTGGCCTTTTTAAAATGGTCCCAGTTAAACATGTTGTGTAATAAAAATAAATAGGTTTGCCTCGGTGAGTGCCATGACTCACCCTCATTAAAGCCAC
The DNA here is from genome assembly GCF_964662115.1 of Mustela nivalis. NCBI lineage: Eukaryota > Metazoa > Chordata > Mammalia > Carnivora > Mustelidae > Mustela > Mustela nivalis. The sequence goes on along the minus strand of NC_139031.1, from coordinate 34,601,856 downwards.
TGCTGCCTTAAACGACACTGATTTTACCTTTCTCTTCAGAGTTGAAAAGCTAACACGTGTACTTTTCAATAGAATTAGGGACAGAAGATTCTTGTTTTTTAAATTCACATTTATGGATCACATCCCACATGCATGGATCAGGAACATGCAAAAGAAACTGCATAAAGGGGGAAAAATCCACCAACTATTTCATCCCAGTGTATTTAGATTTAATATCAACAACCTGAAATCCACAAATCTTTCAGTTGGTATCTCAGGAATTCCTTCAGCTGTGCATTCTTGGCTTTCACAACCCTGAACAGAATATATATTTTAGTTGCTTTTGCTTTCCTGTGGTCACATTCTCCTCCTAACAGCCGCCTCCCCCCACCCCCTGCCCCGCGCATGTCTCTCACAGCTACTACTTCCCTGACAAAAAGTCCTAGTGCTGGATATACTTCAGCAAGTCTCCACCCCCGCCCCTGCCCACCACTTCCACATGTCCAGATTTCTGTAAATCGTGTATGCGTTATGCTTGAGTTCTTTTAAATCATAAATTATTAATACTAGCTGGCAAGCATTAAACAGCTATCTCTATTGTTTTGTTCAGGACCTGTCTGGGTAATTAATTTTATAAAGGAATGAACATGAATCTAAAGAAATAAAGTTGTATAAGGAATTTGACCATTTGTTTTAGGATTTTCTATGATAGATTCTACCATTCATCCTAGTAAATTTTCAGATATATTATTTGTATCTTATATACAGACGAGCCCCACCCCCCCAAAAAAAACCTGTGTAGTGTTGATAGAAGTTAATACTAATTAAGACACAGATGGAACTTTTCTTTGAAGAAGCAGCTTTTAAAAGTATTCATTATAGGGGTGCCTGGGTGGCTCAGTGGGTTAAAGCCTCTGCCTTCAGCTCAGGTCATGATCCTGGGATCAAGCTCCGCATTTGGCTCTCTGCTCAGCGGGGAGCCTGCTTCCCTTCCTCTCTCTCTGTGTGTGCCTCTTTGCCTACTTGTGATCTCTATCAAATAAATAAAATCTTAAAAAAAAAAAAGTATTCATTATAGGCAAAAATCAACCTATTAGGAGTTTTTTCCTACTATTCAAGTAAACGTTCATACTTAAAACCATGAATCCCTGGGTCTATATGGGCAAATCATTAGTTTAAGTGGTATGCAGTAATCCCAGACATTTATCTGCCAGTTGTTACCCATCGAGGCCATTTGATAAAGACAGTCCTTTCTAAAAGGAGAGTGCAGAGGCTGATTAACAGTTTGCATCAATGGCCAGTTCACACACTTAGAGGGCAAAATGGAACTTTAAATATGTACACCAGAGAGTAGATAAAATAAATAAATAAAGGAAATTATAAATATAGCTTTACATGTTAAAAGTCAGGATTCTTTAATAGAAATTTCCTTTGTGGGTCAGTGATTTCTCCTAGTCTGTCTTTCTTTCTTTCTTTTTTTTTTTTTTTTTTTTTGGCTCTTAAAGCACTGTAACTAGAATAGAAAGTTAAAACAAAATTCCAACTAGAGAGTTAAAAATCAAGGTGATCTATTACCACCTATTTTGGGAAAAAATAGCTATTTCACCAGGAAGAGAACTGGTAGCAGCTCTAACTAGTTTCTCAAACTAGTTTTCCCAGGATCTCTGGAAAACTTGGAAGGAGACAGGACATGCAATCTCAGGGTTAAAATTTCTACAATAATGTCTCAAATTTGTGTTTTTATTTGAAGATAATCTTTTAAAAAGTACCAGTTATAAAATATCTCTTTTGGGTACACGTTTTAAATATAAAGATGTTTCCGTAGGTTAGGAGGTCTGCAAGATGTTTATTTTCTACACAGCTTAAAAAAAGGGGGGTCTATACTGTGACTCAAGTTTGATACTAGGTTTTGTAAAGGAAATGAATAAATTGGTTCCCACTATGTTACAGGGCAACAGAAACTGAAGAGAGAACAAAGACCTATGATGGGCACTATGAAAGGAAAGTTACACTACAGAAAATTTAGCAAGGAAGGCTTTATTTAAGAGGATTGTAACAGGAATCATGACTATTGCCATAAGGTAGAGGTACTGAACTCCATTTAGGGGAAACTACAGAGGGGAGAGTTATCAAGCACTGGGTGAGCACGTTGGGAAAGTACCGGAAAGCATTATGGGGAAGGTTGGTCAATGTGATTAGGCCATCTGCGTTTGCTAATTGGTGCTTATTCCAGACTGATAAAAAAATTTAAATTCTGAACACCTAGTACAATCCCTTGCATAGTGAAGATCAATCACTCAGTGCATTTTTCATGCCAAATGTTCATTGAGCCTACTAGAGTCCCACAGTATCAGAAGCATTAAGACAGTTTCTGTCCTTCAACAGTTGACAGTAAAGTGGGGAAAAGGAGCAAATAAACTGATTTTCATTAATGCAGCATGCTATAAGAAGGCATAAAGGAACACAGGTCTCCCTGAGTATAATATCTACAGAAACTATAGCTTATTGTGCTTAGTGCCATTCAGTCATCCAAATACAGATATTAATCACTTACTATGTGTTGGACACACTTGTAGATGCTGCAATTTAGCAGTTAACAAAACAGGCAAGATTATGTAGATATACATTATTCTGAGTAAGACAGACAATAAACAACCAAATATGTAATATAATGTCAGAATAATAAAACAAAGAAACTAAAAAGTCTAGAAAGAAGGAGTGCCTGTGTGGCTTAGTTGGTTAGGCATCTGACTCTTGATTTCTGCTCAGGTCATGATCTCAGGGTCATGAGATCAAGCCCTGCATTGGGCTCCTGCTGGTAGTGGAGCCTGCTTAAGATTCCATTCTTTTTGTCCTTCCCCCTTCCTCCTACACTCTGTCTCTCTATAAATAAATAAATAAATCTTTTTTTTTTTTTTTTTTGAGAAATCTGGAAAGAAGAAAGAGTAACAGGAAAATTACTCTTTAAGAGAGAATGTTTAGGGAAGGCTTTTCAAAGAGGCAGGTTTTGAGCAAATTTTAGAATGAAGTAAGGAAGCAACTCATGCGAGTGTGTGAAGAAGCACATTTCAAGCTGAAATAACAGCAAATGCAAAGTTCCTGGGACAGGAGCATATTTGGCATGTGTCAGAACTCAGGAGAGCTACTGTAACTGGAACAGAGGAAGGAATCAGAAGTTTAGAGGGAGATGAACTAGGAAAGTTAGCCAATGGTGAAATTACATAAAATCTCATAAGAATCATAGTAAGGACTCTGGATTTTATTCTAAGCATGATAGAATGTCAAAGATTTTGAGCAAGAAATCAATATGATACAGTTTTATTGGATTTGTTCTGGCTTGGGGGTAGGGCTGTACGTTAGGGAAAGATTTCTGGCAAAAGACAAGTCTGAGTTTCCTCTGGAAAGACAAGTTAAGAGTTAGATAGGTAAATAAATTCAACCTAGTTTCAAGGAGTAGGGAATGGAGTAGAAAATTGTGACAGGCAAAGGGAGCAGCATGTGAAAGTTTGGGGACAGGTGTGATGATAGTACCTTAACTGGGCTACTTTACCAGTAGACTGTACCAGAGGCATGGTGCTAAAAGCCTATGAGTTTTCAAAGGACGGCAAAAATGTTTGAGACCTAAAAAAACTATTGGGGTATTTTTGTTTTGGTTTTGGTTTGGGTTTTTTTTTTGGTTGTGAAATATAAAAGGGGAAAATTTTTAAATTAAATCAACCATGAACTAAACATAGCAAAATATAGTTAAAACATAGAATGTACACTCTACAAAAGTAGGAACTTATCTTTTGTTGACTGAAGAATTTCAGAACCTAAAATAAAAACTAGCCTTAGTAGCCACCTACTAAGTGGCTGAATGAATGATTAATTTAATTCAGTTTTATAAATGGTGGTATTATGTCAATCAGTCAACTACAACTCTGCTCAAATCTTAGTTTTTTGTAAGCTATTGTTCTTGTGGAATGTGGGCTTACTGTAATATGTCTGATAAGATGTAGATTTCCAAAAAATTATTTCCAGGGCCTGTGAGTATCTTTAAAAGAGTCTGTGTCTTGGAAATCAGCAAGTAGTTAAAGTGTATTGCATGAGCTGGTGGAATAGTAAGAAACCAATCTAGAGACATCAGCAGGAGCCAGGCGGTGGAGGGCTTTGTAGTGCCATAATGAGAAGCATCAAATTCATCCTGGAGGGAATATGGAGCCATTAAAAAAATATTCAGAATGGAAGCCAGAGTCACATGTGAAAACGGGCACTCTGGTTTTCCCTCTGACAATGGATTTGATTGAGATAAGACTGTAGTAATTGACTGGTGACAAGGTAAAAGGTGGTTGTCTCAATCTGAGGGTAAAATGAAGATAGATTAATCTATAAGGTCATGCCCCTGGGAATAATGAGAAAGGAACTGACTTAAGTCTATTAAGGAGATAATATTAGTAGGAATTGGTAACTAATTAGTTGTAGAAATAGAGAAGCATTATGAATGATTCTCAGGTTAGTAGCCGAGGCATTAGATGGATGGTAGTGCCTCTCCCAGAGAGGAGGAAGAGTAGAGGAAAGGTTTATTGAATTAATTAATTGATTGATTAATGAACAGAAGTTTCTAGTCCTTCCCCAAAATTTACCATCAACTAGACCTTGTGAAAATTACTCAAATATCATTTTCCTTCATCTGTAAAACAAGGGCAATTGTATCTACTCAGCCTGCCTCACAGAGTTAGTTTGAAAAACAAATATAATAATATATTTTCTAATTTTGAAAATATTTAACACCTTATACATACAAAATATTACATAATATATAAAGCACATTTTAAAAAGCGACCTTCTTGAACTCACCATAAATATATTTTTAAAATAATATTATAAATACTGTTAAATCAATGTGCTTCCTCCATCTTATCCTCAGCAATAATCACTTTCATGCGTTTTATGTGTAACATTTTGTTACTTAAAAATTAGTTTTCTTTATATATGTATATACCCCCCAAGCAAGATACCACAAAGTTTCTCTTGTTTTTGAGCTTTATGCAAGTGGTATCATCTAGTCTGATGCCCCCTGCTTTTATTCATTCAATATTATGCTTTCATTATAATTATAGAAAAATTGTGTTTAAAAGGAAAAAAAAAACTAGACACAACTCAAATGTTCATCCACAAAATGATAACATTGTGATATATTTTCCCAGCAGAATATTATATAATAGGAAAAAGTATAGCTAAATATAGTAACAGAGAATATATATTATTACATACTTTGAAAAATTGCAGCACACCTGGGAGGCTCAGTCAGTTAAGCATCTGCCCTGGCTCAGGACATAATCCCAGGGACTCCTGGGATCGAGTCCTACATTGGGCTCTCTGCTGGACAGGGAGGCTGCTTCTCCCCCACCTTCGGGCTTGTGCTCTCTCTCTCTGTCTCTCTCAAATAAATAAATAAAATATATTTTTTTAAAGATTTTATTTATTTATCAGAGAGAGAGGGGGAGAGAGCGAGCACAGGCAGACAGAATGGCAGGCAGAGGCAGAGGGAGAAGCAGGCTCCCTGCTGAGCAAGGAGCCCGATGTGGGACTCGATCCCAGGACGCTGGGATCATGACCTGAGCCGAAGGCAGCTGCTTAACCAACTGAGCCACCCAGGCGTCCCAAATAAAATATTTTTTAAAAAAAGAAAAATTGCAAGAAGGTATGCAAATAAAATAAATAATGCTTTTATGAATTTTATGTAATTAAAAATAAATAAATTTCTGAGGGAAGTCTATCCTATTAAAACAACTCTTGATAAGAATTTAGCAATTGAAAACCAAGAAGGAGATTCTTCATTGAGAAGAGCCTAGATCCTTTCCTTTTGAGCTTTTCTTTTTGCCTTTATGTTCCACTTGGGAGTTGCTCAGCTATCAACACCACCAGCTGCCAGGAATGCCTGCTTTCCTGAACTCTAAGGCCTAAGCATGTATTAAGTAATATTTTTGTATACAGCAGGGTTTATGAACTAGCCAATCTGTTTATGTTGTCTCATTCAGGCGAAGGTCAGTTTTATTAAAATTAAAACATTACCTAACTCAAATCATGGAAGACTTAGTGTTTTATTTCAATAAGGGGGGCTGCTCTATTTCTCTGTTGTTGTTGTCTTTTTTTAAACATCAAGAATTTTCATAGGCCCTAAATTAGATTCAGACCTATAGAACTTATATTTTAAGCTCTATAAATTGATTTAAGTGTTGTAGTACCAGATAATAATTCCTATGGAATCAAGTTATTAAAAATATAAATGTCTATGGCTAGGAATTATTCTATTTGACTTACATCTTTCCTTCGTGTATCCTCTGCACTTCAGGAGTACAATAGTGATTCCTAAAATGTATATTTTAGTCAACACAGCTTTGGTTCAACCCATACACATTATAAAAAGGTGAAGTTGTAACTTTGGGTTAGAAGACAAAGGAAGAAGTCTTGTTTATCCTTCCTTTTTTTTTTTTTTTTTTTAAGATTTTATTTATTTATTTGAGAGAGAAAGAGAAAGAGCACAACAGGGGGAGCCGCAGGCAGAGGGAGAGGGAGAAGCAGGCTTTCTGCTGAGCTGGAAGCACAACATGGGTCTTGATCCCAGGACCCTGAGATCATGACATGAACTGAAGGCAGATGCTTAACTGACTGAAGCACCAGGTCCCCCAGTTTAGTATATTTTTAAATGTATTGTAATTTTTTTAAATTTTTTAAAGATTTTATTTATTCATTTGACAGACAGAGATCACAAGTAGGCAGAGAGGGAGGCAGAGAGAGAGAGAGAGAGAGAGAGGGAAGCAAGCTCCCTGCTGAGCAGAGAGCCCGATATGGGGCTCTATCCCAGGACCCTGAGGTCATGACCTGAGCCGAAGGCAGCAGCTTAACCCACTGAGCCACCCAGGTGCCCTGTATTGTAATTTTTTAAGACACTGAAATATCTGCTGAAAATATTCATATTTAAATAAAATTCTGTGTTTGCAGTATTAGACAACATTATGGTGTCATCAGAATGCTATGTACTTAAATTTCAAAGTCAATTTTTGGGCCCTGTTAAAATAATTACAAGAATAGTCTCTGACAGTTTATGACTGAACTGCACAAATGATAGACTAAGCTAGTTAAATTACTGATAATTTTTTTTTGATCCAATGAAATAGATTAATACAGGCTATCCCTTTGATTAATGCAGACCAAAATACTTTGTTTCTCAAGAATGAAATTTCAATCTGAAGCATCCAGTTACCCTAACCCTTCCTTTAATTTGCCAATTAACTGCATCGGTCACTTTTATTTATCTTTTCGACAATGTTTTAAGTGTGTGGTGGGCAATACATCAGACTTAGACGTAAGAGTGGTCCTTATGCTGGAAGAGGAGATAGCCTTATAGGCAGTACTAATGGGGAAAGAAGTGTACTTAATTAATAAAGGCAAAAAGACTTTGCAGATTAATTTTCAAAGTAACTAGCCAAATTCAAAATATCTTCTTTGGGTTGGGCTGCTAGCCTAACTCTCTATACTAATATTTGAAATGGCTTTATTTCATATAGATATTTAGTAAAGGCAATATAGGGTAGGTTTGAGAGCATGGAACCTGGAGTCAGACATGTGGGTGAGGATCCCAGGTCTAATCCTTATGAACAGATTTACCTTGATCTTATTATTTGACCTTGTTGGGTCTCAATGTCTTCATCTGCAAAATGTAGATATTAAGAGTGCCTGGGGGGCCTGGGTGGCTCAGTGGGTTAAACCTCTGCCTTCGGCTCAGGTCATGATCTCAGGGTCCTGGGATTGAGCCCCACATTGGGCTCTCTGCTCATTGGGGAGCCTGCTTCCCCTTCTCTCTCAGCCTGCCTCTCTGCCTACTTGGGATCTCTGTCTGTCAAATAAGTAAATAAAATATTTTAAAAAAATAAATAAGAGTACCTTACCTCACAGGCTGCAGGTTTTCACAGTAAAGCACTTAGAAAAGTACCTGACACAGTATATATTATACAAGTACTAACTAAACCTGAATAAATAATATATTTGTTTAAATAAACTATGATAACTATAACTATAATGTGACACAGATAATTATATATATTATATACATATCTTTATGCATAGGTATAGAGATGACTTAGATAATATAGATGACAAACAAAGCAGTGTCCTAGTACTAGTAAACTGAAAGTTATGTCTTAGAAGAGGAGCATACTACTTATATTAAGATAGAAGCATAAAAATACTACTAAATTACTAATTCCTATTGAAAACTAGTTTACTTATTGTGATGAGCACTGAGTCTTATATGTAAGTGTTGAATAACTGAATTCTACACCTGGAACCAAAATTACATTGTATGTCAACTAACTTGAATTTAAATAAAAACTTGAAAAAAAAATCCAGAAAAGAAAACCAGTTAAAAAGAAACAAAATTTTCAAATGAAGACATATTTAAAGCATTGCCTACTGTGTACAAAAAAAGCCTTAGCATTGGTGAAATACAATCAAATTTTAATTCTCAAATTATCTTAATGGAGAGAAATATGAGGCAAGCATTTGTATGTTTCCTATGCTTGTCACCTGGCACTTACAGATATAAATACATGTAAAGGAGGTAAGTCAGACTCCTATCCCTCCAATATCTGTATAACCAGGCTGGGCCAGTTATCACAATAGTTCTGTTCATTCGGTTAATATTTACTGACCACCCATTATATAAAAGGCACTGTACTGAATGCTCTGTAATAGCATAGTGCATGCATATGGTATTTTAAAGTACTTCCAACATTCACAAGTATTACCAAGCTTTGAGTTACGAGGTACAGTAGGCAACATTGGTGTTCTACTTATCAGGTTACAAATGTGGAAACTGAGGCCCAGCAAGGTTAATTGTACTACCCAATGTCACAGCAGTGGTGGTGAATCAGGCTACAGAAGCAGTAATAGTAATAATAAAAAGGAGAGAGGGAAGAAATAGCCCATCAAAACGTTCTGCTTCATAAAAGCCTTGATTTGAAAGCAGTGTTAAATGGCTTGGTCATACATGGAATACAGACCAAACACACTTCGTCATTAAGGGTTAAGTTTCTTTTGATTAATACAGACCAAGTTCCAATAATAATACTGTTTTTTAATATAGTTGGTATATTCTTAAGTTATACTTTTCTCTCTTCTTGCTTAAATGTAATTTAAGCAAAAAAGGTACCCTATGAATAAATAGGGTATGTAATGAGCAACCATTATACATGATTTCTTCACTCATGTGGAACTCCTATAACCCACTAATGAGTTCACCACTTGTGAGGTACTAAGGCCTTTTGTTTCAACTAGGTTAATCATATTTTATGACCAACCATTATGTCTCTTCTATTCATGTATACTACTATTTCATCACTAGGTACAGTATTCATACTTTATGGACCAATTTATTATTTGGCTGCATCTGAAAACCAAGTCTATGTGAATATTTTTTTTGATATGCAAAATATACTAAAGTTACTGTTACCTTTATAAACATATAATAAATCGTATAAAAAGGCATATTTTAGAAAAACAAGAAAATTGAATAGGAAGTTTTTGAGCTTTCCCATCCTCAATATCAACACACTAAGCATGCAGAAATTTATTTGGCTCAGTATTGATGGTAATAAGGTCTACTATTTATTGGGTACCTTCTTTGCACCTTACTCTTTATGTATATATTTATATATTCATTATTTCACCTAACTGAATCTTTAAATTGGGAATATTACAATAGTTATCTTCATTTCACAGCTGAGGAAAGTGACATTCAGCAAGGGTAAGTAACTTTTTCATGTCACAGAATGGCAAATCTGAGCTTTTATTCTATCCTGACCACATTGTCTCCTACGTCATAGCTTTTCCCTACCCCCACTCCTTCCACCCTCTCCGACCAACAGGCTAGCTGATGTTTGTCTTAATTACTACTCCATTATCACTGCAGCTCATTTATTTAGTTATTCATTCAATGTACATTTATTGACTATCTACTACAAGCTAGGAATGGTTTGGGGAACTTGGGACCCAAAGGTAACATGGCAAAGTCTCTGCTCTCAAGTACTTAGAGACTCAGGGCGAAGGCAGGCAACAGGACATAAATAAACAAGATAATTTCAGAAAGTGATAAGTGCTGGGAAGATAAACAGAGTGAAGAGACAGAGAATGTAGGAAGGGGGCTGGTGGAAGCAGAGTGTGTCTATTTTAAATTGGAAGACCTTTCTGAGGAGGTGACATCTGAGCTGGGCCATGAATGATGTGAAAAGACACCAGGTGATCTGGGGCTGGGCGTTCCCAGCAGAGGGAACACCAAGTGCAAAGGCCTAAGGCAAGAACAAGTTTAGCCTGTTCAAGAAATAGCTAGAATACCACCAGTGTGGCTAAAATGTAGTGAGCTGAGAAGGAAGTCGTAGTATGAGCTGGGGCTGAAGAAATAAACAAATGCTCGATCCTATTGAGCCTTTTAGGTCCTGGTAAAGAGTTTGGATTTATTTTAAGTGCTGTGGGAGGCCACTGGAGTATGTGGAAATGTCCGAGTCTTATCACAGCCAGTTCAGCTCCTGTTTACCTCCAGCCGCCGTTATCTTCTTGTGATGAAGCAGCTGCCTCAACTATCACTGTCACCCTTAGAATCTCTTCTGTTTCCTGTGGGTTTACCTGACACATTTTCCTTTCTTGATACTGATGCCAGAGCCACATTAACTTGATACCCACTTTGGATGCCTCAGAACTGCCCAGAACCCGTTCTACCATTCACTAAAATTATCTTTACTGCCTTTGACTCAATGCTGCTAATACTAGCTAGATGTTAGAGAAACTTCAAGAGGGTGAAGGTAATTGTGGGAATTCACGGTGCCTGGATAGACAAAATCTGACTTGTATATGCCTCTTTGGATGAGAGAAATTGAAAAACAAAGGAGTTCTGGGAACACTGGGCCTCTTTTGAACTTTCCTGGCTGAAAGTGGCCAGATTCTTACTGCTGCTCAAGGATCTCATCTAGAGAGTAAAGGTTTGAATCTTGAAAACAGGCACCTGTGGTGGTCATGTACTTCATGAACTCCGTGCCTCCTTTTTTTTTTTTTTTGCCTTTGTGCTTAGTGTATTGATAGGACCCTAATAAAAGTGGAGACAAGGTTTGGCTCGAGGCCTTTCACCTTAGAGTATCTGGTCCCCAGGCCTCTCCTTCTCCTACTAAGGTGTCTGGAGTAATCTTCTCATTCACCATCTCAAGGTTTGCTGGCCAAACCTGACAGATAATTAAAGTGTGGGGCACCTGGGTGGCTCAGTGGGTTAAGCCGCTGCCTTCGGCTCAGGTCATGATCTCAGGGTCCTGAGATCAAGTCCTGCATCGGGCACTCTGCTCGGCAGGGGAGCCTGCTTCCTCCTCTCTCTCTCTCTGCCTGCCTCTCTGCCTACTTGTGATCTCTCTCTGTCAAATAAATAAATAAGATCTTAAAAATAAAATTATTCTAAAGTGTGGCGATCTGACACCACATTACTAAACTCTCAAAGAAATGTTCACTTTTTTTTTTTTTTTTTTTTTAAGAGAGACAGAGAGCACAAATGGCAGGGAGGTACAGAGGGAAAAGGGAGAGAGAATCTTAAGGAGACTTCTGCTGAGTACAGGACTTGATCCCATGACCCATGAGATCACGACCTGAACTGAAATCACAAATCAGACTTTAACTGACTGAGCCACCCAAGTTTCCCAGAAATGTTCACGTTTTAAAAAAAAAAAAAAAAAAATGTTACCCACATGAGTTTTTAATCTGTAGAGTGTCATAACTTTAATAAAGTGACTTGGGAATCATCACTTGTACAGGTGTTCCCAGGATTAGTCCTAAATTAATTCTGCTTTTCAAAGTTCCTTGACTTTCTTACCTCTGACCAGTACTTTAGATCTCCTAAATTTTTCTTACACTTACTCTCTTGACAGTGGTATTGGGGGGAAAGGAACCAATGGGAAGAAGAAGATGAGTCAGAGGCAAATGTTTTATTTTTTTTTTTTAAGATTTTATTTATTTATTTGAGAGAGAGACAGAGAGAGTGACCAAGAGATAGCACAAGCCAAGGAGGGGAGGAAGAGGGAGAAGCAGACTCCCTGCTGAGCAGGGAGCCGGGTATGCGGGGCTCCATCTCAGGACCTTAGGATCATGACCTGACCAACCGCTTAATTGACTGAGCCACCCAGGCACCCAAGAGGCAAATATTTTAATTGAAAGTTAGTTTTAAGCTAGGATTTGTATTGTAGGTATATGCACACATGTATGTATTTACACTTAGTAGGTATATAAACCATTTCTAGAGAGAATGAATTCTAGTATATAATAAAAAGCTTTGATATTAATTAAAGTTTGCTTCCCAGGCTGGTTAATAAAAAAGATCCAAATCATTTCTGTGGTCTTGAAAAGTAGTTATAATCATTTCTCTAGTATATTGCCCATAATTTCAATCAAACTGGTTAAGGGAATGCAGCTAGAGAAACCAATTATTTTATTACACACATGTTTGAATGGAGTGGCCCAGTAATTACTTAAAAGTTTATGTAAAGATTACCCTTTAAAATTTTCATACATGTAAGGTCTCAGAAATTTTATTTCTCCTATACTTAACATTAGTAGGTACCTTTAGATCCAGTGCCAGAGAACAGTGAAATAAGGCTCCAGGAGAACTGCTAGACACCCTGAAAGCAGCCAGTCTTGACTGCAGCAGGAAAACTGGAAGAAATTTGGGGGGAAAGTCATTTGATAGAATTTTTGGTATGACAGAGTGTTTGAAAAAATACATACATCAGAGAAAAATAGTGTAAAAAGAGGGTAACGTGGGGTGCTTGAGTGGCTCAGTTGGTTAAGCATCTGTCTTTAGCTCAAGTCATGATCTCAGGGTCCTGGGATTGAGTCTGGCATTGGGCTCCCTGCTGGGCAGGGAGTGTGCTTCTCCCTCTCCCGCTGTGATCTCTCTCGTTTTTGCTCTCTCTCAAATAAATAAATAAAATTTTTTAAAAAAGAAAGAAAAGGGAAATGCAAGAAGTAACACCATGAAAACCAAAAAGTAAAACAATAAATGAAAAGAAATGTCTAGCATTCCATGCCATATTACCTGGGGTCTCTGCTGGGGCTATTGCTAGAGCATGTACACCTAATTCTTTCTTTGTGGCTCTCAGCTTTTTCATAGGATGATGACTGGGTTCCAAAGGGACCAGAAAGAAGCTGTATAATTTTTTAAGACCTAGATTTTAAGTCCCTTAGTCTTATTTCTGCCATAGTGACAAGTATTCGTCAGCTTAGGATGCCATAATAAAATACCAAAGACTGGGCAGCTTTAAAAACAGAATTTTAGTTTCTTTTCTGACAGCGGCTGACAGAGGCTGAAAGATCAGGATCGGGGTTCCAGCATGGTTGGGTTCCGGTAAGATAGCTGCCTCCTCTCTCTAATATCTCCTTATACGAGGACACTAATTCCATGGCGAGGGCTTCCCCTTCATAACCTTATTTGAACCTAACTAATTCCTGAAAGCCCCATTCTAAATACCATAACACTGAGGGGTTAGGGCTTTAACATATGAATTTGAGGGGACACACTAAAGTGCAAGGCACCCTGATTCAAGGTTGGAGAGGGGCGTAGATCTCTTTTCTAAATGAGAGGAATATTAATGTGTCATATAAAAAAAATCATGTAGATCATGTGGAATGGGAGACCTTGTTATGGCCATCTTGGAAAATGAAATCTGCCACCTTATATGTGCATGTATACAAACACACACACACACACATACATATATGTGTGCATATGTGTATGTGTGTATGCATATTCTCTAACTGTCCAATGAGACGGCCCAAGAGCCATAACTGTGCCCTATTCCAATTGCATTGAGTACATCCAGATCTTGACTTCCAAATATCACTCTTCTTTATAGAGAACTGGGGATCCTTGGGGAAATGGCTGACTCAAGAGCTAAGTTGTGACAGAAATCAAAGAATGATTAGGGCTACCAAAAGGATACAGGGGTCAGCTTAAAGGCCAGCTCCACTAGCCAACTCTGGAACCATTTGAACATCAAAACAAATAATGAAAGTAACTGATAATATAAACTACTGAATTAAATAAATAAAAACTTCAGTGAGGGGCCCCTGGGTGGCTCAGTTGGTTGAGCAGCTGCCTTCAGCTCAGGTCATGATCCTGGAGTACCGGCATCAAGTCCCATATCGGGCTCCCAGCTACATGGGGAGTCTGCTTCTCCCTCTGGCCTTCTCTCTCATTCTCTCTCTCACTGTCTCTCTCTCAAATAGATAAATAAAATCTTGAAAAAAAAAAACTTCAGTGAGGAATGGAATATGTACATAGTTTCAAACTACCTCCTCATGCAAATATTAATTATTTACAAAAATTAGAAAAGGCATTTCAGGGGTGCCTGGGCAGCTCATTCAGTTAAACATCTGCCTTCAGCTCAGGTCATGATCCTAGGATCCTGGGGCGGCGCCAGGTGGGGGGTGCTTCGTCTTCCTTTGCCTTACTGCTGCATGCCCCCCATGTGGCTTGTGCTTTCTCTCTCTCTCAAATCAATAAATAAAATCTTTAAAAAAAATAAACAAGAAGAAGAAGAAAAGGCATTTCGCAGTGAGGAAGTCTGACATACGCTCTTTTAACTGAGTGATCAAAGTGATCATTAAAGGGACAAATTGAAACTACATTGAGAAAGCGCAGCCGCTCTTCTATGGTATTCCTGCAGAAGAAGCATAACTTGAATCAAATCATGAGGATGCATCAGACACTCAAATTTAGGAAGAGTTAACAAAACAACTGGCCTGTAATCTTCTAGAGTTTCAAAGTCAAGACTAAAGAACCATTCCCAACTAAAGAGCATCAAAAAGACTAGATGGCAGCATGTATTTCTGAACTGGATGTGTTTGCTATAAATAGCATTATCAAGACCATGGAAAAATTTGAATGGAATTCTAAACTTACAAGACGATAATGTATCAATGTTAATTTTTAAATTTTGAGATTGTGTTATGGCTACATTGGAAATTTTTTTTTTTAAGATTTTATTCATTTATTTGACAGACAGAGATCACAAGTAGGCAGAGAGGAGGAAGCAGGCTCCCTGCCGAGCAGAGAGCCTGATGCAGGGCTCAATTCTAGGACACTGAGATCATGACCAGAGCCGAAGGCAGAGGCTTTAACCCACTGAGCCACCCAGGCACCCCAGAAAATATTTTTATATGTAAGAGACACTCAGTAAAGAATTCTGGAGGGATGTTACATCAGCAATGTACTCTCAAGTGGTTCAGGAAAAAAAATGTGTTGTTGTTGTTGTTGTGATATACTTGTGATTTTTTGCAAGTGGGAGATTGTTCCAAATTATATTTTTAAAAATAACACAAGTCTTAGTACACATTTAAATTGCTTATTTATCTTATCTCATGTATCTGATCCACAAACTCTACAATTTTGTATATTACCTTATATCTTACCACTTCCCTGGAGTGACCACTTGCTTTAGTTCCAGAGCTGGCCAAGGCTTTTCTCGTGCTTTTACAAGAATAGTGATACCTCTTTCTTTTCTCTCTCCTAGAAAATCTTTCCTTATTCTCTAAGACCCGTTGAAATGCTCTTTCCTATGGAAACTTTTCAACTCTGTATACTGTTACTTAGGCCCCCCCATTCCCATCAACTTTATACATTATTCTGTGAGTATTGTCTGTAATAAGGAACTTGTCACAAAGGAAAGACCTGTAATACATTCATCTTCCTATTTCTGGGACTTGTCACAATCCCTAGAACATGGGAGCAACTCAATGCATTGTATTGAATGAGTGAACACTAAATTAATGGATAAAGTGTTGAAACTGTTTGTTAATATTGTGTTTCAAAAGGAGTGCTGTTGTAACTCCTAATCCTATATATTACATAAACTTATGGACATATATGATCTCTTGGGGAGCTTATAGTGGTCCTATTATACATGTACTTCATTATATGTTCTTTCAAATCATTTTTTTTTTTAGTAGAATGAAAATATAGAGCATGAAGGAAGGGAGAAAGGAAAGAAGAAATGGAGAGAGATTAGAAGGGAGTTTCAGAAATCCAGTGAATTGGTAAAACTTACCATCTCTAGTATCTGGTCAGCACAGCTGCTTGGGCATAGCAAATAGCACACTTATTTTAGGGTAGACAAACCTGCATGTGACCTCCAACTCTGCCTCTTTTCAGTTATGTCATCTTAAGCAAGGTAGTTAACTTCGACGATTCTCAGATATTTCATATTTTAAATGAAGATAATACTGTGAAATCCATAGCCTCATTGTGATGATGAGAGGGAACATTTTAAATAAAGAGCTTAACATTACGCTTGGAATATTATAAGTTCTCAGAAGACAGAAGCTCTTATTTTTATTATCCCTACGATTCTGATGCTCAGTACCCTCTGATAAACTATCACTTTGTTGTACTTTATCAATAAGTTAATTCACTAGAATAAATGTTTGAAAGTATGAAACCGCAAAGTCCTACTTCTGAAAAATCTAATAGTTTTATTTTTTTAATCTATAAAAGTGTCACATTTATGATTACAGGTTTTACTTTCAATTTGGTTATGTTCCAAGTCAGATATATTTCTAAGTTAGTTAGTTGTGTATGAGAATAGACAATTCGACATTTTGCACATGTAAAGCATCTTCTTTGGTTTTGACAAGATGAGAGGTATATTGTACTTAGTTCTTAGGATCATTTTCTCACTTTCCAGACAAAGGGTTTTTTGCTGCGAATCTGTCAGTCTTAAATCTCATGGGATATGCTCTCTTCAACCCTCGTCTCTCTTGTTTTTTGAGTAAATAATTATACGATGTTTTCCTCCTAATGCATACATTGCTCTAAACCAAAGCTCTCTACAAGAAAAATTTACATGGAAATGAATCACATAGTAAGTATTAATGGTGTTTTGAAATAATAAACAGCAGCTATAAAGGCTTTTAGGCAAGTCAAACTAAAAAAATAAAATAAAATAAAGTGGAGGTTACTGAGTTCAGACTGATGTTATTTTTCACATCACTTCTCTTAGAATTAGAAATCCATGAGGAATAACAATAAAATCTTCCAAACTGAAGGCAACAAAAGATTTCAAAGAGTAAGCCCAAGATATCACACTTGTAGCTTTAAGGTCATGGAGAGTGAGAAACCTAAGCATAAAGACCCATTCAGAGTTTGTATTTGTCTGTGACCCCCAGTATTACATGTGAATTTCAATGGTGTTGATGTCCACATTCCTCACATGAATTGCTGAAGGAGTTTCTGCACACCACCTCCTTCAGTATTCAGTCTAAACAAGTCAACAACCACTATTCACTCTTTGGAGTTTGAAGAACTTTCTTTTTATGTGCTTTGAAAAGTGTTGCATAAAATTGGAAATTTCTAGGGTGTTGCTCGTGTTCAAGGACAGATTTAAACAATGAGGAGACATCAGGCTTGGAAGAGTCTCTGAAAACAAAGGCAACCCACCACCTATATCCTGTATGAGGAAAAAACGTTGTTTGGAAAAAGCTGTGAGTTGATGTATCACAGAATATACATACACCAGTGTAATTATTACAGATAAGTCGCTCTTCTCATGCTCTACAGCTGTATTGCTGGGTCTTTAACAGTGTTCAGAGGCTACACTTTGCACCATGGATTTCAGAGGGCACCTACCAAGCCACCCATATTTTGGAAGCAGTGAGCAGGAGGATTAATGAGTTGCATAGTGCCCCCCTCCTTTGAATGAGTATTTATTGATTCTGACAGAGGCATAGGGAAGTGAATGATAGAGAGTAGAGTTGCAAACCTCACCTGGCTCTCTGCCTTAATTTGTTTGTGAAAATGAATTAAGACTGATGGCAAATAAGACTATGCAGGAAAGACAGGACACAGAAAACTATAACGGTCACAGAAAGGGAGAACAGTGACTAAAAGAATCCAGTTTTTAGCCAGGTGCTATTTTTATAATCTAGGATTTTAGGCACACATAATCTATTTTAATATAATGCATATGAATACATTCACAAAGTTATGTGCAGTTTACAGCCTTAAAAACAAGGTTTTCCTAACTTGCAGCACTGTAAGCTCAATTTCATGTACCTGGGTCTGAAAAAAAAAAAAATCCAATTGTGTTGTTTTAGTCACGTACATCATCATCAATAAAAGAGATTTCTGGTGTTCGACCACAACAGCACCCTTGTTAAAGATGCATGAAGTCAGTGGAATAGGCCTTATTTCTCTTCAGCTGTGGAGGCCCTGGAGGTCCGACAGTGATAAACATTTGTCTGTCATTTAATGAGGCATAAGTGACTCTGAAGAGATGTAATTAATGTGCCGAGGTCTGGGTGTTTGTTTGCTTTTTTGTTTGGTTTGGTTTGGTTTTTGGTAAGGCATGCAGTTGGCCACATCAAAATTAAGGTCAAGAATGCAATGCTGTTGGTATCCTCTCATTCTCTGTGGCTATGACTTCTCTCATTTTGATGGGGGTAAAAATTAGAGTGAGGACAACACTGGGCCTCCGTGTGGCTATACTCTTGTATTAGCTTCCTAGGGCAGGTGTAACAAAGTACCACAAACTGGGTGCCTTAAAATAACGAAAAATTGTCTCCCGGTTCTGGAGGCTAAAAACCTGAAACCAGGGTGCCGTTTCAGGCACCTGAAATCTGTAGGGAAGATTTCCTTCTTGCCTCTTCTAGCAGCTGCTGTTTGTCTACAGTCCTTGCTATTCTGCAGCATGTAGACACATCACTCCAGTCCCTGCCTTTGCTGTCACATCGCTTTTACCTGGATGTCTCTCCCTCTGTATTCCCATCATTTTAAAAGGACACCAGTCATAACTGTACTAAGAGCCCATTCTACTCCAGTATGACCTCATCTTAACTAATTATCTCTGAAAGACACTTCTAAATAAGGTCATATTCTGATGTACTAAAGGTTAGAACTTCAATATATGTTTTTGAAGGACACAATTTAACATATAAAATTCTCAATTGTTTTTTTTTTTTCGCTAAACCTAATTGTGTTTTGGATGCTATAGTTACGCAGAAGAGAGTGAGAAACACATCCCAGTAAGCAACAAAATTGATTAGAGGACTTAAAATTATGTTTGAATTTCACGGACTCTCTTACCTTCTCAGTGTAATTACTACATTCTTCTCACTTGGTTAGATTTTAAAAATTACAGAATATTTGAAGAACAGAATCTCCTACTTATGATTTGCCTGATGAAATTTTTAAAATAAGTTTAAATTAATTATTCTCTTTTATTGACTGTTAATGAATCATCAAAATTTCCATAAACCCCTAATCCCATCTGTGATTCTGAGTCCCTTCAAATGGGCCCCCAACTATGGTTATAAACCATGTACCTACTATGTGCCAGGCTCTGGGCAGGACACTTTCCATACAAGTCTCCCTAAATCCCATTATGCTGGCATTATTCTATCCCACTTTACCTATAAATGAACAAAGTAATTATAGTCATGTGAGCAGCCAGTTCTTTTAAGTATTAAATGCAGAAAACCCACCCTTCTGGATTCTCCCGTAGCCGTATAACTGGCTTGACTAATTTTCCTCATTGACTGGCCTGGTTGTTAGGCATTATGTACAGACTGTCTTGTTGTTACTTTAATTTGGCCTGTGCTTATTATCCTGGGGGGCGGGGGGGAGCACCCTGAATTTACTTGATGAAAGAGTTTTTTCTCCACTAATCTATTTTGTGGCCAATTTTTGTCTGCTTTTTTTTTTTTAATTAAAAGGGATATAATTTTACTTCAGTTAATTGTAGAGCACAGACTAAGCATTTGTAGCCATTATAAGTATGACAGTGCATGTATTTACCTGGTATAACCAATATTGAATCAATGTAATCTACAAAAACTTTTTATTTTAGCATTAATATAGCAACTCTTTTTTTTAAGATATTTTTTATTTATTTGACAGAGAGAGAGAGGTCACAAGTAGTCAGAGAGGCAGGCAGAGAGGAGGAAGCAGGCTACCTGCTGAGCGGAGAGCACGGCTGGGCTCGATTCCAGGACCCTGAGATCATGAGCTGAGCCGAAGGCAGAGGCTTTACCCCACTGAGCCACCCAGGCACCCCCCGCAACTGATATTTTTAAGACAATATCCCCAGCCCTTGTCAATTTATAGGAATGTGAGGAAATAATTGACTTTGTTCTAATGGTAAAATTGGCTTTTATCCACTGAAATATCCTCTCTTCATTCCCCAGATCCTTCCTTCCCCATTCAAATCATCTCCATCTGTGACTTATCACTACTAGCAGCAAGAGAAAGTTCTGTTAGTTGCCACCTGAATATTACACGTTAAATGAGACTCAGACTCCGCATCGTGATTTATAAGACGCGTCCTACTCTGACCTCAGTTCCTTTGTGCTGCTGCTTGTGACACTCCACACACCACCCTGACTAGCTTGGGGTTAGTTTCTCAACAAGAGCTGGTTCTTTCCTTCCCAGGACCCTCCATTCACACTGTTCCCTCTGCTTTTCCATGGCTGTTCCTTTTATTTATTCAGGCCTTAGTTCATATTTGGAACATTTCTTTATGGCTGCCTGCCTTGCAGACTCTGTCTGTTAGATTTCCCCATGTTGTTCTCCTTCATATCATCTTCTGCTTTATTTCCTTAGGAGCACTTAACACCCTTCATTATTTGTCTGCTATTGCTAGGTCTCACTCTAGACAGTTAAGCTCTGTGATGAAGAGAATATGTCTGGTTTTTTGACCGTAGTGCACCCAGTTTCTGTCGCATTGCCTGGCACATATTAGGTGTTCATTAAATATTTATGAAAAAAATGAATAGGCATTTAATACTTGGTTTCCCTGTGATGTCTTGGTACATTTTTATTATTTTTGGTTTTGGCAATCTGCTTACTATTATATGGGAAAAATAAAAAAATATCAAGGTATGGAAAGTTCTGCTTTTTTTTTTTTTGCTTTTTGTTATGTGTTTGATTAAGAAAGTTAAGGTTTTAGGAATTTTATAGCTAATTGAAAGCTCTTTTAAAGACAATATTTTGGGATGCCTGGGTGTCTCATTTGGTTAGGCATCCAACTCTTGATTTCAACTCAGATCATGGTCTTAGGATCATGAGATTGAACCCCATGTCAGTCTCTGCTGGGCATGGAGTCTGCTTAAGATTCTCTCTCTCCCTCTGCCCTTCCCCCATACATGCACATGTGCACTCTGTCTCTCAAAATAATAATAATAATAATGACATATTTGACCATAATACACCTCCATCACTATATTCTAAGAGTAACAAAAATCATCATTCTCCTGTTTGTGTCTCACATTTTACATAGGTTAATTGAGAACATAACAGACAAGGATAGGGGCACCTATCCACCTATCACCAGCTCGTGATTTCAGCTCAGGTGATTATCTCAGTTTCAGGAGATCAAGCCCCACTTTGGGCTCCACACTCAGCATGGAGTCTGGTTGTGATTCTCTCTCTCTCTCTGCCCCTCCCTCTCCATGCATTTGCTCCCTCCCTCTCTCTCTTTCTCTCTCTCAAAATAAATAAATAAAATCTTTAAATAAAAAAAAGAAGATAAACTTAATACTGAATTCCAAAGCACAATTTAAAAAAAAATGTAATGCTCTATCCCTTTTGAAAAACAATATAAGAGATCATGAAAACTGTTTAGCTATAAAAATTATTCATATCTCTCATAGGTTTCTGGGGAAGTGTAATGTTGATATAAGTACTACAAATAATGACCCAATTATATATATGAAATGGTTGAATTGGTGGCTACTCTCTTTATTACCATCAGAGAATTGAAACTCCATTTGTTTAAACCATTAATGTGATACGTTGTTCTTTAAAAAAAATTCCCCATGCTAATTGTTGGCTATTTTTCATATCTCTTCAGGACCCAGCCCATATTAAATATTCACTCCATACATTTTAAACAAAGGAGTAAGCATTAAATATATGCCATTAAATTGAGATTGAAGTATACATATCCGTATTGTGAACTTTCCTAAACACTAGCTTCACCCTGTAATATAATGTCCAGGAACAGGGGTTTGGAGGTATGTTTCTCAACTTTGCCACTTAGTGCCACTCAGCTATCTTTTCCTATAATGTTACTTATCTCACTGGGAGTTCCTGAGACACCATGTGCAATACTGAGTACATCTTACGCTCTCACTTAGCTGGTTATTGAAACTAATGATCAGGCAGGCTGTAAAACAGATACCATTTGTGATCTCTTCTAGCTCCTCAATCAGATAACTTCAGATACCTTTTAAAAGGCCCTATCTGGACAGAGTTTTCTAGAAACTCTGGTAATGTGCATAAGGTAAATTTGTTGAATAATAGCTAAAATATTAAAATATATGCTTGATTTATTCTACAAACTATAAAATTCCCAATGACAATAGAAAATAATGACACATCTCATTGGGATTTACTGATAAATGTTATGCTTTGGCATTAGCTAACTACATTCTAATATGCAGTGGGAATCTTTGCCCAATTAAAGTTTACGTCTTTTCTTTAATTTTACCTGCAGGGGTCACTGCTGTCACAGGGCAATCTTCCTCTCTGTTTAGGTTTTGATGGGTAATTACCTGCTGACAGGTAATGTATTATAGGAATAAGGTAATATATTCTTACGATTTACTATTCAGTAAGGAATTCATTAACATAAAGATTATGACCTAGAATATACCCTTGGGAAACTTTCATGTTGATATGCTTTTATTTGGAAGGTGAGTCACTATGTTTGCTAGTGGAAAATAGTTGACAGAAACTTCATTTTTACCTTACTTCTTATTGGATATAACTACGAGGTTCAGTCAAATGACAGTGAACCAAGAAAAAAAGTGATTCATTCATTTAAAATTTATTAAAGGGATATATCCTTGAATATCATAAGAGGTATGATTGTCATAAGAAAAATGCATTATGTAAACCTAGTTAATGAAACTAACTTTACACATTTTTTTAGGTATGTTAGTAAATTACAAATAGTAGCCTTCATTCCATTCAGGTTGTTAATATAATAGAGACTATAAGAGATGCTTCACATGAATTATTTAGTTAAGATGGTAACAATAAAGCTTAGCATTTTATAATCTAATGCAAGTTCAATTTTTATATTCATATAACTAATTCTTTTATATATAGTATTTGTCTAAGTATCAAATATTCTTTTAATAGCAAGTTTTTATTTAATTGGGGTAAATAGCCCAATTAGACTTATAGTTGATTTCATTCTTCTTTTTGAACAATTGTGAAGAGACGGAGTTTAGAGACAAATTGGACTAAATCCAATCTATTTCCTTTTCTAGAACAAAAATGATGTCCGCCAGGGAGACATCTTAAATGTATAAAGCTTCCATGCAACCCCTGACTGGGGAGAGTGTATCATCTACAAACAATAATACCTCCGCCTTGTTGGTCGGAGAACAGTACAGGGAATTCATTGCTGCTATGTATTTTTTGTGGAATACGAACTAATGTGACCAAAAGAATAAAGGAAGTTTGGTAATTTTCCACTAAGGTTTATATTGGCAATAAAATCAATTCAGAGAGTTTATTTTTAAGAAACTGATTTTTTAAAAATTCAAAGCCGAAATTGGCAATGACACCATCCCAAATCTATAAAAAAAGAAAGCCAAAATTGACAATGACGCCATCCCAAATCTATAAAATGGTTGTGTAACTCTATGATTTTTAGAACTGGATCCATCAAGTTCTTGCAAAATTAAAATAGGATTTTAAGAGTTAATTTTTAATTCCTTGGAAATTTCTTTATAACCTTTCCCTGTTTCACAATGAAAGACAAACACTGTCTTGAAGTTGAAATGCAAGTGAATTCTGAAAAAAAAATTAATGTATTTGTACTAGAACTGCAAATGTTTGACAGAAATTGGAAAGTGGCTCTTTAAAGAAACTCTCAGCAGGAGAGCCATAATTAGTTTTAAGATTTACTTCTAGTGGCTTCTCAGATCAACAGGACTTTGTTTGCTATAGCATCTTAAGGTATCTAGGGGACATTCAGTCGTCAAATATCAAGGGATCTATGGTTTACCGTAGTCAAAGAGCAATGTGAAAATATATGTGAACGTCACAACAAAAGTTCCAAGCAGAAGCCATTTAACTTGAGGTCAACTCTCTTTACATGGAATATATATTTAGACTTTTCATAGTCCTCAAAATAATCATTGTATAACTGTCCCATGCTGTATGGATTTGTATTATTATTTTGAGAAAAAAAAAAAGTCCTCTTCCACTCTTTTGTGTAGTATATATTCTGGTTTTGGAGAGAAGATGTAAAAATACACACAATAAAAATAAATTCTGTTAGTTTACACAGCAGGGATAGGAAAATGAATCATCACTTTAATTTTATATAACAAATTTGTATGAAAACTTAATCTAGTAAATTTTAAAACTCACTGGAAAAGGACCATAAAGGCAGAGAACTTCATATTGGCATTAATTAATTAAATAAGTAAATATTTTTTGAGCCTATGTGATATACTATTTTTTATTTAGATATAGAAGCATAAAATATGGGCTTTCAACTTACCATTAGTTGAAAAGAAATGCAAATAAGGTAAAAAAATAATGATCAAAATATAGAATTATGTGCCAAATGAATGAAAATACTAAAAATAATTTTCCAAGAAAGGAAAGATATTCAAATCCATCATCATACACAAAAATTGTTACAGTTTTAAGCACAAAGTCCAAGCACAGAGAGTCCATGACTCTCTGTGATCATATCCTTATTTTATAGATGAGGAAACAGAGAATCACAATAGTAAGGGACTTGTCCAGTGACACACATAAAAATGAATGATAGAGTGTGCCATTAGAATAATTAAGGTGAAATGAACTATGGCAACAAGCCTGAATTCTTTTTCATACCCATAGTAATACTTCTGTCCTCCTGCCTTCAACTTTATGCCTGCTCCCAAAATA
Organism: Mustela nivalis; assembly: GCF_964662115.1. Taxonomy (NCBI): domain Eukaryota; kingdom Metazoa; phylum Chordata; class Mammalia; order Carnivora; family Mustelidae; genus Mustela; species Mustela nivalis. Next base: position 34,576,901 of record NC_139031.1, on the reverse strand, counting down.
ATCTTCCAGAAATGCCTTGGATCTATCACTGACTTGTTGAAAGACTTCTTCAGGGCTCTATGAAATCTAAACTTAAGGCTGCTTTCCTGCCTGTTTTTCTCACTGCCTTTCTCTTCCTCTCTGCAAACCAAGTATCAGTCAAGCTACTCTCCAAAAACACTCTGAACCTTTTGAAAACACTTTGGCTTTTGAGCATACTGTCCTCTCACCCTGGAAAGCCTTGCCCCTTATCTCTTCAACTGCAAGCTTACCCATCCAGTCTTCTACTCAAAAACCACCTCTGGGGCCTTCCTTAATCTCCTCCATTTGGAATTAATCTCTTTCATACTAAACCTATTATATCTCTGGGGTATATACCTATTGCTCCTAAAAATCTGAAAGTTCACTGAAGACCGAGACCTTCAATCTAGCATATTTGTATCATCTGCAGTGCATTGAACAACTTACATATAGCCACAGAGAAGTAGCAATAAGATAGCAATTTATTAGTAATAACAATACACATAATTAAAATAGATGACTTTTATTAGGCACTTAACCCGGTAGCAGGCAGTATCCTACGTACTGTGTAGATGATTCGAATCAGAATTTGAAGCCAGGCAGTCAACTCCAAGACCTTTGTTTTTAGGTTCTGAAGTCAGCTGTTCTGGATTGAATCCTGATTCTACCACTTACTGGCTGAGTGCTCTCTGTGTGCATCAGTGCCACACCTTTTTTTTTTTTTCCTGATTTATGTTTTACCTTTTTTTTTTTTACTTTTTTAAAATTTTTTTATAAACATATAATGTATTATTAGCCCCAGGGGTTTTGTGAAATGCCAAGTTTATACACTTCACAGCACTCACCATAGCACATACCCTCCCCAATGTCCATAACCCCACCACCCACTCCCGACCCCCCTCCTCCCAACAATCCTCTGTTTTGTAGGATTAAGAGTCTCTTATGGTTTGTCTCCCTTCCGATCCCATCTTGCTTCCTTTATTCTTTTCCTACCCCCAAACCCCCAAAGTTGCCTCTCTACTTCCCCCTATCAGGGAGATCATATGATAATTGTCTTTCTCCGATTGACTTATTTCACTCAGCATAATACCCTCTAGTTCCATCCATGTCTTTCAGCGCTTCATCTTTAAAGTGAAAATATTAATAGTGTTTATCTCAGGTTTTTAAATAGATTAAGTTAGATAATTTTTGTTAAATGTTTAGGGTAGTGCCTAGCACACAGCAGTGCTGATTAGTAGTTAACTCTACTTATTATAGTTTGTTCTAAGTATTTGGTGAGTTAAATTAACTCAGCTATCTTGGATAAAACACTTCTTAATTTCTCGCCTCCGATCAAAATTCTATTCTGGCTTTAAGGACCTGTCTGTGAGCCAACTCTCTTGAACTCTTTCCCAATATCATCAAGAGTATTTTTTCACAGTGTGGTATACTCCTAATTTTCCACAGCATCTAACTATAACATCTGTTAGCTTCAGGAAATAGTTATGGTCAGCTATGGTTAGCAATAATGTAAGAAATAGCTATGGAGTTACCAACTTTTTCTCATGACAATAGAAAAATGATTAATCTCTTGTGTTTTGGATTTAATCGTTCCATTGGCTCACTTAAACATGCAAAAATTATTCTTGTGGTAGGCAGAATACTTTGAAAGTCCTGAGTAGGAATACTTAAAAACTCTATACTTGGTCACAACTACAGCAAGAATTCTAATTTATAAATTGGAAGGCAAAAACCTCTCAAGGTCCCCAGGTAGCGTTAACATATCAAAGATGAAGTGTTTACTCAATATGCTAGTAAAATCCCAATTTAATTCAATCTTTTCCCATACAAGAATTGTTTTGGTATCTGACGAACCATACTCAATTTTCTAGGTTGTATTAAAGCATGTTTTTGATGAGGTAATACATAACGATGTATTTTCCTATAATGAAAAGTAAACATATAGTAGGCATTTTCCCTGAATAAGATGAAAGGGATTTTACACTTGTTAGGACTTGATATCTTATTAGGTCAGCCCATAGGCCATGATGTGGTTGAGGAGGGTGACACAAATAACCAGAGGAGTGGTCGCAATGTATTCTGATGTTGCTGTGTTTTGGTCATGCCTTTTGAAACTGAAACATGATAGTACTCTAAATCAGTCACTGGCTAATTGGTTTTCAGCACTAAAATAACTTTTTCTTCTCACTAGTTATTTAATGAGAATAATCTATACAATATTAAGTATTGTTTTATATTTTAGTATTAGGTGTAATTTTATATTTTAGTGGGATAATACTTTAGTGGTATAGCAAACACTAACATGCTTTGACTCAGTCTAAAATCTTGCAAGATGGTGTGTGTGTGTGTGTGTGTGTGTGTGTATGTATATATACCTGAGATCATCTTAAGGCAGCAAAGATTATCATCATAGTGGCAAAGATTAGGAAGAAAGAAAGGGAAAGTATGATATAAAATGAAATGGAAAATAAAAAGCCTAGAAATCCAAAAGCTGAGTTCTCTCTCAGGTTTCTCAGTGGGATTATTATCCCTACCCAGGATACTTTCAGTTTTTCTGTTACAAGTGTGAGGAAATGATAAAATAATATCAACTACTTCAAATGTATGTACCTGGATTTCATGACAAAGAACATTTGCTTCCATTAGGCATTTAGACATAGACCTTTCAAGCTCTAGGGAATCCTTGGATTACATAAAATAAGCATTTGAGCAAGGCCTAGGAGCCCCTAATAACAAATCATTTCTTTCCCTTTAACATAATGATGTTCAAATGTAAGTTCTACATATTTTGAATTCCACAAAGGGATATGTGGTAGTATAATTTATAGATAAATCATAAATATTTAAAAAATCAATTCCACAGCATCTCTGATCTAATTCTAACTTCTTTTTATATTAAATTTTATTAATTTCTTATTTTAATTCCAGTACAAACATAAAATTCTAAATTCTTATTACTTAAATTTTTAGCACTCATCAAAGAGAATAAAAGACAATATACTCAATATCTGTTGCTATTGTTAAAACTAGCATTGATCAATCAAACCTTTTAAACAAAGCCTTTCTTAGGAGTAACCTTAGAAGTAAACTATCTCACTCTATCACTGTGAGATTATCTTAAATGGGCATTATTAAACAGACAGGCAGTGCATGTACTTTTCTTCTCCCTTTAATACCATTTCAACAAACACGCAAGACTACGTTTTTCTCCCTCCAGTTCCCACCTGCCATTTCCTGGGATGTGACACATCCAATACTGGGCTAAATACAAACATTTGATAATGCTCACGATTTGAACCCAACAAATGGGGGTGGAGCTCCCCTTCTCATGAGAAAACACATACTGAAACCTGGAATACAACCTTCATAAGCTACAAGTCTACAAAGAATAAATAGCCTCCCTGCTAAGGCTAGCACAAAAACAACAACTGACTTTGCAGTTGACAGAATCTGCAATGTTTCTATTGTCCCCACAGCACAGAAGCCCCCAAAATGATGATATGATTAGTTCTGCATATGAGGATCAAGACGCCAAGTGAAAACAACCACAAATTGGGATTGAGACAGGGAGAAACAAACTCAGAGAAAGAAAGTGACAAATGAGCTTATAAACAAGAATTCTAAAGCACATGAAGAAATCAAATACAGCTAATCAAAGCGAGAATTGGCACATTCACTCCAAGCTAAATTAATTTTATGAACTATGCCGATAAAGACTTTGAATATCTACATTTATGATACTCGAATTGATCAATGGAAGAATTCTTCTATTTTTAAATAACAAGGAATTATTTTTTAAAAAGAAGAAAAATGAAAATGGCTAGTCATGAAAGAGAAAAATTCTATACATTTAAATAAAAATCATGGTTATTAAAATTTGAAAAATAATTTTTACATTAAGTAGAAGAGAAAACCAGTGACTTGGAAGAATAATTTAAGTAATTCATTAAGAATGCAATATAGAGAAGAAAGAGATAAGAACTGTAAGATATAAACTTAAAATAGCATGATACAAATAAATTCAAATATATTAATTAAAAATCTGTAAATGCCTCGAACTCACCTATTAAAAGACAGATTACAGATTGGATTTTTTTTTTTAACACAGCCATAGTTGCTAGCAAGAGAGATGAGATAAAGTGATATGAATACTAACCATAAGAAAACTAGTACAGCAATATTAATATAAGATGGTATAAAATTTAAGGCAAAATGTTAATAAAGATATCATGGACAAAAAGAAAGGGAAAAAGTCACATAAGAAATATTAGCAATAATGAGCTTATTTGCAACTAAGAACTAAGAGACTTGAAATATTTAAAGCAAAACAGGCATCATTACAAGAAGAAATGGATACCTCTATAATATTAGTAGAAGGTTTCATGGAATGCTAGTTGAAGCAGACTAAATATTGGTTAGCAAGTGGCTTTGAACAACAAACTTAGAAAGCTCAACCTAGTAAATATATACAGAATTCTACATCCAAAAAAATGAATCCATACATAGAATAATAATTAAGTTCATAAATAGTAGATTACAGATGAAGTGTTATCACAGTTCAAATAATTGACAATAAATCATATTCTATGACAGTAGTCTAATGTAATTTGACACCAAAAATCAGAGATCATTAAATAAATTAACTGTCCGGTTAAATAACACATTTGTGTGTTAAATTCCAGTGGGAATTATGGGAAACAGGAAATAATTACAAGTGAATGGAAAATTTAAAAATATTATATATATGCATATATACACACACATACATGTTCTGAGGCATAGATAATTATCTCAAGACCAGTTCAATTCAGTTAAAAATGTTAGCTTTATTTTATAGTGTTATATGAACTTTCTTTAAGAAAAGGATTAAAAATAAATGAGGTATACATTCACCTCAAAAAAAAAAAGAAAAGGATTAAAAGTAATACAAACTAGTTGTACTAATGTGAGACTTTTTGCAAAATGCATAAAGAATATCAGTATGCAAAATTCAATAATGTTCCTATACACTATTGGTATAACCAACAAAATATCAAACTAATAACTAATAGAACTGGTGAGAGATTTTGGCAAAGTAATTGAATAAGTGACACATAAAAGTCAAGTCTTACATTATATTAATAATTTCCCAAAAGAAATATAATAGGAAAAAATAATTCATTCACAATAGCACCAAAATCGATAAAGTATATAGGAATAAATCTAATAAGAAATGGGCAGTATATTCATGGATTATATTACAAATAATAGTTGAAAACAAAAAATACACTTTTTGTAGAAGGGCTCAATATTTTTAAAATGTCAATTCTTCTCTATTGTACACAGAAAAAAATCCATTAAAAACAATTTTCCATGAAACTTGATAAGCTGATCCTATAATTCAGATGGAAAAGCAAAGGGCCAAGAGTTGTAGAATTTTAAAGAACAAAATATAGGAAATTTACCTCACCAATATAAAGATCTACTTTGTCTCCCAATATCAATATCTACTATAAATCTATAGAAATTGAGGCGTTATAGGAGGACCTTTGTGATGAACACTGGGTGTTGTATGTAAGTGATGAATCACTAAAATCTATACCTGAAACTAATATTATATTATATGTTAACTAATTGGAATTTATATAAAAACTTAGAAAAAAAAATTTGGGCCTGGGTGCCTGGGTGGCTCAGTGGGTTAAGCCACTGCCTTCGGCTCAGGTCATGATCTCAGGGTCCTGGGATCAAGGCCCACATCGGGCTCTCTGCTCAGCAGGGAGCCTGCTTCCCCCTCTCTCTCTCTGCGTGCCTCTCTGTCTACTTGTGATCTTTCTTTGTCAAATAAATAAATAAAATCTTTAAAAAAAAATTGGGGCCTTATAGGTCTACAAAAGGAAAAAGAGAGGCAAAAATATATCCACAAAAATATGAGAATTGGCGCATTATAGATACACATTACAAATCCTTACCTACTCTTGAGAACTTGAGAACATTTCCTTTACAGGAAGTCCCCATTACTTTCTGCCTCCAGTTACTGGGACACAGTGGATTCCATCTAGAATGAACATTTTATAGAGATAGAGCCAAATGAATTTCTGTCTCCTAGGAGTTTCGAACTGACATCCAGAAAACTCTAACCAGTTAACTTTTGGACATTTACAATCAGGTTGTAATATTGCTATTAGAGAATTCTATTTTAGGAACCACATGCCTAGAAGAGTAAGTCAAAAGAGAAAATCCACTGACCAAAACAGAAAAATGAAGTAGACATGGGGGAGGAGGAGTTGGGAAAACACAAAAGCCTAGAGAAACCCCAGTTTTGACGACTTTTCTTGTTCCTATTGATGCCTATTTTCACTCTAGCCCTGGAGTAGTTGTCTTATTTCTTTATGATACATTCTTCTTCTTCTTTTTCTTTTTTGTCCCTTAAACTACTTTGAGGGGTTTTGGTTATTTCCAGACAAAGCACTTTGAGAGAATGAGATTGACTATTATCAAATTCCCTTTGGCTTTAACAATTAAAAAAATGATGCCCAACTTTATAAAATACAAAGATCTCTACACCTTCACCAATAGAATAGCTTTATAGATACATAATATTGACCCCAGTGATTTTTTTTTTAAATGAGGAGAGAATATATATAGAAGGACCAGTATTCAAAACCTGCTCCTCTTTGTCTTATGTGGGTTGAAGACAGCTAAAGGCTTTTTTTTTTTTTTCAATTTCTTTTACTTCTTCTTTATTTATTTTTTTAAATTTCCCTTGAGAGAATGGCAACTTCATTTTGGTTTTTAAGGAAAACGTGCTATTTTTCCTGCACAGAAAACTGGATCAGAGTCCATTTCTTTTTTTTTTTAATTAAATTTATTTATTTTCAGCATAACAGTATTCATTATTTATTTTTTTTTAAAGATTTTATTTATTTGTCAGAGAGAGAGAGGGAGTGAGAGTGAGCACAGGCAGACAGAATAGCAGGCAGAGACAGAGGGAGAAGCAGGCTCCCCGCCGAGCAAGAAGCCCGATGTGGAACTCGATCCCAGGACGCTGGGATCATGACCCGAGCCGAAGGCAGCTGCCCAACCAACTGAGCCACCCAGGCGTCCCCAGTATTCATTATTTTTTCACCACACCCAGTGCTCCATGCAATCTGTGCCCTCTATAATACCCACCACCTGGTACTTAAAAATAGAACTTCCCTATGACCCTGCAATTGCACTCCTGGTTATTTACCCCAAAGATATAGATGTAGTGGAAAGCTAAAGGCTTTTAAGACAAGTATGCTAACCTTTTGCCATTCATTCAGCAGGAACATATCTTGTGGTCTTAACTTATGATAGTAGTTCTTTATGTAGTATTGCATACACACATCTCCTAAGTAGAAGTGAAAGAAATGCTTCCACTTGAATCCATTGTCATTCACTGTCCGAGCACAGCACACCTGTTTTGAAGTGAGTCCAGAAGTTAAGGTTATTGCAAAGACCAAACTAGATGGAGGGACACCAGTTCTGTCTTCAAATGTCTTTGTCTCTCACTGAATATCTTAGGTCATTTGTTTATATTTAACTTATTTTGGCTACTGTAATGCTATTGGCTTATGCCATGTTTGTTAAATGCCAGTAATATGGTCTAATTTGTTTCCACAAAATTTTTCTTCCTCTTACAGATAATAAGAATGTATACTCATAATATAGCTTCCAACAACATAGACTATTATAATTTTGAGTAACATACAGTGGCTACCATAGCTTTTGTAAAGGTTTTTTTTTATCTTGATAATTCTGCTTTGGCTATCATGTATAATGTAGTTATCATGTCCTGAGCCCTCTGAATAGGGTATAAGCTATACTGTATAGTTTCCACAGTGTTATAATAATCTTGTGCCAATAATGTAAATGACATCTTTCCAATGGCTTTTGACCAGTGCATTCTTTAAAAAAGTCCCTGCTTTTGTTTTTTAATCATTGCTCTCAGCAATACTGAATCAGCAAAAATGTTGCACTTCTTCACCTATGTTGACCAGTGGCTGGTATATCTGAATTATATTCGGCAGTCCTAAGGACAAGAATTTTGTCTGTAGATTATAGAGGTATTCATATTGGATGCTTCCCCTTTTATTCATGTGACACAGAGTGATTTATACCTACTAGCTAGGATATTTTATTGGATTTTTAGGCAGACCTTGTAATTTTTCAGTCAAGTCATGTGACTTTTGAAAATGAAAATAATACTATTAATAATTATAGAGAGACATCAGGCAAAAATAAACACTATACCATTTATATCAAGATGTATCTTCACTGTAATTATTAAGATTGTAAAACAATTCTAACAATTCTAATGAGATATTTGGAGGGTCTTATTGTGATTTCCTTGATGCCTAAAATTACAGTGTTAAAAAGATGGCACATCCCTGAAATCAAAGAAATAAAGTGTTTACAGGACCAAACAGTCCTTCCTTTGTGTCACTTCTTTTCCTAAATCTTACCTCTATTATTGAACTGGTCACGAGATTGCAATTGCTGATTTATGTCTCCATCTCCTTTGCTCACTCAGACTAGTATATGACATGGGACTGGTGTATTTCTTGGGGCCTGGAAGAAAATCAGTGTATATATATTTTTCTAATTGAGGCCATCTGAATAAATTGGAAAGAGCAGAATAGTTTTAGGAGCTTTCTTTTTTTTTAGGAGCATTATTAAAGATAGGATTATCTGTGGAAAAGATGATGCGTTACATGTAATGCTTTTATATACAATTTAACACCATGTAGCATGTTAGAATATGACTGTGGTTCATACCATAACTTAGTATATCTGAATTTAAGGAGCAACACAATGCAATGGTTAAGAGGTTCAACTCTGGAGAAAGTCTACTGGAGTCTGAATCTAGACTTTGCCACCTACTAGCTGTGTGACCTTGGAAAAGCTAGATTCTCATTATATCCATTTCTATCTGTAAAATGGGAAGGTTAATAGTATGTACTTCTCTCATGGAGTTGTAAACATAAATGAGTTTTTGTACATACAGGACTTAAAACAGTGCCCAATTATTGTAAATGCTTGAGAGCTGGCTATTGCTTTATTGTTACAATAACTCTTACTATAATAGTTATAGTGTTATTATTACTACTATTATTATTAAAGATGAACTTCACATGCACAGATCAATAGAGCTATAGATGTAGATATTATACTCAAATATCCAGACTAGCTGGGTGCTGAGCAAGAATGATTTTTCATTCACATAATGAAAAATCAATATGTTGCACTTAAATTAAATACTGGTTTAAGGATGGGGATAAGATAAGACAAGGTAAGCCAAATAATTCACATGGGAGAAAATAACTAATTAAAACTGAAATCTGTAGGATTTACCCCAAATATTGAAGACAGTGAAATGAGGGACTTTGTATGAAGGACATTTATAATCTCTTATCTTTACTTCCTATTTCCCTTTTCAACTTGCAAAGAATAGAAATGTATTTAAAATATTTCTATTTATGTCTATGAAGTTGGGAAATTATCTTTTCCTTAACCTTTATTCCTTCCTTAGGTAGGAGTCAGAACTTTTTCACTTTAACATGGAGTTTTGTGTGCATAACGAAAATGACAATTGAATTTCTCAAAATTCATAGATTAATTGGGAAGAGTCGTTTGACATATAGAAAGCATGATATAAATATCATTTTATAATGTATGTATAAACATTATTTAAATGTGTGACATTTTCATAAATGCTCCATGCTAAAAATATTTTATAAATTGAACATTAAAAGGCTCCTACACGAAACTATTAAAAATAGAATATGGTTTATTTAAGTGTTTACAAAGAGAATGTCTAACCTCTTAGAGTGATTTTTAAGCACCACCTCTCTGTTGTTTGATATTATGTTTTATAGAGTGCATCTCTAGGAAATTTGAAATCTGTTTCAGAACCAAATCAATACATGATATCGATGAATTCTACAATACAGTAAATGTGTATCTTATTTTACTTTTAAGTCTTAAGAGACTAATTTCTGATGGTGTCAAGCTGTTACATGACATGATACTACATTTGTAGGCCATACACTGCTTTCCTTTAGAGTCTGCTGCAAAAATAGGCATATTTTTGTGTTACCATTTTAATTTCATATCGAATATATAAAATGAGTGTCTTCAAGGAAAGGATAACTCTTTTACATGTTATATCATCTGCATTACTACACACTGTATTAGTAGACTATGTTCTCTGCCATTCCTGTTATTTGTCAGATGTTGGAATACCCGTGTACGTTTATATGTGCGTGTGCCTGCATGCTTATGTGAATATATTTGTAAATATGTATATACAGACTCTTCTATATGTTAATATGGCAAGTGTTTTCTTTTTAAAAAATCCAGTGACTGTTTTTGATGGTTGTGCTATTTGCTTAACCTGAAAAGTTGACATGCAGAACAGGTGTGAAATTGAGAGATCAGCCATTTTCAAAGGGCATGGCAGCAGTTGAGAAGATTGAGTTTCTTACACTTTATACCTTGTGATGTTTGTTGGTTTTTAAGCGACTGCACTACTTTATCTGAAAGCAGGTCTTGTTCTATCAATTTTCCCTTCAGTGAATTAAGGTATACATTATTATTCTTTTGATATACAATCTGTGTGTTATTTCCCATGAAATAGAATGAAGAGAATGTTTCCCATGCTAAGAAGAATTCATAAATATAGAAAATCGATTTAATTATTAAGGGAAATGGAGAGAAAGGATTGCTTGTCTCTTTTCCACATCCCAAACCCCCTGCATTACTTTGTCTTGTTTTCCTCTTTGCCCCTTTCTATGTGGTCTTTGAAAGTTCACTAAATTATCCTAACTTTTTTTGACTAAGTTTACTCGTTTTAAAATCAGACCTCAGAGTATCTTGTCTACATTTTAGAAACAAGATAGGAAGGAGGGATTACTGCAGTTCAGTTTTATCCACAAGTACTGACCGAGGATTCCTTGTGAGAGAATGGAAGGGAAGAAGAAACCGTTGTCCCTGTCCTGAACAAGCAGGCAGTCCAGTGAGGATAATTACTCAAATGCCCACTGCATGCAGGAAGATGAGTGTCCAAAGATATCTGAAAACAAAGATATCCCACAAACTGAACTAGGAGGAGACTTCAAAAGAATAAGGGCTTGAGGTGTACATAGAAAAAAATGTACAGAGTTAGACTGGAAGAGTAAAGATACCTGGAAGTGCCCCAGACAAAGGGGTGTACAAGAGCAGCCACAGAGGAACAGAAGTGCATGGCATGGTTTGTTTGTTTGTTTTTTTAAGATTTTATTTATTTATTTGACAAACAGATCACAAGTAGACAGAGAAGCAGGCAGAGAGGGGGGGAAGCAGGCTCCCTGCCAAGCAGAGAGCCCGAAGCAGAGCTCGATCCCAGAACCCCGGGATCATGACCTGAGCCGAAAGCAGAGGCTTTAACCCACTGAGGTGCATGGCATGTTCTAAGGACCACATGACTTGCTTGACTGACAGAGGACTTCAGGCAGAAAGCAGTGGGAAATAAGGCCTTGTGGTTCAGGTGGGGTGTTAGGGATGATGCACTAAACCAAGACCAGTAACTTGAATAGGCATTGAATGAAATGTTTTCCAAAATCAAGTTGTGGAGGCATCTCAGTCAAATAAAATTGATTTACTCATACCACTCTTTATTATCATGAATATAGAGAATTGGATATATTAGGGGAAAACTTAGGGAATTTTTCCTTAAATTTTTACATAATATATTGTTTCACTTTGAAAATAGAAGGTGTGGTGCCTGGGTGGCTCAGTCAGTTAAGTATCCAGCTCTTGATTTCAGCTCAGGTCTTGATTTCAGGGTCATGAGTTGGAGCTCCCATATCAGGCTCCATGCTGGGTGTGGAGCCTACTTAAGTTAAAAAAAAAAAAAATGAAGGTAATATATATGTATTTAACAAATACAGAAATAACACAAAACAAAAATGCTGAACTTTTTAAAGAGTCATTTGTTTAATAAGTTTTTAGCATACTACAATGACGACATTTCATGAAAACACGTGATTGTTCAAAGCTAGGCTAGCGAAAATTTAATTTGCTGTTCAAAGAGGTTCAGATAAAGTTATGGAAATGTATTAATGACCAAACCTATTTTTAACAGATGAAAAGTAGATTACGTTGCCATGATTTTTATTATGAACTATTTCTGAAAATAGAAAAGGCAACTTAATTTAATTAAATAAATAGAAGTAACTTCCTTAGTTGTTCTCTTCACACATGTGTGCAACTGTGAAGACACTGGAAAAACATGGTCTCCTATGTTTCTTTTCATACTTTGTTGTAGAACCAAGTTTGACCCTATTCCTCAGTTCCACAAGAACTGGCTGAGGCAGGGTTCAAAGAACAAAAGACAGTGCTTATTGCATAGTTCAGTTTCTGTATTCACTCTGAAAACTTGAAAGAAAGAGCAGAGATTCTGGTATCAGGAATCAGTGGATGAACTGGCGCTGGGGATGACAGTCCTCCTGCATGCATCTTTACTAGTTCTCCTGCTAGTTTGTTCTTGTTTTACTTTCTGTGCTTTTTTAATTTATTTATATGCAAAATTCAGCCTAGTACAAAAGGCAACGCGCCTGGTGATGTGAAATAACATTCATGACTGAAAAAAAATGATCAAGAAAAGTGCCATGAATGCAATTTGGGAAAATGAAGTCGTTTATATCCTCAAGTTGGTCTGGATATTTTTAAGTTTTCCATTTACCCAGTAGACCGGTTTAAGATCACAAGTAAGAGATGATCCTGTTTCTCTCACAAAACAGTGACAATCACTATTTCATTATCAAAATATTAGAACTCAGCAGGGAAGCATAACTGCATTAACCCAAAGTTCTTGAATGTTGCAAGGTGAGTTCTTTCACTGACTCATTTCCATTTATGTGGAAAATCTATTGGGATATCGATGATAAACAGATATGTGATTTTTAAGATAGTTGATACCTATACTTGCCAGTTAATTTTCAGAATTGTGTTTCTAATAGAAGCTCAGCAAAATAAGAGGTGATAGTTATTATATCACATTTTTTAGGAACAATAGGAGGCAGATGTGTAATGAAGTTCTCTTTTATTTTTCTGCCACACCCTCTTTTTGCCTTTGACCTATACTTGGGGTGGGGGGGGACACAGTGAAGGCATCTATACTTATAAAAATTACCTTGTCATGATGATTCACAGTCAAATCTTTATTAACCAGGGGCTCCCACTTCTTTCTGAGATCCATTTCTCTTGCTCGTCATAATGTTGTGATCAAAATGGGTTGCAAAAATCTACCCCTCCACCTAGCAACACTTTCCTAAGTTCTTATGACTTTATTTCAAATTCTTCATAAGAAATGTTTGGAAAGTCAGTTAAATCACCCATTATTTCTTCACTGCATGCAGAGAAATACACAATTAAATATTTTAAAGTCTTTGAAACTTCTATTGTCATATTACAAATACATAATGAGAAGGTTTAGTAAGTTAATGTTACCAAAAGTTAAGTAAAAGAGAAAAAAAATTCATTCTTTATGTATAAGGGAATAATTATAGTTCGGGCACCTGTGTTAATAAAGTAATGTAGTGTTCTTTGCATTAATAAGATATGGCATATTGACCGAAACTCTTAAAGGTAGAATGCAAAAACCAAGCCATTAAGATCTGAAGAAATACTAACCTTAACTCTGCTGTAATTTGGACCTGTCAACAAAATTATCAGGATAGAATTTTAGAGATAATATTCTAGGTATGGCCCTACAGTATTCCACTTGTATTTAATGAAAATGTGCTTTCTCAAACAATCAAATATTTGCCCTAAGTTCTACTTCAGGATGTTTGTATTTGTTCAACTAAAAACTTAAAGTCAAGCATTCAATTTCAATGGGACTTGAGACAAGCATACAATTAGGGATTTGGAAATAGTTGTGTACCTAATGAAAATTAGGGAAATCATTTACTACTACATGAAAGTCAGTTTAAATGCTTTGTTCTCATTTTTTATTCCCATAAATGTATGTTTCTTAGAAGCATGGGATGATATATGCAAGTTTTACTCATTAAATTTACCTTTACAGATAAATAGGTTATCTTTTCTCTCTGAAGATCATGTTACATGCTCTATGAAGGAAGTTCCTATGAAAAAGAAATCACCCAAATGGACCCCCTCAGTGTTACTCTCTTCCATATTCCTAGCCAAGTCAAAAGTATCAAACTACATACCTATGCATCCTCCCTGAAAACTAACCATTCAGGGTATCAAAGGAAGTACTGTGCCATAGACCAGAGCACAGGATTTTTGGATCTAACAGTCCTTTAATAAATGGTTGTTGAAATCTTATATAAAAATCTTCACATTCCCACTATGTGACCAAAATGATTAGTTCCATTATTTAACATACTTAACCATAGATAATAACAGCAGCTAAAGTCACTGCTATCCGGGATATTCATTTTTCCCTGAGTAGATTTCCAGGTCTACTTATCTGCCCACTAAAACCATGAGTTATCATTTAACAACCTGATGATTATGTAACAATCACAAATGATTAGTTCGTCTCTATATGCACCTTGGAAAATAATTCATTGTCTCATAAAAAAAAAAGATTAAAAAATTGTTTGAAGACAAAAAATACTACCAAGTAAAAATTGTTTGAAGACAAAAAATACTACCAAGTATCTTTTTAATTATTACCATTTAATACTTGATGCTTTATAGGTACAAATTCATTCTGAAGCGATGCTTGTGGAACTTTTCATTTAAAATCTCAACTGAATATTTGACATTAAAATTGTTCAGCTGTGTTATACTTTCTCTTCTTTGTAAGACAAAAACATTGCTTATTGACAAGCCACCCAGAAAATTTTGTAAACTGAGAGATCATCTCCCAATTGTTTCAGTTTTTGTCAGATTTGGCTTATGAGTGCTCTAACTTTGTAGGTATATAGGAGGTAAAATATCTGTGTATAAAGTATTATTCAAGCAAAAGGTCTTTAAGTTTATGCATTTCAATATACATGGATGTTGTTCTTAAAAATATGAAATCAAAGTTTAAAGATTTGATCTATCAAAATGTGCTGATAAATGATAAGGGATAAATGCAAATTCGATGGTCAATACCAAAAGACCAAAAAAAAAAGGTCCTCTACCATTGTTCATGTTTTATCTATTTTTTAAAAAACCGTAGAAGGAAAAATACCCTAGGGGGGAAAAATTGAAGCTTTACTGCAAAAGAAATGAATGCAAGAAATGGCACTTTAAGTAGTGAAGAGACGTGAAGCATTGCACCTTCATAGCCTGCTAAGGAGCAACAGCTGTACCTAATTTCAACTTGACGTGCTTCAGATCTCATATTCATATAGGTATTTAATGATCCAAACATAATGGTCCTATATAGAATAATTACTTATATGAAGGAGCAAACTTCATACGCATTCCTTTTTAAATGATCCTTCAAGAGAAAAACTGCACTGGCTCTTTGAACAATGAATAGTCTCTTTCACCAATCCAAATGTTTGGGGCTAAAAAGCGTATCTTTTACGAGAAAATAATAATAGTGGTGAAGTTACTTCTTTTTGACAGACTCTTTTTGTTTCCCCCCTTCCCAGGAAAGCCAGTACAATGACAAAAGGTAGAATGCCAGGCCAATTATTAAGTCATACTGGTAGATGGTTACAAGAAATATCAGAAACAAAAGGACATAAGGGACTTTAGAGTTGGTGTATTTCGAAAGCAGAGATTCGCTGCTTTCAGTTTGACCTTCCTGGGCAGGGAGACTAGTGGAAGTAGAGCTCTCAGATTGCTTGTCACCTGAAGAGCCCAGTGATTGTCCAGAGGCTAATCCTTCATTTTCATGCCTTGCCTGTTCCACGTTCTCAACAGCTTCACCGATGAAAATCGTTGACCGTAGAGATTTTTCTACACCGTGTTCTCCTTGTTGAAAAATCTGGCTTTTAAATTTTTCTCTGCTACTACCTGAGGTCTCTGTTCCTGAACTTTTAGAAACTTCTTCAGGTATAGAACCAAGATGAGGGTGCTTCTCAACACCCTGGATTTCACTTGTTGGATTACAATTATATTCTGATTTAGTAGAAATAGATTGGAGAGTCATGGTAGTAATTATATTTTCTACAGCAATTGCCTGTTCATGAGATGGCACTGAGGTTTTAGCATGGTGATTGGAAACGTGAGAGCCATTCTGAGAAGCTCTGTTAGTGTCTGAGTTTAAAGCAGAATGAATAAGAGCATCTCTATCTCGGTTCTTTAATTCTTGGACCTGTTTATGATCTTTATTTTTTGGAAATGTTTTTTCATCTTTTGGTAACATTCCCAAATGTAAATCCAGTTCTGATGCTGCTTTTTGATTGCCTGTAACAACTTGTAAGGATTCTTCTACAGATGTGAAATTTCCAATGCCACATTTCTTCCTGTCATGTGTCTTCCCAGGATTGTATATAGATATGGTTTCTTCTTTCTCCATTTCATCTACATGTACATTACAAATACCTAAACGTGATTCCTTTTCAAAATCATTGTCATAAATTACACCTCCTGTATCTCGTTGACAAAGGGTATAATGTGAATCATCATTTCCCCCTTTATGTGGATCAAACGCTGTTTCCTTTACCTCGATGGGCCTGTCACTTCGTGCTGTCTCTTGAGGTACCTTAGCAATTATTGCTTTTTCTCTAGCAGACATGCTTTCTAGAGCACTTTCTGATGTTGTCTTAATTATATAAGCTGTACCTGCTTCTGCTTTTTCAGTAACACCATGATCAGCTAGAGAAGACAGTTCACAGCTCACTGTTTCTTGGCAGGTAAACAATTCTTCCGTAGGAATAGCTTTCAAACTCCTTGTATTATCTCTTTTTTCCCACATGTCTTCACAATCTGCTTGTTCTTTGATCTGTTCTGTCCTATTTGTCTTGCTTTCTCTTGCTTCTCTCTGACTTTCTAGAACA
Source organism: Mustela nivalis (assembly GCF_964662115.1). NCBI lineage: Eukaryota > Metazoa > Chordata > Mammalia > Carnivora > Mustelidae > Mustela > Mustela nivalis. The sequence continues at coordinate 34,559,946 of NC_139031.1, read as the reverse complement.
TTCCAACTTAGTTTCTGTTGTGCATTCTTATTCTGATCTTCACGATTAATCCAATCTGATTTTTCTTCTTCAACTTGGAAAAGGCAATCATTCCTCAAAACATTTCCACTTCTTGGTGAACAAACTTGGCCACGCATCCCTCCTAAAGTAGTGCCTTCACTAGTCAAGAGATCACGTCCTGGAGTTGGTAACACAGCTTTTTCCCAACTTAGACTTATTTTTGGCAAATGAAACATATCTGCGCTGATTGCCTGGTTGGGAATTGTGGTGTCTTTACTCAGCTGAATGGTTAGGTCTCTGTTGCTAGCTGCCGCCCCTTCTGTACTGATTTCAGAGTGGCCCATCTTCCTTTCTTGGTCATGTAAGATTGAATGAAAATTTTTGCTTTGTTTTACATTAACATCTAACTGTATTCTTTGCTCCTCCTCCTCAGTCTTACCATTGTCATAACCTTTCTTAGAAGACCCTTTTTCCATTGATTCTTCTGAGTGGAAATCTCTTCTTAAACATTCCCAATCTTTTATTTCAATTTTCTCAGCTTTTCCTTCATGTTTTTTATTAAAGTTGTCTGCAACTAGTTGATCTGTGGAGGGACAAGGTATTTGCACTCTGGCTCTCCTTTTCGCGGGATTAGCATTATCATCCAGTACTTCTTTGCTGCCAAGATGTAATCGCACTAATTCATTACTGCTAGTATCTCCCAATGGTGGCTCAATTTCTCCTCTATCTGTAGTAATTTCCTCTGAAAGTTGATGTCTACACTTATTTTCTGAGGAATATTTTTCAATACAGTAAAAATCTCCCTTTAAGGGGCTTTCTGCTGATGAACTTGGAGACAAAGACCTTTTAAACAAGTCAGGGTGTACTTCACCATGGCTTTGCTTCTTCTCTAACCCCTCAGCTTTATTTGGAAAATTGACCGGATCTATTGCAAAGGTATTCTTTTCATCTCTGGAAGCAGTACTTCTTATTAAGCATTGATTTATCTTAAGGGATAAAAAACAAAACAAAACAGATAATGATCAAATGATTTTAAATATACAGAATGAATTAGATTTCATTAGTGGGGCTAGCAATTAACTCATAGATTTCCTTGATTCATTTCATTTGTGGATTTTGTATAAATTCTGAAAGCCGGATGTTTTGGGGGGATCCTTTTAGGCTATGACTTGTGAATGAGATTAATAAGAAAAGGGACCAAAATTAATCACTCTCCTTCCAGCTTCCAAATATCACATTGTATTATTCAACTATTCTTGCTTGTCATTGCACTTTCTCCTCACTTAGGATATACACATTGATAGCTCCATGCTAATCAATTAGAGAGCAGCTTCCTGGGTGCCCCTTGCTGCATTTACACTTGCTGTAGGTGCCCCTATTACAGTTTCTCTTATTAATATGTTTTCTGCAAAGCCTCTGCAAACTATTAATAGCAAAACGTCACTCAAAGAAAAGTGAGGGAGTTAATGTCTCTGCAAATTCTGTTTTAATGACCCTCTGCCAACTGGTACTCAAATGTATTTGAGCTCTTCAGTGATGCCAACTGTCAGGATTTAACAGTGAGATGCCTGTGTTTTTTTTTCCTCCTCATAACTGACATTTGCATGATCTCAATAATTATATGCAAATCTTACGTTTTCCCCTTCTTCTCACATAAGGCTCATGTTACTTGTCAACTGCACAGCTGTCTTGTAAGCCAATGCCTGTGGGTTCCACAGATTTGGTTGTATTTCCATCTATTATAGAGCTTCATTGTTTTATGCATTAACGTCAGCATGGAGCAAATTAGCATCTAAATTACAGCTCCCTGTTCATTTATTGGATGTACAATCTCAGTAACTTCTAAACAAACTTTTATATTTGAGCCTGCTCATTGTAATGAGGTGTATTGGTGAAGCATGTGATTTTTCAGGGCCCTTTCATTATATTCTGTGGTTTGAAAAAAAAAAATGGCGATGTTAACTTTCAGCTGGTGAGAATTCTCACAATGGGTGACAACTTTGTAGTTTCTTAAAGTTGGAGCAAAGTAAATTGCATACTTTAGTGATGCAGCTTCCATATCACTATAGAAAAGGTGGAAAATGTGGGGAAAGAGATGAGCTCTATTTCTTTTCTGTTTCAGCACTGACACTTGAAGAGGCAAATGTCATTTTAATCTTGGATGATTATGAATCCATGTATCCTAATGATATGAGCTCCAACCAAATACAGTAAAGGATAAATTGCATTATGTGACTCATTTACTCCCATTTCTTCCTTTGTGATAAAAATGCTATCTAAACCATCCCCCCAAAATTCCAAATAGATTGAATGTTCACCAAGTGTGAAATTTATGATAACAAATTTAATACTAAATTGTACAGTACTGAATTTGTTTCCTGTTTTAAAAATATAGCACAGGCTATTTTCTCCTCATTTGATAATTTAATACTTCCTAATGATATAGAACTGTGAGATTCTCACAAAGATGGAAGTAAGTTTTTTAAAAAAATGCTGTTAAATGCAGGATTCAGACTTGAAAAGCTGGACAGACTCTAACAATCATCGAGTCCAACCCTCTCATTTTACAGACGAGTTTATGCTAAGTGTACACTTGTCACAAAGATTAGAAATGCACATCAGCATAGTGCTTCCTCTTCTATAATTCCTACAAACTATTACTCAGAGCCGCTGGTGAAGAGATAAGAAATGAATGTCATTAATTTACCACTGCAGAGACCAGAAGCAACATACTGAAATCAAAGTGCCTTGTTGATCAAGCTAGAGATGCAAGGACAAAATAGGCTGTGCTTTCACATTTGCAAATTATATTAGTTGAAACTATTGAAAGGCAGGCATTGCAGCATCTTTGAAGCATAAATGGATTCATCCTCTGTAATACCGTGGCAACCAGAACACTTACCATCATCTCTAATTCTTTTTCATTATGTTCATCATGTTCCCTGTTTACATCTTTTACATTTTGATTACTGGTTTCCAAGTCTTCCTTGTCCTCATGAGAACAAACAATTGTTGGGATATAGGTATCTGCAAAGTTAATAAAATTGTGTCTGTGTAAGATCGTTATCATTGTAGGTTTTAAAAAAAGACACAGATTTTGTTTCAAAATTAAATTAAAAAATCAAATAAAAAATATTACCTGTAATCTTTGAGTTCTCAAAGTTACTCTCATTTGATGTTGCTAATGATTCTTCTTTACTGTCAAATTTAAAACAGAATGTTATAAATGTTTTCTGAGACTACCTCTTCTAAGTATTTTTGTACAGGGGAAAATTCAAACAGATAACAAGTCAAATATTATATAACCTTTCATATTTTCTTGCATTACTTGGTATGCTTTTTAACTAAAATTAATCTCTTGGAATAATTCAGTAGTAATTCACTAGTAGTAGAAAAATTTTTAAATAATTTCCACAATGCCATATTTATAAATAAGATTGTGTTGTCTATATTTAAAACTTACATAACCAAAGCAAAAATATATGTAAATGCTGATTATTCCATCATGCATGAATTTAATCTTTGCAAGTGAGAACATTTTTCTCTTGGTTTAAATGATAAAGTTTTATGAACTGACAGTCCTTTTGTGGTCATGGAAATTGCTTTTTAATGTTCCAATTATTAATTTTTTTGTGTTGCATTTTATTTAAAATTCTTTCAGTTAGGTGGATATAACATTAACTCTCTCTCTCCAGGAAAGGGGGAAAAAAAAACAAACTAAAAACTGAAAGGCAGCTAAATTTATACTCAGTTCAAAGACTTTATGTCTGTATTGCCACAGGCTAATTTTACAACCAAGACTTCAGATTGCACATATGAAAGCATGTATTTTCTTTCTTTAAAATGATTTGGGTTATACTTCCTTTATGATAATTTTCTGCATGGTGATTAATACATTTTTCTTTCAAATGTACTCTATTTGTAGGTATATTTGTGGCATTGTTAGAATTTAGATTTGTCCATGACACTCAACAAACAGGTCAATCTATTGGAAATGATTCAGCCAGTGTTCACATTTTCTTGTATTGTCTCAGCTGAATTTTCTTATGATGACTTTCTCAATGACCTTTTCTCTTTAATAAAATGCATCTAGAAAGTTGGCAATGGCTGATAAAGTTGTGTAATAGAGTCTACTCTCCATTGCATGGATAATGTTGCTCCAAATCCCAGGAAAGCCAATCTTTTTTCAATCATGAGAAAACTTCAAATTCTTCCATCTAGACTAAACAAGAAGGTATTTTTTGTATGTATTTATGTTTTGTATATATATTTTGTATATATTTATAAGTTTATAAGTTTAATTTAACTGTACCAAAAATATTTGGTATTTTTCAGTGGGTCCATGAAGAAAATGTTTCTGCATAAATATAACATCACTGGAAAAATATAGTAATTACACAATTGATACTGAACCTATAAATCTGTATTGTTTAATGAGGCCAATAATTATGCAAAGAATTGTTTTTGTGCAATCTAACTGTAAGCTGATGGGTTTTTTTCCTTCTCCAAATACATGATATTTAGGTACTTAAAAATATATAAACCATCACACACCATTTAGTTGTTCTTGCTCTCTCTTTATCTCCATAACAGCATTGAAAATCTCATTTGTCGAGGGAAAAACAGCCATTTAAAGCCTTCTGTTTTTGACTAACCAAAATGCAATCAATAATTTTTCTAATTTAATTATCTAAGATACTTCAATTTTTAAAAAATGATTGCATCAAAAGAAAATAAACCTGCTTTTAACTAATATGAGGGACAAAAAAATTAGGTACTAAAATGTATATTATTATATTGGTGTCTTATAGAACATGTAAATACATAAAATGGGAGAGATATCTTAGATTCAGGGATAAATACAAGAAAGAAAAGCTGAAATACATGAAATTTAAATATTATACCAAATATCTATGAAGAAAACTAATAGAAGATATGTAAGACTCCTACTACAAGGAAAAGAATAAAGTTGTATCAAGAAATAAAAAACCCCTAGAAAAATTGAGATACATACCATGTTCATAGATAGGAAGAAGATATATTAAAGTATTAATTCTCTCCCAAATTGATCTGAGATTCAGTCCAATTCTAATCAAAATTCCACAACAGTTTTTGGGGCACCTGGGTGGTTCAGTCTGCTAAGCATCTGTCTTCGGCTCAGGTCATGATCTTGGGGTCCTAGGAAGGAACCCGACATCAGGCTCCCTACTCAATGGGGAAGACTGCTTCTCCCTCTCCCTCTGCCTCTCCCCGTGCTTGGGCTCTCTTGTTTGCTCTCTCTCAAATAAATAAATAAAATCTTTTAAAAATACACAACAGGTTTTTTTGTTTTCTGGGTTTCTTGTTTTGTTTTGTTTTGTTTTTTACAAAATTGGAAAACATATCTTTTTTTTTTTAAGATTTTATTTATTTATTTGATAGAGAGAGATCACAGTAGACAGAGAGGCAGACAGAGAGAAGGAAGCAGGCTCCCCGCAGGAGCAGAGAGCCCGATGCAGGACTCGATCCCAGGACCCTGAGATCATGACCTGAGCCGAAGGCAGCGGCTTAACCCACTGAGCCACCCAGGTGCCCTGAAAACACTGTCTTAAAGAGAAGACTAAAGGACTGAAGATAGATGAAATATTTCTGAGAAGTTGCTTTGAGGAGAAACCTGTTCTACCTAATTTCAAGAAATCTTATGAAGTTTTAGTTACTTAAGACTGCTATGCTGGGGGCACCTGGGTGGCTCAGTGGGTTAAAGCCTCTGCTTTTGGCTCGGGTCATTGATCCCAGGGTCCTGGGATAGAGCCCACATCTGGCTCTCTGCTCAGTGGGGAGCCTGCTTCCTCCTCTCTCTCTCTGCCTGCCTCTCTAACTACTTGTGATCTCTGTCTTTCAAATAAATAATTTTAAAAAAAGACTGCTATGCTGATGCACATATCTAGAACTTGGGTATATGGCAAACATGGTTACATAGCAGGTAATAAGAGATTGTTCAATAAATGGAGATAGGGGAAATGGCTGCTTCTACAGAAAAGATGAAATCAGCACATGTATTCAAAAATCAACTCCAGATGGGATAAAACCTGAAATGTCAAAAACCTTGAAATTCTTTTTTTTTTTTTTTAAGATTTATTTATGGGACACCTGGGTGGCTCAGTGGGTTAAAACCTCTGTCTTCAGCTCAGGTCATGATCACAGGGTTCTGGGATTGAGCCCCACATTGGGCTCTCTGCTCAGTGGGGAGCCTGCTTCCTCTTCTCTCTCTGCCTGCCCCTCTGCCTACTTGTGATCTCTGTCTGTCAAATAAATAAAATATTTTTTTAAAGATTTATTTATTTTTTCAGCTATATACATGCATTTTAATTTTAATGTTTGTGGCCAATACTGTGCAAGACCAATGTTTACAGCCTTACATTAACTTCTCCAGCAGGACCCATATGTAGCAGAAGTGTTCATATTGCTTTTATTTCTGCTTGTTAGACTAATAGTATCCTAAAATAATATAGCCACCTGGAACCATACTTACACAAAATATAAAAAGAATCTAGATGATTTAATTGTATTCTGTATTTCTGTAATTCTATATTAAAAAATCATAAGAGAACTCACAATGTAATTTTTCCAAAACACAGCTTTTATTATAGCACACCCTAAATTAGATATACCTCTCTCTGTAAACATTGTGCATGTTCATGAAAAGTCTGGTTTCCTAAATAGGTATAATGAACAAATATAAGCAAAGTTGTTCAAGAAATTTACCCTTGAAACTTAAATTAACTATTACCATCTTTGAAGTTGAAAAATAACACAGAAATGTTCCACTATGGAATGTTGAAATATAAACAATTTGAATTTTAAAGTCATTTATTCTTTTGAAAATATATTCCTGTTTTAAACAACCAAAAAAATCTAAGATTCAAATTTGTCTCTATGAATAGGTTAAGCAATACACTAAATCATACTTACTTAGAAGCAACAAAAACTTTGGCAGTAATGCAACTAATGTCTAATGAACCCAGAAGTTCAGATAAAATTGGAAGTCTATGTATCCTCTATAACAAAACATTTCCTTCACTCAGAAAAAAAAAAAAAAAAATCTAGCATCTGATTTAAGTATATAAAGCCAAAATATTCTCTTTGCCAGTGCTCTGCTGAAATGTGAAACTTATACAACCAGTTTCATTAAATTGACCAGTAGAGGTTTATTTTTACTCCTGTATATTTCTGGTATCTATTGAACAGGTTTTACTTTGATGGAAAGCCATTTTGAGTCATGGGATTGTCATTAAGTTACAATTGTCACTGACCTGATTATCAGAAGTATGGCTAGTATCAATTATTTATTTAGAGAGCACAGCAGGAGGAGGTGCAGAGGAAAAGGGAGAGAAATCCTCAAGGAGACTCCACTCCACTCCCAGTGTGGGGCTCATTCTCACTATGGTAAAATCATGACCTGAGCCAAAACCAAGAGCCTGTCGCTCAACTGGCTGTGCCACCCAGGCACCCCTAAGCCTTGAAATTCTTAATAGAAATATATGTGGGGCACCTCGGTGGCTCAGTGGGTTAAAGCCTCTGGTCATTATCAGCTCAGGTCATGATCTCAAGGTCCTGGGATCGAGCCCCGCATCAGGCTCTCTGCTCAGCAGAGCCTGCTTCCTCTTCTCTCCCTGCCTGCCTCTGCCTACTTGTGATCTCTGTCTGTCGAATACATAAATAAAATCTTAAAAAAGAAAATACATTTGAATATCTTACACACTCAGAGTTGGAAATTTTTTCTTAAATAAGAAGGGAAAAAAGTGACTATAAAAAAAAAAGATTGTCAGTGTAGCTGTGTTGAAATTTAAAACTTGTTCATTAAAAGGCAGATTTATAAGAGAAAAATAAAAATTACAAACTAGGATAAAATGCACGTGTTACATAAAACCAACACAAAAAGGCATCAAGAATATATAAAGAACTCCTACAATTCAATAAGAAAGCCCTAACATTTTCATAGAATCAGGGGAGAGGGACAGACCTTTCACTGAAGAGAAACTACATATAGCCAGTAAGCACAGAAAGGGATAGGCAGTATTGTTAGAGAACAGAGAAATGTAAATCAAGACCACAAGGTCTTAATATCCATTTAATATCCATTTAATTGATAAAAATTAATATCCATTTAATTGATAAAAATCGCTATCAAGTATACAAACTTGAAACAATCCAAATGCCCACCAACAGGAGAGAGACACAAAACTATGGCATAACATTAAAAAGGAATATTATATAGCACTCAAAATCAATAAACCACAGAGACATACAACAGTATGGGTAAATCTTAGTAATATAACATTAAATGAATAGTCCCAAAACATTACATCAGATGTTCTTTTTTTTATAAGCTAAAAACTACTAAAGTAGATAGATCTATAGATAGATATAGAGATATAGATAGATCTATAGATAGATATAGAGATATAGATAGATAGAGATATAGAGATAGAGATCTATATAGATATAGAGATATAGAGATATAGAGTTGTTCTGTGGCTTAGATTAGAGGATGACTTTAGATAAAATCCCACTCTGAAATTCAAAGTGCCAGTCATATGACCAATTATATCTAAAGAGTGAAATTAAAACAACTTTAGAAGAATTGAGGAAAAAAACAAAGCACTTGATGATTGATGATAGGGCCCAGAACTATACACAGTTGTCATAGAAAGGACAAGTACTATTGAATATTTCTAGTCTCCCTTTTAAGGGAGACTGAGCCCTTTTAAGCAAAGAAATTTCATATTTATTTGTATTCCCAGTGGCTAACACAGCGCCTGACCCATACTAGTGGCATAACAAATGCTGTTGAGCAAATGCACAGCATCTTTTCTACTCTTACCTTCTCTTTACCTCTTTGTCTTATAATGCTGAAAGTTTTCCCTCTTCCAAAGCTCAGGAAAATGTTTTTAATTATGACTTCAAATAATTAAACAACTTCCTAAAATCTTATACACTTAGAAATTAAAATGTCAAAAAGATATGTATTTTGTGGAGAAAGTTCCAACGCATCTTAAATCATATAATATAGTCCTTTGTATTATTTAATCATAAGGGTCATTCATTCTTCTCGAATATATTTTGATCACCCACTCTCACAACTTAATAACAAACACTGGGAAATCAAAGATGAATAAACTATAATGTCTTAATCCCCTTCATTAAACTCCTTAATCCCCTTCACCTATTTAACACATCTCTAAGCCCACCTCCTCTCTGGTAACCACCAGTTTGTTTTTGAGTAGATTTTTTTCTTTTTCTTTTTTTTTTTTCAATTTCTTTTCAGTGTTCCAGAATTCATTGTTTATGCCCTACAACCAGTACTCCATGCAATACATGCCCTTCATAATACCCACCGCCATGCTCACCCACCCCTCACCCCCTTCCCTCTAAAAGCCTCAGTTTATTTCTTAGAGTCCACAGTCTTTCATGGTTTGTCTCCCCCTCCAATTTAAAAGGGCTTAGCATGCTAAGCCGAGTGGGGCCGAATTCTTTATACACTTTTTAATCTCTGCAGGGGGTGGTGGGAAAAGGGAGTTCAGTGGGAGAGAGACATGGTCAGATGTCCATTTCAGAACCAATCTCTGGAGGTTCATTTAGGGACTTCTGTATGGAGAATCTGTGTAGAAGACTACAGTATTTCAGGCACAAAAATGATGAGGTTTTGAAATGAATGGCAATGAGAAAAGAGGAGAGGAATCAAATTTGAGTTACAACTCGTGATGTGGAAACAATATGATTTGTTGATAAAGTCCCTGTAGATAGATTTTTTTTAATCGCTTTCTCTGCCTGACCCTGGTTGCATTAATGAGATTTAGAAAACTATATTTTCACTCCTAAGACCTAAGCAAGGAAGAGTTAAATCTGACAGTTAACTGGGGCCCCTGTACTATAAGTCAGGAAGGTGTTGAGTTAATCTGCAGTGTGGTTTCTGATCTCTTATGGACTGGGTGATCTACATCTCAGGTACCCAGGAGAAGCACCTTCTTCCTTAATCTCACATGCTTGGAAAGGGAACCCACAGTTATGCTTAGGCTCCTGGCTTTTAGTCTAGTCCTTCACTGGGGAAAAATAAAATGCCTTCCCATCCACACTGTTCACCTCAGTCCATAATATTCTAAGTGGTTATTAGCTAGCCTGTAAGTAGTAACTTACTAGTTTTGCTAGATTTGAGCATTCTATCTAGATGAATTTTTGAGGAACTCAAGATCAAGCTTATAAAATAACTTTAAGCATCTCTACTGTTTGGGACCCCTGCTACCTTGTCCTTCCCTTCTCCCATGAACAATATAGCTCTTGATATAACAACAGATCCCCAAATCGCCTTTCATATCAGAAGCACCAGATCTGATCTCTGTAAGTTTTAAATTAATAGACCTTCACATGGAGGTAAGGAATGGAGAATTATAGAGCTGAGAAACTCCCAAGATGATTTTGAGGTGAGGCCAAATTTGTAAACCCCGATAAAGATGTGATGTATCTCAGTGGACTGAGTCTATCGGGTCAAGCTATGCACACTGCCCCTTCCCTCGATGATAGGCAGTGGGAAGAATCATTGCTCTGCTTTAGTTGGCCCTCCTGGTCCCAAACCTGGTTACCCTATTCCATGTTAGTTTGCTGTGACTTTGTAACATGCTTTCCTGCTATTTAGAAAACACTTAAGAGTGGAGAGAAATTAAGACTAATGCAGAGGCTTCTAGTTTGAGAATTTAAAAGAATGGAACTAGCATCATTTGAGATAGAGAATTCAGGAGGAGAAACAATGGTAAAGGAAAGCAATGAGTTTCATTGAGAAAATGTGTTAGGCTTAGAAAGCCTTTGAGCTTTTGACCAAATGGGAAGTGAAAATTAGGGTTTATTGAATCCAAAAGCCCAGATTTTAATGTTTTTTTCTCTCATAATATCATTGCACAAAGGCTTGCATCTTCTTTACAATTTAAATTTTCCCCCACTTCAAAGAAATGGTACATGACATTGAAATTTTATGTGATGGCCTCAAGTAGATAAAAAATATGTTTTGAGTATATAAAAAAACTAATGGTTTCCAATCAATAATGATCTATAAGAAATATAATAGTAACTTAAAATACATGGTAATCAATATTAATTCAGTTAGTCATCATTTAATAAATATTCAAATGCTTACAAATTTCCAAATTTTGTACTAGATCACCGCAATGAATAAGAGAGAGTTCCTGCTGTCAAAGGGCTCACAAACCACAAGGGAAGGCAGACAACGAAATAAAGGATTAACCCAGCAGTGTAATGATTGTGTGCTCAGTGGGCAGTAGTATGGGGTATGAAAAGTGCCCAGGAGGGTTTGCCCTTTAATTTGAAAACTAAGCAAGAAATGACACTTGTTAGAGAAGAGGGGAGCAGCAATTCTAAGCTTAAGGCACGTACAAATGCCTTATCCATAAAAAAGCTATTCTAAAGTTGTCAAGAAATTTAAGATACAATTCAAGAAGAAAGAAAGATTGTGAAACCCAGGGTATTGATTGGTGGTCAGCCAGCTGAAGAGGCACAAACTTTAATGTGGTTCACTGACCTTCTATGTGAAAATAACCTGGCACTCATTACAAATGCTGCTTTGGAGGCCCAAAACCAGATCTGAATCAGCAAGTCTGGCGTGGGGAATAGGAATCTGCATTTTTTTAGTAGAAGCTCAAAGATGTTCACGTGTTTGAAGACATCTGATCTAAGTGTTCGTTCCTATCAGGGCTATAGGAAAACACTCTAAGAATCCAGGAAGGTAATACAGGAAGTGTCTCCTTATGTCTCTGAATTTTCAGCAATTCACATCCGGTTATGTAAGGAGGGCTGCAGTTCTATGCACAAAGGAAAATAATTGTGTATGCATCACATATACCCATAAAATAAATACATTGAAACACAGACCAATTTAAGTGCCTTGGAGAATAAAATGATGAAACATTGATAAGGTAGGAATTGAAATGTATTTGCAACCTAGTAAGTTAACAGAAAAACAATAATTTGTGTTTCTGAGTCAGCAGTTAATCGCTCAAAACTTGAGTCAGTTCTATAGACTCTCTACCTCTGAGCTTCATGTAACTTCAGAAAGTTTACAATACTTTTTATGCCAAACTCCTCCAATTCACAGGATCTCAGATCTATAAGAGGTCTCATACTTGGACAGTCCCAACCCATCATATTACAGAGACAGAAACTGAAGCCTAGCTAAACAATATGGCAGAAGTCACACACACACACTAACTAGTTTAGTAGCTAAACTAGAACTACATACAAGTTTCTTGATTACCATGTCAATGTTCTTTCATAAAGGGTCAGTCCGGAGTGAAAAAGAGCAGGAAGACGGGGATGTAAATCTCATTCTTTCCTGTTATTTACCACTTACTAAGCCACTTTCACTCTGAAACAGCTAAAAAGTAAATAAAAGTTGAACTCTCAAGCCTTTCAGCCTGTCCTCTTTGGTCTCATTTTGTTTCCTCTCTATGCTTCAGGTTGCTCCAAAATATAGCCTCCTCCTTATACAAGGGCAATAATTTAGCATAGTTCTCAATACATGGAAGTGTTTAATAAGTTTATCATTATTATCACTATTGTTGTTGTTTTTGTTATTAGTGATGTGTGATAAACACACTCACTCTACACTACCATGGTACCCAAGTACCAATCTTTTCCTTTCACTTGGAGTTATCCGTAGTTTTTGATGTTTACCTTATATGCTCTTCTATCTTTAATTTACAAGCTACTTTCAAGGGTAAAATTTGCAACCCATGTTAGCATACTTGCTTAGTTCTTTTTACAGTGTCCTTCTCAGAAGACCATCCTCCAAAGAAAAATCACTAGATCTTTGGTAAAAGTAGCCTTTATTGAAAAATGTCCTCTCCAAATAAAATGTTTACGGGAATGTTAACCCACACTTTATTTATTCAGTGTCAAGATTTAGGCACCATGTTAATACTACTGTACTACTCCAGTTTCTGGGTATGTGGCACTTCTGCTTTTGGAGTTTATTTTAACACTGTTGAAATGTAGTTGTTTTCGTATAAGTAATGATATGGTTTTCCTAAGGTCTTAACAATGCCTTTGTGCTAAAAAGCTCATATGTCTCTTAAGTGAGTGAAACCTCTCAGAGACCTGGTCCACACAATCTGAGTCTGTTGTGATGGAATTACCCAGCCAGTCCAGGTAAATATCAAGATTGGGTTGTGGGCAGCAAGAGTGTAACTCTGTTCCACAAGGAATAAAAAAGTTGGCATAAAAAAGGATCATTTCCAAAGTGAGTCATGACTTGTATTTGTGTCTCCTTAACACTGCTGCAAGGTGTTCAGCGTTGCTCAAAGAGAACCAAACTTGGAATTCTTGGGCACCACCTTTCACTCTGAAACAGCTAAAAAGTAAATAAAAGTTGAACTCTCAAGCCTTTCAGCCTGTCCTCTTTGGTCTCATTTTGTTTCCTCTATCCTCCTCTTTCCTTAAAGAAAGAAAGGGGGAAAAATGGAGAGCTTTTAAATTAGAAAAAATAGAACCTTTCTGCGATTTTTTTTTTTAAAGACACTTAGGAATACATTAGCTTTCGCATTGGCACTGACAAATGGCTACTTCTAGAAAGACTGAAAAGGCTTTCCTAGAATAATAATTACATCTTGTATACTATTTATTTTCATAATTTTGTGGTGATATTTTCCTGAAAATTCACCTTCTATTATTCTTTTTTTTTTTTAAGCCACTTCTGAATTAGAGGATGGAGGAAAACAAAAGCTTATACTCAACAAGAGGTAATGTTGATAATACATTAACTACTGGAGCTTAATATATGTTCCTTTGGTGTTACAATACCAGTAGTCTTCTCTTGATAGGGAGTAAAACCAAAAACAGACGCAAAATATTTGATCAAAAGACAGAGAATTAAAGAGATAAATTTCTAATTGTGAGTGGAAGTATCTAAGGAAAAAAATTTAAAGGCATGATGCAGAAGGAATTTAGGTTGAAAAGACAAATTACATTCAGTTCCTTGATGATAAGGAAAGGACAATAAAATGATAGCTCTGCGTTATTCACAGGGATTGAAAGAAGCAAGAAATAATCTCAGAGAAAAAAACAGCAACATTTTTAAATGGCTTTATATTCCCTTCAACACTGAATCTGGAGACTAATAACTAATATGGTAAGGAATATGGTTACTTGGGCATCACATTTCCTTATCTTCAAAGTGAAGGTTCTGGATTAGATTAAGGATATCAAATACAATACCCTCATGCTGGCCTCTCTCTCTAGCACCTAAGGCAAGCACTGATAACAGATCAAGGAATTTTCTTGCTGAGACCAGATTCAATTCTATGAACTTTCTCCACACAGCCAGGCGGCCACTACCCATCAACCCTTTTATTGCTCAAATTGGAATGAACTTGCCCTTCTTAGTTTTGCTATGAAATAACATGCCTTCCAGTTTTAGAGTTCTATATTTATATAAATAATAGGAGCATCTATGAATATAATTTGAAATGTTTAATTTGGAATTTTCTTAAACCATTTTTTAAAAAAATAAAATGCTAGAAAAATCAGTACAAATAGCTACTAAATTAAAATTTCAATACAGTCAAGAATAAACTCTTGGTTAAATCTTATGGTCAGCATTATCAGTTCAAACTGATAGAGGTCCTAGCTGCACAGTTCGTGAGCTAATCCTGCATTATTTGTAGTAAAGATTACAGAATCATTTGCTTCCAATTCATCTTACTTATGTTCAGGTAAAACTTTTCAAATAACAGAACATTACGCAAATCACAACTGGCTGGATAAACAAATGTATTGGATAATACCTATCATATAAGTTCATTTATTACTTATAAAATGTAATCATAAACCATGGCAAATCACAAGCCCCTTGAGTAAACTCTAGTGAACAGCTCAAGCATTCAAGGAACTAAGCATATGCCACATTAGGGACCAGATGGTTTTATTGAGTCATTTTCCTGCTTTCCATAAAGCTGAATTACTACATTTCTAAAAATCTTTTCTGTTTCTCAATTAGAGCATTGCCCATTGCCTTGGTGCTTGATCTTGAAAACATACTGAAAACAATGGTACTATGCCTTCTCAATAAAGGAAATTTCAATAATTGAAAACATACCTTTGTTGGAGAATCCTTTGGTAAGTTTCTTTTCCAAAGTTTCTTCATTTCGTGACTTGGCTGCCTACTAAGGATTGCCCATACAAATCTGCCCTGCCATGTCAGAGTGCTGGATGCTATTTTTTCTTGCTCACCTCACCGTATAGGAATCAGGACAAAAAAAAGACTATTTAGATTTAGTTCTGTGATTGAATCTGGGCAGCATGTGCCATTTTGTGGCAATGTGTATTTCCTAAAGAGGTACTACACTGTGAGCATCCAGTGAAGAATTAAGTATCTTCCTGGAGGTCCAAGTGTGAACCAAAAATTGTAGGTTGCTTTGGGAGGGGATATAATTATAAGCAGAATCCATTAATTTTAAGTGAAGAAGACTTCTAGGTAAACCTGGCTCAAGAGATACTCTACCACAATCTGTCAGTTCTATTCCATTGAGAGAGAAATGTGAATGTTTTTAAACAGTGAGTACGGCAAAAACTCAAGAATACATAACAGAGGGATATCAGAAAAAGTTCTTAAACTTATTGGCCCCAAAGCCTTATTTTACTTGAGTTCTTAAAGGAAGTAATTGTGACCCATAGAGTAGGTGGGTGACCAGAAACTAGTGATTGTTCAGCTGAGAGTCCTGCTACTTCAGAAGCGACATCCTAATTCTTCAGAGTTCCCCTGCAAAGTAGTTGCTAAGAGTTTTATACCATCTCCATCTTCCAAAAATTACCAGAGTATTGTCATGTGTATTTTTTCCCCTAGGATACTAAGTTGCAGGCATTCTTTTTTTCATAATGATGTTGATTTATCTGTGTTTGTGTAAAAAGTCACTATCATAGAGTTACAGCTACTGAGCCAGCTAATTGCAATTACAGAAACTCTGATTAAACACATTTTCCTTGTGGAATCTGCATGTAAGTATTGCTAAGCTATTTGGTTTGTTAAATACTGAGATACTGAGCTTTGACATACAACCTCCTTAGCATTTGTGTTACATAATTGTTTCGAAACTGTTTTAAGAAAAAATAATTTAAAATGTAAATTGATATATCCAGTGTATTTTGGGGAGCTTAGGAGGCAGAGGCAACACAAAGGAGCAAGAGACTTCCAGACTTTGAATTGAAGTCATTCAAGAAGTGACCGTCTCAGAAAAAAATGTTTGCCAAATGGAGGGTGACGGGTATGAGATCAGAGTACCAAACTGTACCTGAGCATCTTTGCCCTCAATTGTTCCTCAAAATAGCAATGTTTACAACTGGCTGTTCGTTTGTTATTATTATTATTTTTTAATGGGGAACAAAGTGCTAGGAAACTTCTCCAACTTTTTCCCCCAGCTTCTACCCATTCCTGTCTCTTGACAAAGAATTTCAAGCATGTGTCGATACTCCTTCCTTCATCTAGAAAATAAATCAGGTGAGATGGTGTGTAATTCAGTAGAAATACTGGAAGAACAATTCTTCAGTATTTTTTAATAGGAGATCATAGATTTTATGTTTGCCAAAAAAGCACCAGATATTTTAAATATAGTAATTAGGACTAGCGAAAGTCAAGGAGTACCAAAGCAAGCTAGAAAAGTTTAAATAGTGCCTTCCTGCGACTGCCTTGAATTGTTAAATTTAAAAGTTATAAAATCATTTTTTAGGTCATTTCTTTATTGCTTTGAAATTAATATATGTCTGCCATTTCCTCTTTATTTTAAATTTTTTATGTATTAGCTCCTGTGTTAGTTCTAATGAGTGTTTATGATATGAAATCTATTCTAATTCATTTCCATGTTTGAGTAATTCAGTTTCACAAACATATTTCCAAACTAGCTATTCTACTTATGCTAATGACAGCATAAATTGATATATCAGGGAAAAGAGAAATATGGTAAATTGGGTTGGATGGTTTATGTTAAAATCCAAATAAGAATCCTATTATCCAACTGGATTTGTATTTAACTGCATTTGAGAAGTTTTCTAGGCAGAGGAGTAAGACTTAAAGCATTATTTCTGAATTTAATGCTTTTGTGAACTTACGTCACACATTAAAATCATCTTAATGCACCTTTTTGTCAATTCTTCACAATAGTGTTACAAAAGGAAGGGAGGAGAGGATACATTTAAAAAGCAAATGAAAAAGAACTCAATGGGAGCCTATTAGGCTACCTGTTGATGAGCATGTAAGAGAGTCATTAATATGCGGCTCATTGACATGATAGGCCATAATGACTCCTCCAGGGACGGTTCAGTCTATTGTGTCAGAGACTAGTTAGGGATTCATTAACGGGAAGACTCATGACTTCTTAATATGCAAATTATTAATGCAATGCACTGAGGCATCCCTCACAAATGTCCACATTTTGCACTACATGTCTTTTTTGCCACCCTTCACCCACACCTTTTGTGAACTGTCTTCTTTTACCCATCCTCTGTTTCAGATCTCTCCACAAAAGATTCCATACTCCTGCGGAATCCACCACTTTATATTCCAAGACCCTTCAGCCCATGTTTCTGGGATTTAATGCAGGTTCACATACACAAACCCCCTTGAACATTTTGAATAAGTCAGTAAAAATTCAGCATAAAATCTGATTGAATGTATTTCTCCCATGTCAAGTCAGTTTTTGGCTAAAGGCAGGGCAACATGAACAAAGTGGTTGTTTTTAGGAAATGAGACTCTGAAACATGAATAGTATCATTTATACTGAAGGTGAGAAGGGAAAGAGAAAAAGAGAGTTGAGAAAAGCCCAACAGAGAAGGCACGAGGAAAAAAAAAAAGTTTAATTAAACGAAGTAGGAAGAGTAACTATTCATACCAATGTAATACATTAAATGAAGAAATGAATTTAAGCCACTCAATGTCTGACATACAGCAAGTCAATCAGTAATTAGTAGCTGTTACTATTATATTGGCATTTTGAACTTTGCACAAAGATGAAGTTGATATCTTCATTTCCTTTTGAAACAATAAGAAAAATGTTATTGAGTGAAAGTTGTTCCATTTTTAAATTAGAATACTGTAAAGAGGGGATCAAACACATTCTTTATTTCTATAGCAGAATTAGCTACAGCATTCATGGAGAGGTACTCAGGTATCCTTTGAAGCTTATCCACATTTCATGTATAGAAACTACATTTTAATATGCCCTTTCATGTGGGACTTTATATACTACCTATATTCATTTTCTTGCTACTCTATTATTCTAACCTTGTCTAAAACACAATACCTTCTTTGCAAAGTTTCAGGAGAAATAGACTCTATTTCTAATTTCCATTAGCCCTCAACTCTGTAGTAGATCTACAAGTCTATTTGTCATAAAATCCACATTTCCATGCAAAATCAGTAATGTTTTTTAAAGCTAACAACTTTATCAAATAATAATATATATGCCATAAAACTCATCCACTTTAAATGTACAATACAATAATTTTTAGTATATTTAGTGTATTTTCAGAATCATGCAGCCATCACCAAAATGTAATCTTAAAATATTTCTAGTACCCCAAAAAGAAACCTCATGTCCCTTAGAATCACTCTTCATTTCGCACCCCCAGCCTTAGAGACACTAATCTTCCTGTCCCTAAATATTTGCCTAATCTGGACATTTCGTACAAGTGGAATTATGCAATATGTGTCCTTTCATGTCTGGCTTCTTCCACAGAGCATAATGTTTTGAGGCTCGTCAATGTTGAGGCATGTAACAGTGCTTTCTTTTTATTGTTTATTAGTATTCCATTTTATATATATGTAATACACTTTGCTTATTCATTCACCAGTTGGGCATTTGGATTATTCTACCTTTTCCTGTTTGTGGATAGTACTTATGTAAACATTTACATTTGTGTGGACCTTGGGTGGAAACCTAGGTGTGAAATTGCTGGGCTATGGTAATTCCGTATTTCACATATTGAGAAATTGTCATATTATTTTCCTAGAAAGTGGCTGCATCATTTTATAATCCCACCATCAGTGCATGAGGGTTTTAATTTCTTCAAGTTCTTACCAACGTTTGCTATTACCTCTATTGATCATAATTATTCTAGTGCACGTGAAGTGATACCTCATTGTGGTATTGATTTGCATATTCCTAATGATGTTGAGTATTGTTTTATGTGCTGATAGGTCATTAAAAGAGCTTCTTTAGAGAAACATCTATTGAGATGCTTATCTTATTTTAAAATTGAGTTCTCTTTTTATTATTGAGTTGTAAGAATTCTTCTGGATATAAGTCACTTAATGATATATGATTCATAAATATTTTCTCCACTATGTGGATTGTCTCTTTTTTTAAACACTTTATTTATTTAGTTGAGATAGAGAGAAGGAGGGAGAGAGAGAGGGAAGGCACAGCAGAGGGAGGAGCAGTGGGAGAGGGATAAGCAGACCCCCTGCTGAGTGGAAGCCTGATTCAGAGCTGGATCCCAGGACCCCAAGATCATGACCTGAGCTGAAGTCAGATGCTTAACCGACTGAGCCATCCAGGTGCCCCCTATATAGACTTTGTTTGAGTAAATCTCTTTAAATAGGAGACAATACTTTTAACAAAAATAATCTTTATTAATATAATTATCACAAGCACCTAATTATACTTCACAGTCTTCTAATGTTAATTTCAAATACTGAATGCTAGAAAACATCCAATGCTTATTGGTCCTACCCACACTGAAATAGATATAAGCAGGTTTCAGAAATGCTTCAAATGAACATGTAGATTTGAGGAAAGAAGTTCAACTGATTTAGGAAGCTCACAGTACAAACATTATCCTATTTTTCTCTGGAGCCTACAGCTGGACGAGATAGAGTAATTAGGGAGGAGATCATCTGTGCCAAGATTACTATCCCAGTGGAAGGCCTTTAGATCCCTGATTAAATAGAGCGAAGTTTATTCCAGGAAATCCCAAGTAGATAAAGTTAGAAGGGCTCAATAAGATAAAACTATGGTTGGAGATCAAAACAAGAGCAATAGGGTACTTGGGAAGGACTAGTTGAGACCCAGATATGAACCAAAAGGCAAGGAGACTTTTGACTGAAGACATTGGGCCTGAGACCAGGGCTGCAGAAGGACTCTGGTACAAATGCCAAATTCTGCTGAGACCCAGCTACATTGCCAAAGATGAGGATCTCCGCCACACCCTTAGCAAGGCAACAACAGACTTTGCAGTCAACACTCTGAAGAATACTTCTATCAAGTGGGATTCAGTCCTTCTGTTGCACATCATGCTAATTCAGAATAATGCTAGACAAAACTCAGTGTGTATTCATTCAACAAATATTTAATATTTGCTAGGCATGGGACGCCTGGGTGGCTCAGTGCGTTAAAGCCTCTGCCTTCGGCTCAGGTCATGATCCCCGCCTCGATCAAGTCCCACATCGGACTCCTTTGCTCAACAGGGAGCCTGCTTCTCCCTCTGCCTCTGTCTGCCACTCTGTCTGCCTGTGCTCACTCTCTCTGACAAATAAATAAAATCTTTAAAAAATATATATTTGCTAGGCATTATCCTAGAAGTTAAACCATGAGCACAAGCCAGGATTAAACAAACTCTGCCTTCATAAAGTTTACAGTCTAAAGAACTACAAATATAAACCAGCCGTTTAAAAATCATAATTGTTCTATTCAGAGCTGGAGAAGCATGGGGTCCTACAGCAAAAAATACTCGGAGCACTACCCTAAACTCAAGGAAGGGAGGAAGCCCAGGAAGGCAGTAGCTGCTGTGCACACATGTGGGCTTGTAAAGACACATTAGACGAGAAGGAGGACAGATCCTGCAATCGGACTGCAGATCATGTTTAAAAGCTTGATTTTATGAATCATAAAATATACATTTTTTTCAAGAAGAAAAACTGTTTTAAAAGAAAATTCTTAAAAGTTGACTTCGTTCTAAATGGCAATAAACTCTACCCCAATGTTCCTACTCTTGCTTAACCCTCTCACCATACCTACAAAAGCATTATTTCATTTAGATTTACTAACTTTCTTTTTGTTTAAATAGTATTACTCTTTTGATATATACGAAAACTAATGATTTCTAGTTTTTTAAAAAATTATAATTCAGAACACCTATGTTGAGGTCTTATTGTTTACACCTGGGGAGCTTTTTTAAAAATACCTATGCCTGAGCCTTGCCCCCAGACCAATTCAGTTAGTCTTTGTAGTAGGGCCTGCATATGGGTGCCTTATTTTTCCTTTTCCTGTGTGGATCAAGCTTGAGAAACATCGGTTTACACCACTATACTACCCTGGCTTTCACTCTGTGAAGGTATGGATGTGGGAAATTAAGTCCTTCGGTAAAAATACTCTGCTATTAAGTTTCCATGGTGTGGGGAGAGAAGAAGATATACATAAGGAAATAGGCTGGCATTAATGTAAATTTTATACAAATTGTACGTCCGCTACTGTTAGGTCTATAAAACAATTAATTTTTATTCATCATGGGGATTACCCACCCATACTTCAGTGCATTTAAATTTACTTATTTTTCTTAACTAAAAAGAAACCTACATGCGGTTTAGGGTAAGAGACAGTCATCATTTCTACTTTAACAGCTATATAGCTCATTATAAAACTGATAGTGTTTGTAAAGATTTAGACCTGAACTAGTAAAACGTTTTCCAGTTGTACTCTGTGGCAAATTGTCCAAACAATTACTGCAGATGCAAGCACCATAAAGTGTATTGCCAAGGACACTGGTCGGTTAGATCCTATAAAAGAACAATTAGAGTCTTGAGGTAAAAATAATAGAAATGAGATGACAGTCACTGAAAAAGGCAGAAATTGCAATATAATAGTTTAAATGTAAGTTTGTGGATAATGCTGATAGCTTAATGTGTTTGGAGTTTATCATGTGTTAAGAGAATGCTTCATACAAAAATACCACAACCTGATCTTCATTTTTCCTGATTTGATATGTAAGTGAAGGCACTTGCTATCTTTGAGGATCAGCATTTTACACCTGTTTGCTTCATTTATGTGTATATAGAGTTGATTTTATGAAAAAAAAATTCTTTTTACATGTCTCAATTTACATAAGCTTATTCCATATGTATAATACTAATAGCCTATAGTCAGGATAATCAAAATAGTTGAAAATAAAAATAATGATAGGTACAACTATTTAGTGCTTTTTCACTCCAATAATTCAAATGTTGAATTCCTTCTTTGATTAACTGGAGTACAACTCCATCTTCACTAAAACAAAATTGCAAGGCGGTGCGCCAGTGGGAAAAAAAATGGACCTAGAAAGATAGGAAATGAAACTCTGGGAAGCCAGAGAGCAGCCAGAAAAAAAGGAGAAAGGGATCCTTAACAGGTTTGGTGTCAAAGAGAAATGGTTTTCCTGCCTTTCCTGCATGAGACCATATGGCTAGTTAGTGACTGGTATGCCCAAGAGTCTATAGGAGCCATAAGGAGATGGGAATCTAATGCAAACAGAGGGGAAAGGTACATCACTTGAAGATGCTTCCAGTGTTGCCCTTGTGACTTTGTTCAGCATGGAGCCCTGTTCTCCCAGGGGTCTTCATGATTGACTCTCTTCACGTCTCTGATCAACTGTCATTTTCTCAATGATGTTCAATCTTTACTCATCTTTCTTATCTGGTATTGCATTTTATACTCTCAATTGCACTTGCCATTTTCTGACATAACTTATTTATTCTTTAAATTAATTAGTTATTAGCTTTCCCTCCCATTAGAATATCAGCTAATCAAGGAAAGAGACTGTCATTTTTTCACTAGTGTATCCCCAGTGTTTAGAACAGTACCTGACACATAGTATATACTCAGTAACACTTCTTGAATGCATGAAGACACTTTTGTCATTTCTCAGTCACGCGTGGTTTTTGGTTTTTGGTTTATTCTCTGTCAGTGTACAAGCTAAAGGGCACAATAAGAGATTTGCCACTGGTGTCTTGATTTTTTTTCTTTGAAGTTAACTAAGACCCATATTTTCTCAATCTTGAGGGCATTGGTATTATAGAAGGAAGCATATTAGTGGAATTTTCATGTACCCATCCATAAGGATAAACCTTGAGATGCCTGGAATAATCTTTCTCACCAAGTTAAAACATAAACCTTAGATTTTAAAGGAAGAATTTGAATCAACTAATTACAAAAGGAAAATTTCCCTGAACATGACCAGAGCAGTAAAATGAATCACTCATGAAATAGGTGTAAGAATACCTAAAAATGTGTGCCGTCTTACATACCTGCTTTTTATATTAAAGGTGACCTATAGCAAAATTAAATAACTAATATTGATAATGAGTATAGAATAAAATCTGTAGGGGCACCTGTGTGCCTCAGTCGTTAAGCATCTGCCTTCAGCTCAGGTCATGATCCCAGGGTCCTGGGACTGAGTCTCACATTGGGCTTCCTGCTCAATAGGAAGCCTACTTCTCCTTTTTCCATTCCCCCTGCTTGTGTTCCCTCTCTCACGCTCTCTCCCTCTGTCAAATAAATAAATAAAAATCTTAAAAAAAAAAGCTTTAATAAAAATAAATAAAATTTTAAAAAGAATAAGACCTGTATTTAACCATTCCAAATACAGAAAGAGATAGCAAAAAATAGCTAAAAACAGAGCGCTGGGGTGGCTCAGTGGGTTAAAGCCTCTGCCTTTGGCTCAGGTTATGACCCTGGGTCCTGGGATCGAGCCCTGCACCCGGCTCTCTGCTCAGCAGGGAGCCTGCCTCCCTCTCTCTCTGCCGGCCTCTCTGCCTACTTGTGATCTCTGTCTGTTAAATAAATAAAATCTTTTTTAAAAAGTGGTTAAAAACCTAGAAAAGGTTTCCAAACCATGAGACTCCCAAAACACAAGCAGAAGTACAATGGTACAGTACTTAACGGTTCATAAGTGCCGTAAGTAGTTTTTCAAGGCAATAAAGAATCTTTCATAAAACATGATTAGTGGAAAGCATGTTAGGAGAGAAACATTGGGGAATTTATGCTCAATATTTACAATTACATCAACCCCATTTCTTACAGTTAGCAACCTAGTTCATACTTTTCATTAATTTACTCTGAAAATTTTCTGAATTAATATAACTAAAATACTACTTTATCCTTGAACAGGGAGACTAAAGTTCAAATTTCAGCCTTGCAAGAGTGTACAGTTCTTTCCCATCTTTGTTTTTCAAGTTTGACTTTCACAATTCTGTCTGTTCTAGGCAATCTGATTGACTAATAAAATCCCCATGTTGTCCTTTGGGCTGCCATTCCACACATCTTTTTTACAGTCTGTAAATACCCCCCTGCTCCTTCTCCACCTACCCAAGTTTTAGCATTTCAAGGTTAAGTTCAGTTCTTCCGTGATGCTCTTCTTAATGAGGGCAGCCTGCTGAACAGTCCTTTCTTGAATGCCTATTGCTCTGTATCTCCTACGATTTTCTCTGAGTATGTGTCCTTCTATTTGGCACACTTTACACTGATAGCTAACTTTTCATGTATATAAATATATTCCTTAACCAAATTCATGCTTGAAGATAGTAGCTACTTAGAAGTGTCCTACGCAAAATAAGAACCCTATTATTTCTTTATGAATAAGTGTCTTATTGAGGCATTATGGTTCAGAGCCATAGGAGATTAGAGAATTTAAATCACAAACCCACTTTCTCCTCTTAAATATTTTCTGGACTTGATCAAATAAATCCCCATTGCCTAAATTTATTCTTATATCTGATGGGACTGGTGTTGCTTACTACAATGTATAAAGGTGAGCTAATGAGAACTTTTTATCATTTAAGAAATGATGATAGATTTAAACCACATATTCTTTAAGCTTATATAATTAAAAGTTTCTAAATAAAAGAACAAGGTAACATTAAAGTAGTAAATATCATAGAATTATAGTTGTCAAAAAGGTTTAGTCCATACATGATATGAAACTTCCTCCTAGTTTGGCAGCCAAGTTCTAACTAATGTAACAGATCCTTAGACACAAAATTAGATGAATGAAAGGAATTTCATACCTTAAGTGGTCAAGGAATTCTCTAGGAATTGGAGAAACACACACACACACACACACACACACACACACACACAACTGGCCTTTATAATCATGACAACATAAATTTTTTTTATAATTTTTAAAAGGATTTCCAAAAAATTAATTTCCTTAAAGGTTACAATTAATCACAGACAAGCACATTCTGTTGTACTAAAAAAAATTACCCCCAGTTTCTCAGCAGCTAAACCTTACCCAGAAAACATTTACTTCAGTCTCACAAATAACATTTTCATTAGGAACCCATCTCCACTTGTTTATTGAAAATTAATTGGAAAACAACAAATTTAAATTGTAAAACTTTAATTTCCAGAAAACTTCATTTAAAAACTTCTTTAAAAAAATAGTAATAATCACTATTTACAAACTCTATGCCTTACCTACCTCAATAATACATTTTTACTTTGGGTTGTAACCTTAGGTTTTACACTCTAAAGTTCTTTAGGATATTAGGAAAATTATAGTAAAACTCTTAATGAAAACAGTGAGATGTTAGTTGAGGGTGGTAGTGTAAGAATTAATTGCTATTCAGTATAGGGGAGCATCTTATTTTTGCCATAAGATACATGATTATTTATGCTAATTTCCTAAAATATGTTTGTTCCCCAAGTTTTACTGCCATAAGAAGAAAAATAATACAATTTTCAAAGTTTTAAAATTGTTTTAAAAATTAGAACATGATGTCTGATGTCTGATGACAGTACAACATCAGTTTGAGTTTAACGTTTTCACAAGATATTTTGAATGTATTTTATATCCTGCAAAATCAGCAATTAGCTCCAAACTAGAAAGTTACCATTGCTTAAAGTTTTCAAAAGTTGAAGCTCTGGCCTATAAGAGTCAATGCAACTGGACCCTGCTGTTATATAGTTTTAAAACCTAAGTACACAGGAATATGGGGAGTCTTCATATTCTTCCTGCAACTCTTCTTTAAATCTAAAACTATATCCAAAAAAGTTGTAAACAGTATTCATTAGAACGTAGCAGATCCATCACACGACCTTTTTGTAAGCTTTAAGGTTAAACATTTAAACACATTGCATTACTCCTCTTAACTACTTTTGTTTTTTGTTTCCTGGAGGGGAAGACCAAGAACGCAATCTCAAGACAGAGCTGACCATACTGTATGACTTAGAAAAGTTTCGATTTAGGGATCTGGTAGGGGCAAAAGGCCCAGTCAAGAGAAGACATTAAGATAAAGGAAAGCAGATAAGACAGCAGGCAAGCCCAGATGCACAGGTGTCAGAATCAGGGAACATCATATAAGCAGCAGTAGTACTACTATGAATATTGGCTGGGATCCTGGCCCTGGCAAGAAGGAAGGATGAATGACTCTGTTCTGATCAGTAGACATACAATATCTGCGTTTGGTCTTTTCATTATTCAGCCTATTAGATTTTTCTGGCTCTGGTTCCACTGGTCTGGACTGTTGTATGTAGAAAGCCGAAGGCTAACCAGTGAATATTTATTCTATTTGAGATGTTAAGATTACTTGTTATTACTTCAAAGTAATATTTTGGTGACTCCATGAATCAGCTCTTTAGAAGACTTAGGATAGAAGGAAAGACAATAATGAGAGTATCCCATCATAGGCTATGTTAATTTATTCTCAATATGATCTCTTGTTGATACCTTGATAACTGAAAGTAACCATCTAAATTTAGATTATCTATAAGATGTTAGAATGGTTAGTGTGTTCATTTCTATATTTAATTTTGAGTCAATTTAGACAATAAATACATGGTTACTGCAGAGACAAATTTCCTTTTTATTTGTTTTTATGTTATGTAAATATAGTCTTTCTATATTTTATCCTATTTTTAATTTTTTAAGTAATTTTTATTTTTGATCCAATGAACAATCATTACTTCATGGCTATAGGATATAACGTAAGTATAGAATTTATAAGAACCAGCAAAAGAGAAATCAGTTATTATGTTCAAGTTTTTTATTTGCATTGCAGGGAGAATGACTACGATTTTAAACAAAATATGGAATAAAGAAAGAAGAGTTAGGATTTGAGGAGAGATGCAACTTTGGTGTGAGACATTAAGGGAATAAACTTGCCACCTGGCTATCCAGATGGAGATGTCCAGATGACATCTGATTTTTAAAGATTGTGAAAACAATAAAAGCACTCATCATTACAACTGTAACAAGTATAATTCATTCTTCAATTATTCAGAAGGTGCTTTTGGATTTTACTAGGCCTCCGGGTTATAAATGAAAAAACCCATTGCCTTTAATATTAATTTTGAGAGCTTTTTATATGCAAATCCTTCTATTAGCTACAGTGGGGAATAATGTTTAGACAAATACATCATTCCTGGCCTCAAGGAACTTGCAGACCAGTTGGGAAGATGAGACACACATAGGTTTTTTAAAGTGCAGAGAAAGGCCACCACTATAAATAAAACCTTCGTAAACATTTTGACTAAACAGATAATAGAGGCTATATGATGGAAATCCTCTTCCTTCCGGATTTAGGAATATCTGATAAACAGGAAGTCTTTTGTTAAATGTTAATTTCTTTGCCTATAGATTAATTGCATCAGATGCAAACATGGTAAACAACAATGCTTTCATTTAAGGAAAGCTATTTTATTTTGTACCCTTGAAGTAACTATTCCATGAAAAAAAATTGCCAGAAATATGGTAATTTAAAGGAAGAATGACAAAGCAATATAAGGACAAAGGCAATCCCATAATATGGATAAATCAGGAATAGGACCAGGAGCCTTGTTGAACTACATGAGTTTAATGAGATTTGTAGATAAATGTCTTATATGTCCCTACATATAACTAGTATTACCTAAAAACTTGGCTTGCCAAAGTTAGCTTTAAATGAGATATTATTAATAGAGAAAATAGAAAATATTAGAAAACATAAGAACTATCTGAACAATGCATTTCTTATGTGTATTACACACACATACACATGCACACAAACAAGATAAGGTTTAAGTAAAAAGCTGATATATACAGATGTGTGTGTGTAGTTTTTCCACACAAATTAAGAATAATTGAAATATAAATGGGCAGTATTACTTAACTACTCCCTAAGTTCAATTTACTAAATAAATTATGGACTGGATTGGCTTCCCAGTTCTCTGCACATATTCATTGATTAGAACAAATAGTTTTAGCTAATACTGTATACACACGCACACACGCGCACACACACACACACACACACACACACACAGGTTCAAGAAATTTAACATATACTCAGATGAATTCCGCTTGTAGTTACTATGTTAAACTTTCTTTTTTTTTTTTTTTAAGATTATATTTATTTATTTGACAGAGAGAGATCACAAGCAGGCAGAGAGGCAGGCAGAGAGAGAGGAAGAAGCAGGCTCCCTGCTGAGCAGAGAGCCCGATGTGGGGCTCGATCCCAGGACCCTGAGATCATGACCCGAGCCGAAGGCAGTGGCTTAACCCACTGAGCCACCCAGGCGCCCCTATATTAAACTTTCTAAAAATGATATAATTAGAACCAATTTAAGTTTCAGCTGATCTATATTACATTTGATTTTTACAAATTTATTCAAGATTTCTTTCAGTGTCTCATACAGTTAACATTCTTGAGTGAAATTTTATTAAAAATTAGTTATCTAAAAAATAAAAATAAAAATTAGATATCTAGAATATAGTGTACATAGCTATTCTAAATTATTCATTATTTGTCTAAGAGGATTTTAAAAATTCTAATGGCTATCTTTTTAGGTAGAATTGAGAAATAAACTGAGTAATCTTCTCAAATATTTTGAATTTTGTAACTTCTCTTCCCTCGGCCCCATAGAAAGTACAGTAATAACAACAATCCCTCCAGTACTCAGAACTCAAAACTAATGATGGCAGGATTGGGAGAGCTCTTTAGTTAGTCTGCTATTCCCTGCCGCCCCTGGAATGTTCGTGCCCGCAGTGCACAGTCTTTGTAATAGTCATGTCATTCCCAACTTCAGAGAATCTAGTTGGCGGTGAGTTTTTCCTGTCTCACTTTTGCATTAAATAATACAAACTAATTTATTAGCTTACTGGTTAGAACCCCAGGGCAAAAATCTAAAGTTATTAGGTTGGTTTACCTGAAAAATAGAAAGAGTCACAAAAACAAGATGATTCTGCTTAACCTTGTACGGATAGGGACTCCAACATTTAATTCAACTGAGAATCAGAGGGAACAAATGACAAGATTGAAGACATAGAACAATATGAATGGCTACATAAAAGACCTAGAATTCCTGATAGAATACATTACTGAAGAACACAATCTTCCTAGAAGATGATTCAAAAGAGAATATATAGCCATTTGGCTTGGGTAGTTTTTAAAATAATTCTGCCTCTAAGCAAAAAAACAGAATTAAATAGTATTTTCTACAACAATGATTTATTGAAAATGATTCAGAAATCAATTGCTGTATTAACACTGGAAACAACGATTGAACTTTATTTACAGCAAACACAATAGTCTTATATACCCATTAGAGTATGTATGAAGATTACATTTTTTTACTGCATATAAATGTGCTTTTTAAAATCTGTGTGATATTCTATTGGCAAATACCCGGAAGATTTAAGTTATAACAATACATTTTAAAATCTTCTGTAAGTATTTATCCTCAAAAGGAGGTACTAGTAAGATGTGAGTATTTTTCCCAGCTTCATTTCATTATATGTCTTATGAAGCTAACATTTACCTGCACAATTTTTTGTGATTTTTAATTGTGTGAAGAAAACCACAGTAATTTTCAAGAATGAAAGTAAGCTTGGGGTTTTTCCTTACAGAGTTAGTCTATTTGATTTGTATCATGGCTTAAATCTGTAAAACAAATCAGAATCCCATCAGTGTCAAATGGGTTATAAAATCTGTTTCACATAATTAAGAAAAGAATCTACTATTTGGCATGCTTTACAAATACAAATTTGGGGGATATTTTATCTTTTGGTAAGTAAAGAGATAAGTAAAATTCAAGTCCACAATACTCTACACATAGAGTAATCATTGTCTTATGGTGGTCGCATTTATTTCTCTTTTTGACTTGAATAGCACTTAAATGCAACACAGACAAACCATTCTCAGACCCCCTCTCCTCACCTGAGGGGGAAGGAGTAGCAAAATTACTTAAGACAGCTTTGTTTAATGTATAACTGATCTCTGTCACCAAACAATGCCATAAAACAGTACAATTTAGGAATTACCATTTTGTCATAAAATCTTTAAATAGCAGGATGATATGATTAAGGCTTCAAAACCGGTTATTACTTATTTAATAGATAATAACACTACCATGCCATTTATCCAAGTAAAACTATTAGAGAGGCAGAATAAAAACCTGAAAAGATTAGAGGCATATGTCCTGAGAAGCTTTTTCTCTTTTATATAATGGTGAGGTACAGAGAATCCTTTAAAACAAAGGAATGACTGAAATGTGCTGGTGTATAATGTGTTTTTTTTAGAGGAAAAGTGTTATGTAAAATTCAGTTTCATCTTACAGGTATAAAGTGATGATACGGTGAAGTTATGTGCAACTATCTCATTTATTTAGTCCAAAAGAACTATTTTAAGAACTATCTTAAGAAACATGCTATAGTTTTTTTTTTTTTTAAGTAGTGTTCAACTTATGAACAGGCAATGTTCCAAAATTTTTTGTAATCCAGAAATTCCAAAAATTTGGGAATTATTTTCCCTATAGCAGCAATGGCATAAGTTTCTCTGGTTAGTTAGTTTCTCCAAAACTAACTCCAAAGCTTGTGCTCCAAAGCTTGTTGACTCTACAATACAACTAATTTTGAAACTTTTTTTTTAGCGTGGGTCCTGGCAGCAGAAATGATACAGTGGAAATAAAGCATTCCTCCACTAATTTTGAGTGTAGGACTCGTCATATAAGATTTTTAAAAGTCATTTAAGATTTTTAAAAGCAATATTTATCTCCAATACCATTATGAATATCAATGAAGTATCAGCAACTGGGACAGATGCTTATATATATTAGCTGATGTGGTTCTCATAGCACTTCTGCCAAGTAGAAATTATTAACCCTATTTTGGCCTTTGTAAAGAGGACACAAAATATAATTTATCTAAGTTGACACAGTAATTAATTAGACTGACAGCCCAGATCTGCCCCAATTTAAAGGGTGTGCTATTTCCATTATGCCTCATTGTTTATGGAATCCACCTTTTCCCCTAAACACACACACACACACTCACAGACACACTCACACACACATTCACACACACTCCAGACCCCCAGAGTCCTCATACTTCTATGGAACCCGTACTGCAAACTCTGTACTCAAACCTGGTTGTATCTCATAGTGCTCTCTCCTCTAAAATTATCCATTTCCATTGGCTCAATCCCCTATGTGCAACCAACCTTCATCGGATGTAAGATAAAGATAGCCCCTGCCATCCTGAATGTGTCTGCATTTAAGGAAGGGGAGTGTGTGTGTGTGTGTGTGTGTGTGTGTGTGTGTGTGTGTGTGTGTGTATACATGTATATAAAAATGTCAGGCATGGTTTCAAAGTGAAGTGTCAGAGCATAGAAGATCTTTTAAGTCTGCCAGTTTACTAAGCGGTCAGGCCCACCTCAGGTGTCTTCTGAGTTCATTTATCCTGCATTATTCCTCTTGGGGTTTGGGGGTAAAAACTTAGAACAGGGACAAGAGTCACAGCAAAGTTGGAAGAAGTTGAAAAACTAAGTGTCCTAGTTCATAATCTTTCATAATCTTTCTTTTTTCTTTTTTATCTTTTTTTTCCCCCCTAGAGCCTTACTGGCTCAGAGTGCTTGGACCCTATAAGAAATTTTTACAGGCTTGGGGTGCCTGGGTGGCTCAGTCTGTTAAGTGTCTGCCTTTGGCTCAGGTAATGGTCCCACGGTCCTGGGTTTGAGGCCCACATTGGGCTTTCCTGCTCAGCAGGGAGCCTACTTCTCTCTCTATTTCTGCTGCTCCCCCTGCTGGTGCGCTCTTTCTCACTGTCCAATAAATAAATAAAATCTAAAAATAACAATAAATAATAATGATAATTTTTACAGGCTTGCGGTGGGAAGTTAAAGTTGGAAATCCAGAGGATCGATGTAAGAAATGGAATCCATAGTGATTCCCTTCAGCTTGAACTTGAGAAACACCCTGAATGATGAGACTCTCTTGGTTTCCCTTCTCTTAGAAAAAGTTACCAAACTACGCCAAGGAGTCTAGTCTTCTAGGGGAATGGATTTATAGAAAACCAGGAAGCCACAAAGTCCTGGTAGATCTCCAAGGAAACTAAGCTTCTTGGCTCCTTGCTGTCAAACCAGCTGGCAGCTTCCAAACGGTCCTCTTGACAGGTCCTGTGCAGCTGCATTTTATGTTTCCATATGGCCTTGCCAGAGGTCCCCACCTTAAGCAGACCTGGCTTCCACAATTAGTACGGACTCACAACAAGTTAGTTATGGAATACATTAACTCCTAAAGGCCTCATGGGGCTATTTACACCTCTTTGGACTATTTCCAGGATCCCAGATTATACTGTAAGTGTAAATTAAGGAAGTCTCACAATCCAATGGCTCTGACTGGAACATGCAACATTACCATATCTTATGCTTCATTTTCCAATGCTTTTCTTGGCCTCATTTTAGCGATTTTTATGCCACCCTGAAAGATAAACTCTCTGTAATCTTAAAATCATGCTTTAGAATGTATTTCTCTCTTTTCCCTCCTTGAATATGCCTGGTTCTGTTTCTCAGGTACAAAAATTGAAGACTGATCAATTTTCTCCTTTGGCATTGAACTCTTTCAGGAATTTATTTGCATTCACCTGGCCAAGTTATAAATACCATCCAACACCTATATCATGCCATTTCTTTATTTAAAATAATAAATTGGTTTCACTTAATAAAATACAAAACCAGATGAAGTCAGTCTGTGTACCCAATGGTTGGAAACATACGTTTAGCAGCTGGTGAGGGAAAAAAAAGATCATTCCCCTAGCCCATGCACGAGATCAGTTATAGATCACATATTCTAGAAAACCTGAAACATAATGTAAATGGTTCTTATTTTAATTTTTATCCATGGCTTCCATTGTATACCCAAAGTATTGGAGTTGATGTTCTTTCTCTGTCCCTTTCTCTGCTCTCAGTCTTTGTGAGGACTTTTTTCTTGGGACCTCTCTTCATCTTCACAGGGTCATATTTCCAGTCCTGTTTCTCATGGATACTGGTGCCTAATAACACACAGGTCCTTAGTAAACACTTGTTGAATGAGTTTTGGAACCTGAACAAGGTAGACTATGATATCTGGAAAAATAATGCAAGTCCAAGAATCAGAAATTAGCTAGCTGAACAAGGTTTGATAATGATTATGGCAGTTATAGGTAGTTTTTGATAACTACTTCATATGTGCACAGCACTGCACTAAAAGCTTTAAGAATATCTAATTTTATGTTAATTGAGTCATCACACTATCAGGCATCATTACTCCTATTTTAAAGATGAATAAACTGAGGTGTTGAGAAGTAAAGTAGTATGTCCACAATCACATAGCTAGAAGTATATATTTTACTGGGATTAATACACAAGTCTGTTCAATGCCAAACTTCATGCCTTTTTTATCCCTTCCCATCTGGTCTTCCGTTTTATAATCTAGTAACTGTGGAATATTTAATAGTCATTAAGATAACCAGTTTTAAGACGTTTCAGATATAAGGTGACATACATCTCAAGAAAAGGTAGGATTTAATTAGTTTTGCTAATTGATTAAAGTCCTGCAAGAGATCCAATGCTAAAAAACTTAGGAACCCTGGAAAGAAAGAAGAAAGAGACTCTGGGGCAAGTTGAGCCTTTTTAGGGTTTTGGGGATCCATCTAAAGCTAAAGTTAGCCTTGTCTTTTTTATACTGGTTAACATTTACTATGTTCCAGATACTCTACCAAAAGTGCATATGTATTATTTCATAGAAATCTCAGCCAACCCTGTAAGATAGTACAATTGTTAGTCCTAACTAACAGATGAAGAAACCAAGCTTAACTTGTCCAAACTCCTACAGTGAACATGGTGGAACTTGGACCCAAAAGCCAGATATGTTTAACTTTGAAGCCCATAATTTTAACTGCTTCTGAATGCTATTTTTAGTTTATTTATTCATGTACATTTAAGGTAATTCATATTAATGTCATTTATTTCTTTTGGTCATTTATTTTGAAATAAAGCCCAAGGGATGAGGATCAGAAATCTGCTTAGTTTGTTTGCTAGCACATACGCCTGTGCCCTGTCTGTGGTGACACTTATCGAGTATCTCCTGATGCGTGCCTTTCGGTGCAATTAAATACCTCTGGGTCACTATCAGTCACATGCCTACAAGTAACAAACTCTGCATTCCTCTCCCTAGTCTAGATATTTATTTCTGTCAAAGTGGATGGATTAAGAAACATAAAAGAAAATAGACAACATCATCAATGTAGAGATTTACAAACTCTGACCTGAAAAAAAATCTCCGTAGAAAAAGTGTAGTGCCTAGGGTGATTGACATAACAGAAAACTTACCTCACTAAATGTGTTCGCATAGTTCATTCTGAACTTACTAGAAGGGATTGTTGACACTTTCAGAAGATAAAATATCTAGGACCCTGATAGCAAATTAACTTTGGTATTAAGAGGAATTCAAGTTAGATGTTACTGTCTACATTAGGACAGCTTATTTTCACTTTAACTCTGAGTTATATAACACATTATTGTTAATTACTTGCATGTATGAAGCAAAGATTCATATAAATTTCTTTTCTGTATTTATCTGTTGGAAGAAGCGACCACCAAATTAAGCTATGGAGGAAGTGTGGAAACACTCAAAAAAGACCCATTTAAATTATGCAACTCTTTGGAGGGAGGAGGATATTTTCGAAGCTGTAATTTTTTGATCAGATAAGTATTAGTTCACTTTTATTTTAGCCAAGTATACGTTTTGTAAAATAACACTAATAAGGTGTGCTATTTTTCCCTAACTAAATTCTTCACAATGAAATCCAACTGCAATATTCATTTAGAAATTTGATAATGCTCTCTTGTGTGAGTTTTAGGAATATTTGAAACCCCATTG
Organism: Mustela nivalis; assembly: GCF_964662115.1. Taxonomy (NCBI): domain Eukaryota; kingdom Metazoa; phylum Chordata; class Mammalia; order Carnivora; family Mustelidae; genus Mustela; species Mustela nivalis. Next base: position 34,524,766 of record NC_139031.1, on the reverse strand, counting down.
CATATAAATTATATCATGGAAAAGCTGTATAAATATTCTATTACGGCACATGCTGTTCTAAGGATCTGTCAGGATTTCCTTTATACACTCCATTTTGAGTGGTATATAAATCAGATGTAAAAATTCATGTTGGACTGAAACTCAGCACAAAAGGCCTCCTCCAGAGGCAAATGCTTTTTTTCAAAATGTGGTTTGAATTATGTTGGTCATTTTTAAGTTATAGAAGTGCAGAAAATGTATTTGTGGTTTTGAAGGAGAGAGATTTTTTCCATTTTTATAACTCATTAGGAAACTTTACAGGCCTTCAGACCATTTTGTGGTTTAGTTCTTCTCAGGTTTTTCCCCAAAGCAATATTAAAACTTGAATGGTGTCCGCTATGAATCCAGTGATTACTGTTCTGAATACAAATGTATGGATGGATATATATAGCTATACATATCTTACAATAGAAGAAGTTCCAATAATATCATGAGTTGGATAGAAGTTGAGACCTATCAGTGCCCATTTTTGTTCTTGGTATCAAATCAACTTTGGCCTATCAAAGGAATCCTGTTTTTACCATAGTTGAGTGTGTATTGCTTGTATTTTAAAGCTGCATCTTTAACTTCAGAACAGTCCTCTGAGTTTAAACTCTCCTTCTATTAGCTCTTTGACGAAAAGGCTGTGACTTTTCTAAATTTTGCTTTTTCTCTAGCAAGAGAATAAGTTGCAACATGTTTAATAGATATTCACTGATGATCATCTCTTTTGTAAAATATTTAATGTGTATGTGTATATAAATTAATGTTGAGTTTATTTTGCCTATATAGCTAACATGTTGCTGAGTAATTTCATAAACATCTAAGTTATTATTTTAGCACATGTAGAGATTATGGCTATATTATTCTTTTAATAGCATCAGTTAAGATCTGAGAAAGTTTTAGTTGGACTAAAAGTTGGCAAAATTCACAAAGTTGAGTAACCCAATCTTTCAAAAGACTAAAGGGTAATGAAAATAGAAATATTTTATATGACTGAATTGCTTCCATCTATGTTATATTTAGTTCATTAATGCATTAGACTAACACACTTAATAGTTACTATTTACTGTCCTATAATAGAACAAGGCACTAAAGCATAAAGAGGCTAAAATTTTTTCAATGTCATTCCTTATGTTTTCATTAAATTCTTCTTGGAATCTCAGAGTCTTGATTCGTAATACAGTTCCCTCTTCATCATATTACAGTATTTCTGGTACAGTTGCTAGAATCTTTAGGTCTAGTAACAGGATGGACCACCCACAGGACAGTCCAACCTTTGCCTGTGACTTGTGGAGCAATGTGGACTTCCCACTGAGACATTTTGAGGAGCAGAAGGGATCTATCTCCTCCTGGATGTTTTATCTGCTAACCCAGTGTCATGGAAATTAGCCAACTCTACAATAGAAAGGGCTGAATGCAGTTTTCTTTATTTTTTTTTTTTTATATTAACAGGAGAGCAGGGTTACTAATGAGGAATCATATCCCAAATCTCTAATCTATAAAGCTGAATATACTTATTTCTATTTGGGTCATTTTTTTTAATTCTGCTCCATTTGCTTTTACTAACTTATACTACTTTGTGTTCTATAATGTTATATTTGGTTGTAATTACAAAATTCTGTGTGTAATTTATACATTTATGTATATTATTTATACATTCATATACTTTTGTCTTTCTCTTGGTTTGCCATTAAAGTCATACATCTTATGATTTACCTTAACATGTACTCCAAACAGCCCTGTATGACTCGATCATTAAGAAGTTTGAGGGGAAACTTACGAATTTCTGAGCACTAAGAGCATTTTGAAACACAGTTTTATGCTAATCAGAAATATTTTGAAATACACCACAGACCTTTAAAACCCACTGAAAATAAATATACTATAAATGTCAAAGTGAAGTTGTATATGTTAAGAATCTAGATTTCATGATTTGAACTTAACAATTTGTAAGTCATTAGGCAAGCCATCTGTACATTGTGCTCCCTTCTCCCCCATCTACTATATTATACCCATACTTTTCCTTGCATTTGGAGGAGAGCTAACATGGTGTTATTATTTGAATAGCACTGACCTTGTTAAAGCCTAGCATCATTGTTTTGTGTATAATGAGCAGAATATTTTTAAACAGAATGGCTATTTCTTACAACACATGAAATAAGAATGACATAAAAAGACTTTAAGATTATGAAGAGTAAAGAATGTTAAGATAGATTCTCACCTTGATTTTACCTTTAAACAGCCTTTTATTTGTCTGTTAGGAACTTCTTCCCGTGGTTTTACAGGTTCCGGCTCTTGTTCTTTCTTTTGACAAATCAGTATATAATTTGTGCCATTATTATTTGACCAAAATGTACCAACAGAAGTTTCATAACGTATACAAAACTGAACTTTACTGCCATCTTTTTGATAAGGGGGAACCAATAAAATCTTAAAGGAGAACTGGTCAGTTTCACCATCGCATGAATTTGGGACATATTCTGCTAAAATGTCATAATGTGTCCGCCAGTCATCCAAGGACATTCTCACATATACTAACTTCTCAAAAGAAATATTCAAAACTCGAATAATGCCCTTCATACTTGTAGACCCAGGAGGATACTCAGTTGACTCCAGTATTGCTTTCTGTACTTGAAGTTGCTGCATAAGATCTTCTTTTGAAGAAGGCAAATTAAATAGTGGAGACAAAACATATTCTTCTGTGTGAAAAATGTCCTTCCTTAAGTCAAAACCAGTTGAAACACTCGGTAAATCCCAGCAATCAAATTCTTTGACGGACACAAGATTGAATCCAAAAGTGTCGGCGAATGAAACTCTTCTTGCACCTGAAGATGGAGTGTCCAGGTATATATCTTCAGAAGAATCAGAACCTCGTCTACTAGGTTGAGGGGAGAAGCCAGGTTTGAAAGTAGTTTTAACTTCCTCATCTTCAGAAAGAGAATCAGATAAATTAGGAACTTCTAAAAAGTTATCTTTGCTAATCTGTCTAGGTTCTTCAGAAGGCTCCATTGGGCTCTCTGATATCAAATAAGGGAAGACTGTACAACTAGTAGAGGCTGATATTTGAGATACTGAAGCTTAAAATAAGTATTATGTTACAGTTGACATTGCAGAAAGGAGTCATCTCTATAAATAGGTCCAATGGCGTGTAAACTATGCTAGCTTGCCTCCAAAGGCCTTTAATATGATAGCATCCATGTTACTTTCACAAGTATGCTTCAGAGTTAACTCTCAGTTTTTAAAGTTGCATCTGTTTGAGGTGATTTCCAAAAAGACATTTTAAATATTTTTTTTGCTGTGTTGAAAAATCTGAATTTAGAATTTTAAAAAATTGTTTTAGCCATTTGATCTTAAAAACAAAAACATGGACCACTTATTTGAAAAGAAAATAAAAGTAGTATCCCATACTAATACATAGTTTTGAGCTTAATCAATCCATTGAAGTAGACAAGGACAGATAGGAGAACAGAAGAACATTTATAGAATGGAGGAAAATCCAGTGCCTAATAATAATGATTGCTACTATGTAACAGGGGCTGACAATGTAAAATGTGAACTATAAAAGTGTTAGATTAAGGTTCTAGGAGTCTTGAAGAAACATGATTTAGAAGAAGAAGTTATCATTTGAAATAAACCATGAAGGGTAGGTAGAATATAGACATGCAGGACTGGAATGAGGTGGATTTTCCAGGTGGAAGAAATGGCCTGAGCCAAGGCCTAGAACAAATAGTCAAATCTGTTATTTTAAACATTAGTAAGTTTCTTTTAATTAACTTATGGAAAAATATATACAAGTAATGTGTTATTGCCTTGAAAATATAGATGGGCAATGGTAGGCCTGTCCCAGGAGTGAAATATTTATGTAGAATAAAATGTTCATCTCTAGCAAACTGCCATTTTATGCCCACAAAACAGAAATTAATACCATGACATCTTGGAGTTTGATGTGAGTTTTAAAGTGTGAGCTGCCCTGTTTAGACCACCATATGTTTTGTGTTAATGTAAAATCCACTGGGGAGATGACAAATCCACTGGGGAGATGACAATCAGGTAAATACCTACAAAAAATTTTAACCAGACATATGCTTTGACCCTGAAATATTCCAGCTAGAAATTTACCCTATCAGTATATGTATAAAAAAATTAGATATGTTTACAACAGAATTGACTTTTAAAAACTCTAGAAACTACTCAGAAATCAACCCACAGGAAACTGGATAAATAATGTGACACCCATGCAATAAAATGTTATAGTCATTAAAAAGGCTAAAGTACCACTTTATATATTGACACAGAAAGATAACCAAGATAATGGCTAAGCGAAGAAAGAAAATGTGCACAAATATGTGCCTAGAAAATTCCTGGAAAGACACAGAAGAAATTGTTAGCAGTGGTTAATTCCAATCATAGAGTCTGGAGGTCATAGGGGAAGGGAAATTCCTATTTTTCATTCAATTAATTAAACTGTGAAAGGTGATTAATTTTTTTTTAAAAAGAGAGCTGCCTAACAGCATTTCTTTAAAATTACAACTTTGTAAATACATTTTAACTTATTGGACAATTTGAATGGCATAAAATCATGGCCCAGGAAATTATTATTTAAAATTAAAAATAAGTGGGGTATAGAATAAGGAAACAAAATTATTTGGGCTTTACATCATCAATACAGCAAGAATAAGTGGTGACCTCATATATTGTTCAGGAAGGGAAAATGGCTATCCCTTACAAAGTTAATGACCATGAGCCTTGAGTAACCACATCCCAAGGTACTTAAAATATACCATTAGGTATTCAAGGACATTAGTAACAAAATATCTTAAAGAATTAGTCAATAATCCATACAGCCATGTAAATAATAGAAGAATGAAAATTTACAGATACAGTGATGTACCAAAGTAATCTAACTATTCATGCGTTATGAGCTGAGGCCTAGAACTAAAGCCCTCTGGGGTTGTATTCTGTCTCTGACACTTACTAGCTGGATGATGTTCAGAATTCTGCTCAAATTTTTTAACCCCCATCTTCTTATCTTCTTTCATTGTTAAAAGGCAATAATAACAATTAAATGAGCTGCACATTAAAAGTAGCACAAAATCAACAGTAACGGTGGCAGGCATTATTTTTACTTCTAAATATGTTTGGGAGTGGCTGATTTCTAAGACACATCAATAGGTGGACAATAGACTACAGAGAGTCCACATACATTAAGTGATGATCTGTAATTTGATTTTTTTTTTTCAAAGACTCTAGTAGGGAACACTTAACTTTATAAGACATAAAACAGCTCTACATTTGAAAATGGCCCTGTTATTTGAACTCAAGTTTTCTCTTCTTAATGTGTGTCTTTACACAGCACTACTCCCTTGATTTGTAGTAATTACTGCCTCTCTTTCGCAGTTTATAACCTTTGCATAATTGTAGACACTTGAATAGTCCATCTTAGTCACCATTTAACAAAAGCCCAGTGATTTCATCTTTTTTATCTCTTCTCCCATGTCCATCCTCCAGCGCTTTTTATCATTTTGTTACTCCTCTATGGCCTCCTTCCAGCTTACGTTTATTCTGTTAATGATCTGCCCCTAGATGAATGCAGTATCACAGATCCAGTGTCTCTGGAGCATGTAAAGAAACAATACTGGTTCCAACATTGTGACTTGGTGTTGGTATTCAGTTAAAATTCACATCACCTTGCTTGTTTTCCATATCATAGATCAGACCATCATCCCATTTTCTCATATTCACCACTACTTCAATTATAAAAATGACTTGTACCTACTTTTCTTCAATTGTTTAGACATACTTTTTTTTTTTTTTTTAACTAGGAAAAAGAACTAGGGCTTTTCTTTTCCTTAACAAACTACAGCTCAAGTTTTCACATACTCCATCTCTTTGTGTTAATCAAAGATTCTCAAAGGTAACTTCAATGTAAAGGACTGTATCAGTCTTGATCCCAGTAAATGGGAGATCAACATCATGCTCAAAATAAGGTAATTCCTTCCAGAAGGGTTTATTTACAAGGATCTATTTATAAAGTATAAATTCACAAAAGCCATGAGGACTAGTGCAGTAAACTAGGGCCCAGGCACATCAGTGTTGTTACCATACTTCAAGGGATGAGGAAAGGGACAATCATCTGAACCTGAAAGCAAAGAGTACCATGAGCTCCCTACTGGCTGAAGAGGATCAGTGATCTTTGGTCAAGGGACACAGCCAACCAAATATGACCTTGCCAGGAGAGATCCAGGAACAAAAATGCATTGAACTTACTCTTCTTCTTTCCTGTGATGTCCTACTAGGGCATACATTGGCCAGAGGCTACAGGGGCTATAACAATTCATTCAGGTGAGCTTCCTGGTATAGAGAACAGGATGGAGAAGGGTGAAAAAAGTGGCAAGTGGATCTGGAGGAGCAAACAAAGATTTCAGAGATTAAAAGTTTACTACTTGTTTATTGTTATATGCTTATACATTATGTTTAAACATGTAATTTAAAGTATGCATATGTTTTCCTTTTGCATAATACATATTCTATCTCAATCTCAATACCAGCTGAGTTCCTATTGCCTGGTATTTTATTGTCACAGTGAGAAAACTTGAAATATCTAGCATTCGTAAACTGATCCAGTGGAAGTAATAAATACGAAATACTGAGTTTATCCACAGATGATTAAGAAAGAAAGAATCTTTTTTTGAGATGAATTATAGCATCACTTTGTTTCCCTTGTTGGCAAAGTCTTTGCAACCTAAACTCAAGAAATATTTTGTCAGAAGAGATCCCAGAAGAGTGATTTTTAACCAAGGATACATATCAAAATCACTGAGAGGTGTTCAAAGTACACAGGCTAGGTGCGTCATCAGCTCTACTGAATAGAACTTCCAGGTTGATGATACTGCACAAATGATTCTAGTAAGGATTGAAGATGCAGGATCTGCGTGTCTTTTTGCTGTAGCATCAAGGAGTCAGGGACCTAGGTTCTCATTAGAAAGAATTATAGCTATCATCCCTCAAGTATTATGTGGTTTATCTTGGGGGTTTTGTCTTGTTTTGTTGTTTGTTGGTTGGTTTTCATTTGTTTGTTTGTTTGTTTGTTTGTTTTTGAAAAGAGAGAGAGAAAGAGAGACCATGCCCACAGGTGGGGGTGAGGGAGGCAGAAGGAGAAGGAGAGAGAATCTTAAGCAGGCTCCACACTGAGCCAATGTGGGGCTCCATGCCACTACCCTGAGATCACGACCTGAGCCAAAATCAAGAGTCAGACACTTAAATCAACTGAGCCAGCCAGGCACCCCTGTGGTTTTTGGTCTTTTATGTTTGTTTTTGTTTTTTTTTTTTTTGTACAAGAATAGGTTGTTGGGGTTTTTTTTCTTTTAAGATTTTATTTGTTTATTTGACAGAAAGTGAGAGAGGTCACAAGTAGATGGAGAGGCAGGCAGAGATGGAGGAGGAAGCAGGCTCCCCGCTGAGCAGAGAGCCTGATGCTGTGGGGCTCCATCCCAGGACTCTGGGATCATGACCTGAGCTGAAGGCAGAGACTTTAACCCACTGAACCACCCAGGTGCCCCTGTTTTTGTTTTTTGTTTTATTTTTTTTTTTATATAGAGTCTATAAAATACTTTCATAAAAATTGACATAAAAATTTAGTAGAGTTATAGAGTAACAGAACTTTAAGGCACTTAGCAATCATTTAGGCTGATCCCCTCACTTTCACAGAAGAACACTGAAATCTGAAACAATGATGGCCCCACCATTTAGTAACTGAGCTGGGACTTGAACTCAGCCCTCTCTTGCTTTGATTCTAGTGTTCTCCATATTATCACATATACTCACCAACTTTTAGCTTTAGAATTCAAAATTAACAAATAGTCATTAAAATTCATTTGTTCTATATCCAGTTTATTTTTTTAAATCAATTAACTTTTGTGAACTTTCTTTTTTCCATTTGATGAAAGATCTCCAGAGTGTCCAGATAATTTTTCTTCATGACAGAGTCACTCAACCTTTTTTAACCTTTGCTGCCTTTGGTAAATATAATATCTCACACTGTCCTCTCCCTCTCCCTCAGAGACTCTGCTGTACTCCTATTTGGGAATTACTGATATAAGTTATAAAAATGAATTATGTGACCTTTTTATAACTAATATTGATACTCAGTATTTTAAAGGACTATTAGTTAAAGGACACTGCTTCAAACATAGTCTGAGACCCAGGTTGGCTCATCAGATGCCAATTACTGGAAGACATCCTCTGCAAAGATGCATATATCTACCAATAGAGGATGCACAGATAAATCAGTAGAAAGTGGAAATTTTGCCAGGTGAAGATAAATTTTTAAAGGTATGTGTCATTTATCCATGGAGAGATGAATGATTCAGTGTAGGTGATTGATCATGTTATAGCAGAAGATTTTTGTCACCAAAAGCAGCATCCTCATTCTTTAGCTTAATTCACAAAAGAAAAACTAGTATAATATTCAAGCACCGAGTGATTATTTTATAGGGATTAAATAATGTGCTTTGAACTCCTTGGATTGAAATAAAAATGTATAAATACAGAGTTAAAGAAATCTAGGTTTCAAAGTTTACTAAGGAAGCAAGCATCTAGGTTAAACCCTGCGTTTTACCAATAAAACACTGAAATCTAAGGGGTCAATTGGATTCTTACCTCGGGGTGTGGATGAATCCAGCATTAGTCCTAGAAGGAAAATATATTAAAAGTTTCTCAAAGTCAAGCACAATCTAGTAATATCTTAATAACTTTTTAATTGATCACTATGGGGCTTCTGCCATTTGGTTTACTTAATATGGGCAAAATTTAGCATTACCTATGGATTTTCCCCAAAGTTCCAAAGATACGTATTTGCTTTATGCACTGCTTGGCACAGTTTTGGGTAAAGACGAGTACTTAATACCTCAGTAACAACTTACAGAATCTTAAGCTGAATTTGTTGTGCTGGTTATGGTACCTAACAGGTTTAATATTACAATGAAGCCAGCAACACTGTCAGCATTACTTCACTGTAGCTGTCTCAACAGTGCATACTTGTTTACCAGGCTAGGAGCTTAGAACCTGTGGTATATTGACCTTGCAGGGTAAACGGATAGAAAACAAAGGATCTGAAAATTCTCTAAAATTATATGTTAAATTTTTGCATGTCTACATTTAACTGTGTTGAGTATATAAAATTTAGTTCCTGGATCTCTGAATCAAAGTTTTAAGAATGATTGATATCTGCAAATGATGATTTGACAATCAGGAGGATGCCATCCTGTGAATTACAAGTAGAATCTGTGCTAGTGTGTCCTTTTCATGCACCTCAAGTTCAGCACAAACTGAATCAGTACCCATTATAAAAATCTCTTTGCTATGTAATATGAAAAATACATGATGATGTTTATATGAACACACACACACACATTATGCATAGCTAATCTTTCTATATAGGTGAGAAATAAATAGAACTTGCTTAATTTTTCATAAGGCAGTCCTGGTACAGTGAATAAATATATTTAGCATCATTTTAAATTTTCTTATGGCAAATCATCTTTTACCAATAGAGCAGTCAACTGTTTTGAATATTTTTAGATTTTTCTTAAGAATAAAAAAGAAATCTAGGCATAATCTCTTGCTTAACCCAGTAGCTTCGTCATCTATATTTTTAAATCCTATAACAAAGAGTTGTGAAATATGTAAGGAAGTGAGAAATATATATGTTGTTCCAGGTGGAATCAGCTTGAAATTTTAAATGATTTATTCACTGATGATCAGTGTTTGGAAAGCTATTTGGTAAAACATATTTGGGAGCTTATGCTTGTTCATTATAAGGTTAAAATTGTATCTCCTAGAGTAGGAAAGTTCCCTGGAAGTCATTCTGTCCACCTCCACCCTTTCAGACTCCCTTCTAAGATTTATTAATAGGAATGTTTCTATCTTTATCTTAGATAAATTTAGTAATAGCAAACTCACTGCTTCATAAGGCAGCACATTTCACTTTGAAAAAAACTAATAAAGAGTTCTTTGTCATTTTGTGCCACGGTGTAACTTATATTAGTTTTTGTTTTTTAGTTTTATTTTTATTTTGGAAGCAGAATTTGATATTCTCATAAAAACTTACTGTGCTAATCAAAATCTTTATAAAAATTATGTCAACTGAAGCAAAACATTTAAAGTATTACATTCATGCAGAAAAGTTCACAAATCATTAGTGTACAGTTCGTTGAATTTTTCCCAAAGTGAACTTAACCATTTAACCACCAACTAGTCCAAAAAAACAGATTACCAGTGCTCCAGTCAGAAATCCATCTCCTATCCATTCCCAATAGCTACTTTTCAAAGGTAACCACTATTGTGACTTCTTACACCACTGATAAATTTTCTGGTTTTTGAGCTTAAGTTAAATGCAACCAAATTCTTTCTTCATAGCTAGTTAGTAAAGGATGAAATCAGTCCCAAAGTTAGTACCTTCATCTACTCAGCACTTTATGGTAAATTCAATTCAATAAAATCCACTGGGAAGAAAGTAGCACATTATGAAAAGATCGCTTGAGTCAAGAAAATTCTATTTAAAATACGGTTCATACATTGCCAGTCATGTGACTTTGGACAACAAGTATTTGACTTTTTTAAAGAATCCTCATTTTCTTTACATATGTGTAAAGCACAAATAATAACAGTAATATTAATATTAAATGAGATATATTTTTTAAAGGTCAAGCACAGTGCCTAGCATCAGCAGGTGTTCAGTTCACAATAGCATACACTGAAATGGAAAAATAAGGTATGGCTTTAAATTTGTGTAAAACATTACATTTTTCAAAGCACAAATTCATTAGGTATTATTGCTTTTGTAATAAATCCTTCTCTTTCTGCTTGTGTAACTTCCTCTCAAAGACAATAACTTACAGTGTTCACTTTGCACTTGAATAGCCACAGAAGAGAAAGAAGAGTTGTGATTGTTGTATCTTTTTCCATTGGAGATATCAACTCCCAATCTTTCTGTATCCCAACCTCAAATCCCATCAGACCATCTGAAAAACATTCACCCAAACCATACCACAATAACCCAAAAGAACATAAAAAGTTCCTGAAGACCTAAAAGGTAAATAGGCAGGGATAGGAAGGATCTGATACTACTCTTTCTACACTTTTGGAATTTAAACTTCTTTTAATTTGGTAATTCCCTCAGAAAGGTTAAATATAAATTCTTTCACATCCCTAGCTCCCACAGAATGAGAATGTGATTTCTAGTCATGTTCTCTCATTAAAATAAAATTTCAATATCATAAAACAATTAGATGATCCCCAAGGTCCTTTTTAATTTGCTAATTCTGACTCTTATGCCCCATGAAGTTTATTGCAATATGCTTAAACTTTGTGATGAATTGTGCCTGTTTGTTCATTGTGTGAGTAGATGTGTGTGTTGGGACAGACACTATTGATTGACTTCCCAAACTTCCATTTTATAAGGTTCACTTCAGTAAATATTTATTAATACTCTTACCCTGTGCCAGGATGGATAAGAAAGTGCCCTTGCCTCCAAGGGGACCACAATTTATCATAGAAAGTGTAACTTAAATTCTCCTTTGTGAATTAGACAATTTTTTAAGGATATAATAGTTAGTGTTCATCCTTTTACTTCCTTTAAAGTTTATCAGTCTGTAACTTTCCTTTAATTTTAAAAATTTTAGTTGATAGCTTTCCACACATTTAGGTAATTTGTGTACATTACATATACATTTGGCTGAACCACACTAGACTGCTGTAGTGAATGGCATTCACTCTTAACAGGCAATCTGCATGCCCAAGAAACAGACCATGAAGATAAAATATTGTAGTTATTGCTAAATTCAGATCAGACAGCATTATTGGGTTTATTCATTACTTACGAACTATTGCAGGATTGGCTCAAAATTTCAGTTTAATTTTCTGTACCATTTGCAGAGGATGAAGTAAGTAAGAGCTAGCTTTTGTAGAGCTGGACTAGAATTTATATGGTATCATGTCTCCCACAGACTTACCAGAAGATGTTTGTATACTAGAACATATATAAGCTGGAAAGGATTCTAGAAACTCTGTAAACCCTCTGCTACATTTTATTGTAAAAGAAGCATGTCTACAAGGAAGAAGGGAGTTTTTCCCCCACCTCTTATTAAAGCACAAGCAGCATAAGCAAAGCTAGAATTTGGTTGGCTGGCTCACACTTTAGTGGTCTTCCCCCTCAAAATCTTTAAGCAGTTTGGTTTGGTATTTTTGAAAAGTGTTTAATATGTGTCCCTCTGCCACTCCTGAAGGTGTCCTGAACATAAGCAGCTGAACCCTTCTTTTCAAAGTATTTGTATTGCATCCATATGTAAGGCTGGGATGGTACATAAAATCTAACTCTGAGGATCAGTCAAGTCCCCTAAAAGGGTGTGGTATCTCTCCTTTTATCCAAGCAGTCACCCCAGGATCTTTATCACACTCCATGATGGTGAGAAAGTCTAAAGGTGATGGCTCACTTGGTAAAGGAGTCCTATTTCACTGATCATTTCTCTGCTTATTCTTATTATTAGTCGAAGGTGATTTCTCCACTGTCTACCTGGAGTCTAGAGAAGAGTGTTCTGTATCTTTCTGAATAACCTCTTTAAAAGAACAACTGAACAGGTTTTAATATATTAACAGTCACCATAGAAGGTCTCATATAAATGAAGTTAGTTATCATACTCATTTTTATAAAGAAGCCCATCATGGTTTATGTAGACTTACTTGAAAAAACCTTAAAGAACAGTAGAGCACAAAAGAAAAGAGACTTATGAATCCCTGAAAAAGTAGACTAACATTAGAACATTTTCAAGTACAGTTTCACATAAAATATAAAGATGTGAGGGAAATGATCCATTAAAAACCAGTATCAGGGAATTAGAACCATTAGAGGAGATGTGATAAATATATACGGTCACTACTCCCCTCTGGTTGCAAAAATTTTAAATTTAGGAATGGCCTATTTTCTTTCCCCAGGAGAGTAATCAGAATTCAAACTAGGGGTGGTGAGGTGCCTCATAAGGTTTCCTACCCAGAACCTTCCCAGACATGGAGAGAGAGGTCAAATATATGTGCCAGCCTGCTTGGATGGTGATATTTTCTTTCACCCTTTAAACACTGAAAATTATGGCCACTGTAGGAAAGAACTAGGATTAACCATCTTATACAATTATAGGTTAAGTCTTCTGAGCATAGGTGAAGTGAAAAATAGAATATGAGTAAAGTTCATCTGCCCAGTCTAAAGTGCCGGAGTGGCATAGCGATCTCTGTATCTAAGGCTCAAATTATTACAATTAACATAGTATCCATGGTCTGTGGCCTGACACTGCAAATTTCAGAAAGGAAACCAGAATTTACAGAGTAATTTTCTTCTGCTCCAGGTGTCCAGGTGTCACTCAATCACCCTCTACTGAAAGTTGGAGTTTCGAGGCCAGGCAGGTGAATTTACTTTCCACACCATCCCTATGAGCTTTTGTCTAAATTATCTGGCTATACAAAAGATCAGCTTGAAACTTATTGCTCACCTCTTATCTATTCAATGGTTTGATGGAACAGCAAGGAATATCGTTAAAGACAATGAGGCATCAACTCCTTTAATTATTCTCTCTTAAGAATCTGCCATTTCAGACCATCTATTTCAGATTTGGAATCGTGACATTTTAACCTCTTCTTGATTAAAGGTTTCTATCTCCATCTCAAAGAATGCTTACTTACATGTGGTTTCTCACAAATGGCTTAACCTTTCTGCATCTCAGTTTCATCCCTTATAAAATAGAGATAATTACAGGGAGTTCTATTTGCCCAGCATGTGGCAGGCATGCCCCACGCACGGACCCCCATAAGGTCTTCATATGGAGTTCGAAATATGTCATAAGAACAAAGGCAGAACCAAAAATAGAATTGGGACTAAAAGCAAGGCAGGGCATCAGGCATAGGGGAGTTGAATGTTAGTGTTCGAGAGTCCTTTGGTCCTTTGGTATCCTTCTGCATTTTACATGTTGCATTCACCTACCTAAACGATTATAAAAACCTCATGGATAATAAGCAGATAGAACTTTATAACGAGAATAAATTAAAACTCTCAAAATGTCTCATTGGGGGCGCCTGGGTGGCTCAGTAGATTAAGCCTCTGCCTTCAGCTCAGGTCATGATCTCAGGGTCCTGGGATCAAGTCCCACATCGGGCTCTCTGCTCAGCGGGGAGCCTGCTTCCCTCTCTCTCTCTGCCTACCTCTCTGTCTACTTGTGATCTCTATCTGTCAAATAAATAAATAAAATCTTAAAAAAAAATGTCTCATTGGGCTTACAAGTATTATAGTATTTTCCCTTTTCTTCTTAACAGTTACAGAAACAAAGTTGGGAATTTGGGATGTGTTTTTAATTTTCACTTATTTTCCCAAGGGAGATAAAAGATGTGGGATACTAATACTTTTTTTTAATTTAATTTAATTTTTTTTCAGTGTTCCAAGAGTCATTGTTTATACAACACAACCAGTGCTCCATGCAATACGTGCCCTCCTTAATACCCACCACCAGGCTCACCCAACCTCCCACTCCCCTCCCTTTGCAGGATCCAGGCAAAACAAGAGACTTGATTCTATGTCAATAAATTATGACTTTCTCTTTCAATAAGTGATTAAATGGAGTGTTTTCATTCATTTTATGTGAAGGAAGTTGAATGGAAAGAAGTTCACTAAATTATTATTGATTTACCTATTATTTTTAATAGGCTTAGAAAATCAGATCCTGATAGAATTTTGACAGGAAGAAACTATTTGCCAATAAATAAATCCTAGTGTGAAGTTAATTTATTCTTTAGTTTGGTTGCTGAAACAAAATTCAAATATCTTTAAATTTCCTTCTAAATACAGTAGTTCTTTGTGATAGTAGACATGTAGTTAATATAGTTCCGTTTTGGATTACATCTTCTAATGAAAATGGATAAAGGCCTTCTATGTAAGTTGCAGCTCTTTGAAGGTATACTACTACTTTCAGATTTGATTGTGAGCCTTTGTTTATTCTGATTTCATTATTCTTTCTTGGCCAAGTAATCTTTTGTCTTTATTTCTTTCTTGTATCGAAGCAACTAGCAAATGGGTAATAGCATTAGGGTCTACATGTATAAAGGTATCACATAATGGGGAAAGTAGCTGATCATTTCTGCAGCCTTTTCCATTTAACCCCAAACAGGCTCTCACTGACTAGAATTTTAGTAAGAGTAGTCTTCTTAACTCTGATCAACAGAGAACACACAGTCTAATCATGAAAGGCTGCCTCCCCTGTATCTCCTTGAGTGTTGCCAAGTGTTCATAACTCCCCTTGTCATACACACACAATCCCAATTTTTTCCCTGAGGTGGAGATAAGAGAAATAGATTTCCATGTACATAAAAGTTAATAGCAAGATAAATATTGTCCAAAATTTTTTAAAGAGTAAAATCATTTAATTTGAAGCAAAGGTCTATAACTACTCTTAGAAACCTTAGAGTGGTATCAAATGCTTGTAAAATAATTTATCTTTTTTTAAAGATGTATTTATTAGAGAGAAAGAGACCATGAAAGCAGAGAGGTACAGGGAGAGGAAGAGAGAGAGAATCTCAAACAGACTCCATGCAGAACATGGGCCTGACATGCCCCTGAGATCATGACCTAAGGTGAAATCAAGACTCAGCCACTTAACTGACTGTGCCACCCAGATGCCCCTTTTAAAATAATTTAAACTAAATAAATATTAAAGGAAAATGCCATTATCTTTAAAACAATGATCAATAAACTAACTTCTCCAGTGGGAATGGTAAGGCAGCGTGGAGTCATTTCACAATGAACTAAATAAAAAACATCCAAAAAAAGGCTATTCTTATATTTAATTATCAAAGCAATTAATTTGACATAATATAACTCAGAATTATTTATAGTAATTATTTCACACTTACACTTTTATTTAGTCATAACTATTGATAAGAGCTGGTCCTCTTTCCCCCATTAAAATCGTACTCCTGACCTATCATCAATACACATAGAATATAGGAGTTATTTTTTAGCTACCAATGATAGCTTTGACCTCATTTTAAAACACCTTCCTTCATTTATCCTTAACAAGGGCCTAGATGAATGACAAAATCTCTGGCTAGACACTCAAGAGCCAGAATAGCAAAGATGTTTGGTTCTCATACCAAGCATAACTGGCAGATAGTAGCTCCCGGGAGCACTGTGTTTAGAAAAATTGTAGGTCCAAGTTCAACTCAGTAGGAAAAATGTTTTGGTAGAATCTTGAATGAGAACAAGAATCAGGGAGTGATCTCTGAATAGGTGCTTGTTACTATGGATTTCATTAATAGTTATTCAGCACCCACTATGTGTAGGACTCTGAACATCACTGCAAGAGGTCCTGAGCTAAATCGGTTACTGCGCTTGACTTCAAGAAGGCCGCGTGGTGAGGGAGGAAGAATGCACTGATGAATGTTACATATGAGGAGCACAGACAAAGTTCTTATCAGGAATTTAGGGGAGAGAATTTTAATTCAAAGGATTATTTTAAGATTCATGGAAGAAATGGTAAAAGATTTCACAAATACTATTTTGAGGTGAAGAATGAGTCTTATACCACTTCCTGAACTCATGAAAAGCATACAAGTTTACCAAATTAATCCAAGTATTAAAACTGAAGATTTGGTGAGTAATTATAGTTCAGCATAATGGAAACTTGCCCAAACTTCTACTTATTTAACTATTCTATGGTAGTCTAGATTTGATTTTTCATTTTTTGTTTTTGATTCCACAACCAGACTGAATAGTATGTTTTCTTTACTTCCCCCCTCTAAACTGCTAGACTTCCAGCAGACGACCAAGGGTTAAGGATTTAATTGATATTTTGAATCTGTCAAGAACCACTCATTTGGACTCTTGAGCCTCTTGGTCCTATTTCAAGAGTAGCCTGCCCCATATAAGCCATAATACAGTTTGTAAATTGTCCAACTTAGCTGTTCAGCTGCCGTAGTCTAAAGTTTAAAAATATGTAAGTGGGTCAGTTCTAAAATTAATTCAGCCTAACTTTGCCTGAAAACACTAAGAATATTACCCATCATGAGGGCCAAAATATCACCCCCAAGCAGACAGAAACAATCCCCTAGAGAACAAGTGCCCAGGATGATGGCTCTGTGACATGCTCACTCTATTGCCACGTCTGCAGCCCTTGATTATAACCCAGGGTGCTCTGATCCTGTTGGTCAGACAGCAGAGGTGCTTGTTTTAGCTGATATCCAAGTGAAAATAGGTTGATCAAATGAAACAGTTAAAAGTTAACAATCATAACTAACATTCATTGGGCACATATAATTTACTGAACATGCATTTAATCTTCTAGTAATTAAAAAAGAGACATTATTATGTCTACTTTACATATTTAGAAATTGTGTCTGGATAAGAGGGTAGCTGGGAGTTGAACACAAGTCTCAAAGGTTTGTGCCTTTTCTCACCACATTATATTACACTGTGTATGTATTACTTTCCTTTGTACCTACTCATCATTTATTAAGCAATACTGTCAGTCACCATGCTAGGTATTCAGAATACAATGAAAAGGTCCCTACAGATAACTGATACAGGGATGAAGACGGCTATGGACAGAATTATGTCCCCTCCAAATTTATATGTTGAAGACCTAACCCTCAATGTGACTGTATTTAGAGATAGGGTCTTTAAGGAGGCAATTAAGATTAAATGAGGTCATAAGAGTGGCCCTAATCCAGTAGGATTGGTGTCCTTATAAGAAGAGCAAGGGGGCAATAGGAGTGTGCATGCATGGAGAAATCATCATGTGAAAATACAGTGAGAAACAGCCATCTAAAAACCAAAAAGAACATTCTCAGTAGAAACCAACCCTGCTGACACCTTGATCTCAGACTTCCAGCTTCCATAATTGTGCAAAAATAAATTTCTGTTGTTTAAGTCACCCAGTCGATAGTATGCTTTTAGGGCAGCCCTAGCAGGCTAATATAGAGACAGAGACATTTCATTTTCTAAAAAAGAATATGAAAAACACTAATAGATGGACAAATATATGGGAAGAATAAATTTTAACTTACTTTAATAAAAATATGAAGATATTACAAAATTAAATTGCTAGAGAATATACAGTTTCTTTATTTTTGTCTATAGCTAATCTGGTCTTCAACAGGCCCCATCTGTGGTTTGTTGGGAGAAACATTAACTAATTGTCCAATCCATTTTAAAACTTAGACCAATATGACAATAGAAATATGTTTGGGTCATATTCAACAATTCTGGGAAATTTTTAGTCTCTCAGATTTCTTATTCTTTGTACCACCTTCCACCTTACTCTTTGTACCACCTTTGTAAGACCTTCCAGGGTCTTCTCCAACATGACATCTGGGTGTGGGGGAAGGGCAGCGGGCGTGGGACATTCCTTTGATGGGGTTGTCTGGCTTCTCCAGCTCCCAGTGATGCTCCTTTATTGCCTAGTTTCTGGGTGCTCTGTGGTCCTCCCATGCTGAAATCTGAATAAGAAAATGGGGAACCATTCTTTTGGCTTCTCCAATGTACAGATTGCTCCCCTCACAGGTTCAGCCTCACTTTTGCTCAGATTGCTGCTATAAACACTAAGCTGAGTATCCCATTCAGTACCAGCCTAGGTGGTCCACTCACAGAAATACTTCACACTGCCAAGACTTGGCAAGTTTCCAATCAGACTCTCAGCTACCCAGGGGGCCTATAATACACAGGAAAGGGTAAAAGTGAATTGGAAAAATAAAATTTCAGGCTGTGCCTTCAAAATTACTCTGTTATGGCTGAGCCCCAGCCAGGATGGTACAAAAAAGAAGTATGAGAACCCCTCCACCCAGAGTCTTAATTGAGCAAGGCCTTACTCTTTGCAGTGATATCTTTAGTCATAGAAGGGAGATATCTGTTCATCATATTCACCCATTCTCTCTTTTCTTGTCACATTTTCTAGGATTAGAAAGGGACAGATTTTTTTTCTCCTTCCTCTTCCTGTTTAGAAAACTTATATAAAAACCTTTGGACCATGTCCCTAAGTCTGTGTTAATGATAGACATAATGGAATTTGGAAACTCCTCTATCACTGAAATCCAGACTATTGCCTTGCCATACATTCTACTCTTGAATACTAATTACTACTTCTGTCTTTTTCTTTTCATTCCTTTTGGAAGAAACCCTAACCTATGTCGAAGCAGAAAGATCTCTTCAATGAACTAGAGCTCACAAAGGCAAAAGAGTAAGCCACGGTAATAATATTCAACATATAGATCCCATTAAATATTTGCCGTGCAGCTAAAGGTGAATGATTGATTCTGACCTAAAAATTATTCTTCCCAGAAGAGATAACATTTGAGCTGAATCTAAAAGGAAAAAAAGATCATTTGCTGAAATATTTTTAGGATTGGCTCAGTTTAAAAATGCAGAACCAGTGGTTCTTTTCTAAAGTGGGCATGCTTTTGTAATACCAGAAAATACCAACAAGATAACTTGAGAATTATGAATCATACCCAATAAATACGAAGAAAGCCAAAACTCTTCCATTAGTTCACACACACTAATACACCTATTACATCCTAGGAATTGCACCAGGTGTTACCAAAAATGAGAAGACGCACTCCCTACTATCAAGCAACACATGAGCATATTATTAAAAATGTTTAACTTGCAGTAAGGCATATACATCTTAGAAGAAAAGAAGAGTTATCACCATTAAGTGGTATAAAAATAATTTTCCAAGTGCTAGAAATCAAACATTTCATAGTAAAGTCAGGACTAATCCTTACACTAGTGTCCCATCTATGCAGTTGTGCAGAGGGTTCCACTGGCAGCATAGATAACGCCTTGCTTGCATTCCATAAGAAGAAAGATGCTAAAAGATTGTAACCAAATATGTGTACAAGAATGCTTATTGAGGGCACCTGGGTGGCTCAGTGGGTTAAGCCACTGCCTTCGGCTCAGGTCATGATCTCAGGGTCCTGGGATCGAGTCCCGCATCGGGCACTCTGCTCAGCAGGGAGCCTGCTTCCTCCTCTCTCTCTCTCTCTGCCTGCCTCTATGCCTACTTGTGATCTCTCTCTGTCAAATAAATAAATAAATAAAATCTTTAAAAAAAAAAAGAATGCTTATTGAAAGATTATAGGTAGGAGAGGATATCTTGGCATAAATGATTCATATTGAAATTATGCTTTCAATGATCACTAAAACTCAATTGAATGTTCAATAGAAATTTTGAAGTTTATGAGAAAGAAGTTACAAAGCAATTATTCTTTAATTTTATAGCACTCTAGGAAAAGTTTACAAAATATAATTCTGAAAACATAATATATAATTGTTCTCCATTCATAGAATAAGGAGTCTCCTCTCTTTCCCTAACCCATGATCTAATTTTTATGTAAAAATCATGTTATTAAATACAAAATAATATCATATGAGTGTAAGTGAAGCAGGGAGTAAAATCACCTTACAAAGTAAGCATGTTATGACTAAATACATATATTGTCTTTGATTAACTGCGTCAATAAAGTATTAAAATTATCATCTATAAGCATTTTTAAACTGATGATATTTTATAAGTTCTAACATTACTGCAAATGTGGGCACAAGATTGAGTTTCAGAAACACATAAAACTATACTTCTGTTCTATTGACCCTGTAATTTTAGGACAATCCAACAGTAAGCAAAAGTAGAACTTCCTCCTTAAAAAAAAATTGTATCCTGCAGTCTTCAATATCTTTAATGAAAATGGAGTCCAGAAATGTATACATTAGACATACAATGGTGGCTTCAAAATTCTACATATGTGGAGCTTAAGGGCAGAAATCCATTAAGCCAGGGGTCTTGTGTTGAAGCTATATTTACAGAGCAAATACAATGCTCTCTATTTCATTGACTATAGAGAGCAAATACTTTGTTCTGCATTTTATTGACTATAAGGTGGTCAATAAAATATAAATTTTTAAAATACCAATATCTTATAAAATTTTATTTGGCCTTCATATAAATGTAAGAAAGTATACATTTTTTCACAAGAAAAAATTACCATTCTTTTTATTTAAGATAGAATTTAAAATATGGTTGAGAATTTACATGTTTTTCCCTCCCCAAGCCAATTCAGTGGCATTGCCATTGAGGATACATAAAATTACACATGGATAACTCCCATATATTTCTAATGCTAACTCTCTTCTAAACTCAGGAGTTGTATATTTACCTTCAGTCTCAAAGGCATATTAAACTTACTGTGTCTAAATCTATATTACGTTTATAACTTACTACTCCTCAAACATTTTTCTCTCCCAGATTTTCTATTTTCGTTGATGGCACTAGCTGCAAAACAGGCATCAGACCTAGTTCATTCTTAATTCTTTTCTTGGCCTCATCTTCAATTATTAATTCCTTCCGTATCCCATATGGAGGCCTCACCATCCATTCAGTGATTCAGGCCAGGAATGTGCAGCAGGTTCATATCCAATAATTCCCATGTATCTAGCTAGAGTGAAAATGATAGTAGCAATGTAGATAGTATAGTACTCCCTCACCCCAGTGTAATCAATTACCAGGGCCAGTAGATGCTACCGTCTCAAAAGTGTCTTGAACTTAGGCTTTCAGGTAGTAGAGAGGTCATCAAGCTAAGCTATGTGTGAGCTTGTATACTTGGAAGGCTCAAGTATGCAAGTTCACACAACTTGAATACTTTAATTTCATAGCAGAACAGCATGCAGAAGGCAGAACTGGAACGCTGTCCATGTAACCAAAGTGGAAATATGAGGGACGAAAAGGTCCTGACAGTGAATCACAAGGCAAAACCTCAGTCCCTAAAATTAGGTATAATACCTGAATGAATCAAGGATAGACGACAACAATGTGAGACTCTGTGCTATGAGACTAGGATCTTATAAATTTCTCCTGACTAGGGACAACATTAGTTAAAGGATCAGAGGCAGAACTGAACAAATATTTATGCATGCATCTATCTATCTATCTATCTATCTATATAGATGAATATCTAGATGAATATCTATATAGATAGATAGATAAGCATAATTGTATTCATAGAAGCATACATAAAACAAATTCACAATATACAACACTACACAAAGTTGCAGAAGCAACCAGTCACTGGTCTTCTTCAATGCATAAACTCCAAAGTCCAAATTTCTAGGTTCTAATTTCTAGGTTCCATTTACCTTCATTTCTACTGTATTGTGTTGGAAAAGTGATCTATGTACTCTGAGCCTCATCTGTAGAATAAAGATTATAATACCACCTACCCCATAAGACTGTGGAGAGGTTTAAATAACCTCAGGGAAGTTAAGAATAAATTTTACTATTACTGTTATTATGCATCATAACATCACACAGCATAATCTTTACCTAGAACTAATTTCCTTTAGCCTAACAGTCTACTCTGTTTTTTTTCTCTCATTGCTCTACAGATAACACCCAAATCTGCATCTCAAATCCAAAGAGCTCACTGTGCCTTACTTACCTTTACTCTTCATTTGAATGTTTCCACTTGAATGGGCTTTCATACATTTCACACATTTGAAACTTATTACTTCATCTTCTCTTAATTGCTGTGCACATCCATAACCTCAGCAATACCTGAGAACCTGGGATAAAGAGACTCCAAAGAGATGTAGGACAGTGGCCTCCCCCTTATGGTAAGGTAACCCTAGTCTTCTCAACTAGATTGTAAACTCCTTAAACACTTAGAATGATTCTTCTTTTTACTATTGTGAGGCAGGTTGCCTGCTAAGAGATGAAATTTGTATGTTTGGGTGGGGAAAAGGGACAATGGTTCTCTCATTGTCACAGCTGAGAGCTTTGCCACAAAATGCCCTTTTTTTCCTCGAACAGGTCCTCCTCCCAAGATTTTCCCTCAGAAGACAATTCACCATGGAGTCTCTGAGGGCAGTCTCCCTTGGTAAAGCAGGCAAACAATACACTATCTAGAGAAAAATATTTGAGAGTTTTAGAAGGAAACACTACCTTGCTCTGAGGGGTTTGTACCCTGGTAGGTTTCAGATTCTGGAACTAACCTTAACTTAGCATTCCTGAGATCAGCAAGCACATTGGCAATGCCAGCAAAGCTGGAAATAGAGTTCTAAACCTCAAGAAGAAAGTGACATTGTCTTCCCTTTAAGAGATTGAACCCAAGATCTGGAACAGCTGGTATCATTGCTCGGCCAGAAGAGGGCCAGGCATGAGGGCAGCACTATGTGACAAGAAGAAGCAATTCTAGAGTCCTGAGCTAGTATCTCCATCCCACACACATACAAGTGTGTGCATCTGGTGCCCAACACAGATGTTTGGGGAGGATGGATAGGACTAGCCGTAGAGAGAAGTAGGAGTTGGTTAGGAAAATATTTACCATAAAACAGATGATAGATGAAAATCTCATCTAAGGAGAGGTGATGTGGCTGATCACAAAGGTAGCTGGTAGAGACTGATTCTGCCAGAAGAGCAAGGGATCTGGAAATGAAGGGTGTTGCCTGGTAAGAGAGTAGTAGAGTCGCAAGGGTTGGCAGAAGAATCAATCTCCGAGATGGTAAAATTGAGTCAAATGGTGAATAGAGAGAGATGAAGAGGTGGGCTAAGAGGAGAAGAGATATCTAGAAAATTGCTTAGGAGAACAATAATTCGAGTGAATCATGGAAGTCCCGAGTGACAAATTGAGTGGGAAGACAATGGAGGGGCTGCTGTCTGCACGCTCATTTGAAAGGAGGCAAGACTGAACTAAATGAAACTATTAATGAAACAATGCCAGTGTTTCATCTTTCCTTTTGGAAAGCCTCTTTCCTGTAATCCCCAAGAGTTTGCCCAGTGCCTTTGGCTGTTTCCTCTGAAGGATCTTCTCTCCAGATATCTGATGGCTCATTCTCCAGGTTCCTTCAATCTTCACCATTAAATAGCCCTCTTATCAAAGTTGCAACCTCCTCCCTGGGAAGAGCGTCCATGGTTATGCGTGCGTGCGCGCGCGCGCGCGCACACACACACACACACACACACCCCTTATTGCCCCTCCCTGCTTTTCTCCTGAGCACATATCAGTATTTAACGCACTGCACATTCTTTTCATTTCTCACTGTTTATTGTCTGTGTTTCCTGTTAGAATTTAAGGTCCCTGAGGACAGGGATTTTTGTCTGTTTTATTAACTCTCTAGTCCCAGAACCAAGAATAGTGCCTATTACATTATTACATGGGCTCATTAAATATTTGTTGAATGAATAATCAATAGCTAGTTGGGTCTTTCGTTGTCACAATGGCTAGCCTCCTTCACTAGGGATGTGCATGTTCACAAGCCAGCACCAGGGAATTTCTGCCAGTAACCACCACCTTAAATGATTCTTGAATCATTGCTCCAATCTGTTGAAAATTATCTGTCCCATTTTCCATTTTCTTGGAACTTTTCGAGAAAATTATCTAAGTGAATGTAGATGGTTAAAATTAATGTATGGTGCAATCCATATAGTCTTTTCCATTGCAGGGGTCCTCAGTGACTACTCCCAGAGAGCCAGTAATGCGAAATTTTCAGGAAACGTGCCAGCCCTTTGGGAGAAAATTTGAGGGCACGAGAGTATTAAGCATCTCATGTAGAAAACTGACTTTGCCTTCTATGTGTATGATCAGCCCTGCGTCTTCCAATGTAATTACCCTGGCTTCAAGCTAAGGTGTCATAAAAATAAAACTTAGTAAATTCCATAGCTATGGACTAAAATGGGTAACTCGTTTAAGGAATACCTTTTTAGCACAGATACGGGCCTTTTAGCCAAGACAGTTTTACTTAACTACAATTTAAACCAATTTCCTTTTGTTTAGTCCACAAGGAAGAGTGAATAGCTAGTTCTTGTTATTTATCTTTCTCACAGTAATATTGTGAAGGTTTAATAAAGGACAACACAATACTTTTGTAGGAATAAACTGCAAGAGAAATCATGATGGCTTTATTCTTAAGTGGTTCCATGTCACCTTGCTATTTCATGCTTGTCATTCACTAATTAAATGTCAGTTCCCAATAGCTACACGGGGAAAAGTGTTATTTGACATAATCTAAAATAGGATCTAAGTATACCCAATTGTGCTTAGATACAGATCCTCCTTGTCCTTCCATTCCTCACCGTCAGCCAGTCTGTCTGTTGTTCATCATTCTTCCCTTCCCTCTGCTGCACACCAGCCACCAGCATTTCCCACCCCATTTCTCACCATCCCTCTAGAAGAAGTGATGCTCCCCACCCTCCCCATCTGTTATTATTTCATATTAACCACTTCCATATCTTCCATCCTGGTGTTGTATCTGGCTAACTACAGATTTCCTGCTGCTTTTGTGTTTTGGCTCTTATTTTGTTTTTGTATCAGGAACTGTGTAACTGAGGATGACTCAGCTGGAACTAAGACCCCATGTTAAATAAACTCCTGTGACTGAAGTGTTTGGTGAAGAGAACGTGAGAGCTAAAGACTGGCAGAAAGAGGCAGCCGCAGTCTGATTTACCCGTGGCAGGATTACACTCCCCGACCGTGGAAACGAATGTGTGACTTGCCAATGAAAAGACAGCATTTTGCAGATAAGATTGTTCTTAGAATGAGGAATTTGGGGCATTAACCAGCTTCTGTAGTCTCTCATTATCTCCAGCAGCATTAAAACCAGGAGCAGTATTGTGAGAAAATAAAGCTGTCTCTGGAGAAGGAGTCCAGCAAATAAAAGAAGGAAATCTATCACAGACAACATTTGTTTGATTACTCTCCACAACATCACTGTAAGGCAGGAAACTAAGTTACAGAGAATTTAAATGGCCCACCTGGCTTCACAAAGAGAGTGGTAGTCAGAACTCAAATCCAGGTCTTTGGAATCCCTACCCAGTGTGTGTTTTGTTATATTACATCCAAGTCTGTACATTTTCTGACATGTATGCCAGTTAAAAAAAAAAAATTGTTTTGAAGTTCATTCCTTTCTTATTTAAATGAATATTTGCCTGGTGTCTTATTATAGTATAAAGTGTACGATACAGGTCATCTGTGTTTCAGGTAAATTCCTGTTGTGATAAAAACTATCAAAAAGAAGAATCTTGACCAGCTAAGCTTTTTCCTTAATACATTGAGGAAATACATTGAACAGCCCCATTGTTCTGATTATATTCAATTTTTCACGACATTTAAATGCTTTCCCCAGCGCAACTCTTCTCAGTTGCCACAGAGAACAAGTATCATGCACACCGTACATATTGGATATAGGAACAGACGCAGACATAAACTGCAGTACATTCCTTCTACTCCTCGTGTTCTAAAAATCAAGTGTCAACTTACTGCTGTTTTATCTCAGTAATTCCTCTTCAGACCCGTCAAACACCTCGAGAAAATTCATCTAAATTCCCAGTTTTTCACAAAAACATTACCCCACCAAAAAATCCTAGGAGCTCTGATTAATGAAGAGCAGAGAACTAGTTGTAATGGCTCTTCTCCCATACCATTTTCAAAACACTTGTTGCACTCCACTTCACTTCAAAGGGCTGTGCGCCAGCTCTGTTTATCCTCTGAATCCTACACAATATGCCCTCAAAGGGCACAGAATTTTATTCTGTTTGTATATTCCAAAGCATTTGTTTTTCCATCGAAAGCAGCCACATGTATTTTTTTAAGAAAAGGTTGAATTCTAAAAATAGTAGTAAAGACGTATGCCTGGGTGGCTCAGTCAGTTAAGCAACTAGTTTCAGCTCAGGTCATGATCCCAGAGTCCCAGGATCGAGTCGCACAACAGGCTCCCTGTTCAGCAGGGAGTCTGGTTCTCCCTCTGATCCTCTCCCCTCTCATGCTCTCTCTCTCACTCTTACTGAAATAAATAAGTAAAATCTTAAAAGAAAATAGTAGTAAATATGTCTGAGGATTCTTGTTTGCTCTTTCAAGACATCTTACTAGTTGTGTTTACAAAGGTTGTTTTATGCCTCATTACAGACTTTTTTTTTTTTTTTCGCTTCCAATAGGGATAGTTTAGAAATATTGTGTATGTCCAATATCCACTTCCCCTTCCTAACAACATCATTATTACTTTTGGAAAATTACATCTTCCTCATTTTCTGTAATCTCGGTGGTCCATGAAATCCTAGTCTGTCCCACTAGGAAGCTTCAGGGGAGGATACTTTCTTCCATTGCCTCCATACAACAAAAAAAGAAGGTATATGACCTAAATTTGGCTGGACTAAAAAGCTGTAATCTTGGACAATTGAAGAGAAAAAAAAAAAAGAAGAAGAAGAATTAGAACTCCATTTCTCCTAGGGTCACCTTAACCAATCTGTTCTTTATAATTGAGGTAAAATCTTACAAAGTTCACATAAAATTGACCACTCACCATTTTAAAGTGTGTAACTCCCTGGCATTTAGTACACTCACAATGTTGTACTATCACTTCTATCTTGTTCCAAGACCTAGTCATCACACTGACAGCATTAGGCATCCCTATACCCATTTAAGCAGTTACTCCATACTCTCCCCTCTCCCCAGCCCCTGACAAAAACTCATCTGCTTTCTGCCTCAATGGATTAACATATGGTGGGTATTTCATATGAATGGAATCATGCAATATGTGGTCTTTTGTGTGTGACTTCTTGCGCTTGGCATAATGTTTTCAAGTTGCATCCCTGTTGTAGCCTTGATCAGTGCTGACCAGTCTTTTCTTGCCGCCAGCCCTCTCCTAGCTTTCTGGTTTTATTCCTCTGCTCCTGCCTGGGTTTCTGCACCTGCCATGCCCAGTTTTTCAATCACCCCATCTATTCTGTTATTGCCCTTCTTCCCAGGCTTTCACATTTCCTTTTTCCCAGTAGTAAGCTAGTCTTTAGTTTGCATTCAGTTTTTTTTTGTTTTTGTTTTTGTTTTTTTAATGAGAGAGAGAGCACATACACAAGAGCTCACAGGAGTGGAGGGAGAGGGGGAAAGAGAATTTTAAGCAGCCTCCACTCTCAGGGTAGAAACAGAGCCCAACTGGGGGCTTGATCTCTTGACCCAAAGTTCATGACCTGACCTGAAACCAAGAGTCAGACGCTTAACCAACTGAGCCACCCAGGTGTCCCCATTGTTTTGCATTTCTTACAATGGATGATGAATTGACACACTTTCCACTGGGCACATGAACTATTATCTTCTAACTGGATACAAAAGTTTAAAGGTTTCTTTCCATTTTCTACTCTCTTTTCTTGTGCCAAATAAATATATGAAAATGGTAGCAATCCATTTACCTTCTTTCTCTTTTGTTACCACTGTTAGGGAGCACCTGTCTTCATGCAAAGACATTGCAAATGTAAGAAACAGATCTGAGTGTCTTGGTGATTCATTCCCTCCCTTTAAAAAATTTTTTTTCATTTAAGTTCAATTTAATTAGCATATATCTGTTATTAATTCCAGATGTAGAATTCAGTGAGTCATCAGTTTCATACAATACCTAATACCTAGTAATTCAAGTGTCTTCTTAATTCCCATCACCCAGTTACCCCATCCCCCCCACCTCCTCTCCAGCAACCCTCAGTTGGTTCCCTATAGCTAAGAGTCTCTTATGGTTTTCCTCCCTCTCTGCTTTCATCTTATTTTTCCTTCCCTTCCCTTATGTTCATCTGTCCCTCCCTTTTGATAACTTAGCAAGAAATTAGCTCAGTGAGAATATAGATTGGTATCAGAGGCAAAGATCCAGAAGTTCCTCCATTCCTAACTGAGGCCAATTCCTCTATCAGGGAATTTATACTTGAATAGAACAATATTCACTCCCTAAAGCCTCTTCAGTTGGGTTCATGCAGCCAAGCCAGGCCCAATTTAAAACCCACCTCTATGGGGTTGTGAGAATTTGAGGGTTGATAGATGCTCTGCTCCTTTTTTTACTTGCAACTTTTTCTCTTAATAATATTTATTTTATAGCTATGCCATGTGATACTAGTGGTGTGTCCATAGTCTGTTTGTATAACAAAGCCAATCCAATAAATACGAAGAGAGGCACAAATATAAACAAGACCAAAGTCTTTATTCTTAAACAACTCATATCTATTACAGAAAACACCATGGACACAAATATAAGATGAATGATGATGTTTGAATCATAAGTCCTATGAGATCCACAATCAAGGAGCATCCAGATTTCCCTTCAACACTTCCTTTGAAGAAAGAATTCACTCTTTCTTGTGGCTGATACTGAAGCTACTGCAATCTATTCCCTCATAACGTATGTACGCTTGTCTGTGTTCTTCCCTGTAGAGCTTCCGAGAGGAAGCCTATCCTCCTTCCAGCTGACCACCCTTCAAACATCTGAACACAGTTGTTATATCGACATCCACTCTCGACATCCATAATAATTTCAGTTGTTACAGCTACAAAGTGCCATGGAGACACAGGAGGGAAAGACCTCTTTCAGGTGGGGACCTGAGCGATATTAATTAAGTAAACAGTTCAAGTCGACTTCAAGTTGAAAAATATTTCTATAAAAGAAGGCAAAAGGAGGGTTATTCCAGGTGCTGTGAGCAGGGAAAGCAGAGTTTATATTTGGAAAAGTGAAGATGAGATCCTGAACATGTCACTAGTTCAGCAGAGGGATTTGCAGAAGAACAGCAAGACCATGTAGGTTAAGAGCACCAACTCAAGTTTGTAGTAGAGATCATTAGAAACCTTGAAACAGTTTCAAACAGAAGAATGACATGCTACAAGATAAGCTTTGGGAACATTATTTGGGTGTCGAATGGAACCTAGAGAGAGTGAGGAATAATTAAGAGGTTATTATGGAACTCTAAATGGGATGTAACAAATGCTTGAAATAGAAAAATGGTGGGAGTTATGATAAGATTAGGTGAGATGCGAGATGTGCAGAAATAGAATCAGCCTTCACAGCACTATCGTATCTGTCTCCGTTCTTTACTTTCATATTAAGAAATCACTGCATGAGAACTGTAGCTTATAGACATCTACAGGGACATGATGGTGAACTAGAAAGCAGGTGTAGAGTCACATAGGTTGGATCCCGCATTTCAGAACTGTTGCCATGCACAAATTATTTTACGTGGATGTAATCAAATCTAATCTGCCTAGTCTGTAACACAGAAGTAATCAGGTGTGTTGGTGCCCGGGACAATGACACTCACTAAATGTTAGTTCCCATCCTCTTTTTCCGGTTTCACTTCTTAAAGGCATTTTGTCAAGCTGCTTTGGTGCACTAGGAAATAGGTTTGTTGAAGAAAACCACAGAACTAGAACTCATTGTACACAGAGTCCACTGTGTGAGATACACAAGTGTGGTAGATTGTATGGATCACAATGACTGCTTCGATAAGAGGATTCCAGCTTCCAGCCATGGTCACGTGATTTGCAGGGACTCTCTGGGAATCTCTTCCACACCACTGATTTCAAGAATGCGGGCATACACAATGTGTACTATCCCTGAGAAGTCTGAAGAGGCATTGCCGTTTTGACTATTCCCTTTTCCCCTCTGCTGTGAGAAGGGCATGTCCCAAATGTAGGTTACTCCTGGAACGAAGGGAACTCATGGATCAGAGCCACAGTTTTTTCTGCAGTTGCTACAACTAAAATGTGAGAATGAGAAATAGACTACTAAAATTTAGGGGGTTTTGTTGCTGTAGCATAACCCAGCAAATAATAATAATCACAAGTAAGTAAGTCATTGCAAAAAAACCTGTGACATAGATGAATAAAGAAGAGGGACAACCAACTATCTGGGAGGAGGGAATGATGCCATAGCAGAATGTGGAATCAAAAGCAGAAATGGGTGGCCAAAGAAAGGGCTCCAGTGAAAATTGGACACTTTGTGTTAGACCAAAGTGATAATAAGTGATAGAACAAAGGCTGTTCACAGAAAGGAAGATGTGAAGTATGGTGGGAAGATAGGGTGCCTGTGGTAGTGACATGCACTGAAAACTCTGAAGGCTGACCCTGACTGTTCCGTGGACGTACGGCATGCCTCAGCCACTCCCAGAAGTTCTGACCTCCTTTTTTTTTTTTTTTTTAATTATAGGATCTGTTATCTTCTGATACGCTGGAAAAGCTAATTTTATGTTGTATGTATCATTTACTGTCTCTCTCCTACCACCAGAATGTAGTCTTCATGAGGGCAGGGATCTTTTCCTGTTCTGTTCACTGCTGTGACCCAAGCACTAGGAACAGTGACTAGACATAGTAGGTGCTCAATAAGTATCTGTTGAGTGAATGACCCCAAGGTCATGTAAAAGTGTTCTAAGTCATGCTAAGGTTTTATCCCGACAAATACTGGGATCCACTGACAATTCCACACAAAGGAGTAATTTTGCATCTTAGAAATTTTACTGTAAGCAGCAATATGGATCAAGGATTCGAAGCAGGAAAGCAACAAACTCTCTCTTACTGCTGCTTCCTTCTTATATGAAATCTGAAATAGCCATACTGAAAATGTGAAAAAAGCAAGCACCCTGAGGGGAGTAGGAGGGGTAGAATCTGAGTAGGGCTTAGGAAGAATTGGGCAAAATTAGGGTTGAATAAAAGAGTGAGAAAGCCAGGAAAATATGATATTTTTAAAAATAGAAGGCACAAAGTAAGGTGGTGATAGGACTTTGGAGGCAGAGTATATGAATCACATGTTTAACAGTGGTCAAAATAGGGTTGAGAGAAATTGAGAGAGAAGGAATTAATTCCTCAAGATTAAAAATTGAAATTAATCATCTGTACCTCTCATCTCTCTCTCTCTCTCTCTCTCTCCTAGTCTCCTAAAGTGTTACAAACTCCAAAACCAAATACCAAATACCACTTAAGTATATAAGGTTTGTAGTAGTTGTTTCTTTATTTCTCCAAGAAAATTTTGATACATAGTACAATGCTGCAGGGCATTTTGTAGATACGATCTTAAGCACTAAGATAGTAGTGCCTATAAGAAGTAGGAATAACTTATTAATTATTTCTTTATATTTAATCAACAGTTATTATAAACTTTCACAGATTACTTTCTTTCTTGTGGATTTTTTAAACTACTTAAAACAAATGTATATTTTTCTACATGTTTATCTAGGTGTAGAATACAGATATTGAAACAGTAGTTTTCATTTGTTCTAGGTGTTTATGAAAGATTTAATCCTTTTGCAATGTTATCCATCTATAATCCCTTGTCATTAATCATGAGATTTTAATGGCGAATTCTGAAGTGTTTTTTCCAAGATTAAAAAAAAATGTGAAAGAAATGGGAAAAAAAATGTTATAAACTGTTTATCCTCAGGGGTAAGTGGGTGGCTCAGTCAGTTAAGCATCCAACTCTTCATTTCAGCTCAGGTCATGATCTCGGGGTCCTGGGATTGAACACTGCGTTGGGCTCTGTGCTCAGCAGGGAGTTTCTTTCTCTCCCTACCCCTCCCCATGCCTGCATTTTCTCTCTTTTTCTCTCTCAAATAAATAAAATCTTTTTTTAATAAAATCTTAAAAAAAAAAACCCTGCTTATCTTCATACTTACTTGCTGTAATTTTTTAGTTCTGCTTAGTGGGTTTTTTTTTTTTAATATTAGCAGCTCTAACTATTGAGTACATTGACTTAACACTGTTATAAAAAGAGGATGATTTACTGTTCAAGCAGATCACTGATGTTCAAAATGGACTTCTACAGAATTTTAGATTAAATCAGTCTATTGACTGAGAAATTTATTTCATACTGTTAAAAAAACTAGTATAATCAGATAATTGGTGTATGTTATAATAATGGAATATACCCTTCTACATGGTTAAAAAGCAGTCAATGTTCATGAGAAAGGAGTTTCGGTTGGTCTCTGGAGCCCATCTATCGATGTTGCTTATGAATTTTTTGCAAAGCAATATTTTTCAAACAGCACAGATGAAGAAGTTCTGTCAGAAAGTTATCTCTATCTTATACTGGCCTTCATTCAAAGGCCATTTTCACCTGACCTACAAATAAAATGAATTTAGCTTCCATTTACATCCATTAAGGACAGCTTTTCCTTCTACCAGAACCAGAACCAGGGACGGAGAAATAGTGGAGGCCCAACATCTCTCTGCACAATTGCTTTATCAGCATGGTAAGAGGAATTATGGGAATATCTACCCAGCCAACATTAATGACTTTCTCTATAGGGATTTTAAACAATAGAGAAAATTTTAAAAACAAAGACAACAATGGGAGTGTAACATCTTTTCAGAAGATTTATTTGGTTCTCTAGGAAAATCTTACTCTAGATATGCTAGGATATATTTCACCAAGTACACTCCTAAGTCCCAGATCCTATGAGGAAGATAACATATTTTAATAATACATTGGGGAAGGTATGTGCTTTGGTGAGTGCTGTGAAGTGTGTAAACCTGGTGATTCACAGACCTGTACCCCTGGGGATAAAAATATATGTTTATAAAAAAAAAAAAAAAAAAAAGAAAGGACCAATACCCAACTTTTGTAGCAACATGGACGGGACTGGAAGAGATTATTATGCTGAGTGAAATAAGTCAAGCAGAGAGAGTCAATTATCATATGGTTTCACTTATTTGTGGAGCATAACAAATAGCATGGAGGACATGGGGAGTTAGAGAGGAGAAGGGAGTTGGGGGAAATTGGAAGGGGAGGTGAACCATGAGAGACTATGGACTCTGAAAAACAATCTGAGGGTATTGAAGGGGTGGGGGGTGGGAGGTTGGGGTACTAGGTGGTGGGTATTATAAAGGGCACGAATTGCATGGAGCACTGGGTGTGGTGAAAAATAATGAATACTGTTATGCTGAAAATAAAAAATAAATTAAAAAAAAAAAACATATTTTAATAATACATTAAGATTACAATATTTTAAAATATATATTAAATATAGAAACAACCATATTTTTATCTGGAGCAAAGTTATCATAAACATTAGACTATAAAACTAAGAAAAACTGTTTTTGCTGTGCAATTTTATTAAATATACACGCCCACTAACATTTTCCTACCATAATTAATAGGAAATCTGATCATATAAGCAAGTATAATTCTTTTATCTTGTTTGTACTCCTCTTCTTATACTCCCTATGTATAAATAGATATCCTTTAAGATACAAACAGTATACACCTCTTTGAAACATTTGTTGCAAATGAGCTAGGTAAATAAAAACATTGCTGTAGAGTACAATGCTTTTAAATAGTTTTAAGTAAAATGATTTCCTTTTAATTAAATAAAAATCAATAACCATAAGAATTTATTCTTCATAAATATTTTTACTTATCATTTTTTCAGATAACACAAAGTAAAAATAGAAAGATAATTTCTTGATTGTACATTTAGTTTTTATTATTCTCAATGTTTTCTATGCTGTTATTTAGGAAATTAACAAGGGTCCAATTTAATGTATGCCTTAGGAACATTAAGACTGAATTTTAAATATTAATGTTTTCCAAGCACGCACAAGCAAATATATCCTCCTACATAGAGCATGTGCTATTAATTGTTTAACAAAATGCATAAAAATTATTTATAAATCAAGATGTAGTAAACAGTGTGGCTATGCCATTAGATCGTAAGTTAAGTAAAATTTTAAAATCTCTCTTCATTATTATCTTACCATTCAGTTGGTGATGTCAGTAAAAATTAGTCTCAAACCTGGGCCAACTGTACCCACAAGCTGTTTAATAGACCACAACTGGCTTAATAGTACCTAGGAATATTCACTACTGCCTTTAAGAGCAAATCAATGTGGTAAAATGTAATAAAACATAAAATATTTAAAACTTGCCTTGTGACAATTGTAACTTTTCTTTTAATGAGTGGGCAACGTTTTTGAGATTGGTAAGAGGCTGATAAAACTGAGCACGTTAAAGAGGAGGGCACTTGGTCCAGCCACACCTGCTAGCGCGGGCAGGCACCTTCTCACAGCCGCGCCCACATGAAATGGCCCAGATGAAGGCCAAGCGCTGCAAACTGCCTTTTTTGTTTTTTTTTTTCTTTTCTGCAGTGATACTACAAGTGATGCTGAGTATGTATAATGAAATAATACCATACACTAAAAACTAAGAAAAACTGTATATTTTGTAACCTATGTTGTAATGTAACATCTATTTTCTTAAAAAATAATCATCTGTAGTATCTTATTGAATATCAGAGAAATGGAAATATAGAGTTTCTGTATATTTATTGATTGGGGGAGGAGTCAATATGGTGGAGAAGTAGCAGGCTGAGACTACTTCAGCTAGCAGGAGATCAGCTAGATAGCTTATCTAAAGATTGCAAACACCTTCAAATCCATCGGCAGATTGAAGAGAAGAACAGCAATTCTAGAAACAGAAAAACAACCACTTTCTGAAAGCAAATTTTCCTGGGGTTGTTGCCACCCCTTTAGTATTTTACTTGCTCCTTCATATACTCTTATCTGGACAAAATGACAAGGTGGAAAAATTCACCACAAAAAAAGCCTTCACCACGAAGGCTAGGGACCTAATCAATACAGACATTGGTAATATGTCAGATCTAGAGTTCAGAATGACGATCCTCAAGGTTCTAGCCGAGCTCGAAAAAGGCTAGATATTAGAGAAGATATTAGAGAAACCCTCTCGGGAGATATAAAAGCCCTCTCTGGAGAAATAAAAGAACTAAAATCTAACCAAGTTGAAATCAAAAAAGCTATTAATGAGGTGCAATCAAAAATGGAGGCTCTCACTGCTAGGATAAATGAGGCAGAAGGAAGAATTAGTGATATAGATGATTAATATTGTATATAGTTCATTTTAGCTTATCATCACAGTTGTTTTCTAGTCTTAGCCATCTATCCCAAATCTGGAACTGGCCTTTATTGTCTGCTGGAATTACAAACTGCAGTGATCTACAATGAGAAAACCCTAGTCCCATTTCAGTGAACTAAAAAATCAAATGTCTTTGAGTAATGAAACAACAGAAAGGCAGTTATGGAGAAAAGATAGAGATTAATATAACGATGTGACTCTTCAACTTAAAGTTTGCAATCTAGTTGAAGAGGTGGAATCCACATGAGGCGTTCCTACAGCTCTAAAGAAAAGTACATGGATAAAGCAACATTACCAGCTGCACAAATGAACACACTATAAATCAAGCACATAGATTCTGAGAGGAGGCTGAGCAGAGGAAAGAATCACCAGAAGAGTCCACGGTAGTCTGACTTCTGTAAAGGTTAATGCAGCAATTGGCAAGAAAATTGGATTTCTATAAAGTAGAAGGAATGCTTTCCAGGAGGGATGCTTCTTTGAAAAAGCACAAAGTATGGACTAAGTGAAAACATTGGTGGAAGGAAATGCAACTTATTTAAAAGAAATAAAAATATGTGACACACTGTTGTCCACAGAAAATCTATAAACCAGAGTATACTCTAGGGATTAAGTAAAAATATATGTAACATAGTCCTCGTTACCATAAACATCCATGTAGGACTGTTTATTAAGTATATTATACATATTTTATAAGGAAAAGGAGAAGAGTGAAATATTTTATACTCAAAATTATTTAAATATGTTCCTGTATTTATTTCAAGATCTCTAAAAGACAAAGCAATGTAAAGCAAATTCAGCATCATAAAATATTAGAATATCACTTAGATTAAAGGAAGAAAAAATGATACTTGAGTTTATGTTAATTCTCAGTATTTGTAAAGATTTTAGAGAGGAAAAAATGAGCTTAGTAGCATCATGAGGAACTTAATATTAGATGTATTTTCTAATGATAAAAGATTAAGGCTGAAAAACAAAAGCAAAGGGAGATTCAGGGGACTGTGTGAAACAAGCCAGGGAAGTTTATGTGAGGAAAAGGTTAGAAAGAGTCGAAGCAGCATTTCTAACAGAACACTTGACTAAGAAGCTGGAAACTGATTCTCAGGGTTGCCTTTAACACTAAGTAGCTAACCCAGCTTGTCATCTATTAAAGTTTATGAACCTTTTGCAATCATTTCCAATTCCATTCTTTTGAGTCAATAAACTGAGTGTAATGTAAGAGGATGGATAATGTCTTCTGGATTCGGACTCGGAAATCAATCAACTCTAAAGAGAATTCTGAATAGTAAAGACGTCTTTACTAAATAAGCATTTTTTCTAAATTGTCCTCTATGGTGTGATCTAAATGGCTATTTTCACTTTCTTTTTAAAGCTACATGGGGAGTCAGAGTATATTCAAATAAGACAGAGTAAAAGTTTGACCTTTCCTTTACTGCTCATGAATGGAAAATTCTCTTTGACATAACAGATTTTGTTTTGTTTTGTTTCAAGGAAAGGTTTTTTTGATCTGGTAGGGAGACCAGTTTCTATTGAGTAATGATTTCTCACGGTAATATTCAAAGAACATTTCAGGGGTTATCAACCAGTGGCACTGATCTCATTGAGTGAAACCAAAGATAATTACTGATGGTATGCTCATTTGCTGTCATGCAGAAATACTATTAGGGAACAAACTTCCCAAAATATAGTTTATACTGCTGATTTCAATGATGTTACAATTCCTTATCTAGTTCTTCACTTCTTTAAGGGCATCTAACCACCAAACTCAGACTGACCTCAAAGGAACCTGATTAAGTAACCTTCAAAATCTCAATTGAACGATTATCCAGTATGTAAAGAAAACTGACTCTCAAAGTTAACCCAGAAGTTCGCTTAATGAAGATTCACTGTAGATCATCTATTTAATGAATTAAAAGCAGAATATGAAAATTCAAAAGAAATAATGCCAATATTAAAATGTTAGTAAAGTGCAAACAACCTGAGGATATTTGTAGGTCATTATTTGCAGTCCCCAGATTTCCAGAACAAAAGAAACATTTTTAATTTGACTTCACCCTAACAAAATGACCAATAGAAAAGAGATACTTTGTTGGTGACAATTTCAAGGTAGTGCCAAAAATGGGGGAGGGGGGATGCCCAGTAATATAAACATGAAATGCAGTAAATAAAGATATACTTCAAGAGTTTTCATAAAGTGTCATTCATATTTATAGAATTTACTAAGCAAAATGGAATATAAAGCCTTATATGATACTTTCTTGTTTTAAAAGTTTATGTTAGTGAGTTTATATTAATTGTCAGTATTTGTAAAGTTTTTTAGAAAGGAAAAAATGAGCTTAGTAGCATCATGAGGAAATTAACATTAAATGTTTCACTTAACATTAAATGTTAATGTTAACATTAACTTAACATTCAATGCTTTCACTGATTTACTTCATCAAAACATGTCCAAAAGGAAGAGCTCTTAAGGTGATTACATTCTATGGGCACTAATTGAGACTATTTTTCTTATGCTGTAATTAAAAGCTCTAATTCTCATTAATCATAATGAATGACAGGGAATGTAAAAGTTGAATGTTCTAAGAATGTACCTTAGGAAACAGAATATTGGAAAAATAAGTTGCTATTGTTGTAAGACAAATGCTGAGAAAACTATGACTACAAAGAAAAGATTGAATAAGGTATCCAAATTTTAAGGATAAAAAGCAAAAAAAAAAAAAAGTTCCACAGCACCTATCAAAAATCATATTCAAATGGGATAGCATTTATGAGTAATGCTAATTCCCTAGTTTTCTATGCTTTAATTTACCTGAATCCATGTTTAAAAAAAAAAAAAGCTTCTATAGGAAAATTTTTTGTTATTTGAGGTACAACCGCATGGTACCCAAATTTAGTAAGAAATGTCAGAAATGCTACAGCTGGTAATTGCAGAGTGAATCTAAATCAAATAATAGCTTTTTAATCATTAGAATGATCATAGTAATTTGAAAGGTGAACATAGCAAGAATGATGTTAACATAAAATTGTTGATATCAAAAACTGAAATTAATACTGGATCATTTTCATCATTAATCAAGAAATAAATCTCTCTTACAAGAGAACTTTCTGAGAGCAGCTAATAACTGCTATCACACTTTCCTGAATCCATATACCAAATATAGATCGAAGAGTGACTGATACTAGGAGCCTGAAAGTGACAGTTCCCTCATGAATTTCACCAGACCACGTGACCTCTGTGGTATTAAGACTTGAAGGAAAATTATCTTATCATGAAATAATTCAGCAGTCAGCTTGATGAGTATGCTGCACTGCAAAAGCACAGATATCTGTGTCAAGCTGATTTTCTGCCATTATCTGCATGTTTAGAGAGTTACTTGAAAATAGAAAAAGATGAAATTAGTAATGAGTTTTATATTCATATACCATCACACCAAATACAATAAGAATAGGTTCAATAAGTGGGAATAGGGTTAAAATGGGGCCTATAAATCTTTGCTCATGATTGTTACTGTCATACCCCAAATCACCATTTAGATGTTATCCATATCTATCAAATACTTTTCCATGACATTAACATTTCTTTAGGCTTAGAGACATAAACACATAGGAAACAATTCCAATAGAATGCTTTTTTTTTTAATGTCCAAATCACTAAACCAAAGTTATCCCATTCGCCATGATTTTTTTCATCAATATACTACTATTCCAAGAAAGCACATTTAAATATTTTTTCAACTTTATGTCCCTGACAAATATTTCAAAGCTAGAAGCCACCCGGGTGGCTCAGTTGTTGAGCATCTGCCTTTGGCTCAGGTCATGATTCCAGGGTCCTGGGATCAAGCCCCATACCTGGCTCCCTGCTCAGCAGGCGGTCTGCTTCTCCCTTTCCCACTCCCTGTGCTTGTGTTTCCTCTCTCATGGTCTCTCTCTTTCTGTCAAATAAATAAATAAAATCTTAAAAAAAAAAAAAAGAAGAAGAAGAAGAAGCAATGTCAGCTATGACTTCCACCCAAGGACTTTGGAATTATTATCACAGGAAATAGTTTGGCCAAAAATATCAAAATTTAAATATTTGTATTTATTGACCAAACAGATCCACCTCTAGGAATTTATTTAAGAAAAAAATTTATTTATTTATCTAACTGATACACTCACATTAGTGTTCAAAGATACGTACACACACACACACACACACACACGCGCGCACGCACGCGCGTCTTTACAGATATGCTTGTATAAAGGATATTCATTGTAGCAATAGTATAATAATAACAAAATGGAGACAATCTAAGTATTTATTTACTAGTGTTTTATATATTCATACAATAAAATGCTATACAACCTAGTAAAATAAATAAGGTAATTGTTCATAATATCTTGCTATACAAAATTCACATAGAATTACAGCAGAATAAGTTACATGATTCCATTTTCTGGCTTTTTAAATAAATATAATACTTCACATATGGAAGTTAGGAAAAGCCATATTTTAAAAGCTAACTACAGTTTGGACTTCTTTCTCTAGGCCCCAGTATAATGAACTTGAATCAAAGGAGGGTCTTTTTTTTTTTTTTAAGATTTTATTTATTTATTTGACAGACAGAGATCACAAGTAGACAGAGAAGCAGGCAGAAAGAGAGGAGGAAGCAGGCTCCCTGCTGAGCAGAGAGCCCCATGCGGGACTCTATCCCAGGACCCCGCAATCATGACCTGAGCCGAAGGCAGAGGCTTTAACCCACTGAGCCACTCAGGTACCCCCTTCAAAGAGGGTCTTAAACAACATTATGAGTAGTAGTAATTACCCACCTATACTTCTTTTTTTCTTTTTTTAAGATTTTATTTATTTACTTGACAGCACAAGTAGGCAGAAGGGCAGGCAGAAGGAGAGGGAGAAGCAGGCTCTCCACTGAGCAGCGAGCCCAATGCAGGGCTCCATCCAGGTTTCCCTAAACTTATATGGACACACAATCCTCATACCTTTCTCATTCTCCCAAAAGAAAAAAAAAAGAAAAAAAGAAAGAAACTAAACAAAATCAAAAACCTGTCTACTGATCCATGAGATTAAGATTTACCCAGAAGAGAAAATTTGACTTCCAGCATTTCC
This sequence comes from Mustela nivalis, assembly GCF_964662115.1. NCBI lineage: Eukaryota > Metazoa > Chordata > Mammalia > Carnivora > Mustelidae > Mustela > Mustela nivalis. The sequence goes on along the minus strand of NC_139031.1, from coordinate 34,483,907 downwards.
CTTCACCTATCTCTCTTATTCTATATATCACCGTGTGGGTAACTATTTGTGCCTCTCCAGACATCACTGACACTAGAGTATTTTCTCTCCACCCACCTTACCCAATTTCCCAACGTTGAACTTTTTTTCTCTCTTACATCCACCTACAACAACAATAACATAGGATTTGATATAATTATCATATGAGCCAGCAGTTCCACTTCTAGGAATATACCTAGAAGTGAAAAACATATGTTCATACAAAGTTTGTACATGAACGTTCTTAGCAGCAATATTCATAATGTGCAAAAACTAGAAAAACCACAATGTACATTAACTCATAAATGGATAAATACAATGTGGCATATCTATACAATATTTGACAATAATAAAGAGGAATGAAATTTTGACACATCCTTCAACATAGATGAAATTTGGAAATGGTATTTATGCTGAAAAGCTGTATTGTATGATTCTAATTACAGGAAATGTCCATAAGAGACAAAGCTATAAAGACAGAAGGTAGATCAGTGGTCGTCTATGGCTGTGAGGGGAGAGTCAGGGAAGGGAGTGAATGCTAATGGATATGAGTTTTAGGAGAAAGAATGATGAAAATGTTTTTAAACTGATGGTAGTGATGGTTGCATAACTTTGTGAATATGTCAAAAAGCATTTAATTATAAATTTTAAATATATGAATTATATGGCATATGAACCATATCTCAATCAAGCTATTATTAAAACCAATAATAATTTAAATTTTCAAATTATGATTATTATTATTTAATGTATTTACATACCCTTGAATACACTAAGGAACAAAATTCCCTTTGATATTCTCAAAAAGGTAGAAATTTTTAAAAAAAACTATAAATATTTTTCTATGTAATTCAGCCCGATTTAAACTGATTGGGATGGGTGCCTGGGTGGCTCAGTGGGTTAAGCCACTGCCTTCGGCTCGGGTCATGATCTCGGGGTGCTGGGATCGAGTCCCGCATCGGGCTCTCTGCTCAGCAGAGAGCCTGCTTCCCTCTCTCTCTCTCCACCTGCCTCTCTGTCTACTTGTGATTTCTCTCTGTCAAATAAATAAATAAAATCTTTAAAAATAAAAAAATTAAAAAAAAAACTGATTGGGAGATGTCCATCTCTGCCAATTTGTTATTTCATCAAATGTTTAATTTGATTAGTTTTTCTTATTAGTTCTTTGGATATTGCCTGTTGCTAATATGTTTGCTTCTCTCTCTCCACTTCCGAAAATAAGGAGTAGTGACGCCTTTGAATGTTCATCTATACCACATCTTGCTTTTAGACATTCCCAAAGGTGTCCCACCTAAGAAACTTCATTGCATGGTCTGGCAACGAAAGCTCTTCACTAAGGTCTGAAGCTTATTTATGCTAGAGAGAGAAATAAGAAGTCAGTGGAGTAAGAGAGGGTTAAAATCCAAGGTATTTCCCATTTCATTGTTTTTTACAGTTGACCCCTTACTTCCTACAGTGCACACCTAAACCTTACAAATCAATTTGTCTTTAAACATGTCTCTGTTTTTGCCATGTATCAAAAGTTGTCTTAACCTACCTACTCCCAACTCCCAGATTATTCCAAATACTTCGGAGAATAACCACTTGTCTCATAAACTGCCATTTCTTAACCACATTCATTTGACATATTCATGGCCAAAATGCTATTCCCATCCCCTCATACTGACAAAAATGTCCTCAACTCATCAGGATTAACACAATAGAGAGGGTGGTGGGGGTAAAAAAAAGTATAGAGTTCAGTTACATTATTTTTTCTTTTGACAGAAAAATGTGGCAAGTAGGAATGTCCATTGAAGAATTACATATTTCATTTTGCAGCCTTATCACAACACAAAGCTATGTGGGAATTTTGTAGCTTCCCATCAATTATCAAATACCAGAGCACTAGTCAGTGGACTACTGGAGCAATTGTTGGCCTAATAAATCCAACAAATTTGTTCCTACATACCAAGAAGACATATCTCTAAAAATATATATGTGTAAATATATTTCATCCAAAAAAGATATATTTGAGGCCATTCTGTAGCTTTATATGAGTCTAAAGATACGAGGATAAATCAGTTTACACTCACTAGTTCATCTTTTTTAAAAAAATAGTATATTTGCATTAAATTCAGTTTCCCACCAAACATTTCATATTTCCCAATTCCCACATAAAAAGATAAAGCAGCCATCATAATGTGCCAAATACTAAACTGAACATTTAATGGCTAATAATAAGCCTAACTTTTTAAATCATGTTGCTGAAAAGAAACTTAATTTCTAAGATAGTTCATTAAATAAATGAAACAACTTTTTGAGATTCACTTGTAAAAACTGATCCCATGATATACTTCTGAAGCCTAAGAGTGATCCTTCCTGATTTCATAACAATGTGAAGGCAACTCATCACATTATTATTCATGTACAGTCTTAATCACTTGGTGTATTTCACCATTTATCTTGAACACTTCCATAATTCTATGACATTTATTTGGTCAAATTATTAACTAAGATAAAAATTTACCAACAGAGCTGTAGTGTATGTTTCCCAAGATCCTCAGCGGCTCACTTGCAACGTGACCTTGCCACACTGCCATCAGGGGGACTTAGGACACTCCCTCTGCAAACACAGCCACCATGCTGTAGGAAGACTCAGTCACCTGGAGAGGCCATGAGTCAGCATTTTCACAAACAGCCCCTGTCAAGCTGCCTCCTGCCAGCCCGCAGCATTTGCGGGCATGTGAGTGAGTCCTCTGAATGTCCAGCCCAATCGGGTTTTCAGAGACTCCAGCCCTAGCTTCCAGCTGATGGAGGACAAAGAGACACCAAAGTGAGAACCACCCAGGTAAGCTCACTCAACCCACAGAACCATGAGAGATAACGAAAAACTGCTGTTGTAAGCCATTCTGGTCTGGGAGTGCTTACTCAGCAGTGTATAAGGAGAACAGAGGTGACTGCCATTTTACTCATCATAGAGCACACCTGTCCCCTTCCCTCTGTTAGGTGAGGACCCGGGTAAAGGCAAGAATATTACCACATGGCCTAGAGAAATTGGAGAAAAGAATATTCTTCACTATTGTTCTTAAAACTGGGTCCTATAACAAAGCATTTCTTCAAAAAGAACTTTACCATCAACCATAGGTAAACTACTAGATGAATTTATTGAAAAATTGTGTTCAACATTAAATTAAACCTGTATTAAATGTACTTCACTTTTCCCAAACTCATCTACTTTCTTTGAACACCTGAAAGGGAACTTGTGATTTAAATTCTTTTTTTTTAAATTTTTTATTTTTTATAAACATATATTTTTATCCCCAGGGGTACAGGTCTGTGAATCGCCAGGTTTACACACTAAATTCTTTTTTTATTGTTTCAAACAACCCTCCAGATGGTCTCTGCATCTCAGGATAAATTGCCACCCGAAAAGCCATTTGATTTCTGTTCTGCCCTGAATGCTATGTGTCTGTCATCCCCTAGAATGGAAAGGAGGAAAAGCAATCTTGGTGAGTGTCTCCCCAGGCTTATGTTCCTGGCCCCTGCTGATAGCACAGGAAGGACCGGCCGGTGGCAGCAGTTCCCCGTGACAGCGGTGGATCTCCCACGGGATTCCTCTGCCTCACCTGAAGCTGCACCCTCTCTGGGCATTTCCCAAGCCTGCAGTCTGTCCCTTCCTGGGTTATTGCAGCTCCAAATAGCCTCTCCTGTAGCCAATTCTGATCATGTGCCCTGAGAACAACTTTCTTTTTTTTAACTGTGGTCACATTAGAATCACCTGGAGGAATCTTTTGGACCACCCACTTCCAACGTGTACCCAGGGCCAATTAAATGTGAATCTCCAGGTGGAACTCAGACATTAGCATTTTTTAAAGCTCCCAGGTGATGTTAATGTGTAGCCACGTCTCAGAACCACTGCCCTAGACCAATCCTGGTTCTGTGAATAGTTAACTATTCAGCATTACCCTTTCCAGAGGCGTCATTAAATGGCGTCCGCTCACGGATTCGTTGCTGGGCCATGAAGGAGCAAACTGGGGCCCGCGCCGTTTTTTCCTAGGATCTTAGTAAACTCTCCGTAGAGTTAAATTCAAGTCATGTCCAGCGCTATGATGAGCTCTCGGAATGCAAAAACTAGTTATGTTTGCGCCCTCATGCCAGGAGGTGAAAGTCCACGGCAGGGAGGGGGAGAAAGGCAAGAATGGAAGAATTCTGAAAGTAAGTAATTTCAATATATTGTGCCTCACACGTTGAAAGACTAGGTCTAACAGGAACACCAAGAAGGGGCACTTTGAAAGAGTTTTTTGGAGGCTCGGTCAAGCAGTGGGATATGCATAAACAAAGGCCCAAATGAAAACCAGGCAGAGCACAGGTCAGGGAAGGGGTGATGGTTTGATGAGGCTTACTTACTTAGGGGTGGCAGGGAGAAAGTTTGGGGTGGGGGGGAAGCTAACATTATTCTATTTTCCTTTTGCCTTTTTCCTTTACTGTTATTTTTATTAAGAAATTAATATGTGTTAATAATAGAAAAATAAGAAAGTAGACGTAAGCAAAAACCCAAATAGCCAATAAATACATGAAAAGAAGCTCAGTCTGAGGAAAATGCAAAACTAAACCTCAGCGAGACACAGTTTCACACCTGTCAGATCGGCAAAAATTCTGACAAGAAGAGCGAGAAAGGACATGGAGACTTGGGAACTCTTCCGTGCCATCAGTGAGAACGTAAATAGGTATAAAAGCTTTGGAAGGAAATTTGACAAGATAGATAAGAGTTTAAGGTACATAGCCACAGCCCAAAAATTCCATTCCTAGGCGTATACTGTAGAGAAACTCCTACAAGTGAAGGTAAGGAGACAGGTACAAGAATGTTTCCAGGACTATTATTTGTAAAAGTAAAAAGGCAGAAGCAACCTAAAAGCCCATCAAGGGGAGAACAGATGAACTCAGTGTAGTTTATTTAAATATTATGCAAAAAGAATATAAGTACCAGCAGGAAATAACCTAACAAACAAAATGTTGAGGGAGAAAAGCAAGTTGCAGAAAATTAGATACCATATGATATCGGTTGTCAATGAAGACAAATACTATATTTTTATTTGGGTCCCACACAATCTAGCTATGATATAAATAACAGTGTACAAATAAACATCACCTTCAGTGTATTGGTAACAAGGAGGTCTAGGAGGTGAGTGGGATGGCATGATCCAAGAAGAATACACACAGAATCTAAAACTATATTTGCGATGTTTTATTTCTTGGCTCAATGGGGGATACACATGCAATTTTATGTTACATATTTCATCATTCTGTATATATGAACTCTTGCACACTTCATTTATTTTTGAATGCAGAAAGGGAGTTGGTTAAGTGCAATATGGCACATAAAAAAGATTCAATGATTCATGTGTGAGGTTTCAGCAATTGAGGCCAGAAGTTAAGAAGCAGGAGCTAGCAAGGTGAACGCCACAAGGAGTAACACTCAACAGTGGCAAAAGAGCAGAAGAGAATTAGAACAGGGCCAGGATGAGACAACAGTGTTTTGTTTTGTTTTTTAAAGATTTTATTTATTTATTTGACAGACAGAGATCACAAGCAGGCAGAGAGGCAGGCAGAGAGGAACGAAGGGGAGCAACCTCCCTGTGGGGCTCCATCCAGGACCCTGGGATCATGACCTGAGCTGAAGGCAGAGGCTTTAACCCACTGAGCCACCCAGGCACCCCAAGACAACACTGTTTTGATCTTTCTTAGTGAAGAAGAAAAATAAGTAAGATGAAGAGCATGATGTATTATCACATATTCTATACATATGGTGTGGTTGTGTGTGATGCTGAAACCAGTTGTGTGTTCTTACAAAATAATACAGGTTAAGTGATTATTAAACAAGCATCCTGAATCATCATATCCAGAAATCATTACTCTTAACATTTCTGACTCTGTGTTCCTCATTCTAGACTTTTTCTTTCATAAATATACATGAAAATATGCAATTTTCCCAAAGAGGGATTGTTGTGTAGATAGCCTTTGGTATCAGGGTTCTTAACTTCAAATATCACACATTCTTCTGTGCTTATAAATACAACATTCAAATTTTGTAACTATAAAGACTGCAAAAAGGATGGATTTAAGGAAAAATTGGAAACTAGTTAGGAACCTATTGAAATTGAATAAACAATAACCTAAAGAGACTCAAGATATGTACAAGGTCTGTATGGAGACCTTTATAAAACTTTATGGGAACAGGATAAGGGAGACTTAATGGAAACTCTATCATGTTCATGAATAGGAGAAGTTGATAACCTAATGGTAAGTGTCACCACTGTAATTGACTTGTATAACCTATGCAATTGCAATTTAATTGCCAGGATATTTTGTAGAATTGACGTGGAGATTCTAAAATGAACATCAAAGAACACAAGATACTTCTCAAGAAGAAGAGGATAACAGATATTAGGGCTTATTACTAAGGCACGGCAAGTAAAATATACCAGGATATACAACAGAAGAGAAAGCCCAAAAATAGATCCATACACATATGAGATTTAATATACAAGGGAGGGCCATTGTAGATCACTGGGGGAAAATATGCATTATTTAAAAAAAAAAAAAAAACTGCTGGGGAAGGCATATTGGAGAGAATTACTGTAGAGAATTTCCCTAATATAGGAAAGGGAACAAGCATCAAAATCCAGGAGCTGCAGAGAACTCCCCTTAAAATCAATAAGAACAGGTCCACATCCCATCATCTAATAGTAAAATTTACAAGTCTTAGTGACAAAGAGAAAATCCTGAAAGCAGCCCGGGACAAGAAGTCTGTAACATACAATGGGAAAAATATTAGATTGGCAGCAGACTTATCCACAGAGACCTCACAGGCCAGAAAGAGCTGGCATGATATATTCAGAGCACTAAATGAGAAAAATATGCAGCCAAGAATACTATATCCAGCTAGGCTATCTTTGAAAAGAGAAGGAGAGATAAAAAGCTTCCAGGACAAACAAAAACTAAAAGAATTTGTAAACACCAAACCAGCTCTACAGGAAATATTGAAAGCGGCCCTTTAAGCAAAGAGAGAACCTGAAAGCAGTAGATCGGAAAGGGACAGAGACAATATACAGTAACAGTCACCTTACAGGCAATACAATGGCACTAAATTCATATCTCCCAATAGTTACCCAGAATGTAAATGGGCTCAATGCCCTCATCAAAAGACACAGGGTATCAGAATGGATAAAAAAAAAAAAAAAACTCATCAATATGCTGTCTACAAGAAACTCATTTTAGACCCAAGACATCTCCAGATTTAAAGTGAGGGGTAGAAAACAATTTACCATGCTAACGGACATCAAAAAACACTGCTGGGTTATCCATATGGTTATCTATGTGATGAGACTATATCCCTACCTCACATTATAAAGAAAAGGTCATTCCTGAGAGATGAAAAAAAATGACAGCCAAATTCTCACAATTTCTAAAGTAAAATATAGGGAAATGTCTTTGTAAACTTAATGTAGTCAAGGATGTCCTAACTAAAACATAAAACATGCTACCCTAACAAGAATTATTGTTGAACTTCACCATATTAAAATTAAAAATGACTGGTCACCCAAGGACACCATAAAGAAAGTAAAAAGACAAACCACCCAAAAAGAAAAAAAAAAAACAAACTAATGGAAAAATGGCAACCAAAAAAATGATATTTCACAAAAAGGGGAAGTAAAAGTACATCACATGGAAAGGGATTCAGCATCACTAAAATTTATATAATATGCAAAGTTAAAAAATTATACAGTATTTAGAGCATGAGACTTACAAAAATAAATAAATTGAATAACCGATTTGGCAAAGTTACAGCAGTAAATTGATACTATTTTGGAAAATAACAGGCATTATCATTTAAATATATGCACACCATGCCCAAGCCGTTTCACTCCTAAGCAATATAATCTGAAGAAATTTTTGTATGTGACCTTAAATGAAATGTAAAAGAATGTTCATAAAAATCAATGGTTTTTGTAATAGTAGAAATCCAGAAACAATTCTAGTGTTCTTAGACAGGAATATGATAAATGCATTCTCACATATTCTGCAATCAAATATTTTTTTTAAAGATTTTATTTATTTGACAGAGATCACAAGCAGGCAGAGAGGCAGGCAGAGAGAGAGAGGAGGAAGCAGGCTCCCTGCCAAGCAGAGAGTCCGACATGGGGCTTGATCCCAGGACTCTGAGATCATGACCTGAGCTGAAGGCAGAGGCTTTAACTCACTGAGCCACCCAGGCACCCCACAATCAAATATTACATAGCAGTGAAAAAGGAGGAACCAGATCTGCACATATATGAACAAATTGTAAAAGGATAATTTTGAGTGAAAAACGAAGTGGTAGAACACTACTTACATAGAGTCAACTACTGTAAAGTTCAAAACAAGCAAAAGTACACAACACGGGGCACCTGGGTGGCTCAGTTGTCTAAGCATCTGACTTCCGCTGGGGTCATGATCCCAAGGTCCTGGGATGGAGCCCTGCATGGGGCTCTATGCTCAGTGGGGAGTCTGCTTCTCCCTCTTCCTTTGTTGCTCCCCCTGCTTGTGCTCCCTCTCACCCTCTCTGTCAAATAAATATATAAAATTTTTAAGAAGTAAACAACATATCATTTATGACTACATATGTGATTTTTTAAACTATTAAAAATTAGAAATGATCAGCACACAATTCAGAGTGATAGTTACTCTCCATGAAGGTATGTGGGTGAGGCTAGGGGAAGGAAACACTTCAAAAATAATAATAATAGTCAACAGAAAGAGTCAATTATCATATGGTTTCACTTTTTTGTGGAGCATAACAAATAGCATGGAGGACATGGGGAGATAGAGAGAAGGGAGTTGAGGGAAATTGGAAGGGGAGGTGAACCATGAGAGACTATGGACTCTGAAAAACAATCTGAGGGTTTTGAAGGGGCAGGGGGGTGGGAGGTTGGGAGAACCAGGTGGTGGGTGTTGGAGAGGGCACGGATTGCATAGAGCACTGGGTGTGGTGCATAAATAATGAATGCCGTTACACCAAAAATAACTTTAAAAAATTAAAAAAAAATAATACCTCAATAACTTCAAAAATTTGGTAGTAATCTAATTCTTATCTCGGACATTGGTTTGTGGGTTTTGATTTATTCTTATACTTTGTAACTTATGTATATGCTAGATATTCATATATATTAAACATTACATAAATTTAAGGTGATGAATTATTAGGGCCTTATCTAAGGAAACGAACAAGGAAACGGGAATGGAGATAAGATGCAGACTTGAGAAATATCTAGGGGAAATTTCTAGACTGGGCAATTTATCATACATAAGTAGTGAGGAAGAAGGAGAAATATAAAATTACTAATGTTGGGTTTAGATAGCCAGTGTTAGTATTCATTAAGGTATAACATGAACTTTTGATATCTTGTTGGTCAGTTGACTAAGATTTAGCATAAAATACAAGGTCAGAAAGGAGTGTACATATTCAATTTTGTATGTATTCTATGAGGTGCGTGTGGAAAATTCAATAGATACATCAGGCAGTCACACCAGCACAGGACTCGGAAATGAACCTGGTTCAGGGAGGTCCATATATAAATACAGGCATCATCACTTTACAGAGGTATGTAGATTATGAGAAGTTTGTAATGAAAGCATATAGAATTAGGGAAACAGACCATAAATACAAACATTTATGAAAAACAAAGTAGGAAGACGGATTAGTCAAATCACCAAACAGGATCACAGAGAGAATAACCATGGATTCAAAGTTCCAGGTGTTAAGGAGTAATGCGTTAGGAAACAAGGGAGGAATTTTAGCCACCCTGTAGACAGACTTTTGCCCTTCCCAGAGCAAAAGTCCCCTTGTAAACTATCCCATCCACGCTTAACCAACAATTTGTAGCATAGGCTTTCTTCTCATCCTTTTGAAAGTGTTTACATTCAGGTAGCATAACCACTTGTTTAACAAAGTGCCTTCAAGTCCTAAAAGGAAACAAGAGCACATTGGAAGGATTTTAATTCCGTCTTGAGCCGGTATATATTCAGTCCTCCTTGTACTCATCATACTCTACTCTCCCATTTGGTATTCACCTTGGCTTGAGTTGTTTGGGGAATCTCACTCCTGCTCCAGGGCTGTCCCCTGCAAGACTGATCAATGCGCCACACTGATCCAGTGAGTGCTTTGGTGTACATCAGTTTTTCCTCTCTCAAGTTCACCACTTGGGCTTCGGGCTTCAATTCTCTGGTATGGTCTATTCTTAGACTCTTCCACCTTCTCTCTTCTCCCCCAAATCCCACCAGATCCAACAGATGGGAGAGAGGGCAATGAGACCCACACTTTATGATTCAAAATACCTTTTCTGACTATTTACTTGGTGATTTGTCCAGGCAATTAGAAAATGAGACACAAAATCTACAGGAAAGAGAGAAGCTTTCTGAAAAGGTTCAGATCTTAAAGGGCTCGGCAAAAGACAAGTCGCATGTGTGTAACGTTGGAGTCACGAACAATTAGTATTGAGAGTAGGGAAGAAGGATATGAAAAGAAAACAGCATGCAGAAAGATGATGTGAGAGACATCAATGGTAAAGCTTCATTTTCAAGGTTTAGTCACATCTTACATTGCAAATAACATATCTATCATCAATTATAATATCTGATGTATTTTACTTAATTCCCTTGAGCAAAAGTTTAATTGTCATATTTCTACATGTATTTTAAACAACTCTTGAAGGTAGGAAAAAAAAATAGTCTTTTTTTTTTTTTTTTTTAAGATTTTGTTTATTTGACAGATCACAAATAGGCAGAGAGGCAGGCCAAGAGAGAGAGGAAGGGAAGCAGGCTCCCTGCTGAGCGGAAAGCCTGATGCAGGGGCTCAATCCCAGGACCCTGAGATCATGACCTGAGCTGAAGGCAGAGGCCTTAGCCCACTGAGCCACCAAGGTGCCCCGAAACAAAAAAATAGAATCTAATGCAACTTTATATCCCCAAACTTGAGAATAATCTCTGGCACAGAAGAAACACAGAATGACTAAATAAATATAAGAATAAGAGCAAACACTTGTAGAGTGCTTGCTGTGTGTCAGGCATTATTCTAAATGCTTAACATATATTAACTCATGTTAATTAATTTTTTTCAAATTAAGAAGTGAATAACTTTTCTACAAATTAATGAAAACCAGGGTTGATTTTATTTTCACCTATCACCACAACCTAAGTATTTCCTGAAGTCTCGAGGAAATAATGGTGACATTTGAATATGATGGAAAAAATTAAAATTGGGGATTCAGAAGTCACTATATTGTGGTGTATTGCCATAACTCTTTGGGTTTCCAACCTATAATGCCCATTCTTTTTCTTGGCCCTGGTCAGTATTTTATAAGATGAGCCCTTGACATCCATATTTGTACATTGACCCTGCCCTCCTGGCTTTCTGATTGGATCAGAAGTGTCACCTGATCCGAGTTGAACAAGTCAGATACTTCTCGAAATTTGAAGCTAGAATTGAGAACTACAGAGCAGTCCTGAGTCTGATTGAAATTAGAACTCGAAAACTCAGGAGATGTGGCTTGGCAAAGTTCTGCCCTGTGAATAGAGAAATAGAAGAAGCCAACAAGGAAAGAGAAAGAGGAGAAGAGAAAAAAGAAATCATCACAAAAGGGGAAAAGCAAAGCCAGAGTTCTGAGTTCTTATCCATACTCATTTCTAGTGACAGCCCCTTCCTGTCCTTGGGACAATCCTGCCTCCACTATTAAATTGCTTTGTTTCACTTAAACTGAATCAAGCTGTTTTCTGCTACTTTCAACCAGAGTCCTAACCAATATACTATGGCACTAAAATGTAATGGTATTCCCCAAAGATAATCAACCAGGAAACACTCTCAAGATTATAACGTGTTAATGAAGCACCAGCTGGAGCACATGAACATGCAGCTACCAGACAGAAATTTACAAGTTACTATAATCTGAGGAAGCAGTTTGAGAAAAGTTGATGAAGGCATAAAATGATCAGTAGAATATGATTATTTCTAAATATTGCCAAACCACTGAAGGTTTGAGACATTGGGAAGGCATATAAAAACAGATAAAACAATTGAAAGTGGTAGCTTGATCATATAGAAAAGGAGGTGGTAATGAAATAGATCATGATCATGGATTCTAGAAAACATGGGAAACAATATTATTGACTCAAAATAATATGGGCCACATTTGTCAATGTTTCTGGTTACTGAAATAATATTTGTTATTAACCATAGAAAAGAAGGAAGTGTAAATTTATTGGGTCTGTGAAACAAAACAGTGAATATACATTTAGGTCTCATTCATTGGAGAACATTTACTTCTTTAAAATGACTGGAGTGGGCACCTGGGTGGCTCAGTGGGTTAAAGCCTCTGCCTTCTTCTCAGGTCATGATCCCAGAGTCCTGGGATCGAGTCCCAGGTCAGGCTCTCTGCTCAGCAGGGAGCCTGCTTCTCCCTCTCTCTCTGCCTGCCTCTCTGCCTACTTGTGATCTCTGTCTGTCAAATAAATAAATAAATAAAATCTTTTTTTTAAAAAAAATGAATAAAATAAAATGAAATGACTGGAGTAAGTGAGTGAATAGTAAATGCCATAAAGAAGCAGCAATTAAGTATCTAGGACTTTCTAAGCAAAGTGAACATGGGCAAGTGTGGGGAGAATATATTGAGCCACAAAGAAGGACCGAAACAGATGTTACGGTTTAAAAATAGACTCTACACTTAATCATATGACCATGTTAAGTTCCAATGATAGCGCTGATGTTTGAGAATCTCTGGGCAAACACTACTGCCTAATGCAGCTGATAAGATTAGCTGGCTGAAATTTTAGATAATACAAAAACAAAATAAAAGTCATTCTCCTATGTTTGTACTATGTTTAATCATGACATATCTGCTAACATTTTAGATCTTTAACATTTTATGGCATACAGAACCATTACTATCATACTGTGTAATTAGGTACTTTAAAAATAATAAGTAAAAATAACAAGTGCTTTTTAAACTTGTAAAGAATTTTTGAAGTTGTCTCATCCCTCCTAATTCTATTTCACCTTACATAAAATTCTTTAACTATTATATAAAATCCATTTTTAAAAATATGTCTTAAACTAAGTTCAAAAACTCAAAAAGCATTTCCTTGTTTAAGAACTTACAAAATCTGTAGAGATTTTACCACCAAAAGTTGGCACTTATTTAACATGCAAAATATATATCAGTGTTTACAACTGTGAACTGAAATTTACTTGGGCTCCCTTTTGCATTTTCTTGTTATTTTATAATGAACCCACCATGGACTCCTGATGAAAGAGGAATTTTAGAAAACTAAAGTTAAAAATGGTATTAAAAATATGAGTGTTGATGTGACTATGATTTAATCAATCATATAATTCACTTACAGAGGAGGATGACAGTATAAATTTCCTGAACTGTTAACCCTATAAAAAAGAAATAAGTACAAGAAATTAAAATGTTGACATATAAATAAATAATTTTAAATGTGTACTGTATGAATTGTGATGAGAGTGAATATATTCTGTCCTGAATCTTGGGTTTGGAGATGATCACAAATTGTGGTATGAGATCATCCAAACTCAAATGTCCCTTTGAAACACATACCCAGAAGAATTTTCTGAGGGGAAAAAAATTTTTAAAAAAACTTTCTAAATTTTGGTAGACAAGAAGAAGAATTCAAGAATTCCCCAAACTTATATACGTGTAAGAAAGGAGGAAAACACAAGAACTGGGGACATGTTTGTAGTGTTGTGTTAACCTCAGAGGTCAGAGCTAGTAACGTAATTGACAAGGCATTTTTCAATTCTGCTGCCCAGGAAGTGGAGAGAGTGACTGAGGGAGAAAAGTGGATGGCATTAATCAATGACTTTTCCCCCTCATTTTTGCTCTGGGACACTGCCCACTGTCATGGCTGAACCTGACCTGCATTATCTCAAGGGGGAATAGAGCTAAGTTGCCAAATTTTTGTTTTTTAAGTTTCTTGAACATCATCTAAGGAGATTTTTGTTTTTTTCAGTAGTGTGCATCCTTCATTCCACCTTCCTGAGCAGCACTGGTATGTTCCATCCACATCTGATCAAGGAAAAAGGGGGAATAAAGGACCCCCCCTTAGGTGGAGTCCAGGCATTGGAAACAGCTGAGGTAAGAAAACCCCATCCAAAATTATGAATCTAAAAGAAGAGTCTTGTTCTCTGTTCACTTTTAGGGACCCTGGAGGAAAGGAAATCTCTTGCAGAGTTCTCTCAGCCTCTGGAGCACAGGAGAGGCAAATAGAACCGAAGAGCAATGTCTAGGGGGAGAGTTCATCCTTCCATCCCTGTATATCCCAGACCCCAAGCACTGACTATGCACAGTGTGCTACCAATAAATGTCTGTTAAATCAGATTATGGAGAAAAATAAGATACACCAAGTGGCTGGAGTAAAATCAAAATGAGTATATAAACATAGGTATATATATTAGGATGTAATACTTAAGTAAAAGTACTGAAAAAATAATCAGAATGCTAATAAAAGGGAAAGGGAAGTAGACTGTAATCTTGTGTTTTTTTTTTTAAGATTTTATTTATTTATTTATTTGACAGACAGAGATCACAGGTAGGCAGAGAGGCAGGCAGAGAGAGAGAGAGGAGGAGGCAGGCTCCCTGCTGAGCAGAGAGCCTGATGTGGGGCTTGATCCCAGGACCCTGGGATCATGACCTGAGCTGAAAGCAGAGGCTTTAACCCACTGAGCCACCCAGGTGTCCCCGCAGACTGTAATCTTCTTGAGAGGAGAAAACATGTCTCCCTATATTGCCTTGGACCATGCTTGCCACATTTTCAGTATTTAATAAGTGTGTATTGAACACAAAAATGAATGAATAAGTGAAAGAATCAACAAATGAATGAATAAAATTCAGAAGAAGCCATCCTTCCCCCTGCAGCAGCCCCTCCACCAACACCCCCTTATACCCCCCACACACACCCCTCCCCACCCCCTCCTCACCTCCTACCCCCCTCCACCCCCTCAAGGAAGCTGACTGCTCCTTCACCATCGGGTTGAACACAGATTTACTTTCTAGAGACATTAAAAATACAGAACGCCAGGAACAGCTGCGGGGGTGGCTGACTTATCCTACCAAAAATAAAGGATGAAATATCAGAACACTAGGAGTAAAATGAAGATTTTAGAACTTAACCTGTAGAGAGAAAATACAGATGGAATATGAAAGATAGGAATAGAATCATGTCAGACTTCTCAGCAGCAAACCCAGAAGTTAGAGCACAATGGGGCCTTTAAAAAAATTTTGGAGGGGATATTGTTCTAATAAGCATTATATTAAAAAATACAAACTATTCTCAAATATGAGTAAATTAAACAATATGGAAGATTGCAAACATTCCATATCCTATCCACTTTTCTCCTGAAAACTGCTGAAAGAAGTAAGTCAGAAAAGAAACATGGACTCCAAGGCAAGAAGGAGAAAAAAGGAGCTCTGGGCAACGGGCAGCTGGGCCAGAGGGTAGCTAGTTCAAGTTGGAGCAGGACCCAGAGGGCCTCCCAGAGGATGCTATGAAGAGAAGGAAGAAAACAAAATTATCTGGTGTGTTTGATCATAAAGACAAGAGTTTTATAGCACCAGATGATTTGAGAAGTTAGTGATGAATGATGTGAAACTAAACGAAAGCAAAATAGGAAAATGTAACTTGTACAAGAACGTAACCAATGCTGAGCACTATGTACATACAGTCATACTAGTGAAAACATCAGCTACAGATTCTAGCCAAAAATCATGTTATAAGTCTATTGGAGGGTGGGGTGGAGAGCAAGTAAGTATTGGTGGGAGCGTATAAGATAGCTAACTCCATACTAGCAAGTCAGTAATGTCTGAATTGAAAAACAGCTGTCTCTGTATATGACTTGGGAACATGGAAGATATCAGGAGGCAACACAGCTAAAAAACATGAACATGGATGCTCTGATCAAGTGGAATTGACGATGGGCAGGAGTAAGCTGAGGTCTGCTGTTGGTGGCAATAAGCCTTATAATCCAACTTGACTTTTGAAACTATTCATGGATTAACGTGGTAACATAAAAAATCAACTTAAAAACTATCAAACTGTTCAAAAAATGATGTGAAGAACAGAAAGATACAGCGAGTTCCTACATGGGGAGAACAAGCAGTAAAAATAACAATTCTTGAATTAAGGAAGAAGAAAAATGACATGAAAGATGAGAGAGTTTATCCTCACTAATAGTTGAATGAGGATTAAAACTATAAGACTTCAGTCTCATCTATAAAATGAGCAAAGATTGTAGCAGCTGAGAGTGGGCAAGGTATAGGAATAGAGGATCCCATGGACACAGCCTCAAGCAGGGCTGGCACATTCTCTGGGCAATCCCACATGGGGGAATCCATTGAGGGAAACCACCACAGTGTGCATATCAAGTTTTACTTACTAAGATGTTTGTGGAGGAGTGATCTTTACTAGAGACAAATTGAAACAAATGAAAAAAATACAGAAACATGATTAAATTAGCTATAGCCTGTTTCCAAGATGAAATTTACATAATCATTAAACTAATCTTTTTTCCCCCCAAAGTTTCTAAAGCCAAAAGAAAATGCACGTAATACAATATTGAATATAATCTTGGGATAAGAGTTGAACATACAGTCCTGTTCCAATTTCTTCTGACACACACATACACATGTCGTCCTACAAAGAAAAAAAAAATCTAGAATTATGGCACAATGTTAATATATCCAATCTTTAAAAGTATGGGATTATGGGTTATTTGGTGGTTTCTCCTTTATAATTTTCATTGTTTTCTAGGCTTTCCATAGTTGTGTACAACCTATAAAATTAGGCCTAAATATGCATTATGTTGGTGTTTTCCTGGAAAATGTTTCTGTTTTATTTTTAATAAGCCTAGATTCTATAATGAAATCTGTGGACAGGGAAAGATGAAAGCCATCTGAAGAAAGAGAAACTAAAGGATTACAGTAGAAGAGCCCACAACAGACTGCCCTGACGAAAGATACAGATAGTGCTTTCCTAACACAGATTAAAAATCTGTCACAGAGAAAAGCTACAACCGTAATGGGGGCCCTTTCACTATAAAGACATCTGCAGGAAATCTCATTATACTAAAAAGCTGGGCATCAGACAAAATCTTGACTTGTCTTGCTGACAATTCCATCTCTCAGAAGGTAGTAGAAGCAAAAAATGGAACTGCCTCTCGGTTGTGACCAGGAAGAGAGAAGCAGTTGCTACTAGGCAGTGAGAAGAAAGTTCGTCATGGGCTGTGCGTCACATCGATTCATACCTGCCTGAACAACACACCTAATCTGTGTGAATTAGTGTATAGGTAGAGTTTGAAGTGGAAAACAAAACAAAACAAAACAAAACCTGGAAGTCCAATGGCAATAGACGACCACACATTCAACATGTACACAAATTCTGAGTAACAGAGAGGGGAGGGGAGAAGACTGTTGATTATGAATTGTTCACATCTTGGAATCAGTAATTTCACTTTGGAAAAATATGAACAAGATATTCCTTACAAATTACAAAAATATGTATGAAGAGATGTTTGCAACAGCATTATCTATCATTGCAACAAAATGTGAAAAGCACTTAATTGTCCAAAAAGCCAGTATATTTACTCCATGAGTCAAATGCAATCATGATGGTAGTTAGAAATAGAACTTATTGTAACATAAAAATGTAAATGCTTTCAATAACTTAATATGAAGTAAAAAAAAGGCAAGGTATAAAATATAATATACTCAGTAATACAAATGTAGATACATAAATGTTTTATCTACTCCTTCAGTGAATTTAATTAAACGCCTGCTAATATATTCCAGGTACTAATCTAGGCACAGAATGAGTATCAAACAAAATAAATAAAAATCCTGCCCCTAAACAGCTTCCTTTCTGGAAGGAAAAGACATAAAAGATTCAGAGAAGTTGTTTTTGGGTAGAAAAATAATGGGTGATATATGAGTGATTTTTTAAAAATTTTTTGCTGTACTTACCAAGTGTCCTCCAGTGACCATATATTATATTCATAATGGAAATATAAAATACTACTTTAAAATCAGCTGAAATGCATGTATATTTAATAACAGTGTTATATCTTGGTTTAATAAATGTATAATATCCTAATCAAGGAAGGTAATAAGCTCCTTATGTGGTTTTCAGATTACACCTGAATATTACACACACTTCTATATACCTCATTTTAATTAGAAAACAGTCGGGAATGCATTCAGAGAAGAATGACCTGAATGATAAGAAGTCTGAGTATTATGTCAAAAGTGATAATGCTGAGGGAACCAGGACATTTAGACTAAAAACAG
The DNA here is from genome assembly GCF_964662115.1 of Mustela nivalis. NCBI lineage: Eukaryota > Metazoa > Chordata > Mammalia > Carnivora > Mustelidae > Mustela > Mustela nivalis. The sequence continues at coordinate 34,465,518 of NC_139031.1, read as the reverse complement.
ACAAAAACAAACAGAAGAGCTGTGGTAGGAAGTAAAAGAGTTAGAAAATCTGAGGTTAATTTCTGTCCCACCATTCCCAATACACCTCAGAAGATCACTCCCTGAAAATCAATCCATCCCTCTGATTCCTGGTGTGTGTGTATGTGTGTGTGTGTGTGCTGGTGCAGAATGAAAAGAACACCTGCCTTTTTTTTTTTTTTTTACATTTTTTTAATTTAATTTCTTTTCAGTGTAACAGAATTCATTGTTTATACACCACACCCAGTGCTCCATGCAATATGTGCCCTTCATAACACCCACCACCAGGCTTCCCCAACCTCCCACCCCCCGCCCCTTCAAAACCCTCAGGTTGTTTTTCAGAGTCCATAGTCTCTCATGGTTCATCTCCCCCCTCCAACTTCCCTCAACTCCCTTCTCCTCTCCCCTGTCTTTAAAAATAGTTATGAGGCTCAAGAGCAAAAATAAAAAAGGTAAAAAGATCATATTTTTGAAAGCACATGCTAATTAGAGGAGCCAAAGCATTTAATATAGAATTTTTTATCAAGAAAAATGTTTCTATAATATAATGCACAGTCAGTAGTAAATTTTTATATAAATCCTATAGATGTCTATATACATGCTTTCATACATATGTGAGTATGTTTCTATGACTTAATCAAAAGGGGATCACAGTATAGACAGTACTTGGCAATCTGGCTTTAAAACTTGACTAACAACCATTACTAAATGTGTTGTTCTGAAAAATGAAATTTAGAATAAAGGATCAGATATCGGACTCAGTCTAAGGTATACTGCAGTAAAACAGAATCCCTCACACACATGCACAAATCTCCCCATCTCTGCAATCTTCAGGCAGTTACTAAATGACCATCTGATGTGGACATTTTAACCAGAGCGCCCTGGGGAGTTTAAACTAGAAAACTCTCAAACCTTTCCGCTGTAAGACTCTATGATTTTGTTTTGATTCCATAAATTGTCCAACCGGGGCCTACATATGGTGAAAGGAAGAAAATTAACATTTATTGAGACTCCCATGCCCTTTGAGCTCTGCACTGACACATTATCTCATCTGATGCTGACAAACCACGCAAGAATTATGTTTTATAGCCGAGGACTGTACGGCTCAGAAAAACTGAGCAGTCTGTCCAAAGAAAAATAACCTTTGAGCCACCGAATCAGGGTTTAAACCCTTGTTTTCCGAAAGTGCTTGCTCACTCTGTAACAGTTCTGAGACGCCTACGGGGCTGCGGCAACAGCCCTGATGGATTTCTCATCTATTAGAGCTGATTTGAATCACTGATCCCACAGGTTAAAAAAGTTTATAAAACACTGCAGTCCACCATGTGTCCTCCTTCCCTGTGTTTTTCAGGGAAGCCGGGGCGAGAATTCCACCCTCGTCTAGAAAGTCCACAGACTGAACTGGAGCCAGTGGTTGGATAAGTAAAGAATTATGGTGCCATGGAGTCAAACAAAGCCGAGACTCCGTCCAGGAGTCTAGATGTCTAGACCAGTCCAGGCAACACCAGGGTGCCTGGAGACCAGAGAGTTCAGGAGAAGCCGACAGACAATGACCAAGTACAGACAAAGACCAGTCATCCAACAATGACCAAGAGAATCCTGTATTTCCCTTGCAGGCAGGGGTGTGACCTCTCACCCCGCAGCAACTTTCCTGCAAACTGAGGCATTGCCTCTTTTCCCACGGCTTTTCTCACTCTAAACTTTTTTTTAATGAACTCATTCTCTCATGGTTTTTTTTTTTTACATATGCTTAAAATCTCTGAAGCCCTGACATCTGTGTGGAACTTGAGACCTCTGTATCCAATTCCTTGCTTTTGCAGCCACATAAATGTCCCTTAGGCACCTTGTATGCAATTCCCCTACTGTGCCTTCTTGCCTTTGCCTTAAATCTCCCCTTTGTCCTTATGTATTTCCTGTCTCCATAAGGAGAATCCGAAGACATTCTAAGAGTTTCCCCCTCCCCCCAATACCCAACCAACTGGTAGGGTCTACCAGTTTTGCCTTCTAAATTGTTTTCAGATCCATCTTTCCATTTTCATTACCAGTGCCTTGAGCCCTCAACATTTGTCACCTGCACTGGCTTGGGTTCCCTCCCCTAGATGGCACAGGGTCAGAATTCCACCCTGCGCCTTGTCCTATAGACGATTTATGTAGGTCCATCTCCCATTCTCTTCCAGATAAATTCCAAAACTCACTTCTCTTTGGCATCCTCTCCAAAGAATTTCCCAAAGATCTCAAGTTAGCTTAGTGGCCTTTTGCTATGCTTTGTGTACTCTGGCATGGTATGCAAGGAGTTATAATGGAGACTTTTTGTGATGTTTGTTTTGAAGACAAAAAATGAATTTTTCTTCTTTTTTTTGTTTAATTTTATTTATTTGGCATAGAAAGAGAGCCCAAGCAGGGGGTAGTGGCAGGCAGAGGGGGTGGGAGAAGCAAACACCCCGCTGAGCAGGGAGTCTGAGGTAGGGCTCAATCCCACGACCCTGGGATCATGACCTGAGTCAAAGGTAGATGCTACCCAGGCACCCCAGAAACTGGATTTTTCATCTTTGCATCTCAAGTGCCTAGGTAATGACTAGATTCTCAATAAAATAATGTGAGAGCATGAACTACACTGGCACACATAAAAGCAAGCAAAGGTAGTTGGATGAGTTTTGGGAGCAGGATCAAGTCACAGAATGGCACTTTCTTTTTATCTCAGGCGAAGGGAAGTGAGTTCTCCGGGGGGCCCCTATAATATCTCATAGATATTATAAATACAGTGTGAGAAGCCCTGTGGTTAGAAGCAAAACACTGAAAGACTAAATTCTGTCCCCATTTGTCATCTATGTTCTGTATTAAGTCAGTCTTGCATTGTGCCTGAACTATGAGGAATGCAGGAATGCACCCTGAGACCACCGCTAGCAGGAAGCACCCATCCGGGCAGGGTATATACTCATATTAGGACCCACCACTCCTGTCCCTTGCTCCTAAAAATGTTCTTATGCTCTATTTTTAGTTTTTATTCCATGAACCAGTAGTTTTGCAAATGGGGGAGGGGGAATACTAGTTTACCTTCTTTTCTCCATCTTTCTTTTCCTAATTTGTGCCCTTCTGGGGAACACTTTATCAAAAATAAGCTTAATCCACTAGTAGCCCTCAAATCATTTGTGTCATCCAATTCTTACCCACAACATTGAAAGATAAGCAGTGGGAGGCACTAGAACCATGGATAACACCCTGTCTTTTCTGCCAACAAATCTCAAGGTCAGGACAAGGTCAATTACAGGTTGGAAGGAAAAGCTCACAAGTAAGGAGAGACCTACATCTGCTCTGCTTAATGTCTCAGATAGTTTTTCTGTAGTTCAGAAAGTGTTTTATGTCAAGGAGTCCGTGTACCCATATAATTGTTACCCGGAATAATTGAGATTATGAATGCATGACTTACACAGTGATTTTAAAGTAAATTTGCCAAAAATAAGAATTTTTCTTCTCTTGTATAAAAAGTCCTCCAAATGAACTATAGTTAACCAAAAAAGCTTTAAATAGTAAAGACTGATTTAACCATGCAGTGATTTTTAAAGGCTACAATCAGCTAGCATGTTGGTTCCCAAGCTGGTTACAATTCAGAAAATCTGGAGCACTTCTTTTAAACAATTTCCCCTAGGCCCCTACTCTGGGGAAGTGGTACGTCTGGGATGCAATCTGGGAATCTATATTTATTTAATCTACACTTGGTTGATGCTAAAGCAGCTAGTGTTTGAAGATACCCCTTAACATGTTTGTGAAATTACAGTAAATGTTGGTCACTGTGAAATAGGAGTGGAGCACTTTAGATTTTAGAATTATATTGTGGGATCTGTGTTCATACACAGAGAACTCCAAGAGTTTTTGTTTTACATAAAAACTTCATGTCTAGCCCCCGCCCCCATTCTGCTTAGATCTTGAAAATGGAAACTCTGCCCTTCCTGGAATCCTTCTGGGGGGGGTGACCTGTTCTAGGTTTTTCTACAGGAGCGAGGGGAGCAGAGTTGAGTCCATTTGGTCCTGGTCATCAACACGTGTCTTTTGGCCTGGCCACATGGCCCTGCACACCTCAGAGCCCTCTGCTGCTCCTATTGAGGTCTGATGGAGGCAGGAGACTCTGTATGGCTCTGCTATGACGATTATTACACGGCTATTTCCTACCTGGGTCCTGGTTGTTCTGCTCCTTCCCCTCCCCCAGCATTGTTTTCAAAAAGCAGGGCCCCCTCTGTCTTCAGGGGATGTCCTACAGGCCTCTTTCTTCTCCACTTTCAACAGCAACATTTTTCAAGACTAGAGAAAGTCTTTCATACGTCATGTTTCATAAAACCCTAACCCCCACCTCCATACAAACACAACCCAGCCAAGGGTTCCTGGAAACCTAAGCCAGCAATAGCGGTGTTTACACTCACCCACTACCACTCCTACAAGCTACATGTCTTAAAATACTATCAAAACCACACTTAAAGATGTAGAAATTGAGTATAAAATTAGAATTTCACTCAAATGTTCCATAATTTCCTGGTGGTATCTGATACTCACAGATATTTCGGGTAAGACATCATTCCCATCTGATGAAATATATTTCACCAAACTTGGAACATAACTTTATAGTTTGGGATCATTTGGTTGAAAGCGTCAAAACCTCCTAGGTCAAGTAAGAAGGAAGTTTTTTGAAGGTATTATCAGAGTCAAGAAAGGACAAAAAAAAAAAAAAGAAAGAAAGAAAAGAAAAGGTAACACCTCGGGTATGGGAATGCTGGAGCTACAAGTCAAAAATTAAGATCTTTCCTTTCTCTTGTAACATATAGGGTCCCTCATCTCTGATTTTCCTGCTTATAGTTCTCCTATCCTGCTTTCTCCAAAGACTGGCTGATTCTGTTTTTGTGTGGATTCCATAACTTGAAAATGACCTTTTTTTTTTTTTTAAGATTTTATTTATTTATTTGAGAGAGAGAGGGAGGATTGAGAGAAGAAGTGGGAAGAGGGGCACAGGAAGAAGGAGACTCCCCAAGGAGCAGGGATCCAGGTGTGGCACTTGATCCCAGCACCCTGGGATCATGACCTGAGCCAAAGACAAACGATTAACTTAGACTGAGCCATCCAGGGGCCCTTGAAAATATTCCACTATGTTGGCACCATCTTTGGCTTATCATGAATCTTCATCTTAAAGCCTTACCGTTCATGCACTTAAGTCCCTCAGTGTCCCCATCCCAAATGATCACAAGAATCCGAAGATTTCAGTATCTTCCCAGTGCCCATTCAGGTCCAATCAACCATACCCCCAAGGATTGGTTTGTGCATCTCCTCCCTCTGATGTTGTGAATAGAATAGGTTGTCTGTAAAAAGGTGCTTGGGCAGGAGACTGTTGATGTGACCACTAAAATTGAAATCGCCATCATTCCTGAATTCTGATAAAAATGTACCTGGCACTTTTAAACCTTCTGGGGTACCTGGGTGGCTCAGTGGGTTAAAGCCTCTACCTTCGGCTCAGGTCATGATTCCAGGGTCCTGGGATCGAACCCCAAGTCGGGTTCTCTGCTCAGTGGTGAGCCTGCTTCCCTTCCTCTCTCACTGCCTGCCTCTCTGCCTACTTGTGATCTCTGTCAAAAAAAATAAATAAAAAATCTTTAAACCTTCACTTTGCCCACAAAATGATATAATTATATCTTTCATTATATTGGTAATGATAATTAATTCTGAGATGGCATATCATCTCTAAGCTTATGCAAATCCTGGACAAATAGCCTGGACCTTAGAAACCAACAAACCCACCCAAAAAAATAAATAAAAAAATAGAATAAGCCCTCTGTCAACCCTGGATCTCTTTTAGTCATAAAGCATTTTTTCAGTCAAACCAAATGTCTTCCTAGTATTGAGGATAAGAGACAATCTTAGTTAATGTCTATAAGTGCCAAATAAATTTCGTCTAAATTTTTATATATTTTAGGGGACAAGCCCAGGCATCCATAAATTATTTTTCATTACAAATTTTCTAAAAGTCGAGATAACGTGAACGGATTTTAAAAGCCCTCTGCCACTAGGTGGCACCAAATAGCCATAATTCATAGATAATATTCTAAAAACAGTACATGGGCCATCTAAGGACTATCATTCTTTCTTTGCTTATAATTTATAAAAATTAAAAACAAATTATTTGTGCTCTCTTTAGAATAAACAATAAAAACTGATTATTTTTCTAACTAAAATTTACTATTATTCCTTTTTAGGAAATTGAAATGTATTCATGTAGTCTATTAAATTCATTATAACATTATTTGTTGCATTTTAAATATGTTATTCTGTTCTTCCACTAATGATTGCAGCATAAGAAACACTTGTTTTTATTTTATTTATAAATATGTAAAATGACCCTTTCTAGAGATTTGTATGTATGTAAGATCTAGATTTACTGGATGTAATCCCTGTATTACAGAGTGTGCCTTTATTTTAATAGTGTTCTCAGTCCAAGGATGCATTTGGATTATGATATAGGTGCTGCGGCAAGAGATCCTGCTCCCCACCTACACTTGTAAATTTCCCTCTGTAATACAGGGCTCACCACACTACTTTAGGTTTTTGTCACCTCAAGGTTTGACTACTGCCATGTCCTCTACCTTGGCTGACAGAGAAAAAGCCCCTAGAATATTCAGCTAGTACAGAATGTGACAGCTTGTCTGTTTAGCAATGCCAACCACACAGAACACATTATACGGATGCTCTGTGCATAGCTCTGGCTTCCAACAGTCATTCTAGGTGTTCATTTTAATTTATAAAGCTCTCCATGGCCTAGGACATGTAAGTAAGTTATACGACGTCCTCATTCCCTATCCTGGCATTTGAGGAATTCACCAGGTTGTCCTAGATGGGGTGATGAGCTCAAAGTTGGAGGTCCTGGGCTCTACCATTCAATCTAATTTTCTGACTTGAAAAGAACTGTATTATAGAAGGAAATTTACAAGTGTAGGTGGGGAACAGCATCTCTTGCCATAGCTCCTGTGTCATTCTTCATGATACAGAATTTTCTTGAAAATGTGGGTCTTTAATTTAGATTCTATAAATAGTATTTATTTGTGTAGGAAGGAGATAGGGACTAGCTGAACACAGGATCATTTCTGTTTTGTCTACTGATGGAAATAACATTCTAGCAATAGATATCTATTATAAGAATTACATGAAAAATGAAATTAATAGAATAGCATAAAATCAGCTTAAATGTACCACAGTTCCTTATGCTTATAATTCAGCAAACATTTATTGAATGTTGCGTATGATTAAGATACTGTATCAGAGACTGTAAGACACTGCAGCAGTTCTATTGTATATTTGTATAATTGTAACAAATATAAAACAATAGAATTGAATGACAAGGTTTTTCTTGGAATTACACAGTATCATTCCAAATAAGTTTTTACTTTGGTGAAATATAAAATAACTATCTCAAGATAACAAACTTGCCTGTATTTCAAACAACTAAAAAATCTGGAAACTAAATTCAATAGGGATAAGTAAAAATAAATTATCTTGAATATTTTTAACACATAATACATACATATTGTGTGTGTGTAATTTTCTCAATCAGAAACTACTGATTAGAAGAAAACAAGGGCTTAGCAGGTGTTCTATTTCAAATCTGTGCCTTTTCCAGACGCATGCATTTTAAATATCTTCTACATCCTGAAAAATAAATGCAGGTCAATTTGGGTATATTCCCCTGATCAGAATCTAGCATCCCTCAGAAAGACTCATGCTTTCCTACTTCTAAACATTAGTTAATTAAAAGGCTCTACATTTACCAATTAAAAAAATAATAGGTTTTAAAATAATGGCCGGGGAAACCACAGTAAGAGAAATGAAGTGTTAATACATACACATTTCCTTTAATTTTATAACAGAACGATGGTTTCTTTAGTCTGCAGTGGCGATAGTAAACAGATATTTTTTACTGCCAGTGAGAGGGACTTTTACAAAGATTACAACTTTTAGATGGAAAGAAGTTTTTGCATAAACAAAAACGTGTTTACCTTAATAACTTTTAATTATTTAGTTTTTTAAGTTACTGTACAAGCGAAGAGCTCTAGATCAGCTCTCAAGTCCCTTCTGTTTCACTTGCTTCAACAATCTCTCCTTCCAATATCTGTCATCACTTGTGGTTTTCTCTTTCCTGAATCAAAAATATGTTCATATTTGGTTTTCTGATAATCTTCAGCCAAAATGGTCTTTCAGCAGTTGCTTCTCCAGGAGTGATGGAAATGCTGTACCCACAAAATACATCCTTGAATACTTCTGCCTAATGTTCGGGTAGATACCCAGGTGATGGACTGCTGGCTACAGTCTGGGTGTCATCTGTTTCCCTCATAAAACTGACAAGAAAAACTCATAATGAGTATTGGTTTCACTGGCCAGTGACCCTTCTCTAGAGCTTCACTATTAGAAAAAATATGTTGCATGTCTATAAAAATGCATGGAAGCAACTGATGAAATTTGTTCTGCTGCAAAGTCAGTAGTCTCCAAAGCAGACCATATGCTTCACTCCCATATTTTGTCTATAATGTATAGAACTACCTAATACTCAGACAGTTGCTAAAATGAGAGGGGATTTCACAAACACATCATCTTGAATATATAATTTTCACATAGTCAGATATCTGGCAACGTTGTGGACCCACTACAAAAATAATGTGGATTTAGATTAAAAATACATCACTAAAAGTGTATCCAGACATGGTTAAAGCAAATCCTTTTGATTTAGTTTTATAATTTTAATTTCTAAGAATTAAGAATAATGGCTAATATTTTTTAAAAATGTATTCAGTGTATCAGAAACTCCACTAAGCATCTCACCTCTGTTACTTATTATTATTCTGTAAGATGCTGTCAGTAGGGATTTGTTATAGACGCAAATCTTGGCCAAGGTCATAGAGCTGACTGTCTTAGATTCGAACCTAGAAGAGAAGAAAGCCTGGATTTTAAATCATTTCAGTATAGGGACACCTGGGTGGTGCTGTCGGTTAAGCAGCCAACTCGGTTTCTGCTCCGGTGGTGATCTCAGAGTCTGAGATGGAGCCCTGTGTCTGCTTGGGTTTCTCTCTGCCCCTTCCCACTCTCTCACCCTCTCTCTCAAAGACATGAATAAATCTTTAAAAAGAACAAATCATTTCAATATAGAGCTCTGTATTTAATAGCATAGCTTTCAGATCAGTAACTAATGTTTTTAACCAACAGGTAAATTATTATTTTTCATCACTATAAAAACTCCATTTTACTGGCTTCATTTTGCTTTATCTCAACTATTCCTTTTACTTATGTAACCTTCATGCATATATCCTTACTGGAAAATACTTAAGCAAAAGGCATAAAAGATCAAAGTTGCCTCTCCCTTCCCCATTCTGAGTTCTTATCTGAAAGCAACATATGTTAAAATTCTGTTGTATGCCCATTCAATCCTATTGCTAGGGACCAACACACATACACATAGAAATATTTTATGAAAAGCCAATTGCACTTTGCCTATTCTTCTAGTACCCCTTTAAATATTGAACATATATATGCACACACAGAAATATCATTTTCATGTATTCATAATTATATTCTAGTCATTCTTCCAATATTATTTTTTAATAACTATATATTTCACACTTTCCTTGTATATCTTCCACAATTTTTTCAGCTGTTGTCCCACATCATAATTTGGATGCCATACATTTACTGAATTCCTCACCTGCTCAACAAATATATAAAGTATCTTCACTTTTCTTTTGCAATCGTAAATCCAAAATTGACATTCTAATACATATTGTTACTGAACAAAGTTTGCCTTTTATTTCCTTTACCCATTAATTCAATGAGTCACAAAGCCCACCTAATTTGCAAAAGTGGAAAACGTGGTATTGTCAGATGATTCCTTCCAAAAACATACATTCTTTAGTCAATACTTTAGGGTCATTCCGTTGAGTTTCTTTCTTTCTTTCTTTCTTTCTTTCTTTCTTTCTTTCTTTCTTTCTTTCTTTCTTTCTAATATAAATTGTTTTAATGTATGACTAATATTTGATAGGGAGCTTTTATAACTTTTTTAAAAGATGTTATTTATTTATTTGAGAGAGAGAGAGAGAGCACAAGCAGGGGGAGCCGCAGAAGAAGAAGGAGAAGTAGATTCCCCACTGAGCAGGGAGCCTGACATGGGGTTCGATCCCAGGACCTTAGGATCATGACCTGAGCTGAAGGCAGATGCTTAACTGACTGAGCCACCCAGGCATCCTGGGAGCTTTTTATTTCTATGCGTAACAAAAGAACAGACTAATACCAGATTCAACTGAAGACATTTAAATTAGACATTTTCATTGAAGTCGATGTAATTTTTTAATTCTGATCCTGGCTTTAATATAACAAATAACAAAAATATTTTAACTGATAGTTTAGAATCTCATAGACTGTTATATACCTAATTATCCCCTTAATACCTTCAACGACGACCTCATTAAATTATAAAGTACTTTTCTTCAATGGTTTTGTTCTGGTTTGTTTTGCAGTCGCCATCTCACAAAAGGCACATAACCACAACTATGCTTTCCTGTAGCATGTGAAGACACGGGAAACTTCACTTGTGTCTGTCTCCTGGAGTTGGCGGTTGGAAGAAAATTCTCCCGGTGGTGGGTAAGGATGAGGAAGGCAGACTAGAGCCTTGCTGTCATGCGACTTACATTCAAATAGGAGAGAGAAATAATAGCACACATATACTTGTTGAGTTAATTAATTAGCTAACTAATGAAGAAAATACTTTCAAATCACGATAAGGTGCTACGAGGCACAGCAAAGGGACTGAGAGGATGAGATGGTGTAGGGAAAGGAAAACAAGTTAATATTTCAAAAATTATTTTGTTTACCTCATTTTTTTAATAGAACCATGCTGAACTGTAGGCACCATAATTCTATTAAGATATTTATAAAGTAGAGACCACTCTTATACAAAAGGTAAGATAGTGAAGGGTCAGAAGAAGATGCCATATAAGGACTGGATGAAAGAAATGGTGATATTGGAGCATGCAAGAAAAGCCTGACACCTAGGTTTAGACATTGGGAAAGTTGTCAAAAATTAAAAGGAACAGAACAGCCTTCAGCTCAGGTCATGATCTCAGGGTCCTGGGATCGAGCCCCGCATCGGGCTCTCTGCTCAGCGGGGAGCCTGCTTGCTTCCCCCCCACTCTGACTGCCTCTCTGCCTATTTGTGAACTCTCTCTGTCAAATAAATAAATAAAATCTTTTTTTAAAAAAAGCAACAGAATAATTTTATGTTTCACAGAGGAAGAACTGTTTTCATAGTGTGGTGGTTATCTCACGTTCGCTTCACACATAGGAAGAACTATACTAGGAATAATAAGAGAGAAGATAAAATTAATATGTATTGGGTCTTCTCTCTGTACCCAGACTGTTTGCTGTTTTACAAATATTTAATATTGTCATGATTCTTTTAAGATTTTTTTTCTTTTAGACCTTTTTTTTTTTTTTAAAGAGTTTATTTATTTATTTGAGAGAGAGAGAGAGAGAGATCACAAGTAGGCAGAGCAGCAGGCAGAGGTGGGGGGGGGGGAAGCAAGCACCCCCCGGCAAGCAGAGAGCCCAATGCGGAGCTCGATCCCAGGACCCCAAGATCATGACCTGAGCAGAAAGCAGAGGGTTTAACCCACTGAGTCCCCCAGGCGCCCCTCTTTTAGTACTTTTTATCAGAGCAATTAGAGCCATGAAGTGCAAAAAACACACTCAGATTCACACAGCTAGTGAATGGTCATACTGGAATTTGGCCTTGGATCTTCTCTGAAGCTAACATTCTTTCCTGACACCCTGATCTTCTTGGTTTGGGCTTAATTAAAACAGAACTTTCTACCATCTCAAACTGCCCCGCCTGGTGAAGAAGTGGACTTCCCATTATTGAACTGTTACTGAGGTACTTGGGGGGGGGGGATTCCTGCACCATGTGGAAAGTCACCCCTGTTTGTTGTAGGTTCCTACAAACTTCAGAGCCTGCAGTTTTCACTAAATGCATCAGGAAGTCATTCTCTAGCACCCTACCCTACTGGCAGGAACTACACACATCAGCACAGTTTACATCATAGGATTAGCAAATCATCACCTATTAGAGATCTGGTCCCTGCAAGATCTGGAAGCCTGTTCCATACATGGGAAACCCTGAAACAGAATGAGGCTACTGCATTAGACACCATGGGGAAGTGGGCCGGCCCCAAAGAAAAATTGCACCTACTTCACTGTTTTGACTAGGACCAGATTGCCAAACACCTGCCAATTCTGGGATGGTTTTCACTTTCTGAGGTTATAATTACCTAGTGAAATCAGTTCTAAATAGCGGAGACCCAGCAAGAATGAAAGAAATATTTTGAAATATCAGGAGTTTTTGTTTTGACTTTTTTGGTAAATATCTCCTCAAATACGACACATACAAGATATTTCACATTCACATTGCTTTTATCTATCAGTAATGACTGGTATTTCCACCTCAGGTAAAATTTTCAAAAAGCCATAATATCTTCAGTTTAGTAACTAGTTCTTTTGAATTGACAAAACTTAACACATTCCCTTTAAATACTAGTGTTAAGTCTGTTGTGAGTTTTTAATTCAAACTAAAAATAATTTTTAAAGTCATTTAAAAAAATTTAACTGTATGGGTGCCTGGGTGGCTCCGTCCGTTAAGCTTCTGGCTCAGGGCATGATCTCAGGGTTCTGGGGTCAAGTCCTGCTCAGCAGGGAGTCTGCTTCTCCCTCTACCCCTCCCCCTGCTCATGATCTCTCTCATGCCCTCCCCTACCCTCTCTTTCTCTCTCAAATAAATAATCTTAGGAAAAAATCTAACTGTAGACTTTAACACTAAATGTTCAGTGGTTAAGAATTCTTGGTTTGATTTTGTGCTATATTGACATAGACATGTCTCTTTTTATTGGTTTTAAATGTATAGACCATTAATATCCTCCAGTGACTATTTTCAATGTGTTATTGGATTGGTTCAAACAAGAGACTAATCTGGGGTGCTTGGGTGGCTCTTGATCTCAGCTCAGGACCAGAGCTCAGGGTCATGAATTGTGGTGTCTACTGAAGAAGAAAAAAAAGAAGAAACCAATCAACTTTGGTTACATCTTTTATAATTTTATTGAATTTTTAATTTAATTAAATTTTAACTTAATTATATTTACTTAAGTTCTGTTTTGCAAAGTTAAATAATCCTAGTCGCCACAGTTTCTCATTTCTGCACACAGGAGTCCTGCATTTTTGCCTTCACTGGCCCTCCAAATTACATATTCAAAGTAAGATGAGCAACAACACTGAGGTTGGGTCTCACTTAGCTAATGAGATTGGACTAAATCATGGCCCAGGGTAAGTTGGTTTGCTAATTTCTCAGAATTAGCAGCGCTGGTCTAAAAATTTAAAGAGTGATGTAAAAGAGGGAAAATTAAGGTAGTTTGCCTTAGTTCCACTTGAGTTTGGGAACCTGGCATTAAAAAGGCCAACCAGAATCCAAATGAATATTAATTTAACAATTAATGAGCCGAAGACAGAATGGGGAGGGAGATCTTCAGAAAGACTATCAATGCATTTTTGTACTTTCTACCATTCTCCAAACTTTAATTTGTGAGGACATGTTTCATCACACTTTCAAATTAGCCTAGATTCTATAAATTTTTCTTTTTCATTAATTTTGCCTGCAAGGTATACAGCTGCCAAATATTTCATGTAACATTTTTATATCATCAATTCACATATAAAGAAGAAAAATAGTATTCTTCTAATCCCAGCACATGCACACACATATATCTAGTGATAGAGCAAAAATGTTTTTGCAAAGACTTTTAGCAATATATCATGTTGAAATTATTGAAATATAATAATATAATGTTCTATTATTAATATTTATACTAAGTAATAATAAAAGACTAACACTACATGTATGAGAAATAAAATCATATTACGATCCTCAAATATGCAGGTGATTTTACCAATAGAAGCAATATAAATACAAGTAGCATAATGCAAGAAACATCATTACCATTCCTTACATCAATAAATATTTATTTTTTCCTAGATGCTCTGTTAGGTTATGGGAACAGCTTGATGAAGAAAACTGTTCCTGCGATTGAAAAGCTTACCTTCCAGCAGGGAAAGAGATAAACAGATGATTTCTAAAATCTTGTGCGATAATGGTTCTCAAAGAGGGGTCTGCAGTCCAGCATCATCAACATCCCCTGGGAACTTAGACTTGCAAATCCTGTTTGCACTGCACACCTACTGAATCAGAATCTCTGCCTGTGATTTTGATAGTTTGAGAACTACCTTGCTATACTTTTTTTTTTTTTTTTAAGATTTTATATATCTTAGAGACAGAATGAGCACAGAAGCGGGGACAGGGGAGAGGGGCAGAAGGGGAGGGAGAGGGAAAAGGAGAGAATCGCAAGTGGACTCTGCACTAAGCATGGAGTCCAACATGGGGTTTGATCTCATGACCATGAGATCATGACCTGAGCCAAAACCAAGAGTCAGGTCCTTGACTGACTGAGCCACCCAGGCGCCCTTGTATCTTACCTTGCTACAATTTTATGTAATCCATAGTGAGTAAAATTTATGATTATAGGTGCTGTTGCTTAGGGGACCTTTAAAAGTATGACACAGGAAGTATCCAGTCTCTCAAAAAAGGCTGATCTATTTTCAGTTCTTTCCTCTGGCAGAATGAGACCCTTTCAGACATTGAGAATACAAGGGATGCATTAAAGTAGGATATGGAGATGCCCAATCAGAAAATCTTTTCTAAGCTGAGCAGGTGATTGGACCCAGGAAGCACATATTCCAGCGTACTCCCTTGAGGTAGTTACCTACATTTATAAAATGAGTGGACTTTGGGGACTTTCAGCAATGCACAGGTGGACTGGATCTAAATATCTTCCGAGGCACAAAATGCCAATAAGAACTGTTCTGTCTCACAACAAGACAGAAACCACAGAACAGACAGTGATGGTGCACATGCTGCTGGGGGAAGGCCCAGCACCGTAAGTGTCAAGTTAGACCAAAGCCAGCAGTCCCTGGAGGCTACAAATGGACTCTGGCAGGAACAGACATTTATTCTGAACCAGGCTTTGCTTACACAGTGGTAGATGCAAATCCTCAGAGTTATATAGAAAGACTGGAACAGAAAATACTGCACCATTTTGGATCGAGTCACATTTCTTCAGAGCAAGAAGCACACTTTACAGCCCATAAATGTCCGACAATGGGCAAAGACATGTCATCCTCCAAGCAATGGTTTGATAGGGAATTAGAAAGGATAACTGAAATATCTGTTGTGTGGTTGACCTCTTTCATGCCAGGTTCCCAAGCTCAAGGGAGGCTAAAGATCCAAAGGGCAGGCTCACACACCTTCCCAAGTGTGAGCTCACACTCAGTATGAGGGAGGGCTGGGAGAGGGTCCCCCATTAGATGGATTCCTCAGCTGGTCTAAAGGATCTGAGGAAGAGGAGATGGCAGAGGATACTGTACAATCCTTCCCCCACGGGGAAGATACTGGATTTTAACAATACTTGTCTCATTTTCTCCCACAACCCTTCAACTTTTTCTTCCTACCAGATGCAGTAGTTAACCACGGCTGTCACTGTGGGTACTGGAACGACGGAATGGTCTCTAGCTGAGAAATTGGATCTCTACCTTTTAAAACTTAGGTCAGCATTCCTAGGGCCTCATGAGGTGAACTGTGCCTTTATCCCATCTGGCAAAACTGGGTTGGCAGTCAGTGTGGCTCTATTATTGAGGGGTCACGATAGCCCACTAGTTCTGTCCTGACTCTCCATGAACAGAAGTGGACAGAGCAGGAGGCACCTGCTGGACTAGTATTGCTATAGCAGTCTGGACTGACATAGTGCCAGAACCTAACACTCTTGTCAAAGGGGAAAACATTTAGCTATAAATGTACAGAAGGAAGGGTAGAAGAATGAACAAATGGATTATTCAGTGAGGAAAATCCAATACTACTTCCTTAAAAGGCTCATAGCAAGAGATGACATCATCTCTTAATTTGATTATGCCAAATATCTGAAAGGGTGAAGCCACTTCTGCTTTTGGCAAAGAAGAAAGAGCAGGAAGCCCAGAGGATATGCAACTCTGCTTGAGGTATTTCTCTGAGAGTTTTTGAGAGTTACAATGACGTGTGTGTGTGTGTGTGTGTGTGTGTGTGTGTGTGTGTTTTCAAATGGCAAATCTACACCAGAGGATAAGTTATATAGAGCCCTCGGATCTGGTTTTAATGAGTGGCTACAATATATAACATCAGTGAGGACAATTCTTGGCAAGACTTGGACAAGTCCCTTAAGCCTTCTTTGATTTAGTTAATTGGGATCGTATTAGTTAATTGGGATCGTATCTATGCAGCCTGTCTACTGCAACAATGTTGTCGTCAGGCTCAAGTAAGACAATGTCAACACAATTTATAAACTGAAAATTTCCATGTAAAAGTAAGATCTTGATATTCTGTACCTTTGGCAGCACACCTCTCATTTGCTTTTCTTGGTAGAAAAGCTCTCTGGAACCCTAGAATGGCCTCACCTACATGCATTTGAAGAAGCTTGCATTCTTTGACCTCATTTGTTTACACTTCTTAGTGGCATTCGATTTGAAGGAAAAGTTCTGCTGTTTTGCTTTTCTTTTTTTTTTTTTTTTTTAATGTTCTTTAAAACATTCTGGATCAAAATGTGGCATATGATTCTTACGTAACTCTCTAACCTAAATCCTCTTTTTTCAGTACATGTCTTCCATGAATTGTGAGGGTTTTTTTTTTCCTACCATAGGCTTCATTTAATAAATTTTATCCTGTGTCTATACTGAAATATAGTATTAAGTGGCCTCATTCATTTATTAAAATGCATTTATTCAATACATATTTATGAGGTGCTGTCCATATGCGATACACAGTCTGTGAGGCCTCTAGAGAAACAAGAAGAATTGGTCCTGGCTCTAACGGGGGCTCAGAATTCAGTGAAGACAAAATCACTCAGAGAAGTACATGGAGATATTTTCCTCGGTGGAATAGAAACAAAGTGCAGTGGGGGCCTGGGAGGAAAAAACAAATGCCCCCAGGTCAGCCAGGAGAGAGGGCAGTCCGGGCAAAGGAAACACCACGTGTGTGGCAAATTCTAGAAACTGCAGGACAGTAAGGGTGAAGAGGAAAAGTCTGGGCTTGGAGGTGGGAAGAAGGGGTAAGGTGTAGAAAAGGGCAAAACTAGACCAGAGGTGAAAGCAGCAGACACAATGGCCTTTTGTGCTAAGCAGCAGATTTTCGATTTCATTCTGTCTCTAGGCAGAGCTAGAGAAGAATTTTGAACATGATAGTGATTCCTTACTTTCCCAACCTGTTTGGGTTTTAATACGTCTGATGTAAGTCAATAACTTATCTGTGAGATCATATTTGCTTTCACTCACAAAAGTATATGTCCAGTGAATGGATGGACGGATGGATGGATGTTGCTCTCCAGATCTCAAACCTGTCCATGACCATAGGTAATTACTAATTATTGCTAATTACTCTGACTCAGCAATTCTATTCACCACAGCATTAAGAAAATACTTAAGGAATAAATTTAATCAAGGAGATGAAAGACCTGTACCCTAAAAACTGTAAGACATTGGTAAAAGAAATTAAAGACACAAATAAATGGAAAGACATCCTGTGTTCATGGATCAGAAGAATTAATATTGTGAAAATGTCCATAACAAGAAATAACAAGTCTTGGTAAGAATGTAGAGAAAAAAGGAACCCTTTGGGCACTGTGGGTGGTGGGGGGGAATGGAAATGAGTGCAATCGTATGGAAAACAGTATGGAGTTTCCTCTGAAAGTTAAAAATGGAACTGCCACATGACCCAACAAGCCCACTTCTGGATATCTAACCGAAGGAAACGAAAATGTTAACTTGAAAAGATACATGCACTCTCATGTTCAGTGCAGCATTATTGACAATAATCAAGATATGGATATACCCTAAGTGTCAATGGATGGTCACAGATACAGACACGGATCAGTGGTTGCCAGAGGTGAGATGGGAGTGGGAAAAATGGGTGAAAGGAGTCAAAAGGCACAAGCTTCCATTTTTAAAATAAAGAAGTCACTGGGATGTAATATACTGCTTGGCAACTATAGTCAATCATATTCTATTAAGTGGGATGCATGGGTGGCTCGGTCGTAAAGCTCCTGTCTTGGGCTCAGGTCATGATCCCAGAGTTCTGGGATCAAGTCCCACATCGGGCTCCTTACTCAGCAGGGAGCTTGCTTCTCCCCCTGCCTGTGCTCTCTCTTTCTGACAAATAAATAAAATCTTTTTTAAAAAGTAATATTCTATTACATATTTAGAAAGTTGCTAAGAGAGTAAATTTTAACTGTTCTTACCACAATTAATAAATAGTAATTATGTGAGATGATGGAAATTTTAACTAAGCCTCTGTGGTAATCATTTTGCAATATATAACTATATCACATCAACTTGCTATACACCTTAAACTAATGCAATGTTATATGTCAATTGTGTATCAGTGAAGCTAGGAAAAATAATTCTCCGTAAAAATTCATGAGAACTTGACATTCTAAAACGTGGGGTAATTAGAAATAATATTTCAGTTATTTACCAGATGACAAAATTTAGGTTTTAGGAAAATGTGTCCTATTTCTCTTCTGCCTTAAGATGCTGTTATCTCCCACCCCGACACACACACACACACACACACACACACACACACACTGACTTCTGTCCAGAGGTTACTTGCTGTCCAATTTGTGAAGCAAAGATCTGCTCCTTGGCTATGCAGTGGGGTAAAGGCCTCTGCCAAGGTGGCTTTGCCCTCCTGTTCCTCTGACCACAGTGAGGCTTTCTCATCCATCCAGTAACTTTCTGTTATAATTGCATCATCCCTTCCTTTGTGTTCAAGGCTCTGGCCGCTGATCACCATCTGTAAGGAAAAAGCTTCATTTTTCCATTATTATACACACAGCCCAGTCCCTTTCTTCTTCTTTTTTTTTTTTTTCAATATATACTCTCACTCCCCCTCACCCTTTTTCTCACTCTTATTGTCTCTTCTTTTATCACAGCTCCTTTTTGCCTGACAGTGTCTCATAAAATTCACTGGGGTTAAATCCTTTGATGATTCTTCTTCAAGTGCTTTCTCTGCCCAAATTGTATGACATTTTTGTTTTAGATTTGTTTTACATTTTCGTTGGATTCAAAGTCTACTGAATTTTTCACATTGCCTTTGTCATACTCTGTGTTTTTCCTTCCCATTTTAATTGCCTGCTTATTGAACAAATCTTCTTCAATTAGGCCTTTCTAGATCCATCTGGCATGTGCCCTCAGTGGGATAAAAGTGAACATTGGTAGAGACCAGATCACTAGAAACTGCTTGCTACTGATGGCGATGATGATAAAGTGGGAGACGTATTTCAAATTCAGATTGTATGTTTTCTTGGGTTCTTAAGTTCTATTTTTCATTTGTCCAACATAAATAAAGAGTTCTCTGATATTATCAATGTTTACATTGACTTGGCTTGTCTGAGATGTTTGATTGGTTGATTGGTTGCACACCATTTATTAATTTTTAAAACCTGGATAACAAATCCATACAACTGAATTTATTTTTTTTAAATATGACCTAAGACAAATTACTTAACTTCCCTGAGCCTTAGTTTTCTTTTTTGGAAATGGCAAATAAGATCTAGTTCACCGATACTTGGGAAGGATTAAATCAAAGGCATTGTACAAAGCACCAAGCTTACTGCTTAGAATATTTTAAGTGTTCAGTAATTGTTAGTTTCCTTCTATCTTCTTTTTCAATAAGATTATTTTTCTTAAATATAGAACATTTAGATTCTAAGAATGTGCCTTTATCACTATCTTGAAATTACTTTCATAGGTAGCTTTATGATTATGTTAATAATATTTATCTTTTAAAATGACTGGCATTGAGAAAAACACAGGATTTGGAAATTAATTTTGAGTCTATCAGGGTTTTTTTTGAACACATAGCTATCAAAGGCCCACATGTGCACCATATGAGTTGATGAAAATGTACATAGGAAGTTGTGATAAAAGCTTTTCTTTTTAGTCTATCATATCTTAAATTCAAGGTTACTCTTATACAGCTGGTATATATTATATATAATATTTTCAGTTATATCAAGAATGGTTGGTCTAAAAAGTATGGAAAAATTGAAAAGTGGATTGAGAACATTTCTTCCTGGGACACAGTGAAGATGGGATGGAATCTTTGTATTTCTAGAGCATCTTCTCAATAAGGACAAGACATCAGAATTAGAGAAAAAAATATTTGGAGAATTACCTTTTGCCCAAAATGTAGACTTTTGCTCATCCACACTCTCTTTCAAAACAAACAAATGAGTAAAAATTCATCAGGTCCTGGCAACATGACATATGCTCTTAACAGTGTCTTTTGAAACAATGCATCTCTAAAAATACTTGAAAAGATAGAAGTTAAAAGAGACCTCAAATGAGAAAGAAATATAAGTTAAGAAGATCAAGGGAAGGTACTGTGGCAAACACTATTCATTCCATATCTCTCAGCCATTCCCTCTCATCTCTTTTCTAACAGAACCCTAATTTGTCTCACTTGGCAATGGACTCAGCCCCAAGTGATGAAATATGATTGTTTCAGGGAAGCCAATCATTAAAATGTTGCCTCTTTCCCAGCTGTTCCTGAGCAAGTGGTGGCATAGTTGAGAGCAATGAGACATGAGGGGAAGTCTGCGGGGGAGCTTTGGCAAAGCTTTTCTTTCTTATAAAAAGGCATGGGAGAGAACATTCCGAAACTGGCCATCCCCCTTCTCTTGCTTTGAACATACAGCCTGAAGTTTTTGCAGAAAATCTCACAAGCATCAGGTTGCAAATATGAAGTGAAAAGTTAGCGCACCAAAGTTGATAGAACAAAAAATTAAAATGATCTGGGTCACTGATAACATGTTTAAGCCCCTGGACCAACCCTTAGAGTATGCATCTTCAGATTTCTTAAGGCCCAATAAATGCTCTTATGGTTTAAACCACTGTTGTTCAAATATGCCGTTGCTTAAAAGCAAAAGAATTCCTGAATGACACAAGAGTTCTCTTTTTGCTTTGGGGTTCGTTATTACAGTTGTTGCTGCTGGGAGTCTTCTGTTTGATGTTGTTCTTTATACAATGTAACATAAGCACAGCTGTTTGAAAAATACAAAATTCAGACAGCCCTAACATCCCCAAATTGGAAGCAACTCAAATAGTCATCAACAAGTGAATAAGAAATTGTAGTATATCTGTACAGTAGAATATCACTCGGCAATAAACAGGAATGACCTATTGATACATATAATGTGGATGTACTTAAAAGCATTCTGCTAGTGAAAGAAATGAGATGTAGAGGACATACATATATGAGTCAATTCATGGGAATAGGGAAAATTTACTTGTAATTTCCTTAGACATGAAGAAACAAGCATAACTATGCTTAATAAGGAAGGAGATTTTTCTCCTTAAATACTATTCTGGGACATAAAGGGACTGCTGCGGTGGGAGCCAGCAGCTGTCTCTCTTGGCTTTATTACAATCCATGGTCTCCTCTTGTAATCTTTGGCTCTCTATGTCTGTTGTACATGTTTTTGTTTTTGTTTTTGTTTTTAACTTTTCATTTTAAAAGAATGATACGGCTGCAGAAATGTTAAAAAATACTACAGAGGGGGGCACCTGGGTGGCTCAGTAGGTTAAAGCCTTTGCCTTCGCTCAGGTCATGATCCCAGGGTCCTGGGATTGAGCCCCACATCAGGCTCTCTGTTCTACGGGGAGCTTGCTTCTCCCCCTCTCTCTGCCTGCCTCTCTGCTTACTTGTGATCTCTGTCAAATAAATAAAATCTTTAAAAAAAATTAAATTTAATTAAAAAAAATACTACAGAGAGATTCAATGGATTCTTTATCCAGTTCCCCCAATGGGTATATCATATAGAAGTATGGTTTAACATTAAAACCAGGAAACTGACATTTGGGCTGTGTCATGAATGTGTGCGTACAGTTCTATGACATTTTATCAGGCGCGTATTCGCGTATCACTACAATCGAGACACAGACCTATTCCATCACGGTGACCATCTTTGCTTTGTAGTCACATGAACTCCCCACACCTCAGGGTCCTTACCCCTGGAATCCACTATTCTGTTCCTCATCTCCACAGTTTTGTTATGTTGAGAACGTTCTATAAATGGAGTCATACAGCATGCAATCTTTTGAGAGTGTTTTTTTGCACTCAGCCTAATGCCCTTGATCCAACCAAGCTGCTCTATGTATCACTTGTTCATTCCTTTTTATTCCATGTAACCCATGGTATGGGTGTAAAACAGTTTGTTCAACCACCCAATTATTGATGGATGTTTGGGGTGTTTCAAGTTTTAGACTATGACAAATACAAGTTCTATGAAAATTCTTGTATAGGTTTGGGGTGCTCCTAAATTTTCTTTCCTCTGGGATAAATGCCCAATAATGAATGTAATTGCTGGGTTGTAGTAGTGTGTGTTTCATTTTTTTTTTTTTTTTTTTTTTTTTAGAGACTGCTACAGTCTTTTCCAGAGCAGCTGTCCCATTTTACATTCCCACCAGAGGTGTACAAGAGGGTGAGTTTCTCCCCATCCTTGCTAGCATTTGACATTGCCACTGTTGTGGTTTTTTTTTTTTTTAATTTTATCAGTTCGAATAGGTTTGTAATAACTAGCAGTGTTAAGCATCCTTTCATGTGTTTATTTGCCATTTGTGTATCCTCTTTGAACTTCTCACATCTTTTGCCCATTTTCTAGTTGAACTGTTTTCTTTTCTTATTCTTAAGTTTTGAGAGTTCTTTATACGTTCTGACACTAACCTTTTTTTCACATATGTGGTTTGCCAATATTTTCTCCTAGTCCTTCTTAAACAGGGTCTTTTACAGGGCAAAAGTTTTGTAAAGTTTTGATGAAGTTCAATTTACAAATTTATTTTCAGTATAATAAGTTACTGGTTTAGTATATACAAGTGCCTTTGTCGAAGTGATAACTCTCTTCCCTTTTCTGGGTGCTTCTCAAATGCCTACTTTGTAAATAAATGAAACAATCTAAACCTAGCCTCAAACAGACTAATCTCCTAAGTAATGAGTTCACTTTAAATAACTATTACAGTGGGTTGAGCCTCTGCCTTCGGCTCAGGTCATGATCTCAGGGTCCTGGGATCAAGTCCCTCTTCGGGCTCTCTGCTCAGCGGGGAGCCTGCTTCCTCCTCTGTCTCCCTCTGCCTGCCTCTCTGCCTACTTGTGATCTCTCTCTGTCAAATAAATAAATAAAATCTTTTAAAAAAATTTATAAATAAATAAATAAATAAATAAATGATTTTTACCCCAAATTAACTGTGTTATCATTTAACCATCAATAAATTAAACACCCATAAGTTTATTATCTTTTCTGAAAATCAGAGAACTACCAAAACCAGAATCAGTAATCAAAAATTGAAAATAGATTTATTTTTACTATAGAAAATGTCACACCTCACCAAGAAAAATGAAAATGTATTAATAATATACTTTCCTTTGTGATTGAAAAACTGCAACATCTAATCAATTAATGAATACTTTTTTCAGTAAATTTTTAAATAGTGATTATATGGTAATCTCAAATCTCCCTAATTGAAGTGAGTCATTCTTCATGGGAAGTTATTTTTGTTTATATCATCATTATCTAAAAAACAATGAGTATGTTTAATCATGTCTCTTCTTACATGCTTTTTTCAGTTTGTATTTGAGAAATCTAGGTCTCTAGTTGACAGAATCATCATGACACTTACTCTGTTTAATGTCTAGGACACAATTCACTTGAAACACTTTCAACTGAGCCTCTTTCACCAAATCTCCACACCAAGCATGCTTCTTACAAGCCTTTTAAGGCCTCATCTTAATGGCTTAATGGCCAGGGTGTGTACTTAATTGTCCTATATATTCACCTCAAGGTGATCTGTCAGTGAGTGCCCTAGAACAGGCACTGTTCAGAGAATGAGCAAGGTAAGGAAATGCCTCTGCAGCCCAGATCATTCTCAAGGAAGCACTTCCCGAGGTTCTGTTGGCGATGAGAATAGGACCAGAAAGCCCTTTCCAGTAAGTGTGCTCAGCGCTTGTTTTCTTTTTGAGTGGAGTTAGCTCTTGATATTAGAGGAATCTTTCTGAGGCATCAAATCCTTGAGGAACCTATGGCAGAACCAGGGTTCTCAGAAAAATCAGTGTAAAGGATGGTTGCTAAGTAAGACACCATAAGGCCTGCCTCATCCCCTATCCAAGGACAATAATGAGGAGACAATGCAAAGGCAAAGTCTCTTAAGGGAAGTTTGACTTCAGACTCTCTTCTAATGGGGTTAAGAGTTAGCTCTATTGTAAACATTTAGGAAAAATTAAACCTTGAGGAAGCTGACAGGTAGAAGTCTAGTTTTACCTGGAGGAGAGGGGGAGCAGGAAGAGCAATCTTCCAAGAAATAAGTATGTCTAGTTTCAGTGTAGGGTACAAATTTCCATAGGTGAACTACTCAATATACAGTCAAGAAAAGCACTGAGGACATTTAATCTGAAATGCAAGAATTTTTGGAAAGAGCTTGGGCAGCCAGTCACCTCTGGACTCTATTTTCTGACTACTCTTAATGAAAAGACTCCAAGAAATACCACTTCATAACAAAAATCCATACCCAAATTCTTTAGGAAGAATCTTGGATTAGGTGACCTCTAAGCCCCTATCTAACCCAAAGATTATGATTCTAAGATATTAAATATTGACAGACAAATAATGTGGACTCAATAAATATTTGCTGGAACTGAACTGAGTTGAATTCAGGAAGTAAAAGGGTCTATATTTTATGATGGCAGGTTATCTAATTCCCACAGTCAAACAGCTGTATGAACTTCCTTTCCTTTGAAAATCTTACATTTGTTCACCACATTTTCCTGCTAAAATCTACGAGGTAGAGCTCATTTTAATACCATATTTTAGAGGTCAAATTGCCTTCAATGGTTTATTTTAGAGTGTCCTTTCTCCAATATTATTATGTCCCAACATAGAGTTTTTGTATCTCTTATCTAAAAATAAATTACCTGAACTTGATTGCATATAGGATCATGGACTAATGAACATGGATTTTTGCTTAACAGATACTCAGTTTTTTTCTAGCAAAGCTACTTTATGATTTATGATCCTTAATGACCTAGTTATTTGAAAAAACCATGGAAGGTATCAATGAGTTTTCTTCAATTGGTTAAAATATCATACATTTCTTTCACCAGTTCAGACATCTTTGTCTTTGATCCTGATTCACAGAATTTAGTGAGGAGGTGGAAAAGAGGATTGTTACAGAAGATGAATCAACAACACGATGGACAAAGGATCATAGAAGTAATGAAAAGATTTTTTAACTTCAAAAAATAAGTCAGAAAATGTGAGAATCTTTGGATAGGGAAATGAAATCTTACCTTAGCAGAAACCTATCTGTCTAGTACATACAATATATTCTTATGATAGGAACCATATTTATTTATGATCATGAACCCAATGATAATATTTGATATAATAGTTTCCTGAAGTAAACTCAATAATGCACTTGGTGTTCACAGTTACTTAAGAATATAACCAAAAGAAACGAAATAATTAACATACTCAGAGTATATAGTCCTATGTCATGAAAATTATTTTAGATACCTATTTTATTTTATCAACTTTAAATTCACAAGGCAATCTAGATATTATGAAAATTAATTATACAAAAAATATTATCAGGATCCAGAAATGGCGTTGTATAGTTTCCCATGACTTAATTTTTTAATTTTTAACATAAAATTGTTATTTTGGGTCTTTATAGTATGAAGACAGAAGGCATAGTTATTAACAGATTAAGGAATCTATTTGTTTTAGCATGTTTATTGTGATTCAATAAAAGCATACTTATTGACTTGCTAATTTTTGCTAAACTAATTTAGAACTTGCTTTGACCTCCTCTACTCAACTACTGTAACTGTGCTATAACCTAATTAGGAAAACCTCAGGAGACAATGGTTGTTTCTTATGATTAAATATAAAGTGAGAATCTAGTTTTACTTTATCAGTTCACAGTTTGTTTTTATTCACTTACCTGGAATAAGACTGAAAATACTTTAACAATTATCCTATAATATATAATCAAAACAGAAAATGTCTTTTACCTGTATGATTTTTTGATTGGCATATATAGGAAGATGCTATGTTAAAATACATTCCATTGCAAGTGATTTGTCTAAACTTGGAATGTCTTTTCTGAGAAACAGTGTTGTAAATGGTGTTCAGATAACCCCCTTGTTCATGAAATGTACATATCATATGTGAATACGTTGTTTATTTGTATTAACAAAATGTAGAACATCACTCCACTAGGTAAATTTTTAAAAAGTGAAGTTGAAATGTAATTTCATATTTCAGGTATGCTTGAGATAAATCTAGTTTTATCAGAGGATGTTGATCGGGGCTACTAAATTTATGGCAATTCTAAAAAGCACTCAAGGGCACTGTCTTTTCAAATATAAAATGTAAAACAGATATTTAATAAATTATTTACTTTCTTCCAGTTATAATACTTCTTTACTGCAGAGAATTTGAAAATATGAAAGCAGAAAGGAAAAAGAAATCACCTGAAATTCCACTACTTACACATAACCTTTTTTATCCTGCTTTTATAGTTATCTATTCCTGTGTACAAATTATCCCCCCAAAACTTAAAGGCTTTAAGTTAACAAACATATTTTAGCTCATAGTTTCTGAAGGTCAGAAATCCAGAAGTGGTTTGCCTGAGTGATCCTTGCTCAGATTTTCTCATGATGTTGGAATCAAGCTGATGGCCAAGGTGCAGTCATCATAAGAAGACTCAATTGGGAAAAAAGGATTTGCTTCCAAGTTCACTCACATGGTTGTTGGCAGCCCTCAGTTCTTCCCTGGCTGTTGCCCGGAGACAGCACTTCCTCACCATGTTGGCCTCTCCACAGAGCAGCTCACAACATAGCAGCTTGCCTCTGCAAGTGATCTACGAGACAGATCCAAGGCCCTAGACAGAAGTCACATCGTCTTTTATCACCTAAGCTCAGAAGTGACATACCATCACCTGTGCCGTATAGATGGACTCTGGAACAATGTGGATGGGGACTACCCAAGGGTGTGGCTACCAAGAGGAAGTGATAATTGTGGGCCAGTTTGACGAATATTGCAATGGTGCATTTCTTTCTGGCCCTTTTTTTTGGGGATACGTTTTTATATACTATTGTTTTGCCATAAAACAAAAGGATTTTATATGTTATCAAAACAGCCTATGATATTATTTTAGCAGTTAGACTATATTATATGTTGTTGATTATAATCACTTCTAAATATGCACTATTGTAAATAATTCTATGATAAACAGCTTTTGCATGAAGCTTTTCCATCTGCATTTCAGATAATTTCTTTTGGATTGCAATCTAGCTAAGGGACTAATTTAAAAAGCTGTAACACAAGTTGCCAAATTGCTTTCCAATTGGATCGTATCAATTTAACTCACAGAGGGGTTTAAGGGTATTTCACTGCTCCTTTATCTGGGGACTTCAAGGTTTTAAAAGCTAATAGGACTAGTTTTTAATTTTTTTTCTATTTTCATGTTAGTTTCTCCATTTCTTGATTTCTTACATTGCTAGCTCTGCTCCTAAGCCTAGAAACCATGATTATGTGTGCATGTGTGCACGCGTATGGGTGCATGTGTGTGCGTGTGTGTGTGTGTGTGTTTTCTGGAAAGAGTGGGAGAGAGAAAGAGAGACAGAATTACAGAGGAACATTATCGTGAGTTAAAAAGAGTCAGAAGAGGGAAAAAAGGAAAGAAATTAGAGAGGAAATAATGTGTAACTGAGAAAATATGGCCTAATGCTGTATTTACTGAAATGGGAGTAGTGTTAGCAAGTGTGGGATAGCACAGAACCCGAATTTCTTGATGGGACAGAAAAAGGCGATTGGCACAGGAAAAAGATTAGAGGATGCAATATTCTATGCCTGTCCCTAGGGGACCCAATGGGGCCAGGATAACTGCTTTCCTCCTCTGAGACGCTGAGGGAGAAAAACATGTGACTCTCTCCTTAGACTGGGAACATTTATGTTCTCTCTTTTTTTTTCCCCCAGTTCCTGTCTATTATGAAACTATTTTCCTGTGGTGAAATCAGGACAAATCAGAAGTAATCTTTTTATAAAAGTGCATTTTGTATGTAAGAGTAACATGAAATAATTCAGGAAACAGCCTCATACTTCCTCACTGTCCTTAAAATCCATGATCGAGCCATGTTTTTACCACAACTTCAATACTTTTAGCCAAAGATTGTAAGTTTTGGGGGGCTGTTATGTGGTAAACTTAAAATTTTGGATTAAAACATGAATAAAGAGAGAGAGAAAGGTAAACCAAGAAACAGACTCTTCACTATAGAGAACAAACTGATGGTTACCAGAGGGGAGGTGGGTTGGGGGATGGGTGAAATAGGTGATGGGGATTAAGGAGTGTCCTTGTTGTGATGAACACAGGGTGACATATGGAAGTGATGCATCATTATATTGTACACCTAAAACTGATATTACACTGTATGTTAACTAACTGGAATTTAAATAGAAACTAAAGGAATAAAAGATGTATACTTAAATTTGTTTTTAAAGTTATCATCACAAACAAAAAATCAACAACTTGTTAGTATAGCCTTGAGAAATATTTTCCCTGGTCTCATTATATCCTGGATATACCTCTACCTTATGCTGCACTGAAATTCATGTTTTATTGAAATAATCCACTTATATATCTTCTAGCTCTCACTAGAGTGTACGTTCTGGGCAGGGACCTAATCTTATACATCTTTAATTCTTGGACTACCTACCACAGGGCTTGGTATATAAATATTTGTTGAGCCATTAAATAATGCAGTCGGGTATTGGAATGCCAGACTGAATATACTTTCATATCTATCTGCTAAGTTCTTTCGTATGAAAAAATAATGAAAATCTTCAGTTATAACTGTTTTAGCCAGATGATTGGGTACAAAGTAGACTAAAAGATCTGCTGAAAATGATACACAGCTAAAAATATATCTGACAATGTTCTGAGGGAATATATTTAACATCTAAAATACATTTGTCTGGGCATGACATTCATTCATTCATTCCAAGGAAGATGATTAAATATCTCGTATTTGCTAGACATATTTGCCCTATCAGACTATCAGACTTAAGATTCAATTCCACTGGCTACAGGGACGCTTGGCCTAATTCTAAGTGACATGTGTTTCAGATGCATTCTAGAAAGCCGTGAAGAGAATGGACTGGAACGAAGAGAAACTGAAAGTAGAGAAGGTGACTAGAAAGTTATCAAGAACGACCAAGTGAGAAGTGATGAAGACGTGAAGTAAAGCAACACCAGGCAGAAAGACGGAAGACAATGGGAGATCAAAGAGGTAACTGAACGAAAGCTAATGCATGGATGGTGAGACTGTGGAGGAGGTAGCACATGTGACGTGGGTCTTCTTGGCTTCAGTCACAGGTTGGGTTAAGGGACTATTAACTGTTAAACAGGTGCCATGAGGAATAGCTGGCCAAGGAGAAAAGAGGGTACGTTGGTACTTTTTCACAATTCATATTGATACTATCAATAAGCAATTGATTAAACACATTTGGAGCTTGGGAGATAAATATCTGTGGGGAATTTTGGAAGTTGTCATTATGAGGATGGTGATGTAGATGATGGTAAAGGGAGGAAAAGAAGGAGAAAGATACAGAAGGAGAGTGAGAAGAAAGAAGAGAAGCAGAAGGGAAGGGGAAGAGGGTAGATGTTTGAACTTTTATATGATTTGTTACAATTAGCCACTTCAGTACATTCTCTGGGTAAACTACTATGGTTACTAGAGCCATATGGTTATTAAACCAAAATAAAAATCTACACTGATGCAGGTTCTTGATATAGTTCATTTTTGCTCATAGCTTAAAAAAAAAAATCAATGTTATATTTTGTCTCACAGCCTTGTGTTAGCCTTTATTTCTTGAGTGTAGTGAAGACAAGCTGCTACTAAGATTATGGGTTTCGCCCCTTAGGAGTCCCTGAAGATCATTAACCCTGAAAAACATCATAAACCGTGGTTTGTGTTAGCACCTCTTGCCATCAGTTTTTCTATAATGAACACTTGCAATCAACAGTGATGAACCTCTTTACACTACTGAAGAAATCTTGCAGACTTTAATTGACTTTCAAGAGAAACAAGTCATCAGACTTTTTTTTTCCCTCCCGTGTATTACAGTGGACATGACATGACAGTTAACCATCTTTAATACTGTACCGACATCCAAAGGTATTGCCGTCACTGAGCTGTATCAGTTTTGATGGATGTGAAGAAAATATAAAAGATGGGGGTGTGTAACAAAAATGCCTTTTGTGGAGTACGGGGAAGAAGGATTGTATGTCTAGAAATATGAAATAGTTCAATAATAATTATCAGTTTTACTAATAAGCTGTATAATCTTGCTGTCATCCCTGGATCTTTGCTTTGTGATGGTAAAGTGAAGGGACTGGACAAGAGTATTTTGAAGTTTCCTTCAGTTCTAAAATTTCACCATAACTCTAAGACAAATGCAAACTCTAAGACAAATTTAATACTAGAAACATCATCAAGCAAAGGGCTCTTGCATCAAGCAACTCAATATATTTAAATCTGTGTGTCAGGAAGTAAACATCAGGAATTTGACAATTTGGTTATGCTTATTCTTACAGAGATAGACCACTTCTCAGAAAAGGCTAGGCACTATTAATTTGACCCTTATGCAATTGTTATCTGTGTGGCTCCAAGTTGATCAGATACAGATAGTTTAATATGATTCAACTTCATATTATTATTTCCAGTGAATACCTTACCAACATAAGCAAGCTGTTACATTTCTTAAAAATCAGTTACTTTCTGGAAGACAGAAATTTGGTGCTCAGATCTCCTTAAACACACACACACACACACACACACGATAGGTCTAAAATATATAAACTGTATTGCAACAGTGTTGTGTGAAAAAGATGGAGTCATCACTGCTTGATTTTGGGTCAGCAGTAGAATTCTTTAACCAGTAGTTGTCTTTTTTCTATATTCACTTAGATAGAGCCTTCCCTGGCAAGACTTTATCCCAAAGCAACTGATCTTTGTCTTTGCAGCAGTATTAACAAGAACTGGAATCTGACATTAACTGTCTTTCCAGCAGTTTTTAAAGACACTCACAGCAACCTCTTCGCAGAGATATACTGTGTTTATATGTTTCCAGAGTAGCTATACTAACAAAGAACGAGGTTAAATTAGAAAGAGAACTAAAACTCTCTTATTGGCTCCAGGACATGGGTGGCCCCTGGAGTGGACACTCCATTTTTTCTATCAACAGACTACTAGAAGCAAGGGAAGGGGAAGGGGTGACTGAAACCTGCAGTCCCATGGCTGATATGAAAAGACTTTTATCTGGTGGCTGGCAGATGTGAGGTATTTTTATTTATTTATTTATTTATTTATTTATTTTCTGAGATGAAATGACTAGAAATCTGAGTAGAAGCATGAATTCATGAACACCTATCTGTTACTTTAGGATTCAGGTAAATTTATGGTATATGTTATAAAAATACAAATGGAAAGCATAGTCTGTGTGATGATTAAAAAAAAAAAAAAGTTGGGAAAGCTCATTAAGATTTATTATAGGTCCCAAATTTTGTAGTCCCGAAGCTTAACGACAGATGGTGGTGTAACTCCACCAATTTTGCAACCTCTACATTCAATTTGACTTTGTAACATAGATTACCCTTGATTTGACTTCCGTGAAACTAGAATTTTCTTTTTTTCCTAAAATGTGCCTGGGAGGAGAGTGGTGAGAGGAGAATGGCTAAAAGCAGTCTGTTTATTTGCTCATCTTCAGGAAACTGTAGAGAACGGGAAAAACAGGAATCTGAAATGTGCCCGTTCCAGTGTGTGAAAAGAAAAATATTTCACCTTGCGTTTAAAGAAGACTTTTGTTTCAAGGTATTTGAAATGAGTAATACAACTTTGAAGATGGTATCTCTAAGAGGAAAAATATAATTTAATAAAACGTGCCCCTTTCCCTTTCTCCCAGCGAGCTCTCCAGTCTAATTTAAGTATTAGCCGCAAATACAACCAGTGAAATGGCTCTGAAGGGAGGGGGGGAGAAAGTAATTGTTGTTTAACTGAAAGTTTTGGAGAAAATAGACCTAAATGTATGAGTAATTATATTCTTATAACAAATAACTAAAATTCAAGCAGTTCACTCGGAGAGGCATTGAACCGAAATTTCTTACACGTGTCACTCGTGTAGTGTTGCTCTCCTTTATCCTGGCCTCAGTTTCATTTGGGAAGGGTTATTCCGCGCAAGATGCGCCGGCAGGGACCATCTCAAACGAATTTATCTTTCGCCTAGACCATAACAGGACAGTGGCTTGGAATTTGTTGATTTGCGGTTTCATTGTAAAATAACCTGAAATCAAATAAATTTTCGTGAGAGAACTTCGAGGTCCAATCGGTGAAACTCCTCAATTACCTAGTAGCCCCGCTTAACTTTCCCCTGGAACCTTTCTAAATGACTTTTGCAGCCCCACGTGCTGCAAAGGAGACTCGAGCTGTGGCTGCGACCCTGTGCGGCGACTACAAGGACAGAATTTGGCTTCCCCCCTTCCTCTGTTAGACAGTGTTTCGTTGCAAGGCTGCCACCATCCAGTGGGCTGACCAGTGACTTGTGCAAAAGAAAACTATTCGTTCGCTGTTTGCCCTTTCAGCATTTTCCTCAGCTGCGGAAACCCGGTTTTCCTATTATTACACTTCAACTTTTTTTGGAGTCTGTTAGCGCAGAGCGCTAAACCCCGGCCGGCTCCAGCAGCAGCGAGGCGAACAAAGCCCGCAGTGTTCTGGGCCATGCTGGGGCGGGGGTGGTGGGCGAGTTAAAGGAATTGCAAATAAATATATTTTATGACCACCCATCAACAAACTACGTGCCACCGTGGCAGCCCCTGGTAGCCGGGCTGTGTCTGCACTGTGGCCAGGGGCGGGGGTTGGGAGAGAGGAGACGGGAGAGGGGCAGCAAGCGGCGAGCCCCGGGCCTGAACTTTCACCTCTCGAACCCGGGCCCAGCCCACTGGCTGCGGGCTCGGGGTCCGCCGGGGGCAGCGGCTCCAGGCAGGACCTGCTTTCTCAACTCGCTGGGCGTCTTCCCCGAGGAAAGGCTTGGTGGCCCGGGGAATGGCAGCAGGCGAGGAGATAATGGGGCGAAGTTAAGCGGGGGCACCAGGGGGCTGCGGGCTCAGCCTCGCTTGGAAAGACCCCTGGCAAGGGTAAGCGGCCCATTTAGAAAGATGTGCTCCTGCGACTGGGATATCCTTTCGCACCTCTTGGCTCCTGGCTATTTGCACTCACGGGAGAGAAACGTCAGAGGCTGCAAATTTCACCAAAACGTGTCTTTGTGTACAGAAAAGTGAAAGGCTAACTAAACCCGCTCCTGTCCAAGTCTAGAGAGCATAACCCTCTTTCTCCTCGTTGGGAACTTGAACTTCTCTTCCAAGTGGCCCAGACTCCTCTATAATAAACCTAGCTCGCTCACTTCCTTGAGACCCCTGGAGAGCGAGGGAAGTAAATGGGGTCGGTGTTTGCCGGAGAGGAAGAAGGGGGAAAAGTGGGGCTCTGTAGCCCTTCTCACTGCTCGGTCATCTTTATTCGCAAACCTTGTGGAAAGGCACAACCTCGGCGCTCCAAGGATTTCGACACCGTTTGTTCTTTGCTTTTTCAGAATAGTTTCAGGTTAATTCAGAGAATCCGCCTTTTATTTAGGCTTGCCAGTGAAGCATAAACGCAAATTACTTAACATGAAATTATCCCCAGTCTTTCAGAAGGGCGAGGTAGGGCCATTTGGGTCTGGCGTTTTCTAATTTTAAAGACTGCTCTCTCCTCTCCCCGCTCCCATCTTGAAAAAAAATCTGGGTTATTTGTCCACTATTCAGCCTGCTTTTCGAAAAAGACCATTTTAAAAGGAGTGAGAACACAATCATAAGCAGAGCACTTAAGGACTACCTGGAGTTTAAAAGCTCACAGAAAGCACCGCAATTCAAAGCCCAACTCTACCTCGTTCCTCGTCCTCCTAGCAGGGGCCGTCTTCCCACGACCAGCCCCGTGGCTTATTGACTTAATTGGTTTCACTAGAAAAGCTGACGGTGTGTTTACAGATGTGGGTGCCAGGGCTGCTTCCTCCCCGGGAGAACTGCGGGTTCTGAAGGGAAGAGTTGGTGCCAAGTGTGTGTGTGTGTGAGCTCGTGTCTGCCCTTTAGAGAAAGGGCGCGCTGCTCTTTGAGGAAAAGACAGACTCAAAGGCAGAAGTTAGTGCCGTTCGCCCGTCTCCCGGTCACTACGACCCTCCCCACCCCACCCCCAGCTTCTGCCACCAGAGATGTTAAAGCTGGCCGGGAGGAAGCCGGGGGCCAGGCTCTGTTCGCGAAGGTCTCTCGGCTGCAGCTATTTGGAAGAAAGTTTCAGCGCCTTTCGGAACGCCACGCTTCGCGACCGATTGTCAGCTGAGCCGCGGGCTCAGGCGGCAGCTCGTCGGGAAGGCGGCGGGTGGAGGGTCGCGCAGCCAGCGGGCAGCCGAGCGGCTGGCGGGAGACCGCGGGGAGGAACCGCCTGCCGGGACCGGGCGTGGGGAAGGGACTCCCAAGGAATCCCCCGCTCGGGTCCCCGCGTCCCATCCAGGCCCGTCTGGTCCTTCCTCGGCCTTTCCCTCGTCATCCCCTTGGTCCCGCGTGGGCCCGCTGGCTGGGTCACGCTCCACCGACAGGAGCTGGGACCCTGGTGCGGGAGGCCGGGCCCGCGCATCCCCCGCGCCGGCGCCTTGGCTTTGAAGTGCGCGCGGAGCGGACTCTGGCAGTTTCTTCTTTCCCTTCTTTCCGGGTACTTTTGCAACCCTCAGTCACTGATAGGGCCCGTCTCGTCTCGGAAGCCTCAAAACCCAAAAGTCCCAGCTTGGCGGGCCCCTTCCTTCCAAGCCACGCCCCGGCCGGCCCGCAGCCCAGGCCCGCGCCGGTGACCCTGGCTGAGCGACCCGGAGGAAGCCCAAGAACTCCTGGGCCCTACTGAGACAGGAGCCACGACAACAATGAAGAGTGAGAAAGACACTCGGCCTCTCTCTAGCCCAGGCCGCAGAGGCGCGCACCGTGAAAAGAAAGGCCAATCAGCGTTTTAACGCACGCTTGGGTCTCCCTTTCTGACTACCATGCACTTTTAACTCCCTGCCACCGAGGGCTTTGGATCCCTTCGAAGCTTTCTGCACTTCACGTGGAATCCCCTGTTTCATTTGCCAGCAGCTCCGTCTGCTGAGAGGACGTACTTTGGGGACTGCCAAGAAGCAGCAGACACAACTCGGCTTTGCCAATACAGCATACGGTTTTGTTCTCTCCTCCCTCCCCACCCCCTTCCTCGACGCGCCGTCTGGGCCGAGCGGGAGGAGGCGGAGCTGGAGGTGGGGAGAATGGTGGGGGTGGGGGAAGATCTGGCGCAGAACAAACAAGTTCTCCAGCGAGTTGTTTACATAGCAGGTGGACCTGACGTCAGCCAGGAGGCTCCACTGCAAATCCGAACAATATTCTGCTCCGCGTTTCTCCCTCCCTTTAAGAAGTTGGGGCGCCGGGGGAGATAGGTGGATGGGGGCGACAGGCATTCTAACCGGCTGGTTCCAAACCACTTTCGGGAACAACAACAACAACAACCAACAATAACAACGCAAAGTGAAACAAAACAAACAAGTGGCCCAGCACTACTTTAGAATCCTCCGAGGCTTCCCTTCCCCCACCCCGCCCCTCGGAAGAGAGGCGGCTCCGCGCGCAGTGTGTGTACAGTTTGCATTGCCAACAACACGCGCGCGCGGCCGGGGTGCGCGCGCCCGCCAGCGCACACTCACACACATAGACACACATACAGACACACACACAGATCCGGGTGGGGGGAGCGGCAGCGCGAGACAGCGCGAGCCTCCGAGAAAGCGCGAGACACGCTGGCGCGTGCAGCTCCGCGGCGGCCGCTGCGCCCCGGCTCGAGCCCCGCGCCACCCGCAGCCCGCCCGCGAGCGCCCGTCCCGGTTATTTATGCGGCGGCCGCGTCTGCTGGCTGCGGCTTCCTCCGCCCCCCCTCCCCGCCCAGGGCGCGCCCCCCACTCGCGGCAGCAGCTGCCGGGACTCGCTCGTGGGTGTGTTGTTTGGGGGCTTCTGCCTCGGCGCCGCGGGTGCCACCTCCCGGGACGTTGCCCAGGCGTCCCAGGTCGCGGTAAGTTTCTTCGTCCTCACTCTAGCGCGCTGCACCTCCGCACCCCACCCCGTCCCAGCCACCTCCACGCCGGGCCGGGCTGCGACTTTACTCTGCTGCGCGCTCCTCCCGCGGCGGCGGCGGCGGCGGCAAAGTTTCGCCCCAGCCGCAGCGCTCGGTGCGGCGGGGCGGGTGTGACATGTGTCAAATTTCGGCTCAGCGTCGGGGTCGCCTTCCGGACCCAACATCACCACTTGTTGTTCTTTTTCATTTTGCATTGTGGTGGGGGAAGGGAGAATCGACAGAGGGGAGATTGCCGTTGGCTCACGGAGGGTTTTTAGTTTTGAATATGCAAAATATTGCCTCGTCCAGAGAGACCGCGGCTGGAGGAGAATGTGTGTCGAAACACCAGATGTGTGTTTGTTTACTCTTTTATTTTTATTGTTTGTTGTCTCTTCCTTTTCCTCCCTTCCCCCCTTCCCCCCCGGGAGGAGAAACAACAGTAAAAACATCTGGCGGTTGGAAGCACACACTTTATTGATCCAACTGCTGACCTTTATTTACTCAATTGGGCAAGTGCGTGCAGCTCGTCCGTCTCTAAGTTGGGCGCTTCAGCGTTCATTTAAGAAGTACTTCCCTGGGAACTAAAGGCGGGGAGGGGACACTCCTTTTCTCGAGTGAAGAAACTCCTAGTCCCTAGTGCTTCTTCGGGATTATGGTGCATCTTGGCTGCTGCCCCCGATCACGCTCTTTGCCCCGTCCACAGTCGGCAGGACCTGCTTCACCCGGATCTCACCTAGTCCTACTTTTACTGTGCTTTGGGAAGGTCTCCTCACTCTGTGGGTGGGTTTAGGGTGAACTCGCACCTCCCGGTTCTTTAGGGAGGGAATGTGGGAGGGGCGCGGGCACCTTGCGGAGAAAGGGAGGGCTTCTCGGTTGGCTTTTACCTGGAAGTCCGTGGAGGCCCCGGGCGAGCGGAGGGCAGTCGGGAGCGCGGGGCTGGCTGTGACCCGGGGCAGAGCTCGGGTCCCGACGGACCGTCGCGCTCGCCGCGGCTCACGTGCGGCGGCTGCACAGCGGGACCCATTGGGTGGCCGCGCGCGCCGCCTGCGCGCCGCCCGCGTGTCTCCCGAGCGCCTCTCCCCGCCCCGCAGGCCAGGACGCGCCCGAACGCCCCGACCTCTGAGTGAGTGTCGTCGTGGACCCTCGCTTGCCGAGCGCGTTTGGGCCTGTGTAGAGCAGGGAGGGAAAGTTGCCCTACTATCCTCAGACTCTGAGATCTCGTAGGTAAGTCTCTCAGGGCACCTGGCGCGTGGGGGTGACAGCGATTAGGAGGAGCGGGAGGGGAAGGACGTGTGCGAGTCTGGGGCTTTCGAGGGCGCAACCGGTGCGAGTTTTGCATAGGGACGACTCCAGAGAGGCCAAACGGGACACTTGCCCGGGGTTCTCCTCAGACTCCGGAATCCCCAAGGAACTAGACCCATCTGGGTATTTGTTTATTCAGCTTTTTAACCAACAGATTTAAACCACTTAATGGACAGCTGCTATCTGTAATGCTGCAACCCCTCCCACCCCCATTTTCTCTCACCACGTGTTGAAATCCGGTCAGTTTCTTGATCTTGAGGATTATTCCTCGAGTACTGTTTGCTCCCAGGTGGGCAGGCGTTCCGGACGTGGCCTGGGTGAGTGCTGAGAACGGCCCCGGAGGGAAAAAGGGTGTGAAAGACCTGTGGGAGTGTGTAAGATGTGTACCTATACAGTCATCATGGATTCAGAAGTGCTTAAAGAGCTACCTCCCCAACATGCCCAGAGTCTACTTGGAAGAATAATTAAGTAGGAGCAGGTAAGCCGAGGGGAGAAAGTGACGCCCTGGTGTCAAGTAGCTGAAGTGGACGTTTTCCAACTGGAAGTATTTGGAGAGATTAACTTTTAGAAAGCAAAAGTTTGCCTGGAAGGCACATCTTTGCACGCTCTCCTCACCCAGGTAGTTTGGCGAGGCCGCGGTGGAGACAGGAGGGGTGTGTTCATAGCAAGCCCATGTTAGAGGTCAACACTGAAGCAGAGATGAGCTTTCAGATACTTTCCTCTTCAGTCTTGCGTTGTGGCGTACCTCGGGAAATGTTTTAAGTTGTCAAGGGGCCTGTTTATCTTTTCTGTCACTATGAGTTATGGAGAAGTATATTCTCAGTGTAGTGGAATTTTAAAATGTAATGTTTGTTTAGTAGTGTTAAACAATTAATTTACAATTTTGATTTATTTGTGTATGCCATTAATAAAGCGGGTATAAAGTTATATGCACGATGATCATTAGCCTCGTAAAATTTCATTTTAGTTTTGAAGCTTTTTAAAAGTCGTTTTTTCTTTCCTTTCCTTCCTTCTTCCCTTTCTCTGTCCCTCCCTCCTTCCTTCCCCCTCTCCCTTCCTTCCTTTCTTACATTTTTATTACTTATCTAGACCCACGTTCAGTAGTTGTTCAATTCAGTGCTTGCTTAAGAACCCCACTATTTCATTGTTATTCAAAACTGAATGAAATAAATGTTTGTGATCAAGTTACTAACTTTTAAGGAGGAGACTGGAAACCTCATGATAGATGCCTGTAGGTAAGGGAGAGAGGACACTCAATTTTCAAAGATCAGCATAAAGTTCACTATTAAGTATAAGAATACAAGGATTTTTAAGAGAATACTTTTTATCATTCAGTTTAAATAGTATAATACATGCTTTCTTTTATGCATAGATTATTAATATGTTACTGCACTACAGTGGGTGCTAGAATAATCAAAGGAAATTATATACAAATAACAACTATGAACTATTTTTAACTGTTTATCAAAATTTCTCAACTAATATTTTGGGATCAGAGTGATGGAAATTTTAGACTTGAATATTGTTTTCATAGAATTCATACTCTGGGTGGAAAGAGACCTTTAATTACCTTAGGACATGAATAGATTTGTTAATGGTTGTGTCTAAATAAACTGTCATTGAAGTTTTATTTCTTTGCACTGATGATAGTACAGTGGTTTTGCTTTTACTAATAAAATGAATCCTTGTAATATTCTAGAAAGCTAAATAGGGGGGATTGTTGTATGTGGCACACCATAAAAATTGGAAAAAAGGTGAACATTAAATTTACAGATAACCTGTAATGAGTTCTATTCCTTTTGTACAAGCAAGAATTAAAAAACACAGACCAACTCTCTTTGCATAGCTATTGGAATTATACTTTATTAAAAGTATATTTAAATATGTGAAAATAACTTCATGGTTTGACTGAGACTCATAGGGCATATAACAGTGTAATGAACATAGCCAGACAAATTTACCAGACATTTTTATTTCAAGAGAAAATGTGAGGGATATGGAACTCAATTACATAAAGGGCATATTATTTGTGATATTTTTAAGGATTTATAGCTGGCTCTGCCTCATCACCCTTGTCTATTTCTGAGTTGATAGTATCATGTTAGATCAGCTATTAGTTATAATACTGATAGAAAACTGAATGATGGAAGTGGTCATGTATTTTCTTTCTCTCTAAATTAAACTAGAAAGAAGCCACTGACTTGTAAGTAGACAATGCCACTGAAAAGTTCTCTTGACCTGATTGTTGCTAGACAAAATTGCAAATCACCACTGAATTCAGAAATAACCATTTCATTACAATTACTGAATACTAATTCTTGACATACTCAAACTATTTTTTCTTTTTTTCTTTAACTTTTCATAGATGGTAGTACTCTTAGTGATAATTGAATGGATTTCAGATATTCTAACCAGTGCCCAGATTCATACTGCCCTTTGAAGAAAGAAAGCCTGTTTCTTAAATCAGGCCCAATGAGAGCTTAAGATTTACATAGATTTTTCAAAGTAACCTTACTTATGTACTCCCTAATTCATAGAGTTTCTAACAAACTTGATCAGACCCAACCCAGAATGACTGTTGCATATTTTCTTAAGGGCCTGAAAAAGTAATCCAGGTGTTTGCAACTTTCCTTAAACATATTCTGGGGCTTATGATCACAGAGAATCTAATGCCTAAATCAAATGTTATATGCCATAGTTTACTTTAGTTCTATTCCTTCTTTAGATGACATAAATATTTTCTTAGATCCAACTGTGTATCTCTTAATATAATTGACCTCCAGTCATGTCACTTCCATAGTCTTTATCAAGTAAAATACTTTAGGTTCCTAGAGGTATTTTTTTTTGTTTTTGTTTTTTTCTTCATGAGGCTTAAGTCCTTTTCATGGAGTTGTTCTAGAACTTTGGTTTCTTCATTTGTTTTTCAGAACTTGCAAATGGACCCCATAAATATTTATTTCAGCAGACTAACTAAGCATAGTTTGGGGGAGTTGTCTAAAAATACCATTACTTTTTTTTCTTAAGATCAGCATTGCTTATGTGAAGATTCATTGCCGTTGAATTTCGTAAATTCTCAGATAGTGGAATACTCTTTGCTGTGGAATATTCTTCTCTGTAGGTATTCCTACCTATTAAAACTAATGGGCACTTACTTCCATTTGCTGACTTTTGCCTTGTCATTGCCTCTGATGTATTTTTGTGTACACTTATTTGCTCTGCTCAGTGTATTTATCTGACCCCACCCCCAATTTTCCAAATAAAACAAGTAAAAAAGAGTTAACTTTGGTGAAATGTGAAGAATTATTATGACCAATTAAAAGGTTAATGTTAGAGCACTGAGATGCTGGAGAGAGGTCCTTCAAGAAGATTTAGGTGCATTATGTTCCAACACTATTAATATTAAAATGAAAAATAAAGCTATATGTATGTGGTGACTTATTTTCAGTATGTATTAAAACTGCTTTTCTCTGTATAGGTGCCTCAGTATTTTGCTGTTTTCTCAAATGTGGTATTTTAAGTATTGTTCTAATTCTTAGGAATGTAATCTCAATTTTGTAGTTGGAGTGACTGGGAATTTGTGTTTATCTCTACAGTTTTTTGCCAAGCAGCCAAATTAAGAGTATCAGGGCTCAGACATGAGGTATACTGTTCCCATCCCCATTTCATTTTCAAAGCTACATTATATTTTAATGTTCTCAGCTTTGGATCCTAATACTTTTTTACTTTGTAATTATGAGTTTTGTTTATTCTTCCTTGTATTTCTTTACCTGTCCAACTGGCTTTCTATGAACAATTGAAATTCTACGTTACTTCAGTTTATGTAATTTTATCTAAAATTTTGTTTAAAATAAATTTTTTTCCATGAATTATCTATGCAGTCCCAGGTTCAACCTTTTAAATTCCTTGATATTTGAAATAAATGTTCTTGGACCTATATTTTACCAATTTCATTCAATTTCCCATTCAGTTGTATACTTCCCTCTTCCTATAATCTACCAGGGATCTCTAGAACATACCTTCCCATTATATTGATAAATATGTCTTCATTTCTTTCTCTATGGCATATTATTTTTATTAGCAAAAACAAATAATTTAAGTGTTGTGAAGCACATTGCTGTGAAACAAATGAATCCCCAGGGGTTTAAAAGCTCTCAGCATTTTTAGCTTATTAATGTTCCTTAATTTCTCTTTATTTCTGTCTTGGAAGGCTTAAAATATACTTTGTGGAAGATAATGTTGATTTAAAATTTATTTAAGTTTTTAGTGTTTCTTTTTAAAGATCTTTCTAACATAAGACTAAAAGATTTATGTCATGAGAATGTTATACTTTTTTTTAGGAAGTTAAGGAAATTAACTTTGAATTCCTCAAATAAGGCATGCTACTAGAAATAGTGTAAGGTTTCTGTGGTATTCATTTCTTTCTTAAGTTTTATAACGGCATTTTCTGTGAGAGTTTTTTGTATTTTTTTAGTTTTGTATTATTTTGGTACATATACCCAACTACAGCCCTCATTTTGCAACTTTTTCTCAATTTAAGAAAATAGCAAACTTTCTTAAAGTGTATTTTAGGGGGTAAGAAAAAAAATCAGTGGTAGACATATTTCAGAGAAAGCATTTATAAAATTTCTCACTGGCAGATAGCGAGGAGAAACTTATAGTACACTAATCCAAATAGCTTAACATCTTAGCATATGTAGACTGTCATAAAATCATCTCATTTAAAAAAAAAGATCCCCAACATCCTTAAGAACTATTCCTCACCATTACTTCACCCAAAGTTATGTTCCAGGATTTGGTTGATCTATATCTGTATGCCTTTAGCTAACTCTTTACTTTTTGTCTTCAGTTTTTTCCCTTTCTCCGTCTGCCTTTAGTTTAGCTAAGTGCCCCGCCCACTCCCCAATCTTGTTTGGTACATTTAGTTGGTACCATCACACTGCCCATCTGATCAGATAGACTATCATCTCCTCCCTGAAATGTTGCAGTAGCTATTTATCTCCCCCTCTTCTCTCTCTAGGCACCACGGTTTGTTCCCCACACAGCAGAGCGATCTTTTAAAAATATGTGATTATGTCACTCTTCTCTATAAACCTTCCAGCAGCTTCTTATGTCCCTGAGAATAAAAGACAAAGACCTTATATAAGTCCATGTTATTTGACCCCTGCTACCTATCTGACATTCTTTCCTAACATTCTCCTCTTATTCGGTCAACTCTAGACACACTGGCTTCCTTGATATTTCTCAAAACAGGATAAGCTGATTCCCACCTCAGAGTTTTTCTCTGTGTTCTCCGTCTGAAATGCTCTACACTCAGATATCTTCACGGATTTCATGCCTCTGCTCAAACATATCCTTATTAGAGAAAACTGTCCTGTATAAAATAATAAATCCTCATAGACCTTGCTTTGCCACCTTTACCATACATTCATTTGCCCCACAGCACCACCATCAACGGACATTTTTACAAGTTGTTTATTTATCATATGTCCTCCCAATGAGAACGTACATTCCGTGGAGCCAGGGATTTTGTTCTGTTCACTGTTCTAACCCAATGCTTAGAACGGTGACTTGCATTAGGTAG
Organism: Mustela nivalis; assembly: GCF_964662115.1. Classification (NCBI taxonomy): domain Eukaryota; kingdom Metazoa; phylum Chordata; class Mammalia; order Carnivora; family Mustelidae; genus Mustela; species Mustela nivalis. The sequence goes on along the minus strand of NC_139031.1, from coordinate 34,422,166 downwards.
CAGCTAAGAATGAATGAGAAACAAACTGAGGGTTTTGGAGGAGGAGGTTGGGTGAGCCTAGTGGTGGGTATTGCAGAGGGCACGTATTGCATGGAGCACTGGGTGTGGTGCTTAAACAGTGAATTATGGAACACTGAAAAAAATAAAATTAATAAAATTTTAAAAAAAAGAATGAATGACTTGTTGGAGGTACAAGAAATTACTTCTGTCTGTATCAGTGCCTCACTTTTTGTGTGACTGAAATTATTTTTTACTTTATGCTTATTTTATACTTTATCACATTTGGGAAAACTGTTCACTACTGTATTGACCAAGACGTGGCTCTGCTCTCTGGTGGATATACTTCTAGTTCAGTATTTTGTATCTCTTTTTTATTCCCATCTGAGAAACAATATTGCACTTAACTTTTAAAAGGTGTGAATGGATGTTTATGTTTCTGGATAACAACAAATGCTCAATAGTTGAATGCTTCAATATAATAATGCTTAGTTTAGTCAAAATGACATTTAATCATTTATTTCATAATTATATTTTAATATGAATAGCATAAATAGACTCCATCGATATTTCTAAAGGCTACACTATGGATACAACATTGACAATATGAAATATTTCTGGGATTGTCTGTAGGGAAGATGGGGGAAAATGGGTTAAGCCAAGTTCTCTTCTGAAAACCTTTGGGTTTAGATGACTTTCCTTCTTTGCATTGGCTCACACACCGTAAGTTTCCTACTTCTCTTTTGTCTCATTCTTTCCGTATCTATCCTTAAACAGAGCAGATGGAGGATTTATGATTTGATGGAAGGTCCATCTCTCCAAATTTAAAATATCACTATTGAACTTGCTCAGATTGCTTTTGGACCCATAACTAAGGTATGGGTTAGTAATACAACTTTCCATAAAACATCAAACAAATACACAGATTATTTTCTTTTTAAGCTTTTATTTTATTTACACTTAGTTAACATACCGTGTTAACTAATATTCATTTCAGGTGTACAGTATATTCAACACTTCCATAAATCATCTGGTACTCATGATAACAAGTGTCCTCTTTAATCCCCATTCATTATTTTCTTATAAACCTGAGGCTCTGTAGATCTCCCTCTCACATATTATGTCCATATTTGAAATACACACTAACTTGCTCAGCAGATTTATTTTAAATACCTTGAGAACAGGAAAAGGAGTCTCTATCATTTCTGTTGATAATGAAGAAGGAGAGCTCTCTTCCTGGCCTCCGTTCTCATTTTTCTCTTCCCTTCCTTCCTCCTCCAAACTGAATTATGAAATCTTTCAAAATCGTTCTGATACTTTATTACTCCATCAGTGAAGGTGTAGCCCTTGGAAAACTGTGAAACAAGGCAAAGTGGGCTTTTATTACATAATTACCCCACTTTTCCCTTTTTAAAAAATTACTAACTTACATCTTCTGCTACTCTTCTCTGGCTCCTTGGACACCCAGTGCCCTCCATGTTGCCTCTGGCTATTCCAGTGTGTTCGCCTTTCCTTGTTCTGAGTCGGAAATTTCGTATTAAAGCCCTTCTTTGGTAATCATAATGCATGTTAGAATGTGAAGGAAGATGGATCCTTCTGGAAAGTGTAATTATTATTACAGCTGGTAAAATAACCAGTTTGGTTTACTATGCAGAATTCTGTGTTAAGTGCCAGGAGACGTGCATTCCGGTCCTTGGTCTGTCTATGACTGTTGTGTGATGTTGAGTAGGTTATTTCCTCCAAAATTAAAAAGAGCCTGGATTAGTTTTTAGATTATTTTCAGTTAAGGTCTTTTTTGAAATACATAGAACCAAATTTGAAGCTGTGAACATGTTCTCCCTTTACTGCCATAAAAACACACATAAATGAATAAATGAAAGAAAAAGATACTTCATAAAATAAAAACAAGTAAAACTAACAATGGTTACCACAAATAACTGCTTATGCAGCTCAGGGGGACTCAGCTAAAATCCAAAAGTATTATTCTTCTATTACCTCAGCCTGCTGGGTGTTTTCACACCACTCCTTTTCTGTCAGGAATGGAGCCTCCTCTCCTTTAACCAGAACACTGAGACAAGCAGAGAAGGTAGAGTTCACATGGGGTTGATCACGTTTGGGGTAAGAGCTTCGGAATAAATAACCCCCTGGCATTCTCTCCCCTGAAGTGCATGTCATTAACTTTCCAAAATATTAATTTCTTCACAATTTTGCTTTGGTCCTGTGCTCATTCATATATTTAGCTCGAGGCGTCACCAATCCAGAAATAAAGTGTGGAGTTGGATAAGCTGTTTGATAAACTTTGTCTTTTAAAATTAGAGCTCCCCTTTTTGATGGACTTCACACACACAGACATACATTTTTAGAACCCACATAAAATGTCGGGCTGCCACATGGTCCAGCCTATGCATTGTGCTGCTTTAAAGGAAACACAACTCCCAGCTACAGGAATACTACATATCTTTGCTGTAGTTTGGCTTAAAGGGAGTGACACGGTTTTATACAGTGTGCCACATAGGAAGTTTTGCCCCAAATCTCTTGAGGCATCTTTCTACTTCTCCTGGCTACTGCTAAAAAGTTTTTAGAGCCTCGCCTAGATCAGTCTTCACTGCTCTGCTGCCCCATCCCCTAGTTGTGCAACACATACAGTTGGTGTATGCACCCCATGAAGTGTGCCCTCCCGTCATGCAAAGTTTGCTCTCTCTGTTTATTCTGGCTGCTTTTCTCCTGGCGGTAAAGGTTTGTCTTTATGCAGACAAACAAGGAGAATAGCAACAGAAGGTAAGGGATTATAAATTGTGGGAGTTTCTAACAGTGATGTAAGCTTGCAAACACGCACATTTCAATGTGTTTTACCTTGTTAGAGAATGTATATTCCTGTAACTTAAAATAGAAATCATTGGACAGCCTGGCTTCGTGTTGTCCCAAATAAAATAATTTTAAATCTATAATTTTGATCACTTTATAATATTTACTTCCAGAAAAGCATGCTTTTAAGTTATTTTATCCTTCTAATTCTTTGCTCTTTTGTAATATTCATAAATGTCAAACTGTCCCTTCCCCTACGTGTCTGTTCCTCATACTGTTCCGCAAACAGAACAAGGGAGAGTGATTTGTTACGTCTAATTGGTATTTAATTTTACAGATTTGTTCTCTTTGATATCCTTTTAATTGTATCCTGGAAATATATCATTTCCACTGGTCTGTATCAATACCAGATTCTAAAATATGACTAAGTACATGCTTACTCATATTGCTATGTTAAAGGAACATTGTTATAAGTTTTGTTTTCATTTGAAGAGACAACTTGTTTTTCTGACTATATAAGATCAAATTTTAAGTGCAAATGTACAATGAAAGAGAATATATGGTAACAAGCTATGAATACATAACTAAGAAAAATATTTAATGTTTATTTTCTTATTCCTAGGATTATGTTTCTTATGAGAGGATATTTAAGAAATGGAATGTGAATGAATAATTTTATTTTTACATGTTAACTATACATGAGACAGTAAAAATATATTTAGTTATTTTTAAAAAAAATGTATTTGGCAATATATTTAACATTTCATTTTAAGAAAGAATGTTGTGGGGGCGTCTGAGTGACTCAGTTGGTTGAGCATCTAACTCTTGATTTCAGCTCAGGTCATGATTTCAGGGTCCTGAGACTGAGCCCCGTAACAGGCTTCTTGCTCTGTGGGGCATCTGCTTGGGATTCTGTCCCTCTCCCTCTCCCTCTGCTCCTCTCCAGTGTTCATGTGCTCTTTCTCTCAAATAAATCTTAAAAAAAAAATATGTTGGCTATTATATTGTAGAAACGATTCTGGTAATTTTCTTTTATTGTGTCTATTGATAGACAAATAGACAATATTGTGTCTATTTTAATTACTCATCATCATGAAGTTGTTTTAAGCTCTTTTGTTTCATTCCATTTTTTGTTAAAGATAATTTATATATGGTGAAATTCACCCCCCTTTAGTGTAACGTTCTGTAAATCTTGACAAACATAAATAGTTGTGTAATCACCACCATAGTTAAGATATAGAACAGTCCCATCACGCTACAAAATGTTTCCATGTGCCTTTTCGTCAAAATCCCCTTTCATCCTCTAGGCCCTGGTAACTGCTGATCTATATCCTGTCCCTATAGTTTTCAAGTCTCCCCCCCACTTTTTTTGGGCAAGTTTTTATACTGTGTAAATTTTGGGGGCCTAGTGTGTTACTTTGATACACTTGTCTATTATAACATGATTGCCATTGTAGTGATATTTATCATATTACATAATTGTAGTACCATATTGTAGTCTATATTCATGATACATTAGATCTCTATGGCTTATTTACAAGCAAGTTACAAGTTTGAACCCTTCAATATAGTCAGTTAATCTCTAACCCCGATCCGCTGGTAACCACCACTCTACTTGACGTTTTTTCTAAGTGTGACTTTTTTTAGATTCCACATGGTAATATCATACAGTAATGGGCTTTGTCTGACTTTATCTCACTTAGCATAATGTGCTCAAGGTCCATCCATGCTGTCTATCACAAATGACAGAATATCCTCCCTTCTTATAGCTGAATGATATTCCATTGTATACATGTACCATATTCAAGTCTGTTTTATAAATAAAATCATACAGCCTGTAGCCTTCAGAGTCAGGCTTCTTTCAATCAGCATCATGCGTTTGAGACTCGTTCATATTGTTGTGGTGTATTATTTTTTTCTCCGCAATAATGTAGTTGCTTGTTCCCATTGTAATTTCTCAGGAGTTTAGAATTCTCTCATTTTCTACTCAAATATATTTTTATATAGCCTCAAATTTTATTTTGCCTTATAAATTGGCATGGCTTCCAAACAAGAGACATTACTGACTAATGATTTCTGAAAATTAATTTGGGGGTTTTTACCATAATTCTCTTCCCTTGCTCCTGCTCCCACCCCCAGTCTCTCTTGCTTTCATACTTGCTTTTCTTGTACCCATGGGTGCTTACTGTTCATGTCTTTTCACCCCTTGTCATCTGTTTGGAGTATATAAGACCCATTCAGGTAACCAGTTTTTATAGAAGAAAGAGGCTCATCATCAGTTGTTCAATATTTTTTTTTCATTTATTCATTCACTTATTTGTTTATTCCTTAATCACAGATCATCCACCAGTTTATGTAAGGGGCAAAAGAAGTAAGAAGAATCAGAGAGCCCTGGAAATGAAGAGAGTCTTTGAGTTCATGAAACTGATTTTCCATCCTCCCTTCCAAGTCAGACGGGAGATAGGCCTAGGGTTTCTTAACCAGGAGCCTTCGTTAAATGGCCTACGGGCTGCAGTGACTGGAAAGGGAATATCTGAGGTGAATCAAAGGGTCACATGGGCTGCTAAGAACAAATTGTCAGTTCGAAGGGGCTAGGTGGGCTGAAATGGAACGGAAACCAGGGAGTGAAAGATAGGAGAGAAAGCAGACAAGAAGCCTGGAGAAACTTCTGGTGGGTTGGCTTTTTTAACAGACAAGAATTGAGCAGTCAAAGGACATCTGGATGTGAAGGAGGCGGTACCCATGGTCATAATTCAGGCTAGTGGCTTTCAGGAACTTCCATGAATGAAAAATTTGTTATCTTAACATCCAACATTTGAAAAAATTTAATTCTTTAGGAGTTCTTCCTTATACTGAAGTAGAATCAGCCATTATTTCTAGCTCTACCCTTTGAATTTACACAGTGTATTTCACATCGATGACTTTGGAGATGTTTGAAAGCTTTCATTTCCGCTAAATCTTTCCTTTCTGTAGCTAAAGAAGTCAGGTATTCCCCTATTATACTTTATATACTGTAAGGACTTATTTCATTCTTCACAGTTCTGATAACTCTCCTCTGGGTATGCTTCTGTTTGCCAGAGTTTCCCTTTAAAATGTACGCAGAGCTAAATACCACACCAAGAGTTGGCCTCACCGGAACAGAACACATTGAAAATTTATCTCCACCTTCTTTTCCCTCTGACCTAATAGCAATTCATTTTTTAGTCATGTTGCATTTTCACTTGAGTTGTAATTCACTTTATAGAAGTTGCCAAGAGTGAATAATTTGATTAGTTTATTTTAGAAGTAGGATTTGTGTGTCTTTTAAATTCTTCTTTTATAGTTTACTCAACATTTCAAGATCTAAACAAAATCCTGATTCTATGCTCTGTGTTAGCGACTGTGTCGTCCATAATTTGATTAATATATTTCTGTAGCTCTATTTGATTATTTTTAAAAACATTGAGCAGAATAGGGTTAAGAATGGAGCCTTTACTAAAGTTAGTGCACGTGGATTCCTTCACTTGTCATTAATCCTTTGGATGTGATTATTTACCTACCCATAAACATTGGAAATCAATCTTAATAATGGATAGCCTTCACAGAGCAGGTAGTTTAAATGGGCATTTTCTAAGCAATTTGTGTGTGTTAATTCATGTACTCTTCATAATACCTTTATAAGGAGGTTCTGTTATTTCCCCATTCGACAAATGGCAAGCTGAGTTGTGAAGGATCTGAAATTTCACCCTCCTTGCAAGCCAACAAAGTAGCCACACTGCTTTCTGGATGCTTGCGGAAGACCCAAGACTTCGGGGTCAGAGGCAGAGGACTTTATTGCCGCCCCTACAGCAAGCAGTGTGAGCTTCTTGATTCTTTTCGGTTCCTTGCCCACCCCCTCTCCCCAGCCCGAGTCCTACAGGAGTTCTGTAGAGTGGCTCAGGTTCATGGGGGCATACTCAGTGAGTTATTTCACGGATGTGGAATGCCACGTTTAGGAACCCAGATCTTTTGTAACGGACCGTAGGTAAACTTCCCCTTTATTCCATGGGGAGACACTGTTTCTGTCTGCAAAGGCTATTTGCTCTACAAACATTTGGGGACAGACAGTCTAGAACAAATCTGCCACTGCCTTTGCTCACAACACATGTAGACACATGAGAGACACATGAAATTTACCTCTTATCCCAGATGTTAAGAAATTTTCTTAAAGTTACACCGATAGTAAGTGGACATACCCCAACCTGGCCATGAGAGACTTTTCTCTGTGCTTTTCTTGGTCTAGCTATTATATAGCTACTGCATTTCTTTGATTTACTCATCTAGTAACATGTCAGAAAAGGAAACAAGGTTTGGCATGGCTTATTTTTAACAAATCCATGGCAGGTTCTTTTTTTTTTTTTTTTTTTTTTTTTAAATTTAAGTGCTCACAAACCATCTGTTTAGTAACCTGTTCTAGAATTTTGTTGAGGAATAATGTCAAGATCACTGATCTTCATTTTCTAGAATCCTTTTACCTTAAAAAAATAAAGTAGCATTTGCCCCTCTTATGTATTATGTCTGCTTTCCTATTGTTTATAGCTCTTCAGGGTTATCAGCATTGTTCTGTTGTAACATTTACTTTTTTTTTTTAAGATTTTATTTATTTATTGGTAGAAAGGGCACAAGTAGGCAGAGAGGCAGGCAGAGAGAGAGGGAAAAGCAGGCTCCCTGCTGAGCAGAGAGCCCAGTGTGGGGCTCCATCCCAGGACCCTGAGATCATGGCCTGAGCCGAAGGCAGAGGCTTAACCCTCTGAGCCACCCAGGCGCTCCTATAACATTTACTTTTAATACCGCGAGATTGTCTTCCATTGGCCATGCATTTATTTCATTTATTTCATTGAAGTGATATTTCACTGAAGTGATTTATTTCATTGTTCTCTTATTAATTCCTGAGCTTTGATTTTCTTATTAATCATATCTGATTTTTCATTTTAGTTTCAATACTTTCCTTTTTGGTGGAGAATGTAAAAACCACCTAAGATTCATCTCAGTTATCTGATAATATACCACTGTCACCAAACAGTAGCCTCATGACTTCTTTTATATTTTTTTCTTATACCTAAATAAGATCTTGAAGCATTCTTAGATTTTTGTGAGGGGAGGAGGAGGTTGCTTCAGCCCATTTTAAGTATTTATTAAAGCTTTGAGTCATGTTTCTGTACTATTCCTTGACATGTGATATTATTTCTGAGGTCAAATAATCCCTGTGTAACTCTGATTTTTTTTTTTAAACTATTTTCTGTTTTTTTTTTTTTCTTTTCTTCTTTTTAATGCCTTCTCAGGCTGGCGATAGGGTCATAATTTCACTTTCAGTAACTCATCATTTCATAGATATTTATCCCAAGCCATTTTTTATGTTAGAGTTTCATGCCAAGCCATCATATATTAGGGGATGGCAAATTTTTTCTGTAAAGGGCTAGATAGTAAATATAGGTTCGGTGGGTCATAGGTCTCTACCACAGCTATTCAACTCTGCCATATAGTTTAGGAGCAGCTATGAACAATACCTAAATGAATAAATGTGGCTGTGTGACAGTAAGGTTTGTTTATGGACACTAAAGTTTGCATTTCATATAATTTTCATATTTCACAAAATAGTTTTCTTTTGGTTTTTATTCAGCTGTTTAAAAACCATTCTTAACTCACTGATCATCCAAAATCAAGGAGTGAGCCACTTTTAGCCCATGGATTATATTTTGCCCCCCCACACACACACATTCATATAGTTATAAACATAGTTTATAACTGATGCTACTAAAATCCATGCCACATTTAAACACTGGCTTGGAATGAGCTTAATTCGACAAATTCTTTCATGAGAGTTCTTCCCTTTTCATTGCTATTCAGGCCCAAGTAGTAATTCTCCTCATTGCTTCTTAAGCTGTCAGGAAGAAGAAATTATTTGGATGCCAGTAATTTATTAGATGCTCAACTTTTGTTATAATGAGTATCACAGCCTATATCTGGTGAATAAAGTGCAATTATCAGGTGGGTCATCAGAGATGTAGATAGTGAGTCAAGAATGTCTTTCACATGAGTTTTCCAGAGGTCGGAGCAATACAAAGATGTCAGGAAGGTCCCCAGACAGGTTGAAGAGTCATGAAGCAGCACAGCTTTAAGTATGAGACAAAGCTCTGGCCCATCTCAAAGCTTTTTATGTATGCTGGCAAGTGAGGGTATGGGTAGACCAGAGGCCTGGGGTACAGTTAGATGAGTGGAGTATCTGGCTGGAATGGGAAATTTGAAAACTTCACACCACAGCTCTTTAACAGTCAGACGGCTCTTCAACTAGATTTGCTCCTGTGCCTTTGCGTAAAGAGAATCTCCTCCTGTATTTACTTACAGTGACCCTGTAGCTAGGTTTTTCTGTTTATGTGTTCTGGTATTTCTTTATTTATATTTTTTAGGTTAACTAAAGCCAATCTTGCAGAGTTTGTCTTGGGGAATGTTCCTGTTCTTATTTTTGATATAAACTTTGTAGATGATATACTCTAAGCTGGAGGAGATGGGAAGATGGATGAAAAGACTAAGAATGAGGAATAGTTCTTTTCCTTGATGTTCTTTCTTCCTTGCTATGGGCAAATCCACAATGCTCAGCTAGCTGGACTCTTTTTTTTTTTTTTTTCCCCTCTTCAGAATACACATCTCTCTTTCTGACAGGAGGCCTGATTTGAGGTAACATTTGTTATTTAGTGTATGAAAGAGTTGTATTTTGAACAACATCATTTCTGAGTTTTTTTCTTGGAATTTTAATCCTTTTTTGGCTTCCACTGTTCCATGTTTTGAATAAGCAATTTGTGATTTTTTGATACCCACCTAACTCATAATACCCATTCCTCCTAGTCTTTCCCTGTGAACTCATTTTGAATTTTCCTTGTTTTCTTTGACCTAAGGGTACTTATGTGAACCCTTTTCTTGTCATTTTAAAGCTCAGAAAACATATCTCTGTCATACAATGCTGAATTTTCTTTTGAAATATTTTAGTTCAGAACCACATGAATTTTCTGTTTCTGAGTATGAAACATTTCTGATTCATTGGCCTAGGCAGCTGCCATCTTACTGAGGGAAAGTCGTTTTTACAGTGTAGTATGTGCTTCTTGACCAAAGTCACCATCAGAATTGCTTTTAGAAGAGAAAGGTTTCGAATAAAGCAAGAAAAATACAGGCCAATCTCTTTTAGAGTTAAGACAACAATCAATGAAATATTTATGAATCAGGGCTTGGCTGTATGAGAAAATACAGACAAGCCTGTGGTTTCATTACATTACTTACAGTATTTGTGTGACCTAAAAAACAGAAAGTGCAAAAAGACCTAATGCAGTCAGGGAAAGGGGCCGCTAAGATACGCATCACTCATGAACTGCTCTGGTCTTCATCTGGGAACCAGGTGCTCTTTTTATTTATTTATTTATTTGAAAATGTTAAAAGCAAAGGAGGGAATACAACTAGAGGTAAAACAAAACAAAACAAAAACTACTGTTGCCAACATAGATGATATACATTGAAGAAAAACTTGATTTAAACACTATTACTATGTGGGGTGCCCGGGTGGCTCAGTGGGTTAAGCCTCTGCCTTCAGCTTAGGTCAGGATCCCAGGGTCCTAGGATCGAGTCCTGCATCGGGCTCTCTGCTCAGCAGGGAGCCTGCTTCCCCCCCTCTCTCTGCCTGCCTCTCTGCCTACTTGTTATCTCTATCTGTCAAATAAGTAAATAAAATCTTAAAAAAAAACTATTACTATGTCTGTTTATAACCCTTATTTCTGTAAATAAAGAACCGTACTGTTACTTGTCATTTTTCGACATATTTTCAATAAGAACATGTAGTCATTTTAACTAGTTCTTAGTTAGTTTAAATTTTGATATGTGGCAATAAAAGTTTAAGTAAATTTAGAATGTTTTTTTTTTGTGCCTGTTGAATTCTCCCTTGGAAAATAACCTACGAAAATTATGACAGACCAAGCTAAATATATTGTTAGTTGAAGAAATCTTTACTGCTAGAAGATAGAAACATTTATTCAAATAAAGAGCTCTAATATGTTTTAACATAGTTTATAAAATGTTATAAATGATGTTGTTAAGGAAACATAGTATAGATAAGTGAAAAATTCATCTGTGATGATCTTGCTGGTTATAAGAATTATTTGGTAAAAACTGTTAAAATGCTAATTTCCAGGCCTAACCTGGATTGCTCTGATTCTTTAGTAGTTCTAGAGAAGGGCCAGGTGTCTGCAATTTTAGAAAATATGATTTAAATAAGGTGGTATGAAGACCACACTTATAGAAACACTAGAGCACCAGAGCAAAATAATACATTGTATTTATAAAGTGTGTTTTTTAAGGGAAAATAGGGAATTGAAATAAAACCCAAATTTCATTGGTCATCAGAAATAAAATTGATTTAGAATATAAAAGATACACTCCTAAAGAGAATAAATAATCTCCAGAAATCTAACAAATTTTTACTTCCAATATTTTTATTGATCCACTGAGCTCACATTTTGAGTTACTATTACTAATCTAAAAAAAAAAAGACCTACAATGTCACATATAGAAAACAAACTGTAGAAAGGAGAGAATACTATTAGCTTCCTTTAAAATAAGACAGAGACAAGTGGTGGGGAAAGAGACAGAAACATAGAGGTGGTTGTGTATGTGTTTAAGGACTGGGATGTTTAAGTCTGTCAAGTTGTGTGTAAGTTGCTTCTGTGACATTTCAGTTAAAGTTTCTGGTTTTTGCCTTCATTGACCTCAACTTAAGCATTATTGTAGTAGTTGACTTAAAATTACAGAAAATAAAATGAATATTATCTAAAGTAAGTCTTTTTCAATCAAATGTATTTGAAGTGTAGTTGGCCTTCCAGAGTTTGTCAGTTGGCTGTTTGGAACTGGGATTAATTCTTCCCACAGGAAGGGAATGTGCTGTATCTATTAATTGGTGATGGGAAAGTTGATAGGAAATTGTGTTCTAATACTGTATGGAATACAGAGAATTAATTTAGCTTATTTTTTTTTTAAAGATTTTATTTATTTATGTGACAGAGAGAGACACAGCGAGAGAGGGAACACAAGCAGCGGGAGAGGGAGAAGGGAGAAGCAGGCTTCCCACCGAGCAGGAAGCCCGATGTGGGGCTTGATCCCAGGAACCTGAGATCCCATGACATGAACTGAAGGCAGACGCGTAACGACTGAGCCACCAAGGCGCCCCTAGCTTATTTATTTTAAATGCTTGTGATTGGTACAGTCTAATCTAGTTTATGAAACTCTTCCCAGCCAGCTAAATGGCTTTTTGTGTTACAAATTCCTTACCTCCTAGGAGAATGTTTTAATCACCGCGTTGGGAACCTACTTCTCCAGTTTCCTTTAGGAAATGGGTTTTCTCGTAGAGTTGACAGCAAGAATTTGCCATATGAGGTACAGCTTTGGATTTGAGGGTAGGCTAGACACTTGAGCGTGATGTTCTCATTGTATGAGATGGCTAATGAAGACGGTAGAAAAGGAAATAAAGGAGCAAGGAAAGAGAAATAGGGCTACCTTACCCTTTGCCCAGCAACAAGCATGCTGCCTGGACAGACTTCAGGTGCAGATGTAGCAAGGGAAAGTGGTGTGTGCTCATAGGCGCTGTCTTCAGAATACTAGTGGGACTGCAGGGGCAGTAAAGGGATTTTAAGAGCCAGAACCAGTTGGTTAAGCTCTCACTTCTAGAGCATTAACTCTCTTCACAAGCCAGAAGAAAGCAAACAGAAGCATGGGGAAACAAAAGTGAGTCTGCCATTCTTTTTATTGCTGAATTCAGATATCTACCCAAAGCTCTGTAATGAGCTATGGACACTTGAATAGCAGTACGAGCATTTCCTATTTGTAAAACATTTTATCGCTAATAAGGTTCTTATATTACCTAATTGGATCGTTAAACTAATTCTGTAGGATAATTAAGGCAGATATTATATTACAGGATCTCTGCAGATGAGAAAATACTAGCAATCCTTACTTACCCAAGGTTATATAGCTACGAAATAGCGAAGCGAATTCGTCTCCCTCTCCCTACACTAGTGTTCTTTCCTCTGTGTATACCTCACTGCTTCTCATGGATCGGGCATCTGAATCTTCAGAATGCCTGTTAGATGTTCACTGCATGGAGGTCAGAAGCAATGTCTTCTATTCCTTTTGTAGTTCTTTGTAGCATGGGTGCACACCGTGGAGGCCCAGCAGGAATATTTGTCAACTGAGATGTGGGTTTAACACCATGGCAAGAGGAGGGCTTGGCATTAGACAGATGGAGAGCAAATCCTAGGCTCAGCCACATGCTGGCTGTGTGATCTTGGGCAAATTATTTGATCTCTGAACTTAAATTTCTCATCTGTAAAATATGGATGAAAATTCTGTTTAAAGATATTATTTGTGTGAGTTAAAAATAATATCTGTAAAGATTCTCACATAGTGACTGCCAGATAGTAGATGCCCTCCCTTCTGTGATGACTGTGGATGTTTTTACTGTCTTTTTTCCTAGCTCCTCCCCCACTTTTTTTGTTTTTGTTTTTGTTTTTTCTTTTTCCTGCAGGAGTATTTTGTTTGTCAGCTTTGCTTTGTCTATTTTTAATCTTAAAAAAAACCCAAGAGTGCCAAGGTTTAGGATTGGGGCAAGCCATTCTGCTATGGGAGCATCTGTCATAATGGGCCCTGTGAATTCTGAGGAACAGGAAGAAAGGAAAATACACAGTTCACTGAAACAAATATATCATGTACCTCATTTTCTTGCCCCCTTTGGTCAGGCAGTTAAGTTAGAAACAGCTGATGTAGGAATATTCTTTAGAGGAAAATCTGCCTTTGTTCATATGCTCAGAAGTTGAATACTATCTCTGCCTGAATTAGTATATCCATGGAAGCTTGGAAGCTTGAAACCTGAAACTTAAAAATTAATTTTGAATTTTGTTTGTGGTACTTGCAAGTGAAGTTACAATTGTTTATTCATGAAGTTCTCTGAAGCTATTAGATGTGGCAAAAGTAGATGTCCACTTTATTTTAAGATTGTCTCAGCTTTATAGTGTTTTCTTTTTTATATTTATCAAAGCCTTAGACCTTATTGATTGGCTTTAAACATGATGTTTTTAGATTAATAGAGTCATCATTACAATGGAGTCTCATTTTCTGGAGAAATAGGTTTTGTAAGCAGTCTTATGTAATAAATTTAAGAGATTTCTCCTTTCTAGGTATTATTTGGACTCCCTGTTAGGATTGTTTCTTGCATTCCACTAATGGATTTGGATGAAATTACTTCTGTATCATTAAATTTGGCATATTAGGCAATTTCTTCTGCAGGGTTGCTGCTCTCTGTTCCGGAGACCTCTTCTTGGGCCTACCACTAAGCTGGGAATTTTACGGTAAACTTGGCTATGTTTTAAATCTAGGAAAAAACCAATTTTCCTGGTTCTGAAATGAAGTGATATTCTATTTTTATGATAAGGCTAGTTAATTACTAGTTTTTATTGGAATTAGAATCCTCTCCTTTGCATCTAATGGCCCAGACCATCGTATTCTAGGAGGAGAGCTCTCCACAGGGCACTGCTGTGATCCTGTAATACACTAGCCTCTATGTTCTGTCTGCTCTCAATTTACATGTGCACAGTGAGGGAATTAATTTGAAAATATTGGACTTTCCAGGTTTCAGGCACTAAGGAAGCTCTAGGAAGACTGTTTTGAAGATACTTCATACTCATGTGTCTTCCCTCTTCTTCCATGGTAGGAGAATACATTGGATACTTTAGACTAAGAAGCACAATGCCTTATCCCATTTGTCTGGAAGTAATTATTTACTGAGGCGATATGTGCTCTGTGGAAGAAAGGTTTGGCAAGTGGTACAATTTCTTTAGCTCGTTGATGTTGGGAGCATGTGTTAGTGATCCTCTAATAAAAAGCACATGCTCAAAAAGTGGTTACTGTGTGTGTGTGTAATAACTATTCTTAAGCAATATGGTGTCATGGGGGGGCTACATTTCAAGTGAGAAAAATGGATCAATTTAAACTAAGAACAAATTTTGGAATGGTATTTTTAAGATTTTATTTATTTATTTGACAGACAGAGATCACAAGTAGGCAGAGAGGCAGTCAGAAAGAGGGGGGAGGCTGAGCAGAGAGCCCGATGCGGGGCTTGATCCAAGGACCCTGAGATCATGACCTGAGCCAAAGGCAGAGACTTTAACCCACTGAGCCACCCAGGTGCCCCTGGAATGGTATTTTTAATACCTAGTCTGGCCCTAGAAATGTCTATTCATAAAATAGGGAAGGTTGGAAGTCCATTGTACTTACTTAGAGGTCATCATCAGTAAAATTCTGAAGTAAATATATGATGATATTAGTGTTAAGTAATTTAAATGTCAATTTAGCAACTAGACAAGGACAAAAATAAAACAACTTAGATACTGTCGCATCACCTGATAAAAATGTTAATATATTTTGCTACTTCTTTGAAGTGTTTTCTATATACTTGCCACATTTATTATTTGCTTGATCCCTGCCCCCCCCCCAAAAAAAGTATGAACCAGGTTGAATGTTCAGTATTATAATGTTTATTGTTGGGACCTAGTCTCTTTTTTTTACTCCAGGATTGGTCCCTGTAGAATTGATTGACCTGACTTCATAAAGTATTATTTAACTACGATTTAGACCTGAAATTTTCTTTCAAGACCAAGACCAGTGTCTGGCACAACATGTGGTAAAGTTCTGGATGCAGGTAAACTTGTCTATTTTAGAGTCTACTCTCCTCTAAAAGCAGCCATTTATGATTTTAGTGCTTTAGTGTTTTTGCTTTTGTTAATACTTTTATTGGCAAGATGTTATGATTTCTTTCAAGTTTTAAGAACTAGTTTTTGTATTTAGCCTTACATTCTATTTTTCCCACCATTAGACCTGATTATTCTTCCAGTTTTTATCTTAAAATTAAGAGGTATAGGATTGTTTCAGAATGCCCATTATTTAAGTGTATTTTGAAACATAAGAATTAGAATGTATGGTTAAGGTAGTATATATACACAGAATTTCATTAATACTATTAGTCTAGCAATATTAAACAATCATGATATTCTTTAGTTTCCTAGTTTTGCATTATACATTTATCTACTGAGGTTACATGTTAAAATTGTTTTGTTGAAAAGTTACAATATATCAGCAGACCAAAGTTATGTCAATTTCTTTATATCTAAATACCTATATTAGTTTAAAGATGTTTCACTTCTTTGCTACATTTAATCTTATTAAAACCAGGTTACATACAATGATGAACAATATCTAGTAATATTTGTCTGCCCTGTCTGTAGAGAAAACAAATAGGCCTGCACATTTAACATACGAAGGACTCACAAGATTATAATTTAATAAAATGATAAATAAGAGAATACCAAAACTTTAGAGATTTTACTTAATTTTTTTTTGAGGGAGTAAGCACTTTGTATTCTTCATCCCATTTGAAAACTGACCGTGGACTAAACACCACAGAGGTGCCAAATCTTTTGTTGTCCTTCCATTTTGTTTGCTCAGTAAAATCAGGACATTACAAAGAACATGGTGAATGCTTTGCGGTGTGATGTTACTTGTTGACTTTATTAATCTATTTTAAAATAAGTCCAGTTTAGTATAGTTTAAATTATATATATGTCATTGATAAAAGTGGGGAGAATTTCTCTTTTAATCAGTTATATTTTTTATTAAAGTATCATATATTATGTGCATAGATATCTTTAATGTCATGCATTCTATCTTATCATAATTTGCAATACTGTAAATAAAGATGACTGTAAGTTTTGTGGAGCATGATTGCAATCATAAAATGAGAATGCATTGTGTTGAGATACAAAAGAGTAAGTTCTGAAAGTTCGTCTTTCTGCAAAATTGAGACTGAGCAGACTTTACATTGGTTTTATGAAAGAGCAAGTAGATGAGTCATCTAAATTTTGTAACTTTAGGAAATCAAGAGCTATGTTAGTCATTATAGGATTTGAAAATGTTGTATGCTTTAAATGTTAACCTTTAATCAGAAATGTAAGTCAACACATTTATTCACACTTTAGCTCTTCTCTTACAATTTATTTATTTTTACTAAAAATGATTAAAAGAAAAATTCTCCCTAATATTGTTTTTTAAAGAAGGTATATATAATTTATTTGTTAACTGTTAAATACCAGTCAGAATAGTTATAGTCTTAATTTCATCTGAATGGAAATCTCATATTTTAAGATAGAGATCTCTTTTATTTCCATGAGAGCTTTAAGAATATAGGATTTGAGCATTTGCTGTGACATATGGTGCATTTTCTGTCCTATTTTGTATACCAGCCCATTAAGAAGAGAAAGTGAAGTAAGTAATCTAAAAATAACTCTGCTGTTGGCCTAATTTAACAAAAAAAAAAAAAAAAAAAAAGTCTTCTGTGCATAAGTGAAGTTCCACATTTTGTCTCCCCTGGTGGAAAATCTCTAAAGCATTTTGCCACCTATTCACAGAACAACATCTTGTTTGGCATCATAATTGCAGCCAGAAGGGCTGTTTGAACTTTTTTTTTGTAGTTATGTGTGCTATCCCTAGTCATGGTGCAAATTTTGTTAGTCCAAAGAGCCCCACCTTACCTGTTCAGCCACTCTTCAAGTCACATGTGAATATATCCTTTTCCAAAACACATTGATTTTCACAAAGCCTTACAGTCTGGAATTGAAATTGAATGGGTGTTTTTTTTTTTTAAAAAGTCAATGGGATAAAAGGTACATATCAAAACTCCTCATAAGAAGTATAGTCATGTCTTTAAAAGTTTTTTTTTTTTTTCCTTTTCAACTCATCGTTGAATTACCTTATCATAGGACATCTTAAAAATACTAACAACTGGGGCACCTGAGTGGCTCGGTGGGTTAAAGCCTCTTCCTTCGGCTCAGGTTATGATCCCAGGGTCCTGGGATTGAGCCCCACATAGGGCTCTCTGCTCATCGGGGAGCTTGCTTCGTTCTCTCTCTCTCTCTCTCTCTCTCTCTCTTCCTGCCTCCCTCTGCCTACTTGTGATCTGTCAAATAAATAAATAAAAAATCTTTAAAAAAATACTAACAACTTGTAAGATGAAACAAATTAAATGAATTTCTTTAATCTTTACCTTTTCTTTGGTGATTTTTGCTATTTTGTTTATGTTATTTCTTGTTTTTTTGATTAACATTTTTATACTTCTCAGTATCTTTTTTATCTTGCTTTTTGGAGTACTTGGTGTATATATCAGAAGATAATGGTTCTTTTTCTAACTTTAAGATTCTCCACATTTTGGATCCTTGTGTGATAATACATTCAATATTGAATAGAGGTACAAAGTACCTCTAACTCCTCATAACTTGGTTATGGGACATCAACAGTGGAATGATGTATTTCCTCATGGTGGGGGAACTAATTGGCACTAATGTTTTTAAAGGCTTTTGCACTTAAATTTAAAGGAATTTTTATTTCTTCCATGAGAGCTTTAAGAATTTAGGAGTGAGCATTTGCTGTGGCATATGGTGCATTTTAAATTTTAAAATACTTCTGAATCCTACATAAGCACTCATTCACTGATATGTTGGACTAGTATGAGCTTAGAACACCCATAAAGGATATTTTAGCTCTTAAAAAGATAAGATATGGAGCAGATAGAAAGGAAACTTTGTTAAAGAATAACATGCTTCAAGTATTAGAAGGATTGGAAGGAGAAGTAATGGCCCCATTAGGGAGCCACTATGGTAGATTGTTACAGTAATGGCCTGCAGTGAATCATTCCTTCCAGTATCCACACCCTTCCTTAGTAACTCTGGTTTGTGTTTGTGTGTGCCTTTGGCCAGTGGGACACAAGCAAATGTGATGCGAGTAGAGAGTTGATAACTACTTGCATGTTGGAGCTGTGTTCTTGGAATGCTCCTGTCCCCATGTGAAGAAGGCTGGTCTAGTCTCTTTGAAGATGAAAGATCACTTGGGGGTATCTGGCCTGTTCAAGTGAGATCTGCCCCCAGCTGACCTCCTGCGGTGAAGGAGCGAGCCCATGCCAGATCAGTAGAACCACACATCTAACTCGTAAAATTATGATAAATAATTAATTGTTGTTTTAAGCCACTAAGTTGGGGGTTGTTTGTTATGAAGCAGTTTTCTAAGGTTATAGGAGCTTATCCAGACACATGATTCAGTATACAAAGTCGAAACAGTGAAAGATGACTACCTAAACCAAAGACCTGGAGACCTATATAGTGAAGCTCCTATTCTGCCTCTGAGGTTCCTGGTAGTTAAAATGGAATGTATTTAGTTATAGAATTATCCACTTTGAAAAAGAAAGAACAGCATTCTTTAGAAAAGGGAATGTCATTGTGTGGACTAAATTCTAAGAGATTTCTCATGGCAGGCCTTACACGGGAGTAATGAGTGAGAGAGAGGGCTATAGCCTCACCAGCATTCTAGCAACAGATTTTCTGAAGGATCTCTTGTGTCTGTTTCTGTAAAGCCCAGAGATATATTATCAAAGCATAACTCAGAGTTTGATTATGAGAGAGGGACTAAGATACATAGTACTCTTCCCATTTCTTTGTTACATGGTTATCTCTTAGACATTATTTCCATTTCAGTTAAATCCTTGCAAACAACTACTGATTTATGTTTTTAATCCCTAACTTCCCACTTGCACTATAGGTGAATGCTTACTACAGTGTACTGTGCATCTCTTCCTAAATATTCTTTCTTCTTTGATTTTCCTGATTGGAATGTAAGATAATGCTTTATTTCTAGGCTAAGTGTATTATTTCTAGCTCCATAATATCTTATATTTATTGATGTTCAGCTCCCAGAATGAACCTAGTAGTGATGGTTGATGGACTTGAGTCTGTTGCCCTGAAAATACTGAAGTTATAGAATTCTAAAATTTTGACTTGTATTAGAGAATCAGAGATTGGAAACAGTAACCAAATAAAAAGACTGAAATCATGGAAGAAGGACTGAAGTAAAAAAAAAGTGATTCGAGCCCTCTTCTTTAAACAATTGAAAATTTATAAATCTTGTATGAAACAAAAGATAATATGATTTAGACAGTTGCTTTGTTTTGTTTTGAACCATCGAATACTAAGTGATTTACTTTTTAAATATTACCTGAGTCAGTCTACTTTTCCTTATCTCTAGTACCACAATCAGAGTCTCACTCTCAGCTTTCACTTGTCCTAATGCAATAGTAGTCTCCTAAAGCATGTATTAACTGTACATGTTTCTGGTATGTGGCTTCTCCCACTTTATCTTTTCTTTCCCTGCTATGTCAGTGCTTATCAGAGTTCAGGCACATGGTAGTTGCTTTATAACATGTTTGTCGAATGAGTGAATGAGTTCTTCATGGACACTTTTGTACTTCACTAGCAGGTTCTTTAGCATAGTGGCCAGAATGATGTTTATAAAACATGTTTATTTTTATATTATCCCTCTGGTTCTAATAGCTCCTCATTTCTGTTAGGGAAATGACTCAAAGTCTTGGTCACATATTTTGGAATTATGAATTTTAACATACACACAGTGGATAGTTTCAGGTTAACAAATGGCACCTTTGGACCAAATCCAGATGCCATTTGCAGAGTGCGTCTTACAGCCTTGGGGGAGAGAATTGGTTAGTGGGTTAGCTTCGTCCCCTGGGTGCATAAGTTCCTTTGGGCCAAATAATCTACTGGGGAACCAGAGTGGCAAAAAAAAAAAAAAAAAAGGTACTTGTAAGGAGGAAAACTGCCATCCTTTTTGGCTTATGATGACTTTCTTTACTTTTAGCCCTTTTCTGGACTTGCTTTTTCCTGGCCATAATAAAGACAAGTTGCAAAATAAGTGACCAAGGGAAAAAGAAGGTAAGGAAGCTCAGACTGTTACTAAAATTAGAACTTGAAGTAAGGGGCACCTGGGTGGCTCAGTGGGGTAAGCCTCTGCCTTCAGCTTGGGTCATGATCTCAGGGTCCTGGGATGGAGCCCCACATCAAGCTCTCTGCTCAGCGGGGAGCCTGCCGCCCCCACCCCCCGCCCCAGCCTGATGCCTGCCTCTCTGCCTACTTGTGATCTCTGTCAAATAAATAAATAAAATCTTTAAAGAAAAAGTTGGAAGAGACCTAAATATTTTTTAAAAAATTGAACTAAAAATTTAAAAACATTTAAGACACTCAAAATTATAGCTATAAAGACATTTAAAATGATAGCTATAAATGAGAACAGTAGGGAAAAAAAGAGGAGGACTCCAATTACAGAAAATAAGGGTAAGAGTAGAAAGTTAAACAATTGAAGCTGTAAAGTGAGATAAGGGAATATAGTATAAAATAAGCAAAAGTAATAGTAAAGTATATGAGATTAAAATTTTAAAATGCATAAGATAATTATGGTTAAGTATTAATTTGGAAGAAGAGTGACTGGAGGTGATGTGAGCAAATTTGGAGAGAGGCTGTCTTCACAGAGTCCTCTTCTCTTAAGGCTTTGGGCTTTCCATCTCTGATTCCCCGAGGGTGCTCACCCTTCCACACTCCACTATTCTCTGAGTCTCAGGTCCCCATCTAAGATGATCCTTTGTGGGGAATAGCTGTAAAAGTTGGGAACGTCCCCTAATTTGTTTTTACATTATATGCTCTTAGAGTAGATCACAGCAGATACAGCAAGAACCTGCCTCCAAATAGCACTTCCCTAAAGCTGGCAGGTAAAACTAATTTTATAGTCCCAAGAAAAAATTCTAACTTTGGTTTAACAAGTGTGGATTCTACTTTGTGGCAGATCCTCCCTGATACCTCATTTATTACCATATAATTATAATAGTGAATGCTGGATGAATGTCGACAATATACAGTATATGCATTATTTTATTTGATCTTTATAACCACCCATGGGACTTTCATTATTCCCATTGAGAGGGATCTTAAGCATCTTTTACTCATATTTTAGAGTTGGGGAATCTGAGGCCTTGATAATTAAGATAATTTAACCAGTATTTATCAGTCAACCTGAGATTAAAACCTGGATCTTCTGATTCCCAGGATAGTTCTCTTTCTACCATAGCCTGTTGCCATATTACCACTGCCTATTTCTTGACTTCACAGTGGTTGAATGTTTTGTAACATTTATGAATGAGAATGGCAAAAAAGAATGTGAAGTCTTAATAGAAACTGTGCTCTCATTCCAGATTATGAATGAATTAATAGAGAATTTATGCCACTCATACTGTCCTTATGCATAATTTCTTATTCTCTGTGAAATTTGTCATCATTAAAGCGTGATTTTCAAAATGGGAAAAATTAATGGTTTTCAAAATGACTGAAGATAGAAAAAGTATGTGATAAAGCTAAGAATAGACAGGTATAGTAAATGACTGGTTATATATCAAGCTAGAATTCCTTTGACTACTCCTTTCTTTACACAGTCAGAATCAGGTTTTGAAAAGATCTTGACAGGCACAGAAGTTAACAGATTATTTCACGACACCATAAGTACAGTTATCGAGGTTTGCACAGGGTGGTCGAGGAAGACAGAGGAGGGACAGCTATCTCAGCATGGGGAAATAGGGAGGAGAGAAGTTTCCCAGAGAACTCTGGATGAGCTATAGGCAAGAGAGCTCATATACAAAGGTTAGAGATGAAGGTGGTTCTGCTCTTTAGAGCTGCGATTCTCAATGTGGTTGGACAGGGAGAGTTTGTTTTAGAATTAATCCTTGAATACAAGTTCAATTTTTCATTCTCACAAGTGAAAAAAATATGCATGGGTTTTTACTTAGGTGAACAGTTAAGGACGACTTATGTACCCTCAGTCATTAAGGTTTGCTAAAATAAAGCATTCATTAATGAAGTCCAGCTCATTATGGGAGTCTACTAAGGATTCTAATATTCTACCGGAAGTCAGAGTGCTACAAAATACTTAATAAGTTGTAGCTCCTTCTGCTCATGCTCTAAATACAGGTGTCTGGAATTACCTGCACTTTCTCACAGTATGCCTTATCATCAGCCTATAGGTTAGGATGCCTTAAATTGGTTGTGGTTTTTAAATGCTGGTATTTTACTTACAAATTATAAAGCATTGATTGAGATTCATCATTATTACTTTTTAGAATTGTATCCTTTACTTAATGTGTTTTGTAACTCGTATTTGTATCAATAGTATTTTTGGCTCTTGCATGTAAGAGTGAGGACTCAGTCATGCATCATTTTCATCAGAGCTTCCTAAATACGGTCATGAATAAGAATCACCTGGAGAGCTGGTTCCAAAACAGTTTCCCGGGCCCATCCCCAGAAATTCTAATCCAGTAGGTCGGTGCAGGACCTGATAATTAACTTTTCTAATAAGTTCCCAGGTGATGCTGATACTGCTCATCTTCCAACCACACTTTAAAAAGAATGGATCTGAATGTCTTCCCGCTAAGGCAGATGTGTAGGAAATCTGTGCAAATATTCCTGTATAATGACACGTCATATCATTTAGTCTCTTTGGACTGGAAGGTAAGCAAACATAAGATGGGGTGAGTAGGTGGGTGGGCAACAGAGTCTCAGCATTTTTGGCCAACCTCAATAATTCACTTAAAAAAATAGACTGGGAGTCTGGTTTTCAGCTACTTCAGGTGGATCAGTATGACTCAAACATCGCATGCTAGAAGAGTAGAGGGGATAAATCAGTGTGGCTCAAATATCACACACTAGAAGAACAGAGGGGATAAATGTGGTCAGAGAAATTTACCTGATTATCTAAGGTTTTGTATACTATGCTCAATAATTTGCATCTTTCCCAAGGATGGTAGTAAGCTTTTGAAGCATTTAGAACTAGGGATGTTGGGGTGCCTGGGTGGCTTAGCTGGTTAAGCATCGGACTCTTGGTTTCAGTTCAGGTCATGATCTCAAGGTCCTGGGATCAAGCCCTGTGGTGGGCTCCATGCTCAGCTGGCCATCTGCTCCAGGATTCTCTCCCTCTCCCTCTGCCCCATGCCTCATCATGTGATCTCTCGCTCTCTCTCAAATAAATAAATCTTTAGAAAAAAAAAAGAATTTGGGGATAGCATGATTAAATTAATGAAAAGAATTTGATAAGAAGAGAAGCAGAGACATAGTTTTGAAGGTGTGACATTAATGTAGGTGAAAAAAATATGAAGGATCTGAACTGATTAAATAGTGGTGAGAATGATTAACAGACCTGAGAGATACTAAGGAGGTGAAAATAATGATTATCGTAGCAGCTAACATTTATTATGCACTCACTGTAGGTTATGGCTAATAACTCTTCTAAGCACTTTACAAATAGGAATTAATTTAGTGCTTGCAGCAGCCTTATGAGGAAAATACAGGCATACTTTGTTATTTTACGCCTTGCATACACTGCTTTTCTTTTCTTTCTTTTTCTTTTTCTTTTTTTTTTTTTTTTTTTACAAATATTAGTTTTGTGGCAGTCCTATGTGAAGCAAGTGTTTTGTTGCCATTTCCTAGTAGTATTTGCTCATTTCATGTCTCTGTCAGATTTTGGCAAATCTTGCTGTATTTCAAACTTTTTAATTATTTGTTATGATCTGATCTGTGATAATGATCTTTAATGTTACTACCGTAATTGTTTTGGGGGGTGCCACAAATGATACCAGATGATCAAATCAGCCATGGCATTCCTTTAAGCCAAAGCCTAAGCCAAAGGAGGTCCCTAACTTCCCTAAGTCTTCGATTATATGAAGGATTACAGGTGAGGAAGGTGCAAGGGAAAAGTTGGAAGCTAGCAGAGTTTGGTTCATGAGGTGTAGGGAAAGAAGCCGTCTTCATAACATCAAAGTGCTAGGGGAAGCGGCCAGAGCTGATGTTGAAGCTGCAACAAGTTCTCCAGAAGATCTAATTAAGATAATTAATGAGGTTAAAAAATAGAGGTTCAGTATAGCCAAAATAACCTTATATTGGAAGATGCTGGCTAGGACTTACATAGCTAGAGAGGAGAAGTCGGTTTCTGACTTCAAAGTGCTTTCTTTGACAGGTTGACTCTCTTGTTAGGAGATAACGAAGCTGGTGACTTTGTTGAAGCCAGTGAGTATTCACCATTCTGAAAATCCTAGAGCCCTCAGAATTATGCTAAATCTACTCTTCCTGTGCTCTGTAAATGGAACAACAAAGGCTAGATGACAGCACATCTGTTTACAACATGGTTTAATGAATATTTTAAGCCCACTGTTGAGACCTAACTCCTCAGAAAAAAGATTCTTTTCAAAATCTATTTGCTCACTGACATTGCACCTGGTCACCCAAGAGCTCTGATGTAAATGTCCTGTGAGATTAATGTTTGCATGCACACTCCTACAACATCCATTGTTCTGCCCATGCATCAAGGAGTAATTTCTACTTTCAAGTCTTGTTCTTTAATAAATATTTTTCATAAGGCTGTAGCTGCTATACATAGAGTGATTTCTCGGATGGGCAAAATAAATTGAAAACCTTTTGGAAAGGATTCACCGTTCTAGATGCCATTAAGAACTTTCATGATTCATGGAAAGAGGTCAAAATATCAACATTAGGAGGAGTTTGGAAGAAGTTGATTCCAGTCCTTCTGGAAGACTTTGTGGGGTTCAAGAAGGAAGCAACTGCAGATGTGGTGGAAATAGGAAAAGTCCTAGAATGATGAAGTGGGGCCAGAAATTGTGACGGAGTTGCTGCAGTCTCATGGTAAAACTTTTGTGGGTGAGAAGTTGCTTCTTACTGAAGAGCCAAGAAATTGGTCTTTCAGAAGGGATCTGCTTTTGGGGAAGGTGCTGTGAAGACTGTTGAAACGATAATGGATTTAGAATATTACAGAAACTTAGTTGATAGAGCAGTGGCAGGGTTTGAGAGGACTGACCCCAATTTTGAAAGAAGTTCTGTAGGTAAAAGGGTATCAAACAGCATTGCATCTACACAGAAATTACTGGTCAAAGAGTCAGTCTCTGTGGCAAAGTTCACTGTTGGGTTATTTTAAAAATATTGCCATAGGGTGCCTGGGTGGTTCAGTCAGTTTAGGCATCCAGCTCTTGACTTTGGCTCAGGTCTGAGGGTGGTGAAATCGAGCCTGGCATTGAGCTCCATGCTGGGCGTGGTGGAGCATCCTTAAGATTCTCTCTACCCCTCTTCCTTTGTCCCTCCCCACCCCCCCTCTCTCATTCTTAAAAAAATTGCCGCAGCCACTCCAGCCTTCAGCAACCACCATCCTGATCAGTCAGCTGCCATCAATATCTGGGTAAGATTCCTCTACCAGCAGAAAGATTATAACTGGCTGAAAGCTCAGATGATGGTTAACATTTTTTAACAATAAAATATTTTTTTAAAGATTTTTTATTTATTTATTTGACAGACACAGAGAGAGATCACAAGTAGGCAGAGAGGCAAGCAAAGAGAGAGGAGGAAGCAGGCTCCTCGCTGAGCAGAGAGCCGATGTGTGGCTTGATCCCAGGACCCTGAGATCATGACCCGAGCGAAGGCAGAAGCTTACGTCACTGAGCCACCCAGGCACCCCAACAATAGAACATTTTTTTAAAGATTTTATTTATTTATTTGACAGAGAGGTCATAAGTAGGCAGAGAGGCAGGCAGAGAAAAGAGGGGGAAGCAGGCTCCCTGCTGAGCAGGGAGCCCTATGCCGGCCTTGATCCCAGGACCCTGAGATCATGACCTGAGCCAAAGGCAGAGGCTTTACCCACTGAGCCACCCAGGCACCCAACAATAGAACATTTTTAAGTTAAGTTATACACATTGTTTTTTATTTTATTTTTTTCTGACCTAATACTGTTACACATTTAGTAGGCTGCAGCATACTATAAATATAACTTTTATATGCCCTGGGAAAACAAAAAAATTATTTGACTACTTATTTTGATAATTTACTTTTTTGCAGTGGTCTGGAACCAAACCCACAATAGGGCTAAGGTATGTCTATTATTTTCATTTTACAGATGAGAAAACTAAGTAACAGAAAGGCTAGGTTTCTTGTCCAAGGCCACACAGCTGGTTAAGGCAGAGCAAGAATTGAGACTCTAGCAGTTGAGCTCAGAACCTAATTCTTAAATTACATGATCTATTTTTTTGGAATGTGATGGTCAGGTGGATGATAGATATGAGGGTGAAGGAGGAGTATAAGGTGTTGGCAGATTTATAGCCATTTCTAGTGTAGGCACTGGAATAGGAAAATTAGGAGGTGAAGCATATTTGGAGTGAGATGAAGTGTGAAAGGGAAAGAGAAAGGACTGATTCAATTTTGGACATTTTGAGTTTGAGGAGTTTTTAGGAAACCCAAGATATCTAGTGGACAGTGAATACATATGGATCATGTATGTAAAAATCTAATGCAAACTCATAAAAACATGGTGGCTGCATTAGCATGTGGAGGGTGCTGTGAAATGGATAAATCCTATGTGTAGTACCATATTTAGTTTTCAGTATCACATTTTAACTGAAACTAACATGGGTATCTGGAGATATCTGTGGTATGAAAGGATTGGGGAACAATGATAGAAAAAAATTGGGACAAGGAACTGCTGGGTTGTTTCGTGCAGAATTCAGGGGATGCGGAGGTTGGATAATGCACAATGTTTTAAAGAACAGTTGTATAGAGGAATTTATTTTATGTCGCTTCACTAGTCAGAATAGGACCAAATAGATACAAATTATTCTAAGATGTAGATGTGCTGAGAATAAAAACAGGTGCAAATGGGAAAGGATTGCCTTAAGAGTTATTGCCTACATAAGGAAATATTGAAATATCAACTGGAGTGCCACCCAAAAGGCATATTGAAGAGGTAATTCCTGTTTGGCATGGATTATTGAGTCCGTCAGACTTGATAGAATTGTGATAAAATGCTTTAGGTTTTTTTTTTTTTAAATTGCTTATAGATTATTAATTTTTGCTGTTAGTAGGTCTTTTCTGCGTTTTCCTTCATAAAATTTGAAATTGAACCTGATCATTATTTTTATAGGCATCAAACACACAAGCAATTCCCATCTAGCATGATAGGTCCTGGAAATTTGCAAGGATTTTCCATAAACATTAATCCACTTCTCAGGATTGCTCTATTTGTTTTAGCAGAATACAGTTGTTTAGTTGCAGAAATGATTGACCTTATCAGTGATTCCAAATAAAGGTAGCGGAGTTTTTCAATTCCACTTAGAGAAGAATGTCAAAATAAAGTATAGTTTCTCATTACTGGATTTATAATCTTTGTATCTCCTTTTTTTTTTTCCTTGGCTACTGGGAGTTTTGTTAGCAGCAATGAAATACAACCTTCATGCTGTACTGTGTAGGATAGATACTGTAAATTTCTGGTCTTGCTTTTCCATTGATCTGGATTGCCATCTGGGAATCCTATTCAGCTGATCTTTATTTCCTGAGTCAGAAATTCTGTTTTACCCATCTTTGGGGCTTTCAGCACTATTCTCCACGGGCCGTCAGGTATTGCACATGAAAGAGAAGGTTCAAAGGCATAGGAAGAAGGTTCAGGGCTGAAATGTTTACACTGCATTTTAAAAATTTTTACAAACATTTTCTAAGCTGATGGATCAGCATGAAAGCTTAGCACATCTAAGACTTGGTACATGGCATCATATAGGTAACATTTGAATACACACAATTTTTAAGGAGTGATATGGTAGTCATCAGTTATCAATTGTTACAGAAACGACTTGTTTGTGAATTTTCCAGTAAGCATAACTAACAACATTGTGATTAATGTTGTAAGTTTCTTGATTTTCTTTTTTACAAGTTTATTTATGTCTTATTATTCTGCTTTGTTTTGAGTCTGACAGTATTGAACTGAGGTAAAGTAGAGTTGACAATAAAGTAGAAAATTAACAACTCACTAAAATTTTATAATAAACATATTTCTGAGGTTTTGCCACTGTTTGCATCATCAACTGCATCTATCACATAGTAGCCAAATATTGAATTTTTTTAAAAAGGTAAAGAAGTACAAATATGGAAAACCCAACTATTATACATTTATTATTTATTTAATAAAATATATTTTAATGAGAAAGAAGATCTGTTGTACATAATAGATTTGTAGCATAGTGTGTTTTAATGTGTCAGTAGCTTGTTTGGACATAGTCTGGTTCTTTGGTTACGTATTACACATTTGTGCATTAAAAATGTTAGACAAATTTGCTACTTCTTTCAGCTTTGTGTACAAACAAAACATATAGTATGGAATATAAAAGTCTGGTAAAGGTCTTGCATTCTACAAAAGTTTGTAGAACATTTTTAAAAGCATTATGAGGGACGCCTGGGTGGCTCAGTTGGTTGGACAACTGCCTTCAGCGCAGGTCATGATCCCAGGTCCCAGGATGGAGTCCCGCATTGGGCTCCCAGCTCCGCGGGGAGT
The DNA here is from genome assembly GCF_964662115.1 of Mustela nivalis. Lineage (NCBI taxonomy): Eukaryota > Metazoa > Chordata > Mammalia > Carnivora > Mustelidae > Mustela > Mustela nivalis. Next base: position 34,393,015 of record NC_139031.1, on the reverse strand, counting down.
CTGCTTCTCTCTCTTTGACCTTCTCCTTGCTCATGCTCTCTCTCACTGTCTCTCTCAAATGAATAAATAAAATCTTTAAAAATAAATAAATAAATAAAAGCATTATGAAGTATTTGTATTTTCTACCATACAGAGTATTTTCTTTTTAAACAGATTTTTGACATTATGTTAAGCTATAGTAGAATCTATGCTTCTGGGAAATTTACAGACATTGAAAAACTTTTTAAGAAAATGAAATTAGTCTTCTGTGTGTAATTATGGGAGAATTTATAAAGTAAGCATACCTGCTTAGGTGATGTATCAAAATATTATTGACTTCGTAGTCTATTCTCCCCTACTCCTAACTACAAACAGGGCCATTTTCATGTTAAATGCTATCCATGCCAATTTTGAGATCTGAAAGGTAATAACTAGCATATTAAAAGCAGTTGTCTTTTATTCTAATCATGATTTCATTAAAATCATTCTATAATTTAATTTTAAAATACAAATTCTATTTTGGGGGTGGATGCTCAAGGTTCCTGGGGTTTATTGTAATATTTAGAGATGTACTGGTTATTTGGTTGCACTGGTCAGTTACCTTTTCTAGGTGCCCGACCAACTCTGATTTTAATCTGTATTATAATATGGCACAACTTACCACTATGGATTTTTCTCAGTAGACTTGGAAGTCTTCATGGTCAGGGATTATGTTTTATTGTTTTTTTTTCCAAGGCCTAGTGGTACGTAAAGAGACAGTGAGCTAAGAGTATGGTTGTTACAGGCAGCCTTAGAATGAGATATATTCTCTTCTTCCTTCTCTTCCTCTTCTCTTTCCTCTTGTTCTTTGTCATCATCTGCTCCTCATCCATTATCATCCTCCTCCTCCTCATCATCATTGTCATCTTCCTTACCCTGTATGTTGAGTATGTACAGGAAACTGTGATAGTTGCTATAATTCATGATTACCATAATCCCTACCACAATTCTATGAGGCATAGATTTTATGGATGAAGAAACAAGGATATAAACTTTAAAATAACTTTCCCAGTGGGGCACAACTAATAAACAGTGAAATCAGGACTCAAACCCAGGTCTAATACCTAAATTCTGTGCTTATAACCACTACTGAATTTAATCATGGAATCATAAGTCTGCCCTCAGCTAGTTTGGTGGATTTCTGTCACTAAACATGGATGATCCAGTATTTAATTTTTTTTTTTTTTTTTTGCTATCTCTCAAATTGCTTCATATCTAACACAAAATACAAAGTTCAATAAATGCATAGATGACTGAATGAATGACCTTCTTATTTGTATTTCATTAAATAGCCCATTGGTTTAGTCAGAGATCTTTTAACTTATCAATATTTTAACAAGTAAGAAATGCATAGTTTTTCTTGGTCAGTATGCTGATGAGTGCAAGTTAATGACTAGACAACATTTTTCTGTCTTCTCAAATAACTGCATACTTTAGGCGGAGTCTGAATCTTCTCTTCTGGACTTAGATTAAGCATGTACATTATATTAACCTAGAATGTGAACCCAAAGAAGCCTGGACCAGGCCTAGAAGTTTCCAGGAGAAGGAATAATAAGTGATGACTGTAGAGAATTCAGAGATCTTGAAATTTAGAGATCTTGAAAATCCCTTGAGAAGCTTAATCCTTCAGAAATATTCTCTGGGTTATCTGATATTACTGTAGACTACAAAGCCTCAGCATAGCTTGGAATCCTGGTGGCATTCAGTAAATCAGGATTCCTGCCCTTCTTCCCATAAGCCTCTTCCTCTACCCAAAGCCCAACCACTTCTCAATTTTAGAGCAGGTTATCCAGTAGAGGGATTCCCTCTTTTGGCTCCACATTGATAAGATGCCGTCTTTGGCTTATGCCAATCAGTGTTATCCATACTTCACAAAAGACTCATTAAAATATACTATGGTAGTTGTACATACAAAACAAAAGATATTTGGTTCTAGTGAAGAACATTACCTTTCTTTGGTGAGATTAATATGAAGAAATATGGAGATGATATTTGACCTGAGTTTTGAATGATATACAGATGCCTAATAGATTTACTTATGTAAATATTCAAACATATAATAACATGCATTCTCAATATGAAATATATATATAAATATAAAGTCAGTGTAATGTAATATATGTGGTGTATGTGTATGTGTGTGTATGTGTGTGTGAATGCATAATCACAATGAGATTAGCACATATTCTTCTAAAATACTTACATTTCCATGAAATGTGAAAATGTAGAAAGGTTTATTTATAAAACAACTCTTTTTTAATTGATGTTGCTGGAATATTTGGCTTGTATATTGGGTTTAGCAACTAAAACTATTGGTAGTCATTATTAAATAGTCTGGTAACCTGTACAATTCTTAGAGTGACACATAGATATATGCTAAAGTTAAATAATTGACAGATTTTTAGAATTACCTGGTTATGAAGGAACATACATAATTTTGCAGTGAAATCTCCTAAGTCTAGCACTTTGTGGCTGCATAGTGTTCAGACAATAATTGGCTTCACCTGGATTAGCCTGGATGAGTAAAGAGCTGTGTGGACATCATATATTCCTACTCATGTCATTTTGAAATGCTTAAATCAAAATAACCCTCTAAATCAAAATAAGTAAATAACCTGCTTATCTTTATAAGTAGGTCTTTTAGATGCTTCTAGTTTCCTCTCCCCAAATCTCTCTGCTTTTTTCTTGATGCTGTATGAGATATGTATTGTTGCATAATAAATTACCACAAATTTAATGGTTTAAGACAATACATTTATTATGTCACAGATTCAGTAGGTCAGGATTCTGAGCATGGCTTACTTAGATGGGTACTTGGCTTCATAGTTACTCACAGGCTGCAATCATCTTGTCAATTGGGGCCACTGTCTCATCTGAAAGTTCAACTGGGAGAGAATCAACCCCAAGTCTGATGTGGTTGTTGGAGGATGCAGTTCCTTGTGGATTGTTGGACTGAGGGCCTCAGCTCCTTGCTGGCTGTTGACTGGGGTCTCCTCACCCCAGCAGGGGTCTTATCATGTAGATATTGCCACATGAAAACCTTCTTTATCAAAGTCTACAAGGGAGAGGATTCATAGACTTACGTAACATAATCATGGCAGTGTCATCTTATTACTTTTACTTTTGCCATGCCCACTAAGTTAAAAATAAGTCACAGGTCTCTTCCACATTTAAGGGGAAGGAAATTTATGAGGTCATAAATACCAGGAGATGGAGATCATTGAGGGCCTTACAATGCCCCAAATTTCTTTTGGGTGGAATAGACCTAGCTTATAATGATAGATAAAAGAGGGAGAATTCAGAAGTATGAAACTCATCAACAGTTAACTTTGTCAATGAACAGTTGCAAATGACATCAGCTCTATTCCTTTTTTTTAAATATGCAGAGACTGTAAGGAGACAAAGAAGGCATTGGGTTGATAAAATAGAAAGAAGTGATTGCCAAAAGGACAGATGTTTTTTGAGTTTATGAATTTTATTGGAAATATTTCTTGCTTTCTTCAACTGCATAGAGATTGAGGGAAGTTTTGTTCAGAGATGTATTGTCAAGTGACTATTTGTAATTATAACTTTATGGGGATTTAAAGAGAATTTAAAGTCATGGTTTCTTCTGCTGTTCCTTTTCCCTTTCTCCTTTCCAGAGTATCCCTTCTTTGATGTATCACAGTAGTTGCATATGTTTATAGTCAGTACTAGAAAATAAAAGTAAAAGAAGTATAGAAATAAGATGAACATATTTCTTGTTAAGTATCAGTTGAATACCAAAACAGTAATGATATAACATTTGTGGCTGGTTTTGACAATGAGAATTGATAGTTGCATGATGTAGTTATCTCCTTATTTTGGAGTAATAAGGATGGGCCATTGGGATAATGATTAAATTAATTTAAATGGTGATCAGAGAACTGTATGTGGTAAATTCTCTTATGCTTGTTTTTCTCCTTAATACCTTTCACAGTTAAGGATATTTTATCATTACTGTTTTACCATCAGAGGCAGTAAAAGGCCTTGGTTTTAACATGCAACTAAGTATAAGAGATTTTTTCCAACTTCTCATCAATACATAACATTAATTGTCTTTAGTTAACATAATCATCTGTGGTTGATCATTAAATAATATGACCCTGAAATTAAAAAAATATATATAGTCATGAAGAGCAGGGAATTCAACTGCAGGTCACCACCTCTAATCTGAATGTAAACTATTATTAAATAGACCCTTGTAAAGCTCATTTTTCCCCCTGCAGTGACTCATCTTTTGCCTATGAAGCAGGTTCTTAGACTTTGCCTTTCTTAAATTTTCAGTGTAGATATTCTATTATTAATTTAATTTTGTAAATATATATTTATTTGTTTTAGAGAAAGAGACAGCGAGAAAGCATGAGAGGGAGAGGGAGAAAGAATCTCAAGCAGACTCCATACCGAGTGGAGCCTGACATGGGGCTTGATCCCATGAGATCATGACCTGAGCTGAAACAAAGAGTGAGATTTTTAACCAATGCACCACCCAAGTATCACTATTATTAAATTTTTTTTTTAAACTTTATTTATTTGGTTCAGAAAGTTGTTGTTTTTTTTTTTTTTTTCCTCTTCAAACTAGTAGTCTGGGATGAAAATTATTCCAAAAATTGAATTTTAAAAAACTTCTTGGTTAAATATACTTAGTCTCCTTTCTATATGTTCTTCAACATGTCCATTTTAGTGTTATTTGACACAGATTTTAAAAGCCCCAGGGGTTCAAGGACCAACTAAGTCTTTTTGTGTAGCACTTCATACAATTAGACACTCAACAAATGCCTTCTGATGGAGAAAACCCAGTTAAAAGTTCTCTAGGGAAATCCAGGATTCCTAAACAACCAAATATAGAATCATACTATTTTAAAGATCTAGGTGATGGGTATTGGAGAGGGCACGTATTGCATGGAGCACTGGGTGTGGTGCAAAAATAATGAATACTGTTACGCTGAAAAAATAAAAAATTAAAAGGAAAAAAAAAGACTCTAGTCTTCTGAAATGGCTTCCTTCTTCACAGCAACTTTCGACATGTCGCATTTTATCCTCTCTGTTTTTTACTAGGACATTGAAAACACTCTGTGCTTCTGTTACCTGAAATACCTTGGATGTTTTACTGCCAGAACATTTTCCTCTTGATTTGGTTATGTTGGAGATACCACATCTTCCATTCTCATTTGTCCTTTCCATCTAGGAAGGTGGGGGAGGAGGCTGAGCACACTATATGTTAGAATTATGGAGCAAGAAGTTCTTTAGGAATCACATCACTCAGTCTTACAGAAGTGACTTGTCAGAGTTTACACAGATAATTAGTGGAAAACCCCAGACAAAAATTCAGAGGTTTGAACGGCAAGTTATGTATTTTATTGTTAGTGAACCAGGGTGGTATTGTTTCGTATGTGTTGCTTGCATCTATTGAGACCTAGAGACAAAATTGGCATAACTTGTTCGTACATTTTTGCCATGATCACACCTATTGATTATTGGATACGAAGTGATATTGCAAATACTCAGTATGTTAGCTACAGGACAGCTTTGTTAGTGCCATGTGGCAGACCTTATTTTGACTGGTAAGGTAACCTCAGACTAAAAAAAACCCATGGGTTTTTAGAAAATCATAGTAAACTTGAACTTTTACTACTCACGTGTGTTTTTAGATACTTTCAAGTAAGTGTCCTCTAATTTGACAATGTCTAACCGCAAGTCCTGGTATCTGACTTTTTCTATGAAAACTTAGAATCCTATGCCAATACCTTCCTCTTTTCTACTGATTAACACTATTTTAACACTAACAGTATTTTGCTCTTTGTTTTTCTATAATTGCTTTCTGTACTTTCACTTTTCTGCCATTAACTAGAATTTAAGTTTGGCCAAGCTAGAAACTTTCTTAGTCTTCTCTTTTACTCTACCTAGTAATTATTCTTACCTCTGGGCATATGTTAGGCATTTGATAAAAACTTTAAAAAATTACTTTTTAGTCTTGTATTTTTTGGATATCATTAAAATGCAGTAAAAATAAACCTAGATGGTTTTCTTGAGAAAAATTTGTTTGAACTTTTAGAAAATCTCTCTCTAGAATATACCAGAAAGATTAGCTCTTAGAAATTCCCCACAAGTATGTATTTAATCAGATTCTGTGAACATGTTATTTTGTACACATCTGTAATGTGATTTTTTTTCCTCAGTATTTTCATAGATTTCATTCTTAAGAAAGCAGAATTAAGAAAAACAAAGTTTAGGGGAAAACCATTCTTAGTAGGTTATAACCACAAAATGAAATTAAATTCTTAGTTAAGGGTTAATAATTGCATATTATCAATGTGAAAAATTAACTTAGACTATTTAAATTTCTGCCATTCTGGGATTTTTATGTTAACATATTTTATGTGTTGATTTTTCGTGTGTGAAGTAGGTATTTTTATGAAGCACATGCTATAGAAGTAAAAATATAAAAATATTTTAACAAATCATATTCTGCAGAAAAAGAATACATCAGAGTAGGTATTTGAGAAAATTGAGAGTTTATTTTTTTCCCTGGGAAAAAATTTAAACTGCCATTGAATTTCATTTTCATTTAATGTTTTAAAAGGAAATGTTGGCATTGTTATGCTAGATCATTATAAGCTTTATTTATACTACATTTTATCATAATGCACACTGAGTATAAATAAACTCTGGTATGCTAAACCTAATAGCAATTAAACTGGAAGTGTTTGTATTTCATCACTGTGAACTTCGCAGAAATGTTTCCATGACAACCTCCATGCTAGTTAAGACAACCAGAGGTGATCAACAGTTTACGTATTTTTTCTCTTGTAAGAATGGAATTTGTGTTGACAGTTTTGGCCTTTAATGGCACTTTTGTTCTGTGTGAAAGTATTTGTTTACCAGATCATATGTTGTTAACTGTCAGGCTGAGGTAGAGTGACTGCTTTTGATAAAAGGCTGCGTTAGAATTTCTAGTCTGTGAGGCTCTTATACTCTAATTATCCCCATCAGTATAGAAGAGTCCATTTGCTTCAGTACTCTACAAATTACATTTTATTAAGACCGAGTATTATGCTGAGTAAAATTGGGAAAATCTTGATTTTGTTTGACCATCTAAAAATGGAAATTCCTTTCAACTTCTTAATGCCCCCCACAAAAAGCTACATGTGTGTGCATAGTCACATATCCTCCCTCACGCAGACACCTACATGCCCGCACACTTTGCAAACAACATCTGAGTGACCTCTTTGAAAAAGGTTAATGGGAGAGCGTTAGTGATTTTTCTTAACTCACTTCCTTAAAATACTCTAACTATGTAAGTAGAGTCTGCTACCAAGAATGTCCAAAAAGAGAAAACCTAATTTTGCAGAATTGCCAAGCTGATAATGGAACTGAGGACTTTGCCTGGTTTACTCTCAAATAGAGGCACATTACAAACTTGTCTACTTTGAGATTCTAGGGAAAAAAAGTATTTATATACATGTACCTAGAGGACTGGAATTGTAAAAATTCGCCAGAGCTGCGTGAGTTGCGTAGGAGAGGAAAGGTATCATCTGGTGAGGGACATTGTACTTGTCCTCTTCTGTAACTGTGTCCATGGTCGCCTGACAGCATTGTCTAGTACCTGCAGGATAGGACTAAGTGCAAAAGGCATGTTAAATATTTTATATGATTCATACATGGAAGAGTAAGCTCATTCTTTTCACAAATAAAGCTTGACAGTTTTCTTGGCAAGTATGACTTGGTAGATGACAGGCTTCTCAGAAAAAGAAATTTTAAAAAATAATTAAAAAGAAATTTAAAAAGAATTAAAAAGAAACTTTAATTTCCATCAGCTTTGTTAAGCTAATATTAAATCATAACCTGCCATGACCAAAAATTATCCTTGCTTTTCTTAAAATTACCTATTAAAAGGCACTAACATTAGTAAAGTTGACATTCCTATAAAATAATACATGGTTTTATCCTATTTTAGTTTAAAAACATAACCCTGGTTTTCTTAATTTTTTTTTTCAGTCTTTATCTTGGCATCATCATCCACTTAGTTGCATAAGTGAAGCTTAGAAACATCCTTGAAACGTTCTTCCTTCGGTCATTCACTCACTTCTTTCTTCTCATATACTCTAGGCAGTGAGGATATAGGAGAAAACAAAACACACAAAAATCCCTCCTCTTATTAGGCTATAGTCTCATGAAGGGAAACCAACAAGAAAATGAATTAGTAAAAAATAAAAACTGAAATGAGGGTAAATGCCATGGAGAAGAAAAGAGTGTGTGTGTAGGGGTGTGTGTGTGTGTGTGTGTGTGAGAGAGAGAGAGAGAGAGGGAGAGAGAGACAGAAAGACATTGAGAGTGGGGTTTGCGGTTTTAAATAGGAGCCAAGGAAGACTTTATTGAAAAGATGACATTTGTGCAAAGGTCTGAAATAGATGAAGGCAAGAGCTGTGTTGTTATCTGAAGGGAAGGAGCATCCACAGAACAACAATCTTGAAGCAGAAGTATCCTTGGCAAGTTTCAGAAATGGTGATCAGACCAGTGCAGCTGTTACAGAACAGTCAAAGGCAAATAGTGAGAAGAAGAATTGGGGACTGAGGAGCACAGAACATAGGACCTTGCAGATGGCTCTAGACCATCGAACAGAGGAGTAACAGGAGGATCTACCTCAGCATGACCACTCTGGCTGCTGTGTTGAAACTAGCTCACAGAGATGTAGGGTTGAAGGCAGGGAAGGGAGCAAGGAGGAAACCAGTTAGAAATTTATTGCAAGAATCCAAATGAGAGAGGGTAGTGGCTTGAAGAGTAATAACAGTCATGGCAGTGAGGGGAGAGATCAAAGTCTGGATATACTTTGAACGGTTGGCCAATAAGATTCCCTGACAGATTGAATGTGGTGTTTGAGACAGACAGAGGAGTTAAAGTTGCCTCAGGGTTTTTGACCTGAAAATTGACAGGGTGATATTTCCTTTTTCTGACTTGGAGGAGACCATAAAGGGAGCAGGTTTTGAGGAAAAACATCAGAATGTCGGTTTTGTCCATGTTTGAGATCTCTGTTGGACATCTGACAATGGATGTTACTGGACAATTGACTATGAGATCCTGGAGTTTGCAGCAGATGTGAACTGTAGGTAAACATGAGTAAGTTAGCATCTAGAGGTGGTTTGAAACCATGAGACTGGGTAAGACCAAAAGAGGGCTCCAGAAGGGAAACAGTCCAAGGACTTCTCTTACGTAAGGCCTGGCAGGCTGAGGACCTCACACTGTACTAGAACACTCCCACTTTATGCCTGGTTCCAGAGTAACTAAGAATGGCTCCTTCTCTCTTTCCAGGGAACTGCTGTGAGAATAAATTACATGATCACATGATGAATATCTTTTATGTCTATTCTTTTTTATATCTGCTGCCATTTCTCTAGTTCATCAATCCAGTGGTCTCCCATCAGATTTCTTACCTTCTTTATATCTTCACCTTTCCCACCAATTTTTGCTCTGTTACCAGAATAATCATTCCATACATAAATCTAGTAATACTACTATTCCCCTCACTAGACTTTCCCTGTGGCTTCTAACATGTAAGGAGTAAAATATATTCTTTAGTATGAAATCATAAAATTCTTTGTTATTTTATCCTTGCCTCTGTCCGGCCCCTTTTCTTGCCATCTCCTTCTTCCCCCTTTTCTTTTCACTCCTAAGACAAGAAATTGATCTCTAGTTCCTTAGAAATGAGGATTTTTTCCCCCTTATGATTAGGAGCCTCCAGGTAGCTGCTAAGCCCCCAGAAGCTGCTCTCCTACAGTGCAGGGCTATGTAGGGATGTAGGGATGGGGGACTGCTCTCTACTACGGCCCCTCCCAAATCTTCCCTACCTACAGGAGTTGGGGTTGGGTGAGTAGGCCCTGCCAACCAGCTGCTACCACATGACTGGCGTAGGCTTTCTGCAACATAGAACTGTGGAAAATGAGATCACCAACATTCGCCGATGTCTAAATCCACACAGGAGAGGGAGATGAGCACTCTTCCTTGGCTGCCATCTCTAGAAATACAGAGTTGTGTGGGATGGGTGCAGTGCCTGGCCGGAAAGCCACACACTCCCACTGTTCTTACTGAATTTTCGTAGAATTTTCTTAAGTTTCTCTGTTGTTAACACCTCTTCTGATGACACTCCAGAGACTGAATAATTTATTGTCTTTGCTAATTTTGAGCAGCTTAATAGATGCCTCTTAGTGAGAAGTTTTCCCTAATTTCTCACACCACGATTGTAGATGTCTTATCTCCTATACCACACCTTTTTTAAAAAAAAAAACTGAACATATCACAGACACTTCTGTGAGTGTATAAACTCTAAGTGTATTTAGTGACCATCAGGTAGTGGTTACAGCAAATATAACATACCATGTATAAACATATACCACCACTACCTGATTCTTTCTGTAATCTTTGGTTTCTTTCAGCTCTTCACTATTATAAATAAAGCTACGATTAACAGGGTTTGTGCATGTATTTCTGCCCTTTTTGTGAATATTTATGTATATTTCCCCCCCCCTTTTTTTAAATAAAGATTTTATTTATTTATTTGACAGAGACCTAGCAAGAGAGGGAACATAAGCAGGGGGAGTGGGAGAGGGAGAAGCAGGTTTTCCACTGAGCACGGAGCCCGATGCGGGCTCGATGCGGGGCTTGATGTGGGGCTCAGTCCCAGCACCCTGGGCTCACGACCTGAGCCAAAGGCAGACACTTAACGACTGAGCCACCCAGGTGCCCCTCTTCAGTGTATATTTCTAAAGGTAGAATTATGGAGTAAAGCATGGGGGACATTGCCAAATTTCTTTCCAGAAAAGTTGCACAAATTTCTAATCCCTCTAGCAATGTATATTTTACTGATTTTCACTAGATTCAGATGTTACTTGGTTTTTAATCTTGCTGCTAATCTGATGACCAACTAGAAACCTAACTCATGATAAAAGCATTTTAATCTTGTGCTTCTGATCTTCAGTGCCATATTTTTTTTTTCCAAGTTAGGACTTAAAGCCTGTTTTGTGGGTAAAAGCAAAATTTAAAAAAAAAAAAAAAAAGACAAAGAAAATCTGAGTGGAACCAGAATAACAAATCAAAGGTGCTATTTTCATTGCTGTTGGCTATGCAAGGTGTGGTATGGATTTTTTTTCTTTGTTATTGTGAACAGTATAGGTTTTAGAATACATATTCACTTCTCACTTGGCTTCTTTCACGCTTTCATTTTCTAAAGGTCTCAAGAGGGAGAAATAAATGTTTACTCACTTAGATGAAAAATAGAAATGTAATGATCTAATAATGTATAGTTTATTGGTAAATAAATGAGAATAGCTTTGAAATTTAAAATGTATAAAGCAGTAAGTTCAGTGACTCTAGTGGTGTTATATATGAGATCAAAGAGAAATCTGTGATGCTTTCAATCTGTCTCCGATTTTGAAAAATTTAATTATCTGCAAAATCTGTGTTCTTTCACCTACAAAATGCTGGCAGTCCCCATAGATTTGTTGTGCCGTCCCTTGAAGGTGGAGAAGCTCAAGAAGGTTTAGTGAAAAAAATGTCATATTTATGAAATATTTTAATGGGACAGGGTGTTAATTTTAAAGTGGCTAGAAGGACTTGTGGTAATGGATTAGAGTTGGAGACATCAGCTTTAAATTTAGCTTAATAAGAACTTGAGCCTGATGTAGATATAGATGGCGACATATAGAGATATTTATAGCTATGTGTATATACATTGGCTAGTATACACAGCATATTTCCTTCGTTAGTTGAGAGGGCCTAAAAGTGACAAGCATACTTAGCGCCCATGTCTTGGTTTCTAATACCATTCTTTAATAAAAGAGTAGGGATCCTTGGAGAAGTGGGCCTGACTTTTAGATCGGGGCAAGAAATATACAGGATGACCCTGGAGCTCTTGTAATGCCAGAAAAATAAAGATATGTTCAAATAAAAGGTGTAGGATAAATCACCATGAGTCTGTATCATACTAATTTAAATAAATGATTGAATTAAATAAGTGGGAGAATAGACCTTTCCTGTGTAGAAGAATTCCAAGTAATTTATGTAGATGCTCAACGCTCACGGAGGTAGAGCAGAACCCCTCATTCCTTAATTGTGGATTAAGGAGTACATTCTGGAAAGGGGGGAAAAGAGTAAATTTACATTAGAGAAAGCTGACAAACCTGTCCTCAGCTAGCTCGTCAAGGGCAGCACAGCTGTGCTATGTCATGCTCGTAGTATATATACTTCAGAAGATGTATTGAATGTGGCAGTTTACCTATATGGTCTTCTCCCTCCCCCCTGCCCAAAATTCATAACCCCAGTCTCATCTTAAGAAAACTATCAGACAGATCCCAATGAGGGACATGGTACAAAATACCCGACCAGGACTCCTCAAACCTGTCAAGGTTATCAAAGACAACGTCTGATAAACTGTCACAGCCAAGGGGAGCAATCCTAAGGAGACATAATGACAAAATGTAATATGGTATCCCAGATGGTATCCTGGACAGGAAAGGGACATTTGATAGAAACTAAGGAAGCAGAAACAAAATGTGGATTTTTAGTTAATGTTTTAAAAAGTTAATTTAGCGTTTCTGTATCTATAGGCCTAGTGTGGCTAAATTGGGTAAGATGGGGAATGAGGAGTGGGTAAGGACTTGTGGTACTTGTGAATAATAGAAATATTTAACACTATTTAGAGCTGACTGTAGGCCAGGCATGCTTTTAAGTACTTCAAATGCCTTAATTTTTTAGAAACAACTTTTTGGTATTTTTATTCTCATGTTAGAGCTGAAGAAGTGAAAGTAGGTTAAATAATTTGTCTAAGATTAAGCCTGGAAACCCAGGCTCTGGATCCTCTCAACTATTGGGCTTTACTGAGAAGGCTGATTTTAGGGGGAAGCTGCAAGGAGCAATTCCACTCTGTCACCAAGTCTGGCTTTTGCCAAGGTATATAGGGTATAAAACATAACAAGACTTCTTTTATTTATATCTATCTATCTATATTAGATGAAACTAGAAATTTTATTTCCTTTGATTATGGTATGTGATTATTTCATGCTCTTGATGCTTCTTATCCGTTTATATGTCCGCTATAGTAAATTATTCTACATATTGCTGGAGTCCCCAGTTCACTAGTTTTTTGGTGACTGGGTGGATACTCTTTGCCAGTATACCTTGGTATAACCAAGTAGCCATTATTTAACATCGCTGTTATATTACGGTATTTAAGAGTGCTTTTCTCTCTCTTTTTCAAAATCCATCCTTTTTTATAACAGCATTTGGATTTTGTTGGCTTCGTAATCCTCAAGTAACAGATAAAGTAACTGAGCCCTGAGAACACTAAATCAAGATTGTATGACAAGTTTATGTATGATAAGCTCCAAACAAGTAATCTTGCAGACTTCTGTTGTGCTTTTCTTCCACATAGAAATCTTGTGAAGTTAGTTCCGAGCAATTCTTCGCTTTCTAGAGCCTAGCTGACAGCAAGCTCCATTTTATTATTTTTGATAAAATTATTTTACATTTTCATAATTGTAACCCAAGTAGTGGTGATGCTAATAGGCAGAGACAAGTATCTGCCCATAAAAAAATATGTTCTGCCAGTCACAGTAAACTCTTTGCCCATGGCTTGAATCTTCGCCCACCATCCTGTTTTTGGATTTCCACATAGTAAGTAGTGAGGGTCTCATGAGACTGACTTATTTTAAGACCCAGAAAAATTGTGAGGGTGTTTATTTGTTTGTGAATTATATTAAAATTCTATCATTTAACCCACAGGAAAGTAGTCTCTCATTTTATACCTGCAGTCCATTACATCCTAACCAGCGAGGAGCCATGCCACTGGTAGGTAACCAAGCTGTTGCATTTAAACTTTTTTATTCAGGTACTACTTCCAGGGTCATGCCTTCCAGCTTTATTCATGCTCTGGCACACACAGAAAGCGATGGCATCAGGAGAGCGTGGCTGGCAGTGATTGGCCTGACGGACCTGGCTGCCCCAGGCTCTTTGAGCCACCCTGGGGGCAGAAGGGATCACATCTTCGCACACCCGTAACGTGTTTGTGACACATGGTGTGCTTTAGCACTTTGTTCTGTGACGTGCAACGGTGTGTCTTCCCAAAGCGTAAAGAGTTTCCACACGAAGTTGTGTAAGACTTTTAGAAAACAAACTATGCTGACCCCTGGGTTATGTGGAAGACAGATAACATTACAGTTTCTTAAACCGATATGAATCTTGCTTCTTGGGACTCCCATTGGACAATTTCATTATGCTGGGTGGGGTGTATCTCATGAGTAAATCTCCCTTCTTTTCACCTCATCTCTGAATTAAATGAGAAATAAAAGAGAGGCCTATATTTACCAAATAGATGATTCACTCTTCCTTCTCTGGCAAGAGGTAATAAGGCACTGAGAGAAGACCCAAAAACTCAAAACGTTTGAGTGAACTCCCTGTAAACTGCCAAGAAACAGCATGAGTGGGAAAGAAGCATTTCAGCCAGTGTCATTAAGTGATTTGCTATCATTAACTGGACAGCTATGAAAAGTAGAACATTGTTAACAACAAAGAAACAGGGACTTATAAGGAGTTCTTACTAGAGCCTCTCAAGAAAGGCGTTAATTCCCAGGAGTACGTCAGACTGAAATTTTTCTAGCTAATGATTGAGGACATTTACACATGTTTCATAAAATCATTAAAAAAAATTCAGATTCTTTTTTCTACTTTTGGTGGATAGTTTTAACTATAGGAAGCACAAATATTTCAGAAACAGTATTTTTTGTGCAGAGATATTACTTGTTTTACGGTTACAACAAACTCTAAAGAATCATTAGAACTTAAAAAATAAAAAGTAATTAAAAAATAGAACTTAAAAAATATGAATTTCAAATTGGGGGGGGGGATGAAATTTAAAGTATCCAGAAACCTTTAGAATCTTTTCCAGAAAGTTCATTTCAAGTAGACAAGTTTGAAAAACTGAGAGCTTAAATTTTACATGGCATTATACCATTTATGTTAACGTAAAAAAATCTCTTCGAAAGGAATTGGTTGGCATCTGTTATATCCGCCTTAACTCAAGGCACTCTGTTTCCTCATGTAGGGTTGGGTCTCAGTAAATGGGATACCCTTCTTTTCCTTTCCGTGTTGAGTCATGGGCTGCAGTATTGGGCAAGTGGGGCTGTTAATGAAAAGCCACTATTTTTAAAAAGCCACTTCCAAGTTGGAGAAATCAAACCACAATATTCCCCAAATGATGGAGAATCTTTTTATCATTTAAAAATATGCTTTCTAATATTACTCTAAAAGACATGGTTTATCAGAGTAATATTATAGGACACTATGATTAGATTCTCTGGAGATTTACTTTCCTTTCATAGTTTACCCTTACTCCTAAAAATGGAATGATTTAAATTAGTGTGTTGAGTCATGATAGTGAAGTATGTTTTCTGCCCTCTGCACAAAGCCATATCACACTACAAAAGATAACTGTAGTTGCACGTGGAGAAGAGAAATCGTTTATTTAATATACAAAAGGTTGTCAAAATGAAAAATAGCACCGTATAGCATTTTACAGTTTGCAAAGCCCTGTCACATATTTTATCTTTTTTGATTCTCATCGCAACCCTATCTTATGTATGTAGAAAGCCCAGAGGTTAAATGACCTTACCAAGAATAAACTAACAAGTGGCTGATTGTGACACAAATCCTAATCCTCAGATACCATGTCCAGTACCATCTTCTCAATACCATCCCACCTAAGGGAAAAAAAAATGTATTTTATGTAAATTCTGAATTTTCAGTCATGGAAGATGAGAAGTTTTAAAGAGCCAGATTTTTTTCTTGATTTAAGGAGTCTTTTAACTGCTGAGATTATTCAGCTGTATAACTGGCTACCATGACAAGTAACAATGATTAGAAATGGTTAGGCAAAGGCTAGATGGCCATCTGTCGAGCTTGATGTTGGACTGGATGACCTTTAAGATCCTTTCCAATTTGGAGATTCCATGACTCTATGGTGATAATGATGGTGTTTCAGCCTGTTGCCAAGTAACATGTCTATTGTTTTTCCTGCCTGTCACACACAGCAATGGCAATAACTATCGTTTTCCTTATAAGCCATGACAAATTTATATCTTTGTGTCATATTAACAATTAGTGTTTCCGAAGCTTCTGACCTTTATAATAATGTTCAAATCTATTCTAAAGATGCTGCCAAAATTTCATTTTAAAAGGTATGAAAATAAAATTCCTTTGATGAAGGACAGACTCTAGAGCAATATCTGTGATTCCTTCCCCTTTCTTTTCCTTTCAGGGTCCATCAGTCACACCCTCCTCAATCTACCATTGCCTGTACTGATGAATGGAGGGACTCATTCATTTGTCCACTCTACTCATTCTATAAACATTCATTGAATCTATGAGCAGAGCACTCTTCTAAGCCTAGAAAATACAAGAGGAGATTCATAATCTTACTAGCAATCAAGGTGGTAAAGCAGAATCCATTCTTGTCAATTCAGTGTGTATTCATTAAGCAACTAACAGTAAGGTTCTGTGGTGTTGAGTACAGATCTACCATCAAAAATAATTTGAGTTGGTTTCTGAATCCAGATAAATTAACTAAGTCTAGGAGGTACAAGGTTTATCTTACTCTTTATTTTCTTTTTCTTTTCTTTTTTTTTTTTTTTTTAAGATTTTGTATATTTGAGAGAGAGAATGAGAGGGAACATGAGAGGGGGAAGGTCAGAGGGAGAAGCCGAACCCCTGCTGAGCAGAAAGCCCATTGTGGGACTCGAATCAGGACTCCAGGATCATGACCTGAGCTGAAGGCAGTTGCTCAACCCACTGAGCCACCCAGGCACCCACTTTATCTTACTCTTTGGCTCTATAGCATATTAAACTCTCTACTCTACACAAGCAACTCAGTAGAGACATAAACCCATACAAAGGCAGAAACACATGTGTATATAAAGAATTTTGTTTTGCTAATGTAAAATAGTTTATACTTAGCTCAAGAAAACTCAAGCTCTATTTCAGAGCTTTTGAATGGTGCCATTGGTTTTTGCTAAATCTTATGCTTTCAGCCAACTTATGGCTGCAACTGATGAATATACGTGTTTAGTTCCAATATGAATATTGGTTGATAGTTTGTTTTTGTCAAGGGGAAAGATGTGAGTGAAATAACAAACATATATATTGGAATTTAACTAATTCATCATCTGTGTAAGTGACTCCTTTGCTGAACCAGATTATAGTTTTTGTATGTTGGAAGACTGTTTCCTCAGTTTTTTGTGTTATTCACACAAAAGATGTGGGCCTATCATTTCCAATCCATGTGGTCTTAACCAGAGGGTAACTCACAACATGACAACTGGCTTCTATCAGAGTGAGCCTATGAGAGACTATGAAAGACAGAAGTCAGTTATTTTGATACCTAATCATAGAAATGACATCCCATCATTTGCCATAGTCTGTTCATGAGAAGCAAGGCACTGGGTCCAGCCCACACTCCAGAGGAGGAGATTACATGGGATAGAAACCAGAGGCAGGGATCATTGGTGGCCTTCTCAGAGGCCATGAGTATAAACCCTCCTAGAGTGTGTCCCTTGCTGTATTCTTTATCTTCTTGAAAGACATGCCATCTACATAAAACCAAGCCAAAACCCCTGAAAGCTATTTTCGGTTTTCCCTCTTTGTTCCTTTATCTTAGTCAATCACTAAGTAAAATGGATATTAATTAATAAATATCTATCACACATGACCTGTTTGCTTCATCTCCACTACCACTGTCTTGCTTCAGATTTTCACTTTTCCTTATTTGAATTACTGGTTTTTATTTATTTTTATGCCTAAAATGTCTCTAATTCCTTTTTCCATGCAGTTAATATTTGACACGAATTATTTACCAGTGCTACCCACTACCCTTGGCTTTCTGATAGCTTGGGGTGGGGGTGGGAGGCTGCATCATTGAATTCCTAGTGCTGAAGGCAGTGTCTGGACATGGTGCCCGTGCAAATATTTTTGTCTGAATAATTAGGCCTTAGAGGCAGAATGGGAAGCAATATTCAGAACTCCAAAATTTTTCAAAGCCACTGAATCTTCATTTTTTTCTTGGCATATTGGATATTTCTCCTGATGGGAAAAGTGCTGAATCCATCTTCTTTTCTAGTCACATAGAGCTTCTTCTCCTTGTCTTTTTTCTGAGTCCCAGTCTTTTACCTGGTGCTTTTGAATATTGGTCTTGACTTTTTCTCTCCTTGAAATACCACTGTCATCTCACATATTTTCATAAATAAACAATGCCAAATGTATACGATTATCAGCATAAGCTTTTCCGTGCCAACTAATAAAAAAGCTATTACATTAGTTCCACTATCAAAACAAACTAAAATGGACTGGAAGGTGCAATAAACTCAAATATTATTTTCTTCACAGCTAAGTGCTTTCTAGCACACGTCTACAGTTTGCTGGGGTTAGAGTAACATTAGCAGCACTAGCACCAAGAATTTCTCCTATTATTAATTCTTAGCATGCTTTGACTATTTTTTATCTAGCTAACAAATTGCATCCATTAGAGTAATAAAGTGTTTCCATCTTTTGCAATCAAATAAAAATAAATGTCAGCTGGAGCTTCTTGAGCTAATAAGTGAGACCTTTGACTTACCTGCTCTATATAACAATGTGTTGAAAATAAATTAAAAATAAAACATAACAGAATCATGGATAAAATTTAACTTTAGTATCTGTAGCTCACATAAAAAATGATTTCCTTTGAAATTTTTGAAATACAAGTAGGTAGTAAACATATTATGGTGCAATCCTGCAAAGAACTCTGCCTTGAGTGCTTTTGGTATGAACTCTATAAATATTATTGGCAGCATTTATAAATAAGAAAGATTCAGGGATTACTGGAGTACCATTTAAAGTATATTTAGATTTTCTAGCAGGTAGTAATTAAAAAAAAAACCTTAAACTGCGGTAAGATTGAGCAGATACATGAAGTTCCTCTTCTCCACTGATAAGCTTTAAGTGATCAGTTTGTTCACTTTTAATTTAGTTATTAAAAACAGGTAATGCATAATACCTTGTAGCCTGCGGTGCCTCAGTTACTTTAAGGATGTATAGAGATGTTATGTATTTAGCCCCCAGCAAAGCAAGGAAGGTGTAGGGCAGCTGGGCCTCCATTTGCCCCAATGTGCCATACATTTTGTGTTGGTTTCTATGTATATGCAGTCATAAAAAAGTTGGAGAAGAACTGTCTGAAATATCCATTTCCCCCGTTCAAGAAGCAATCACAATAATCAGTTTCTTGGTACTTATCTAGAAGTAGTTGATACACACACACACACACACACACACACACACATCACAAACATATATGTATCCTTATATGTCATTTTTTTTTCCGAGATAGCAGTATAAACATACACACTATGATACATCAGGCTTTTTTCACTTACCACTGTAACTTGAAACAATGCCTATTGGTACATGTGGTGCTACTCTATTGTTTTTTTTCTGCTGCATTGTACTGCTTATTGAATAGCTGTATCTTCTTTTCACAAATGGTAAATTTTTAAGAAGCTTTGTTAATACATGCTTAAAATAGGTGTGTGTTCTTAACAGGATGTCTGTTTAAACAAAAACAACCTGAAAACTTCTTAAAATTGCAACGGTTTATGTCACTGGTGGTCACTGTGCACTTTTGGGATTTTCCTGGATATCAGTTTTCTCTCGTTGGCTGAACTATTGTGTTTCTAGCTGGGCTTTTATTGTACAAGCAGAACATTTTTGATCAGATT